>NC_090398.1:67674625-68874625 GCF_036365525.1 Heterodontus francisci | reverse complement strand
TCCTGTTTCAGTCAATTACTATCATCCTGATGTCTGTCCATTCTGCTAAACTATCCATGTCCTGCTTCAGTCAATTACTATCATCCTGACTGTCTATCCATTCTGCTAAACTATCCATGTCCTGTTTCAGTCAATTACTATCATCCTGACTGTCAATCCATTCTGCTAAACTATCAATGTCCTGTTTCAGTCAATTACTATCATCCTGACTGTCTGTCCATTCTGCTAAACTATCCATGTCCTGTTTCAGTCAATTACTATCATCCTGACTGTCTATCCATTCTGCTAAACTATCCATGTCCTGTTTCAGTCAATTACTATCATTCTGACTGTCTATCCATTCTGCTAAACTATCCATGTCCTGTTTCAGTCAATTACTATCATCCTGACTGTCTGTACATTCTGCTAACCTATCAATGTCCTGTTTCAGTCAATTACAATCATCCTGAACATCTGTCCATTCTGCTAAACTATCCATGTCCTGTTTCACTCAATTACTATCATCCTGACTGTCTGTCCATTCTGCTAAACTATCCATGTCCTGTTTCAGTCAATTACTATCATCCTGACTGTCTGTCCATTCTGCTAAACTATCCATGTCCTGTTTCAGTCATTTACTATCATCCTGACAGTCTGTCCATTCTGCTAAACTATCCATGTCCTGTTTCAGTCAATTACTATCATCCTGACAGTCTGTCCATTCTGCTAAACTATCCATGTCCTGTTTCAGTCATTTACTATCATCCTGACTGTCTATCAATTCTGCTAAACTATCCATGTCCTGTTTCAGTCAATTACTATCAAATTGACAGTCTGTCCATTCTGATAAACTATCCATGTCCTGTTTCAGTCATTTACTATCATCCTGACTGTCTATCCATTCTGCTAAACTATCCATGTCCAGTTTCAGTCATTTACTATCATCCTGACTCTCTGTCCATTCTGCTAAACTATCCATGTCCTGTTTCAGTCAATTATTATCATCCTGACTCTCTGTCCATTCTGCTAAACTATCAATGTCCTGTTTCAGTCAATTACTATCATCCTGACACTCTGTCCATTCTGCTAAACTATCAAAGTCCTGTTTCTGTCAATTACTATCATCCTGACTGTCTGTCCATTCTGCTAAAGTATCAATGTGCTGTTTCAGTCAATTACTATCATCCTGACTGTCTGTCCATTCTGCTAAACTATCTATGTCCCGTTTCAGTCAATTACTATCATCCTGACTTTCTGTCCATTCTGCTAAATTATCAATGTCCTGTTTCAGTCAATGACTATCATCCTGACTGTGTGTCCATTCTGCTAACCTATCAATGTCCTGTTTCAGTCAATTACTATCATCCTGACTGTCTGTCCATTCTGCTAAACTATCCATGTCCTGCTTCAGTCAATTAGTATCATCCTGACTGTCTATCCATTCTGCTATACTATCCATGTCCTGTTTCAGTCAATTACTATCATCCTGACTGTCTATCCATTCTGCTAAACTATCAATGTCCTGTTTCAGTCAATTACTATCATCCTGACTGTCTGTCCATTCTGCTAAACTATCCATGTCCTGTTTCAGTCAATTACTATCATCCTGACTGTCTATCCATTCTGCTAAACTATCCATGTCCTGTTTCAGTCAATTACTATCATCCTGACTGTCTATCCATTCTGCGAAACTATCAATGTCCTGTTTCAGTCAATTACTATCATCCTGACTCTCTGTCCATTCTGCTAAACTATCAATGTCCTGTTTCACTCAATTACTATCATCCTGACTGTCTGTCCATTCTGCTAAACTATCCATGTCCTGTTTCAGTCAATTACTATCATCCTGAATGTCTGTCCATTCTGCTAAACTATCCATGTCCTGTTTCAGTCATTTACTATCATCCTGACTGTCTGTCCATTCTGCTAAACTATCCATGTCCTGTTTCAGTCAATTACTATCATCCTGACTGTCTGTCCATTCTGCTAAACTATCCATGTCATGTTTCAGTCAATTACTATCATCCTGACATTCTGTCCATTCTGCTAAACTATCCATGTCCTGTTTCAGTAATTTACTATCATCCTGACTGTCTATCTATACTGCTAAACTATCCATGTTCTGTTTCAGTCATTTACTATCATCCTGACTCTCTGTCCATTCTGCTAAACTATCCATGTCCTGTTTCAGTCAATTATTATCATCCTGACTGTCTATCCATTCTGCTAAACTATCCATGTCCTGTTTCAGTCAATTACTATCATCCTGACTGTCTGTCCATTCTGCTAAAGTATCAATGTCCTGTTTCAGTCAATTCCTATCATCCTGACTGTCTGTCCATTCTGCTAAACTAAAAATGTCCCGTTTCAGTCAATTAGTATCATCCTGACTGTCTGTCCATTCTGCTAAAGTATCAATGTGCTGTTTCAGTCAATTACTATCATCCTGACTGTCTGTCCATTCTGCTAAACTATCTATGTCCCGTTTCAGTCAATTACTATCATCCTGACTCTCTGTCCATTCTGCTAAATTATCAATGTCCTGTTTCAGTCAATGACTATCATCCTGACTGTGTGTCCATTCTGCTAACCTATCAATGTCCTGTTTCAGTCAATTACTATCATCCTGACTGTCTGTCCATTCTGCTAAACTATCCATGTCCTGCTTCAGTCAATTAGTATCATCCTGACTGTCTATCCATTCTGCTATACTATCCATGTCCTGTTTCAGTCAATTACTATCATCCTGACTGTCTATCCATTCTGCTAAACTATCAATGTCCTGTTTCAGTCAATTACTATCATCCTGACTGTCTGTCCATTCTGCTAAACTATCCATGTCCTGTTTCAGTCAATTACTATCATCCTGACTGTCTATTCATTCTGCTAAACTATCCATGTCCTGTTTCAGTCAATTACTATCATCCTGACTGTCTATCCATTCTGCTAAACTATCAATGTCCTGTTTCAGTCAATTACTATCATCCTGACTGTCTGTCCATTCTGCTAACCTATCAATGTCCTGTTTCAGTCAATTACAATCATCCTGATCCTCTGTCCATTCTGCTAAACTATCCATGTCCTGTTTCACTCAATTACTATCATCCTGACTGTCTGTCCATTGTGCTAAACTATCCATGTCCTGTTTCAGTCAATTACTATCATCCTGACTGTCTGTCCATTCTGCTAAACTATCCATGTCCTGTTTCAGTCAATTACTATCATCCTGACTGTCTGTCCATTCTGCTAAACTATCCATGTCCTGTTTCAGTAATTTACTATCATCCTGACAGTCTATCCATTCTGCTAAACTGTCCATGTCCTGTTTCAGTCATGTACTATCATCCTGACTGTCCATCCATTCTGCTAAACTATCCATGTTCTGTTTCAGTCATTTACTATCATCCTGACTCTCTGTCCATTCTGCTAAACTATCCATGTCCTGTTTCAGTCAATTATTATCATCCTGACTGTCTATCCATTCTGCTAAACTATCCATGTCCTGTTTCAGTCAATTACTATAATCCTGACTGTCTGTCCATTCTGCTAAAGTATCAATGTCCTGTTTCAGTCAATTACTATCATCCTGACTGTCTGTCCATTCTGCTAAACTAAAAATGTCCCGTTTCAGTCAATTACTCTCATCCTGACTGTCTGTCCATTCTGCTAACCTATCAATGTCTTGTTTCAGTAAATTACTATCATCCTGACTGTCTGTCCATTCTGCTAAACTATCCATGTCCTGCTTCAGTCAATTACTGTCATCCTGAATGTCTATCCATTCTGCTAAACTATCCATGTCCTGTTTCAGTCAATTACTATCATCCTGACTGTCTATCCATTCTGCTAAACTATCAATGTCCTGTTTCAGTCAATTACTATCATCCTGACTGTCTGTCCATTCTGCTAAACTTTCCATGTCCTGTTTCAGTCAATTACTATCATCCTGACTGTCTGTCCATTCTGCTAAAGTATCAATGTCCTGTTTCAGTCAATTACTGTCATCCTGACTGTCTGTCCAATCTGCTAAACTAAAAATGTCCCGTTTCAGTCAATTACGATCATCCTGACTGTCTGTCCATTCTGCTAAATTATCAATGTCCTGTTTCAGTCAATGACTATCATCCTGACTGTGTGTGTATATTCTGCTAACCTATCAATGTCTTGTTTCAGTAAATTACTATCATCCTGACTGTCTGTCCATTCTGCTAAACTATCCATGTCCTGCTTCAGTCAATTACTGTCATCCTGACTGTCTATCCATTCTGCTAAACTATCCATGTCCTGTTTCAGTCAATTACTATCATCCTGACTGTCTATCCATTCTGCTAAACTATCAATGTCCTGTTTCAGTCAATTACTATCATCCTGACTGTCTGTCCGTTCTGCTAAACTATCCATGTCCTGTTTCAGTCATTTACTATCATCCTGACTGTCTGTCCATTCTGCTAAACTATCCATGTCCTGTTTCAGTCAATTACTATCATCCTGACTGTCTGTCCATTCTGCTAAACTATCCATGTCCTGTTTCAGTCAATTACTATCATCCTGACTGTCTGTCCATTCTGCTAAACTATCCATGTCCTGTTTCAGTCATTTACAATCATCCTGACTGTCTATCCATTCTGCTAAACTATCCATGTCCTGTTTCAGTCAATTACTATCATCCTGACGGTCTGTCCATTCTGCTAAACTATCCATGTCCTGTTTCAGTCAATTACTATCATCCTGACTGTCTGTCCATTCTGCTAAACTATCCATGTCCTGTTTCAGTCAATTACTATCATCCTGACTGTCTATCCATTCTGCTAAACTATCCATGTCCTGTTTCAGTCAATTACTATCATCCTGACTGTCTATCCATACTGCTAAACTATCAATGTCCTGTTTCAGTCAATTACTATCATCCTGACTGTCTGTCCATTCTGCTAACCTATCAATGTCCTGTTTCAGTCAATTACAATCATCCTGATCCTGTGTCCATTCTGCTAAACTATCCATGTCCTGTTTCACTCAATTACTATCATCCTGACTGTCTGTCCATTCTGCTAAACTAAAAATGTCCCGTTTCAGTCAATTACGATCATCCTGACTGTCTGTCCATTCTGCTAAACTATCCATGTCCTGTTTCAGTCATTTACTATCATCCTGACTGTCTGTCCATTCTGCTAAACTGTCCATGTCCTGTTTCAGTCAATTACTATCATCCTGACTGTCTGTCCATTCTGCTAAACTATCCATGTCCTGTTTCAGTCAATTACTATCATCCTGACTGTCTGTCCATTCTGCTAAACTATCCATGTCCTGTTTCAGTCATTTACTATCATCCTGACTGTCTATCCATTCTGCTAAACTATCCATGTCCTGTTTCAGTCAATTACTATCATCCTGACTGTCTGTCCATTCTGCTAAACTATCCATGTCCTGTTTCAGTCATGTACTATCATCCTGACTGTCTATCCATTCTGCTAAACTATCCATGTCCTGTTTCAGTCATTTACTATCATCCTGACTCTCTGTCCATTCTGCTAAACTATCCATGTCCTGTTTCAGTCAATTATTATCATCCTGACTGTCTATCCATTCTGCTAAACTATCCATGTCCTGTTTCAGTCAATTACTATCATCCTGACTGTCTGTCCATTCTGCTAAAGTATCAATGTCCTGTTTCAGTCAATTACTATCATCCTGACTGTCTGTCCATTCTGCTAAACTAAAAATGTCCCGTTTCAGTCAATTACTATCATCCTGACTGTCTGTCCATTCTGCTAAATTATCAATGTCCTGTTTCAGTCAATGACTATCATCCTGACTGTGTGTCCATTCTGCTAACCTATCAATGTCTTGTTTCAGTAAATTACTATCATCCTGACTGTCTGTCCATTCTGCTAAACTATCCATGTCCTGCTTCAGTCAATTACTGTCATCCTGACTGTCTATCCATTCTGCTAAACTATCCATGTCCTGTTTCAGTCAATTACTATCATCCTGACTGTCTATCCATTCTGCTAAACTATCAATGTCCTGTTTCAGTCAATTACTATCATCCTGACTGTCTGTCCATTCTGCTAACCTATCAATGTCCTTTTTCAGTCAATTACAATCATCCTGATCCTCTGTCCATTCTGCTAAACTATCCATGTCCTGTTTCAGTCAATTACTATCATCCTGACTGTCTGTCCATTCTGCTAAACTATCCATGTCCTGTTTCAGTCAATTACTATCATCCTGACTGTCTGTCCATTCTGCTAAACTATCCATGTCCTGTTTCAGTCATTTACTATCATCCTGACTGTCTGTCCATTCTGCTAAACTATCCATGTCCTGTTTCAGTCAATTACTATCATCCTGACTGTCTGTCCATTCTGCTAAACTATCCATGTCCTGTTTCAGTCAATTACTATCATCCTGACTGTCTGTCCATTCTGCTAAACTATCCATGTCCTGTTTCAGCCATTTACTATCATCCTGAATGTCTATCCATTCTGCTAAACTATCCATGTCCTGTTTCAGTCAATTACTATCATCCTGACTGTCTGTCCATTCTGCTAAACTATCCATGTCCTGTTTCAGTCATGTACTATCATCCTGACTGTCTATCCATTCTGCTAAACTATCAATGTCCTGTTTCAGTCAATTACTATCATCCTGACTGTCTGTCCATTCTGCTAACCTATCAATGTCCTGTTTCAGTCAATTACAATCATCCTGATCCTGTGTCCATTCTGCTAAACTATCCATGTCCTGTTTCACTCAATTACTATCATCCTGACTGTCTGTCCATTCTGCTAAACTATCCATGTCCTGTTTCAGTCAATTACTATCATCCTGACTGTCTGTACATTCTGCTAAACTATCCATGTCCTGTTTCAGTCATTTACTATCATCCTGACTGTCTGTCCATTCTGCTAAACTGTCCATGTCCTGTTTCAGTCAATTACTATCATCCTGACTGTCTGTCCATTCTGCTAAACTATCCATGTCCTGTTTCAGTCAATTACTATCATCCTGACTGTCTGTCCATTCTGCTAAACTATCCATGTCCTGTTTCAGTCATTTACTATCATCCTGACTGTCTATCCATTCTGCTAAACTATCCATGTCCTGTTTCAGTCAATTACTATCATCCTGACTGTCTGTCCATTCTGCTAAACTATCCATGTCCTGTTTCAGTCATGTACTATCATCCTGACTGTCTATCCATTCTGCTAAACTATCCATGTCCTGTTTCAGTCATTTACTATCATCCTGACTCTCTGTCCATTCTGCTAAACTATCCATGTCCTGTTTCAGTCAATTATTATCATCCTGACTGTCTATCCATTCTGCTAAACTATCCATGTCCTGTTTCAGTCAATTACTATCATCCTGACTGTCTATCCATTCTGCTAAAGTATCAATGTCCTGTTTCAGTCAATTACTATCATCCTGACTGTCTGTCCATTCTGCTAAACTAAAAATGTCCCGTTTCAGTCAATTACTATCATCCTGACTGTCTGTCCATTCTGCTAAATTATCAATGTCCTGTTTCAGTCAATGACTATCATCCTGACTGTGTGTCCATTCTGCTAACCTATCAATGTCTTGTTTCAGTAAATTACTATCATCCTGACTGTCTGTCCATTCTGCTAAACTATCCATGTCCTGCTTCAGTCAATTACTGTCATCCTGACTGTCTATCCATTCTGCTAAACTATCCATGTCCTGTTTCAGTCAATTACTATCATCCTGACTGTCTATCCATTCTGCTAAACTATCAATGTCCTGTTTCAGTCAATTACTATCATCCTGACTGTCTGTCCATTCTGCTAACCTATCAATGTCCTTTTTCAGTCAATTACAATCATCCTGATCCTCTGTCCATTCTGCTAAACTATCCATGTCCTGTTTCAGTCAATTACTATCATCCTGACTGTCTGTCCATTCTGCTAAACTATCCATGTCCTGTTTCAGTCAATTACTATCATCCTGACTGTCTGTCCATTCTGCTAAACTATCCATGTCCTGTTTCAGTCATTTACTATCATCCTGACTGTCTGTCCATTCTGCTAAACTATCCATGTCCTGTTTCAGTCAATTACTATCATCCTGACTGTCTGTCCATTCTGCTAAACTATCCATGTCCTGTTTCAGTCAATTACTATCATCCTGACTGTCTGTCCATTCTGCTAAACTATCCATGTCCTGTTTCAGCCATTTACTATCATCCTGAATGTCTATCCATTCTGCTAAACTATCCATGTCCTGTTTCAGTCAATTACTATCATCCTGACTGTCTGTCCATTCTGCTAAACTATCCATGTCCTGTTTCAGTCATGTACTATCATCCTGACTGTCTATCCATTCTGCTAAACTATCCATGTCCTGTTTCAGTCATTTACTATCATCCTGACTCTATGTCCATTCTGCTAAACTATCCATGTCCTGTTTCAGTCAATTATTATCATCCTGACTGTCTATCCATTCTGCTAAACTATCCATGTCCTGTTTCAGTCAATTACTATCATCCTGACTCTCTGTTCATTCTGCAAAACTATCAATGTCCTGTTTCAGTCAATTACTATCATCCTGACTGTCTGTCCATTCTGCTAAATTATCAATGTCCTGTTTCAGTCAATGACTATCATCCTGACTGAGTGTCCATTCTGCTAACCTATCAATGTCCTGTTTCAGTCAATTACTATCATCCTGATGTCTGTCCATTCTGCTAAACTATCCATGTCCTGCTTCAGTCAATTACTATCATCCTGACTGTCTATCCATTCTGCTAAACTATCCATGTCCTGTTTCAGTCAATTACTATCATCCTGACTGTCAATCCATTCTGCTAAACTATCAATGTCCTGTTTCAGTCAATTACTATCATCCTGACTGTCTGTCCATTCTGCTAAACTATCCATGTCCTGTTTCAGTCAATTACTATCATCCTGACTGTCTATCCATTCTGCTAAACTATCCATGTCCTGTTTCAGTCAATTACTATCATTCTGACTGTCTATCCATTCTGCTAAACTATCCATGTCCTGTTTCAGTCAATTACTATCATCCTGACTGTCTGTACATTCTGCTAACCTATCAATGTCCTGTTTCAGTCAATTACAATCATCCTGAACATCTGTCCATTCTGCTAAACTATCCATGTCCTGTTTCACTCAATTACTATCATCCTGACTGTCTGTCCATTCTGCTAAACTATCCATGTCCTGTTTCAGTCAATTACTATCATCCTGACTGTCTGTCCATTCTGCTAAACTATCCATGTCCTGTTTCAGTCATTTACTATCATCCTGACAGTCTGTCCATTCTGCTAAACTATCCATGTCCTGTTTCAGTCAATTACTATCATCCTGACAGTCTGTCCATTCTGCTAAACTATCCATGTCCTGTTTCAGTCATTTACTATCATCCTGACTGTCTATCAATTCTGCTAAACTATCCATGTCCTGTTTCAGTCAATTACTATCAAATTGACAGTCTGTCCATTCTGATAAACTATCCATGTCCTGTTTCAGTCATTTACTATCATCCTGACTGTCTATCCATTCTGCTAAACTATCCATGTCCAGTTTCAGTCATTTACTATCATCCTGACTCTCTGTCCATTCTGCTAAACTATCCATGTCCTGTTTCAGTCAATTATTATCATCCTGACTCTCTGTCCATTCTGCTAAACTATCAATGTCCTGTTTCAGTCAATTACTATCATCCTGACACTCTGTCCATTCTGCTAAACTATCAAAGTCCTGTTTCTGTCAATTACTATCATCCTGACTGTCTGTCCATTCTGCTAAAGTATCAATGTGCTGTTTCAGTCAATTACTATCATCCTGACTGTCTGTCCATTCTGCTAAACTATCTATGTCCCGTTTCAGTCAATTACTATCATCCTGACTGTCTGTCCATTCTGCTAAATTATCAATGTCCTGTTTCAGTCAATGACTATCATCCTGACTGTGTGTCCATTCTGCTAACCTATCAATGTCCTGTTTCAGTCAATTACTATCATCCTGACTGTCTGTCCATTCTGCTAAACTATCCATGTCCTGCTTCAGTCAATTAGTATCATCCTGACTGTCTATCCATTCTGCTATACTATCCATGTCCTGTTTCAGTCAATTACTATCATCCTGACTGTCTATCCATTCTGCTAAACTATCAATGTCCTGTTTCAGTCAATTACTATCATCCTGACTGTCTGTCCATTCTGCTAAACTATCCATGTCCTGTTTCAGTCAATTACTATCATCCTGACTGTCTATCCATTCTGCTAAACTATCCATGTCCTGTTTCAGTCAATTACTATCATCCTGACTGTCTATCCATTCTGCGAAACTATCAATGTCCTGTTTCAGTCAATTACTATCATCCTGACTCTCTGTCCATTCTGCTAAACTATCAATGTCCTGTTTCACTCAATTACTATCATCCTGACTGTCTGTCCATTCTGCTAAACTATCCATGTCCTGTTTCAGTCAATTACTATCATCCTGAATGTCTGTCCATTCTGCTAAACTATCCATGTCCTGTTTCAGTCATTTACTATCATCCTGACTGTCTGTCCATTCTGCTAAACTATCCATGTCCTGTTTCAGTCAATTACTATCATCCTGACT
The DNA here is from genome assembly GCF_036365525.1 of Heterodontus francisci. Classification (NCBI taxonomy): domain Eukaryota; kingdom Metazoa; phylum Chordata; class Chondrichthyes; order Heterodontiformes; family Heterodontidae; genus Heterodontus; species Heterodontus francisci. The sequence goes on along the minus strand of NC_090398.1, from coordinate 68,864,033 downwards.
GTCTGTCCATTCTGCTAAACTATCCATGTCATGTTTCAGTCAATTACTATCATCCTGACATTCTGTCCATTCTGCTAAACTATCCATGTCCTGTTTCAGTAATTTACTATCATCCTGACTGTCTATCTATACTGCTAAACTATCCATGTTCTGTTTCAGTCATTTACTATCATCCTGACTCTCTGTCCATTCTGCTAAACTATCCATGTCCTGTTTCAGTCAATTATTATCATCCTGACTGTCTATCCATTCTGCTAAACTATCCATGTCCTGTTTCAGTCAATTACTATCATCCTGACTGTCTGTCCATTCTGCTAAAGTATCAATGTCCTGTTTCAGTCAATTCCTATCATCCTGACTGTCTGTCCATTCTGCTAAACTAAAAATGTCCCGTTTCAGTCAATTAGTATCATCCTGACTGTCTGTCCATTCTGCTAAAGTATCAATGTGCTGTTTCAGTCAATTACTATCATCCTGACTGTCTGTCCATTCTGCTAAACTATCTATGTCCCGTTTCAGTCAATTACTATCATCCTGACTCTCTGTCCATTCTGCTAAATTATCAATGTCCTGTTTCAGTCAATGACTATCATCCTGACTGTGTGTCCATTCTGCTAACCTATCAATGTCCTGTTTCAGTCAATTACTATCATCCTGACTGTCTGTCCATTCTGCTAAACTATCCATGTCCTGCTTCAGTCAATTAGTATCATCCTGACTGTCTATCCATTCTGCTATACTATCCATGTCCTGTTTCAGTCAATTACTATCATCCTGACTGTCTATCCATTCTGCTAAACTATCAATGTCCTGTTTCAGTCAATTACTATCATCCTGACTGTCTGTCCATTCTGCTAAACTATCCATGTCCTGTTTCAGTCAATTACTATCATCCTGACTGTCTATTCATTCTGCTAAACTATCCATGTCCTGTTTCAGTCAATTACTATCATCCTGACTGTCTATCCATTCTGCTAAACTATCAATGTCCTGTTTCAGTCAATTACTATCATCCTGACTGTCTGTCCATTCTGCTAACCTATCAATGTCCTGTTTCAGTCAATTACAATCATCCTGATCCTCTGTCCATTCTGCTAAACTATCCATGTCCTGTTTCACTCAATTACTATCATCCTGACTGTCTGTCCATTGTGCTAAACTATCCATGTCCTGTTTCAGTCAATTACTATCATCCTGACTGTCTGTCCATTCTGCTAAACTATCCATGTCCTGTTTCAGTCAATTACTATCATCCTGACTGTCTGTCCATTCTGCTAAACTATCCATGTCCTGTTTCAGTAATTTACTATCATCCTGACAGTCTATCCATTCTGCTAAACTGTCCATGTCCTGTTTCAGTCATGTACTATCATCCTGACTGTCCATCCATTCTGCTAAACTATCCATGTTCTGTTTCAGTCATTTACTATCATCCTGACTCTCTGTCCATTCTGCTAAACTATCCATGTCCTGTTTCAGTCAATTATTATCATCCTGACTGTCTATCCATTCTGCTAAACTATCCATGTCCTGTTTCAGTCAATTACTATCATCCTGACTGTCTGTCCATTCTGCTAAAGTATCAATGTCCTGTTTCAGTCAATTACTATCATCCTGACTGTCTGTCCATTCTGCTAAACTAAAAATGTCCCGTTTCAGTCAATTACTCTCATCCTGACTGTCTGTCCATTCTGCTAACCTATCAATGTCTTGTTTCAGTAAATTACTATCATCCTGACTGTCTGTCCATTCTGCTAAACTATCCATGTCCTGCTTCAGTCAATTACTGTCATCCTGAATGTCTATCCATTCTGCTAAACTATCCATGTCCTGTTTCAGTCAATTACTATCATCCTGACTGTCTATCCATTCTGCTAAACTATCAATGTCCTGTTTCAGTCAATTACTATCATCCTGACTGTCTGTCCATTCTGCTAAACTATCCATGTCCTGTTTCAGTCAATTACTATCATCCTGACTGTCTATCCATTCTGCTAAACTATCCATGTCCTGTTTCAGTCAATTACTATTTTCCTGACTGTCTATCCATTCTGCTAAACTATCAATGTCCTGTTTCAGTCAATTACTATCATCCTGACTGTCTGTCCATTCTGCTAACCTATCAATGTCCTGTTTCAGTCAATTACAATCATCCTGATCCTCTGTCCATTCTGCTAAACTATCCATGTCCTGTTTCACTCAATTACTATCATCCTGACTGTCTGTCCATTCTGCTAAACTATCCATGTCCTGTTTCAGTCAATTACTATCATCCTGACTGTCTGTCCATTCCGCTAAACTATCCATGTCCTGTTTCAGTCAATTACTATCATCCTGACTCTCTGTCCATTCTGCTAAACTATCCATGTCCTGTTTCAGTCATTTACTATCATCCTGAATGTCTATCCATTCTGCTAAACTATCCATGTCCTGTTTCAGTCAACTACTATCATCCTGACTCTCTGTCCATTCTGCAAAACTATCAATGTCCTGTTTCAGTCAATTACTATCATCCTGACGGTCTGTCCATTCTGCTAAACTATCCATGTCCTGTTTCAGTCAATTACTATCATCCTGACTGTCTATCCATTCTGCTAAAGTATCAATGTCCAGTTTCAGTCAATTACTATCATCCTGACTGTCTATCCATTCTGCTAAACTATCAATGTCCTGTTTCAGTCAATTACTATCATCCTGACTGTCTGTACATTCTGCTAAACTATCCATGTCCTGTTTCAGTCAATTACTATCATCCTGACTGTCTATCCATTCTGCTAAACTATCCATGTCCTGTTTCAGTCAATTACTATCATCCTGACTGTCTGTCCATTCTGCTAAGCTATCAATGTCCTGTTTCAGTCAATTACTATCATCCTGACTGTCTGTCCATTCTGCTAAACTATCCATGTCCTGTTTCAGTCAATTACTATCATCCTGACTGTCTATCCATTCTGCTAAACTATCAATGTCCTGTTTCAGTCAATTACTATCATCCTGACTGTCTGTCCATTCTGCTAAACTATCCATGTCCTGAATCAGTCAATTACTATCATCCTGACTCTCTGTCCATTCTGCTAAACTATCAATGTCCTGTTTCAGTCAATTACTTTCATCCTGACTGTCTGTCCATTCTGCTAAACTATCCATGTCCTGTTTCAGTCAATTACTATCATCCTGACTGTCTATCCATTCTGCTAAACTATCAATGTCCTGTTTCAGTCAATTACTATCATCCTGACTGTCTATCCATTCTGCTAAACTATCAATGTCCTGTTTCAGTCAATTACTATCATCCTGACTGTCTGTCCATTCTGCTAAACTATCAATGTCCTGTTTCAGTCAATTACTATCATCCTGACTGTCTATCCATTCTGCTAAACTATCCAGGTCCTGTTTCAGTCAATTACTATCATCCTGACTGTCTGCCCATTCTGCTCAACTATCCATGTCCTGTTTCTGTCAATTATTATCATCCTGACTCTCTGTCCATTCTGCTAAATTATCAATGTCCTGTTTCAGTCAATTACTATCATCCTGACTGTCTATCCATTCTGCTAAACTATCAATGTCCTGTTTCAGTCAATTACTATCATCCTGACTGTCTATCCATTCTGCTAAACTATCAATGTCCTGTTTCAGTCAATTACTATCATCCTGACTGTCTGTCCATTCTGCTAAACTATCCATGTCCTGTTTCAGTCAATTACTATCATCCTGACTGTCTATCCATTCTGCTAAACTATCCATGTCCTGTTTCAGTCAATTACTATCATCCTGACTGTCTATCCATTCTGCTAAACTATCAATGTCCTGTTTCAGTCAATTACTATCATCCTGACTGTCTATCCATTCTGCTAAACTATCCATGTCCTGTTTCACTCAATTACTATCATCCTGACTGTCTGTCCATTCTGCTAAACTATCCATGTCCTGTTTCAGTCAATTACTATCATCCTGACTGTCTGTCCATTCCGCTAAACTATCCATGTCCTGTTTCAGTCAATTACTATCATCCTGACTGTCTGTCCATTCTGCTGAACTATCCATGTCCTGTTTCAGTCATTTACTATCATCCTGAATGTCTATCCATTCTGCTAAACTATCCATGTCCTGTTTCAGTCAATTACTATCATCCTGACTGTCTGTCCATTCTGCTAAACTATCCATGTCCTGTTTCAGTCATGTACTATCATCCTGACTGTCTATCCATTCTGCTAAACTATCCATGTCCTGTTTCAGTCATTTATAATCATCCTGACTGTCTGTCCATTCTGCTAAACTATCCATGTCCTGTTTCAGTCAATTACTATCATCCTGACTGTCTATCCATTCTGCTAAACTATCCATGTCCTGTTTCAGTCAATTACTATCATCCTGACTGTCTATCCATTCTGCTAAACTATCAATGTCCTGTTTCAGTCAATTACTATCATCCTGACTGTCTGTCCATTCTGCTAACCTATCAATGTCCTGTTTCAGTCAATTACAATCATCCTGATCCTCTGTCCATTCTGCTAAACTATCCATGTCCTGTTTCACTCAATTACTATCATCCTGACTGTCTGTCCATTCTGCAAAACTATCCATGTCCTGTTTCAGTCAATTACTATCATCCTGACTGTCTGTCCATTCCGCTAAACTATCCATGTCCTGTTTCAGTCAATTACTATCATCCTGACTGTCTGTCCATTCTGCTAAACTATCCATGTCCTGTTTCAGTCATTTACTATCATCCTGAATGTCTATCCATTCTGCTAAACTATCCATGTCCTGTTTCAGTCAATTACTATAATCCTGACTGTTTGTCCATTCTGCTAAACTATCCATGTCCTGTTTCAGTCATGTACTATCATCCTGACTCTCTATCCATTCTGCTAAACTATCCATGTCCTGTTTCAGTCATTTACTATCATCCTGACTCTCTGTCCATTCTGCTAAACTATCCATGTCCTGTTTCAGTCAATTATTATCATCCTGACTGTCTATCCATTCTGCTAAACTATCCATGTCCTGTTTCAGTCAATTACTATCATCCTGACTGTCTGTCCATTCTGCTAAAGTATCAATGTCCTGTTTCAGTCAATTACTATCATCCGGACGGTCTGTCCATTCTGCTAAACTATCCATGTCCTGTTTCAGTCAATTACTATCATCCTGACTGTCTATCCATTCTGCTAAAGTATCAATGTCCTGTTTCAGTCAATTGCTATCATCCTGACTGTCTATCCATTCTGCTAAACTATCAATGTCCTGTTTCAGTCAATTACTATCATCCTGACTGTCTGTCCATTCTGCTAAACTATCCATGTCCTGTTTCAGTCAATTACTATCATCCTGACTGTCTATCCATTCTGCTAAACTATCCATGTCCTGTTTCAGTCAATTACTATCATCCTGACTGTCTGTCCATTCTGCTAAGCTATCAATGTCCTGTTTCAGTCAATTACTATCATCCTGACTGTCTGTCCATTCTACTAAACTATTCATGTCCTGTTTTAGTCAATTACTATCATCCTGACTGTCTGTCCATTCTACTAAACTGTTCATGTCCTGTTTTAGTCAATTACTATTATCCTGACTGTCTGTCCATTCTGCTCAACTATCCATGTCCTGTTTCTGTCAATTATTATCATCCTCACTCTCTGTCCATTCTGCTAAATTATCAATGTCCTGTTTCAGTCAATTACTATCATCCTGACTGTCTATCCATTCTGCTAAACTATCAATGTCCTGTTTCAGTCAATTACTATCATCCTGACTGTCTGTCCATTCTGCTAACCTATCAATGTCCTGTTTCAGTCAATTACTATCATCCTGACTGTCTGTCCATTCTGCTAAACTATCAATGTCCTGTTTCAGTCAATTACTATCATCCTGACTGTCTGTCCATTCTGCTAAACTATCCATGTCCTGTTTCAGTCAATTACTATCATCCTGACTCTCTGTCCATTCTGCTAAACTATCAATGTCCTGTTTCAGTCAATTACTTTCATCCTGACTGTCTGTCCATTCTGCTAAACTATCCATGTCCTGTTTCAGTCAATTACTATCATCCTGACTGTCTATCCATTCTGCTAAACTATCAATGTCCTGTTTCAGTCAATTACTATCATCCTGACTGTCTGTCCATTCTGCTAAACTATCAATGTCCTGTTTCAGTCAATTACTATCATCCTGACTGTCTGTCCATTCTGCTAAACTATCCATGTCCTGTTTCAGTCAATTACTATCATCCTGACTGTCTGTCCATTCTGCTAAACTATCCATGTCCTGTTTCAGTCAATTACTATCATCCTGACTGTCTGTCCATTCTGCTAAGCTATCAATGTCCTGTTTCAGTCAATTACTATCATCCTGACTGTCAGGCCATTCTGCTAAACTATCCATGTCCTGTTTCAGTCAATTACTATCATCCTGACTGTCTATCCATTCTGCTAAACTATCCATGTCCTGTTTCAGTCTATTACTATCATCCTGACTGTCTGTCCATTCTGCTAAACTATCAATGTCCTGTTTCAGTCAATTACTATCATCCTGACTGTCTGTCCATTCAGCTAAACTATCCATGTCCTGTTTCAGTCATTTACTATCATCCTGACTGTCTGTCCATTCTACTAAACTATTCATGTCCTGTTTCAGTCAATTATTATCATCCTGACTGTCTGTCCATTCTGCTAAACTATCAATGTCCTGTTTCATTCAATTACTATCATCCTGACTGTCTGTCCATTCTACTAAACTATTCATGTCCTGTTTCAGTCAATTATTATCATCCTGACTGTCTGTCCATTCTGGTAAACTATCAATGTCCTGTTTCAGTCAATTATTGTCATCCTGACTCTCTGTCCATTCTGCTAAACTATCAATGACCTGTTTCAGTCAATTACTATCATCCTGACTCTCTGTCCATTCTGCTAAACTATCAATGTCCTGTTTCAGTCAATTACTATCATCCTGACTGTCTGTCCATTCTGCTAACCTATCAATGTCCTGTTTCAGTCAATTACTATCATGCTGACTGTCTGTCCATTCTGCTAAACTATCCATGTCCTGTTTCAGTCAATTACTATCATCCTGACTGTCTCTCCATTCTGCTAAACTATCAATGTCCTGTTTCATTCAATTACTATCATGCTGACTCTCTGTCCATTCTGCTAAATTATCAATGCCCTGTTTCAGTCAATTACTATCATCCTGACTGTCTGTCCATTCTGCTAAACTATCCATGTCCTGTTTCAGTCAATTACTATCATCCTGACTGTCTGTCCATTCTGCTAGCCTATCAATGTCCTGTTTCATTCAATTACTATCATGCTGACTGTCTGTCCATTCTGCTAAACTATCCTTGTCCTGTTTCAGTCAATTACTATCATCCTGACTGTCTGTCCATTCTGCTAAACTATCCATGTCCTGTTTCACTCAATTACTATCATCCTGACTGTCTGTCCATTCTGCTAAACTATCCATGTCCTGTTTCAGTCAATTACTATCATCCTGACTGTCTGTCCATTCCGCTAAACTATCCATGTCCTGTTTCAGTCAATTACTATCATCCTGACTGTCTGTCCATTCTGCTGAACTATCCATGTCCTGTTTCAGTCATTTACTATCATCCTGAATGTCTATCCATTCTGCTAAACTATCCATGTCCTGTTTCAGTCAATTACTATCATCCTGACTGTCTGTCCATTCTGCTAAACTATCCATGTCCTGTTTCAGTCATGTACTATCATCCTGACTGTCTATCCATTCTGCTAAACTATCCATGTCCTGTTTCAGTCATTTATAATCATCCTGACTGTCTGTCCATTCTGCTAAACTATCCATGTCCTGTTTCAGTCAATTACTATCATCCTGACTGTCTATCCATTCTGCTAAACTATCCATGTCCTGTTTCAGTCAATTACTATCATCCTGACTGTCTATCCATTCTGCTAAACTATCAATGTCCTGTTTCAGTCAATTACTATCATCCTGACTGTCTGTCCATTCTGCTAACCTATCAATGTCCTGTTTCAGTCAATTACAATCATCCTGATCCTCTGTCCATTCTGCTAAACTATCCATGTCCTGTTTCACTCAATTACTATCATCCTGACTGTCTGTCCATTCTGCAAAACTATCCATGTCCTGTTTCAGTCAATTACTATCATCCTGACTGTCTGTCCATTCCGCTAAACTATCCATGTCCTGTTTCAGTCAATTACTATCATCCTGACTGTCTGTCCATTCTGCTAAACTATCCATGTCCTGTTTCAGTCATTTACTATCATCCTGAATGTCTATCCATTCTGCTAAACTATCCATGTCCTCTTTCGGTCAATTACTATAATCCTGACTGTTTGTCCATTCTGCTAAACTATCCATGTCCTGTTTCAGTCATGTACTATCATCCTGACTCTCTATCCATTCTGCTAAACTATCCATGTCCTGTTTCAGTCATTTACTATCATCCTGACTCTCTGTCCATTCTGCTAAACTATCCATGTCCTGTTTCAGTCAATTATTATCATCCTGACTGTCTATCCATTCTGCTAAACTATCCATGTCCTGTTTCAGTCAATTACTATCATCCTGACTGTCTGTCCATTCTGCTAAAGTATCAATGTCCTGTTTCAGTCAATTACTATCATCCGGACGGTCTGTCCATTCTGCTAAACTATCCATGTCCTGTTTCAGTCAATTACTATCATCCTGACTGTCTATCCATTCTGCTAAAGTATCAATGTCCTGTTTCAGTCAATTGCTATCATCCTGACTGTCTATCCATTCTGCTAAACTATCAATGTCCTGTTTCAGTCAATTACTATCATCCTGACTGTCTGTCCATTCTGCTAAACTATCCATGTCCTGTTTCAGTCAATTACTATCATCCTGACTGTCTATCCATTCTGCTAAACTATCCATGTCCTGTTTCAGTCAATTACTATCATCCTGACTGTCTGTCCATTCTGCTAAGCTATCAATGTCCTGTTTCAGTCAATTACTATCATCCTGACTGTCTGTCCATTCTACTAAACTATTCATGTCCTGTTTTAGTCAATTACTATCATCCTGACTGTCTGTCCATTCTACTAAACTGTTCATGTCCTGTTTTAGTCAATTACTATTATCCTGACTGTCTGTCCATTCTGCTCAACTATCCATGTCCTGTTTCTGTCAATTATTATCATCCTCACTCTCTGTCCATTCTGCTAAATTATCAATGTCCTGTTTCAGTCAATTACTATCATCCTGACTGTCTATCCATTCTGCTAAACTATCAATGTCCTGTTTCAGTCAATTACTATCATCCTGACTGTCTGTCCATTCTGCTAACCTATCAATGTCCTGTTTCAGTCAATTACTATCATCCTGACTGTCTGTCCATTCTGCTAAACTATCAATGTCCTGTTTCAGTCAATTACTATCATCCTGACTGTCTGTCCATTCTGCTAAACTATCCATGTCCTGTTTCAGTCAATTACTATCATCCTGACTCTCTGTCCATTCTGCTAAACTATCAATGTCCTGTTTCAGTCAATTACTTTCATCCTGACTGTCTGTCCATTCTGCTAAACTATCCATGTCCTGTTTCAGTCAATTACTATCATCCTGACTGTCTATCCATTCTGCTAAACTATCAATGTCCTGTTTCAGTCAATTACTATCATCCTGACTGTCTGTCCATTCTGCTAAACTATCAATGTCCTGTTTCAGTCAATTACTATCATCCTGACTGTCTGTCCATTCTGCTAAACTATCCATGTCCTGTTTCAGTCAATTACTATCATCCTGACTGTCTGTCCATTCTGCTAAACTATCCATGTCCTGTTTCAGTCAATTACTATCATCCTGACTGTCTGTCCATTCTGCTAAGCTATCAATGTCCTGTTTCAGTCAATTACTATCATCCTGACTGTCAGGCCATTCTGCTAAACTATCCATGTCCTGTTTCAGTCAATTACTATCATCCTGACTGTCTATCCATTCTGCTAAACTATCCATGTCCTGTTTCAGTCTATTACTATCATCCTGACTGTCTGTCCATTCTGCTAAACTATCAATGTCCTGTTTCAGTCAATTACTATCATCCTGACTGTCTGTCCATTCAGCTAAACTATCCATGTCCTGTTTCAGTCATTTACTATCATCCTGACTGTCTGTCCATTCTACTAAACTATTCATGTCCTGTTTCAGTCAATTATTATCATCCTGACTGTCTGTCCATTCTGCTAAACTATCAATGTCCTGTTTCATTCAATTACTATCATCCTGACTGTCTGTCCATTCTACTAAACTATTCATGTCCTGTTTCAGTCAATTATTATCATCCTGACTGTCTGTCCATTCTGGTAAACTATCAATGTCCTGTTTCAGTCAATTATTGTCATCCTGACTCTCTGTCCATTCTGCTAAACTATCAATGACCTGTTTCAGTCAATTACTATCATCCTGACTCTCTGTCCATTCTGCTAAACTATCAATGTCCTGTTTCAGTCAATTACTATCATCCTGACTGTCTGTCCATTCTGCTAACCTATCAATGTCCTGTTTCAGTCAATTACTATCATGCTGACTGTCTGTCCATTCTGCTAAACTATCCATGTCCTGTTTCAGTCAATTACTATCATCCTGACTGTCTCTCCATTCTGCTAAACTATCAATGTCCTGTTTCATTCAATTACTATCATGCTGACTCTCTGTCCATTCTGCTAAATTATCAATGCCCTGTTTCAGTCAATTACTATCATCCTGACTGTCTGTCCATTCTGCTAAACTATCCATGTCCTGTTTCAGTCAATTACTATCATCCTGACTGTCTGTCCATTCTGCTAGCCTATCAATGTCCTGTTTCATTCAATTACTATCATGCTGACTGTCTGTCCATTCTGCTAAACTATCCTTGTCCTGTTTCAGTCAATTACTATCATCCTGACTGTCTGTCCATTCTGCTAAACTATCAATGTCCTGTTTTAGTCAATTACTATCATCCTGACTGTCTGTCCATTCTGCTCAACTATCCATGTCCTGTTTCTGTCAATTATTATCATCCTGACTCTCTGTCCATTCTGCTAAATTATCAATGTCCTGTTTCAGTCAATTACTATCATCCTGACTGTCTATCCATTCTGCTAAACTATCAATGTCCTGTTTCAGTCAATTACTATCATCCTGACTGTCTGTCCATTCTGCTAACATATCAATGTCCTGTTTCAGTCAATTACTATCATCCTGACTGTCTGTCCATTCTGCTAAACTATCCATGTCCTGTTTCAGTCAATCACTATCATCCTGACTGTCTGTCCATTCTGCTAAACTATCCATGTCCTGTTTCAGTCAATTACTATCATCCTGACTGTCTGTCCATTCTGCTAAACTATCAATGTCCTGTTTCAGTCAATTACTTTCATCCTGACTGTCTGTCCATTCTGCTAAACTATCCATGTCCTGTTTCAGTCAATTACTATCATCCTGACTGTCTATCCATTCTGCTAAACTATCAATGTCCTGTTTCAGTCAATTACTATCATCCTGACTGTCGCTCCATTCTGCTATACTATCAATGTCCTGTTTCAGTCAATTACTATCATCCTGACTGTCTGTCCATTCTGCTAAACTATCAATGTCCTGTTTCAGTCAATTACTATCATCCTGACTGTCTGTCCATTCTGCTAAACTATCCATGTCCTGTTTCAGTCAATTACTATCATCCTGACTGTCTGTCCATTCTGCTAAAGTATCCATGTCCTGTTTCAGTCAATTACTATCATCCTGACTGTCTGTCCATTCTGCTAAGCTATCAATGTCCTGTTTCAATCAATTACTATCATCCTGACTGTCAGTCCATTCTGCTAAACTATCCATGTCCTGTTTCAGTCAATTACTATCATCCTGACTGTCTGTCCATTCTGCTAAGCTATCAATGTCCTGTTTCAGTCAATTACTATCATCCTGACTGTCAGGCCATTCTGCTAAACTATCCATGTCCTGTTTCAGTCAATTACTATCATCCTGACTGTCTATCCATTCTGCTAAACTATCCATGTCCTGTTTCAGTCTATTACTATCATCCTGACTGTCTGTCCATTCTGCTAAACTATCAATGTCCTGTTTCAGTCAATTACTATCATCCTGACTGTCTGTCCATTCAGCTAAACTATCCATGTCCTGTTTCAGTCATTTACTATCATCCTGACTGTCTGTCCATTCTACTAAACTATTCATGTCCTGTTTCAGTCAATTATTATCATCCTGACTGTCTGTCCATTCTGCTAAACTATCAATGTCCTGTTTCATTCAATTACTATCATCCTGACTGTCTGTCCATTCTACTAAACTATTCATGTCCTGTTTCAGTCAATTATTATCATCCTGACTGTCTGTCCATTCTGGTAAACTATCAATGTCCTGTTTCAGTCAATTATTGTCATCCTGACTCTCTGTCCATTCTGCTAAACTATCAATGACCTGTTTCAGTCAATTACTATCATCCTGACTCTCTGTCCATTCTGCTAAACTATCAATGTCCTGTTTCAGTCAATTACTATCATCCTGACTGTCTGTCCATTCTGCTAACCTATCAATGTCCTGTTTCAGTCAATTACTATCATGCTGACTGTCTGTCCATTCTGCTAAACTATCCATGTCCTGTTTCAGTCAATTACTATCATCCTGACTGTCTCTCCATTCTGCTAAACTATCAATGTCCTGTTTCATTCAATTACTATCATGCTGACTCTCTGTCCATTCTGCTAAATTATCAATGCCCTGTTTCAGTCAATTACTATCATCCTGACTGTCTGTCCATTCTGCTAAACTATCCATGTCCTGTTTCAGTCAATTACTATCATCCTGACTGTCTGTCCATTCTGCTAGCCTATCAATGTCCTGTTTCATTCAATTACTATCATGCTGACTGTCTGTCCATTCTGCTAAACTATCCTTGTCCTGTTTCAGTCAATTACTATCATCCTGACTGTCTGTCCATTCTGCTAAACTATCAATGTCCTGTTTTAGTCAATTACTATCATCCTGACTGTCTGTCCATTCTGCTCAACTATCCATGTCCTGTTTCTGTCAATTATTATCATCCTGACTCTCTGTCCATTCTGCTAAATTATCAATGTCCTGTTTCAGTCAATTACTATCATCCTGACTGTCTATCCATTCTGCTAAACTATCAATGTCCTGTTTCAGTCAATTACTATCATCCTGACTGTCTGTCCATTCTGCTAACATATCAATGTCCTGTTTCAGTCAATTACTATCATCCTGACTGTCTGTCCATTCTGCTAAACTATCCATGTCCTGTTTCAGTCAATCACTATCATCCTGACTGTCTGTCCATTCTGCTAAACTATCCATGTCCTGTTTCAGTCAATTACTATCATCCTGACTGTCTGTCCATTCTGCTAAACTATCAATGTCCTGTTTCAGTCAATTACTTTCATCCTGACTGTCTGTCCATTCTGCTAAACTATCCATGTCCTGTTTCAGTCAATTACTATCATCCTGACTGTCTATCCATTCTGCTAAACTATCAATGTCCTGTTTCAGTCAATTACTATCATCCTGACTGTCGCTCCATTCTGCTATACTATCAATGTCCTGTTTCAGTCAATTACTATCATCCTGACTGTCTGTCCATTCTGCTAAACTATCAATGTCCTGTTTCAGTCAATTACTATCATCCTGACTGTCTGTCCATTCTGCTAAACTATCCATGTCCTGTTTCAGTCAATTACTATCATCCTGACTGTCTGTCCATTCTGCTAAAGTATCCATGTCCTGTTTCAGTCAATTACTATCATCCTGACTGTCTGTCCATTCTGCTAAGCTATCAATGTCCTGTTTCAATCAATTACTATCATCCTGACTGTCAGTCCATTCTGCTAAACTATCCATGTCCTGTTTCAGTCAATTACTATCATCCTGACTGTCTATCCATTCTGCTAAACTATCCATGTCCTGTTTCAGTCTATTACTATCATCCTGACTGTCTGTCCATTCTGCTAAACTATCAATGTCCTGTTTCAGTCAATTACTATCATCCTGACTGTCTGTCCATTCAGCTAAACTATCCATGTCCTGCTTCAGTCAATTACTATCATCCTGACTGTCTGTCCATTCTACTAAACTATTCATGTCCTGTTTCAGTCAATTACTATCATCCTGACTCTCTGTCCATTCTGCTAAACTATCAATGTCCTGTTTCAGTCAATTACTTTCATCCTGACTGTCTGTCCATTCTGCTAAACTATCCATGTCCTGTTTCAGTCAATTACTATCATCCTGACTGTCTATCCATTCTGCTAAACTATCAATGTCCTGTTTCAGTCAATTACTATCATCCTGACTGTCTGTCCATTCTGCTAAACTATCAATGTCCTGTTTCAGTCAATTACTATCATCCTGACTGTCTGTCCATTCTGCTAAACTATCCATGTCCTGTTTCAGTCAATTACTATCATCCTGACTGTCTGTTCATTCTGCTAAACTATCCATGTCCTGTTTCAGTCAATTACTATCATCCTGACTGTCTGTCCATTCTGCTAAGCTATCAATGTCCTGTTTCAGTCAATTACTATCATCCTGACTGTCAGTCCATTCTGCTAAACTATCCATGTCCTGTTTCAGTCAATTACTATCATCCTGACTGTCTATCCATTCTGCTAAACTATCCATGTCCTGTTTCAGTCTATTACTATCATCCTGACTGTCTGTCCATTCTGCTAAACTATCAATGTCCTGTTTCAGTCAATTACTATCATCCTGACTGTCTGTCCATTCAGCTAAACTATCCATGTCCTGTTTCAGTCATTTACTATCATCCTGACTGTCTGTCCATTCTACTAAACTATTCATGTCCTGTTTCAGTCAATTATTATCATCCTGACTGTCTGTCCATTCTGCTAAACTATCAATGTCCTGTTTCAGTCAATTACTATCATCCTGACTGTCTGTCCATTCTACTAAACTATTCATGTCCTGTTTCAGTCAATTATTATCATCCTGACTGTCTGTCCATTCTGGTAAACTATCAATGTCCTGTTTCAGTCAATTATTGTCATCCTGACTCTCTGTCCATTCTGCTAAACTATCAATGTCCTGTTTCAGTCAATTACTATGATCCTGACTCTCTGTCCATTCTGCTAAACTAGCAATGTCCTGTTTCAGTCAATTACTATCATCCTGACTGTCTGTCCATTCTGCTAACCTATCAATGTCCTGTTTCAGTCAATTACTATCATGCTGACTGTCTGTCCATTCTGCTAAACTATCCATGTCCTGTTTCAGTCAATTACTATCATCCTGACTGTCTCTCCATTCTGCTAAACTATCAATGTCCTGTTTCATTCAATTACTATCATGCTGACTCTCTGTCCATTCTGCTAAATTATCAATGTCCTGTTTCAGTCAATTACTATCATCCTGACTGTCTGTCCATTCTGCTAAACTATCCATGTCCTGTTTCAGTCAATTACTATCATCCTGACTGTCTGTCCATTCTGCTAACCTATCAATGTCCTGTTTCATTCAATTACTATCATGCTGACTGTCTGTCCATTCTGCTAAACTATCCTTGTCCTGTTTCAGTCAATTACTATCATCCTGACTGTCTGTCCATTCTGCTAAACTATCAATGTCCTGTTTTAGTCAATTACTATCATCCTGACTGTCTGTCCATTCTGCTCAACTATCCATGTCCTGTTTCTGTCAATTATTATCATCCTGACTCTCTGTCCATTCTGCTAAATTATCAATGTCCTGTTTCAGTCAATTACTATCATCCTGACTGTCTCTCCATTCTGCTAAACTATCAATGTCCTGTTTCAGTCAATTACTATCATCCTGACTGTCTGTCCATTCTGCTAACATATCAATGTCCTGTTTCAGTCAATTACTATCATCCTGACTGTCTGTCCATTCTGCTAAACTATCAATGTCCTGTTTCAGTCAATTACTATCATCCTGACTGTCTGTCCATTCTGCTAAAATATCCATGTCCTGTTTCAGTCAATTACTATCATCCTGACTGTCTGTCCATTCTGCTAAACTATCAATGTCCTGTTTCAGTCAATTACTTTCATCCTGACTGTCTGTCCATTCTGCTAAACTATCCATGTCCTGTTTCAGTCAATTACTATCATCCTGACTGTCTATCCATTCTGCTAAACTATCAATGTCCTGTTTCAGTCAATTACTATCATCCTGACTGTCGCTCCATTCTGCTATACTATCAATGTCATGTTTCAGTCAATTACTATCATCCTGACTGTCTGTCCATTCTGCTAAACTATCAATGTCCTGTTTCAGTCAATTACTATCATCCTGACTGTCTGTCCATTCTGCTAAACTATCCATGTCCTGTTTCAGTCAATTACTATCATCCTGACTGTCTGTCCATTCTGCTAAACTATCCATGTCCTGTTTCAGTCAATTACTATCATCCTGACTGTCTGTCCATTCTGCTAAGCTATCAATGTCCTGTTTCAGTCAATTACTATCATCCTGACTGTCAGTCCATTCTGCTAAACTATCCATGTCCTGTTTCAGTCAATTACTATCATCCTGACTGTCTATCCATTCTGCTAAACTATCCATGTCCTGTTTCAGTCTATTAATATCATCCTGACTGTCTGTCCATTCTGCAAAACTATCAATGTCCTGTTTCAGTCAATTACTATCATCCTGACTGTCTGTCCATTCAGCTAAACTATCCATGTCCTGTTTCAGTCATTTGCTATCATCCTGACTGTCTGTCCATTCTACTAAACTATTCATGTCCTGTTTCAGTCAATTATTATCATCCTGACTGTCTGTCCATTCTGCTAAACTATCAATGTCCTGTTTCAGTCAATTACTATCATCCTGACTGTCTGTCCATTCTACTAAACTATTCATGTCCTGTTTCAGTCAATTATTATCATCCTGACTGTCTGTCCATTCTGGTAAACTATCAATGTCCTGTTTCAGTCAATTATTATCATCCTGACTCTCTGTCCATTCTGCTAAACTATCAATGTCCTGTTTCAGTCAATTACTATCATCCTGACTCTCTGTCCATTCTGCAAAACTATCAATGTCCTGTTTCAGTCAATTACTATCATCCTGACTGTCTGTCCATTCTGCTAACCTATCAATTTCCTGTTTCAGTCAATTACTATCATGCTGACTGTCTGTCCATTCTGCTAAACTATCCATGTCCTGTTTCAGTCAATTACTATCATCCTGACTGTCTGTCCATTCTGCTAAACTATCAATGTCCTGTTTCATTCAATTACTATCATGCTGACTCTCTGTCCATTCTGCTAAATTATCAATGTCCTGTTTCAGTCAATTACTATCATCCTGACTGTCTGTCCATTCTGCTAAACTATCCATGTCCTGTTTCAGTCAATTACTATCATCCTGACTGTCTGTCCATTCTGCTAACCTATCAATGTCCTGTTTCATTCAATTACTATCATGCTGACTGTCTGTCCATTCTGCTAAACTATCCTTGTCCTGTTTCAGTCAATTACTATCATCCTGACTGTCTGTCCATTCTGCTAAACTATCAATGTCCTGTTTTAGTCAATTACTATCATCCTGACTGTCTGTCCATTCTGCTCAACTATCCATGTCCTGTTTCTGTCAATTATAATCATCCTGACTCTCTGTCCATTCTGCTAAATTATCAATGTCCTGTTTCAGTCAATTACTATCATCCTGACTGTCTATCCATTCTGCTAAACTATCAATGTCCTGTTTCAGTCAATTACTATCATCCTGACTGTCTGTCCATTCTGCTAACCTATCAATGTCCTGTTTCAGTCAATTACTATCATCCTGACTGTCTGTCCATTCTGCTAAACTATCAATGTCCTGTTTCAGTCAATTACTATCATCCTGACTGTCTGTCCATTCTGCTAAACTATCCATGTCCTGTTTCAGTCAATTACTATCATCCTGACACTCTGTCCATTCTGCTAAACTATCAATGTCCTGTTTCAGTCAATTACTTTCATCCTGACTGTCTGTCCATTCTGCTAAACTATCCATGTCCTGTTTCAGTCAATTACTATCATCCTGACTGTCTATCCATTCTGCTAAACTATCAATGTCCTGTTTCAGTCAATTACTATCATCCTGACTGTCTATCCATTCTGCTAAACTATCAATGTCCTGTTTCAGTCAATTACTCTCATCCTGACTGTCTGTCCATTCTGCTAAACTATCAATGTCCTGTTTCAGTCAATTACTATCATCCTGACTGTCTGTCCATTCTGCTAAACTATCCATGTCCTGTTTCAGTCAATTACTATCATCCTGACTGTCTGTCCATTCTGCTAAACTATCCATGTCCTGTTTCAGTCAATTACTATCCTCCTGACTGTCTGTCCATTCTGCTAAGCTATCAATGTCCTGTTTCAGTCAATTACTATCATCCTGACTGTCAGTCCATTCTGCTAAACTATCCATGTCCTGTTTCAGTCAATTACTATCATCCTGACTGTCTATCCATTCTGCTAAACTATCCATGTCCTGTTTCAGTCTATTACTATCATCCTGACTGTCTGTCCATTCTGCTAAACTATCAATGTCCTGTTTCAGTCAATTACTATCATCCTGACTGTCTGTCCATTCAGCTAAACTATCCATGTTCTGTTTCAGTCATTTACTATCATCCTGACTGTCTGTCCATTCTACTAAACTATTCATGTCCTGTTTCAGTCAATTATTATCATCCTGACTGTCTGTCCATTCTGCTAAACTATCCATGTCCTGTTTCAGTCAATTATTATCATCCTGACTGTCTGTCCATTCTGCTAAACTATCAATGTCCTGTTTCAGTCAATTACTATCATCCTGACTCTCTGTCCATTCTGCTAAACTATCAATGTCCTGTTTCAGTCAATTACTATCATCCTGACTGTCTGTCCATTCTGCTAACCTATCAATGTCCTGTTTCAGTCAATTACTATCATGCTGACTGTCTGTCCATTCTGCTAAACTATCCATGTCCTGTTTCAGTCAATTACTATCATCCTGACTGTCTGTCCATTCTGCTAAACTATCAATGTCCTGTTTCATTCAATTACTATCATGCTGACTCTCTGTCCATTCTGCTAAATTATCAATGTCCTGTTTCAGTCAATTACTATCATCCTGACTGTCTGTCCATTCTGCTAAACTATCCATGTCCTGTTTCAGTCAATTACTATCATCCTGACTGTCTGTCCATTCTGCTAACCTATCAATGTCCTGTTTCATTCAATTACTATCATGCTGACTGTCTGTCCATTCTGCTAAACTATCCATGTCCTGTTTCAGTCAATTACTATCATCCTGACTGTCTGTCCATTCTGCTAAACTATCAATGTCCTGTTTCAGTCAATTACTATCATCCTGACTCTCTGTCCATTCTGCTAAACTATCTATGTCCTGTTTCAGTCAATTATTATCATCCTGACTCTCTGTCCATTCTGCTAAACTATCAATGTCCTGTTTCAGTCAATTACTGTCATCCTGACTCTCAGTCCATTCTGCTAAACTATCAATGTCCTGTTTCAGTCAATTACTATCATCCTGACTGTCTGTCCATTCTGCTAAACTATCAATGTCCTGTTTCAGTCAATTACTATCATCCTGACTGTCTGTCCATTCTGCTAAACTATCTATGTCCCGTTTCAGTCAATTACTATCATCCTGACTGTCTGTCCACTCTGCTAAATTATCAATGTCCTGTTTTAGTCAATGACGATCATCCTGACTGTGTGTCCATTCTGCTAACCTATCAATGTCCTGTTTCAGTCAATTACTATCATCCTGACTGTCTGTCCATTCTGCTAAACTATCCATGTCCTGCTTTAGTCAATTACTATCATCCTGACTGTCGATCCATTCTGCTAAACTATCCATGTCCTGTTTCAGTCAATTACTATCATCCTGACTGTCTATCCATTCTGCTAAACTATCAATGTCCTGTTTCAGTCAATTACTATCATCCTGACTGTCTGCCCATTCTGCTAAACTATCCATGTCCTGTTTCAATCAATTACTATCATCCTGACTGTCTATCCATTCTGCTAAACTATCAATGTCCTGTTTCAGTCAATTACTATCATCCTGACTGTCTATCCAATCTGCTAAACTATCAATGTCCTGTTTCAGTCAATTACTATCATCCTGACTGTCTGTCCATTCTGCTAAACTATCAATGTCCTGTTTCAGTCAATTACTATCATCCTGACTGTCTGTCCATTCTGCTGAACTATCCATGTCCTGTTTCAGTCAATTACTATCATCCTGACTGTCTGTCCATTCTGCTAAACTATGAATGTCCTGTGTCAGTCAATTACTATCATCTTGACGGTCTGTCCATTCTGCGAAACTATCCATGTCCTGTTTCAGTCAATTACTATCATCCTGACTGTCTATCCATTCTGCTAAACTATCAATGTCCTGTTTCAGTCAATTACTATCATCCTGACTGTCTGTCCATTTTGCTAAACTATCAATGTCCTGTTTCAGTCAATTACTATCATCCTGACTGTCTGTCCATTCTGCTAAACTATCCATGTCCTGTTTCAGTCAATTACTATCATCCTGACTGTCTGTCCATTCTGCTAAACTATCCATGTCCTGTTTCAGTCAATTACTATCATCCTGACTGTCTGTCCATTCTGCTAAACTATCCATGTCCTGTTTCAGTCAATTATTATCATCCTGACTTTCTGTCCATTCTGCTAAACTATCAATGTTCTGTTTCAGTCAATTACTATCATCCTGACTGTCTATCCATTCTGCTAAACTATCAATGTCCTGTTTCAGTCAATTACTATCATCCTGACTGTCTGTCCATTCTGCTAACCTATCAAAGTCCTGTTTCAGTCAATTACTATCATCTTGACTGTCTGTCCATTCTGCGAAACTATCCATGTCCTGTTGCAGTCAATTACTATCATCCTGACTGTCTATCCATTCTGCTAAACTATCAATGTCCTGTTTCAGTCAATTACTATCATCCTGACTGTCTGTCCATTTTGCTAAACTATCAATGTCCTGTTTCAGTCAATTACTATCATCCTGACTGTCTGTCCATTCTGCTAAACTATCCATGTCCTGTTTCAGTCAATTACTATCATCCTGACTGTCTGTCCATTCTGCTAAACTATCCATGTCCTGTTTCAGTCAATTACTATCATCCTGACTGTCTGTCCATTCTGCTAAACTATCCATGTCCTGTTTCAGTCAATTATTATTATCCTGACTCTCTGTCCATTCTGCTAAACTATCAATGTCCTGTTTCAGTCAATTACTATCATCCTGACTGTCTATCCATTCTGCTAAACTATCAATGTCCTGTTTCAGTCAATTACTATCATCCTGACTGTCTGTCCATTCTGCTAAGCTATCAATGTCCTGTTTCAGTCAATTACTATCATCCTGACTGTCTATCCATTCTGCTAAACTATCCATGTCCTGTTTCAGTCAATTACTATCATCCTGACTGTCTATCCATTCTGCTAAACTATCAATGTCCTGTTTCAGTCAATTACTATCATCCTGACTGTCTGTCCATTTTGCTAAACTATCAATGTCCTGTTTCAGTCAATTACTATCATCCTGACTGTCTGTCCATTCTGCTAAACTATCCATGTCCTGTTTCAGTCAATTACTATCATCCTGACTGTCTGTCCATTCTGCTAAACTATCCATGTCCTGTTTCAGTCAATTACTATCATCCTGACTGTCTGTCCATTCTGCTAATCTATCCATGTCCTGTTTCAGTCAATTATTATCATCCTGACTCTCTGTCCATTCTGCTAAACTATCAATGTCCTGTTTCAGTCAATTACTATCATCCTGACTGTCTATCCATTCTGCTAAACTATCAATGTCCTGTTTCAGTCAATTACTATCATCCTGACTGTCTGTCCATTCTGCTAACCTATCAAAGTCCTGTTTCAGTCAATTACTATCATCTTGACTGTCTGTCCATTCTGCGAAACTATCCATGTCCTGTTTCAGTCAATTACTATCATCCTGACTGTCTATCCATTCTGCTAAACTATCAATGTCCTGTTTCAGTCAATTACTATCATCCTGACTGTCTGTCCATTTTGCTAAACTATCAATGTCCTGTTTCAGTCAATTACTATCATCCTGACTGTCTGTCCATTCTGCTAAACTATCCATGTCCTGTTTCAGTCAATTACTATCATCCTGACTGTCTGTCCATTCTGCTAAACTATCCATGTCCTGTTTCAGTCAATTATTATCATCCTGACTCTCTGTCCATTCTGCTAAACTATCAATGTCCTGTTTCAGTCAATTACTATCATCCTGACTGTCTATCCATTCTGCTAAACTATCAATGTCCTGTTTCAGTCAATTACTATCATCCTGACTGTCTGTCCATTCTGCTAACCTATCAATGTCCTGTTTCAGTCAATTACTATCATCCTGACTGTCTATCCATTCTGCTAAACTATCCATGTCCTGTTTCACTCAATTACTATCATCCTGACTGTCTGTCCATTCTGCTGAACTATCCATGTCCTGTTTCAGTCAATTACTATCATCCTGACTGTCTATCCATTCTGCTAAACTATCCATGTCCTGTTTCACTCAATTACTATCATCCTGACTGTCTGTCCATTCTGCTGAACTATCCATGTCCTGTTTCAGTCAATTACTATCATCCTGACTGTCTATCCATTCTGCTAAACTATCAATGTCCTGTTTCAGTCAATTACTATCATCCTGACTGTCTGTCCATTCTGCTAACCTATCAATGTCCTGTTTCAGTCAATTACTGTCATCCTGACTGTCTATCCATTCTGCTAAACTATCAATGTCCTGTTTCAGTCAATTACTATCATCCTGACTGTCTGTCCATTCTGCTAACCTATCAATGTCCTGTTTCAGTCAATTACTATCATCCTGACTGTCTATCCATTCTGCTAAACTATCCATGTCCTGTTTCACTCAATTACTATCATCCTGACTGTCTGTCCATTCTGCTAAACTATCCATGTCCTGTTTCAGTCAATTACTATCATCCTGACTGTCTGTCCATTCTGCTAAGCTATCCATGTCCTGTTTCAGTCAATTACTATCATTCTGACTGACTGCCAATTCTGCTAAACTATCAATGTCCTGTTTCAGTCAATTACTATCATCCTGACTGTCTGTCCATTCTGCTAAACTATCCATGTCCTGTTTCAGTCAATTACTATCATCCTGACTGTCTGTCCATTCTGCTAAACTATCCATGTCCTGTTTCAGTCAATTACTATCATCCTGACTGTCTGTCCATTCTGCTAAACTATCAATGTCCTGTTTCAGTCAATTACTATCATCCTGACTGTCTGTCCATTCTGCTAACCTATCAATGTCCTGTTTCAGTCAATTACTATCATCCTGACTGTCTATCCATTCTGCTAAACTATCCATGTCCTGCTTCACTCAATTACTATCATCCTGACTGTCTGTCCATTCTGCTGAACTATCCATGTCCTGTTTCAGTCAATTACTATCATCCTGACTGTCTATCCATTCTGCTAAACTATCCATGTCCTGTTTCACTCAATTACTATCATCCTGACTGTCTGTCCATTCGGCTGAACTATCCATGTCCTGTTTCACTCAATTACTATCATCCTGACTGTCTGTCCATTCTGCTAAACTATCCATGTCCTGTTTCAGTCAATTACTATCATCCTGACTGTCTATCCATTCTGCTATACTATCCATGTCCTGTTTCAGTCAATTATTATCATCCTGACTCTCTGTCCATTCTGCTAAACTATCAATGTCCTGTTTCAGTCAATTACTATCATCCTGACTGTCTATCCATTCTGCTAAACTATCAATGTCCTGTTTCAGTCAATTACTATCATCCTGACTGTCTGTCCATTCTGCTAACCTATCAATGTCCTGTTTCAGTCAATTACTATCATCCTGACTGTCTGACCATTCTGCTAAACTATCCATGTCCTGTTTCAGTCAATTACTATCATCCTGACTGTCTATCCATTCTGCTAAACTATCCATGTCCTGTTTCACTCAATTACTATCATCCTGACTGTCTGTCCATTCTGCTGAACTATCCATGTCCTGTTTCAGTCAATTACTATCATCCTGACTGTCTATCCATTCTGCTAAACTATCAATGTCCTGTTTCAGTCAATTACTATCATCCTGACTGTCTGTCCATTCTGCTAACCTATCAATGTCCTGTTTCAGTCAATTACTGTCATCCTGACTGTCTATCCATTCTGCTAAACTATCAATGTCCTGTTTCAGTCAATTACTATCATCCTGACTGTCTGTCCATTCTGCTAACCTATCAATGTCCTGTTTCAGTCAATTACTATCATCCTGACTGCCTATCCATTCTGCTAAACTATCCATGTCCTGTTTCACTCAATTACTATCATCCTGACTGTCTGTCCATTCTGCTAAACTATCCATGTCCTGTTTCAGTCAATTACTATCATCCTGACTGTCTGTCCATTCTGCTAAGCTATCCATGTCCTGTTTCAGTCAATTACTATCATCCTGACTGACTGCCAATTCTGCTAAACTATCAATGTCCTGTTTCAGTCAATTACTATCATCCTGACTGTCTGTCCATTCTGCTAAACTATCCATGTCCTGTTTCAGTCAATTATTATCATCCTGACTGTCTGTCCATTCTGCTAACCTATCCATGTCCTGTTTCAGTCAATTACTATCACCCTGACTGTCTATCCATTCTGCTAAACTATCCATGTCCTGTTTCACTCAATTACTATCATCCTGACTGTCTGTCCATTCTGCTGAACTATCCATGTCCTGTTTCAGTCAATTACTATCATCCTGACTGTCTATCCATTCTGCTAAACTATCCATGTCCTGTTTCACTCAATTACTATCATCCTGACTGTCTGTCCATTCGGCTGAACTATCCATGTCCTGTTTCACTCAATTACTATCATCCTGACTGTCTGTCCATTCTGCTAAACTATCCATGTCCTGTTTCAGTCAATTACTACCATCCTGACTGTCTATCCATTCTGCTAAACTATCCATGTCCTGTTTCAGTCAATTATTATCATCCTGACTCTCTGTCCATTCTGCTAAACTATCAATGTCCTGTTTCAGTCAATTACTATCATCCTGACTGTCTATCCAATCTGCTAAACTATCAATGTCCTGTTTCAGTCAATTACTATCATCCTGACTGTCTGTCCATTCTGCTAACCTATCAATGTCCACTTTCAGTCAATTACTATCATCCTGACTGTCTATCCATTCTGCTAAACTATCCATGTCCTGTTTCAGTCAATTACTATCATCCTGACTGTCTGACCATTCTGCTAAACTATCCATGTCCTGTTTCAGTCATTTACTATCATCCTGACTGTCTGTCCATTCTGCTGAACTATCCATGTCCTTTTTCAGTCAATTACTATCATCCTGACTGTCTATCCATTCTGCTAAACTATCCATGTCCTGTTTCAGTCAATTACTATCATCCTGACGGTCTGTCCATTCTGCTAAACTATCCATGTCCTGTTTCACTCAATTACTATCATCCTGACTGTCTGTCCATTCTGCTGAACTATCCATGTCCTGTTTCACTCAATTACTATCATCCTGACTGTCTGTCCATTCTGCTGAACTATCCATGTCCTGTTTCAGTCAATTACTATCATCCTGACTGTCTGTCCATTCTGCTAAACTATCCATGTCCTTTTTCACTCAATTACTATCATCCTGACTGTCTGTCCATTCTGCTGAACTATCCATGTCCTGTTTCAGTCAATTACTATCATCCTGACTGTCTGTCCATTCTGCTAAACTATCCATGTCCTGTTTCACTCAATTACTATCATCCTGACTGTCTGTCCATTCTGCTGAACTATCCATGTCCTGTTTCAGTCAATTACTATCATCCTGACTGTCTGTCCATTCTGCTAACCTATCAATGTCCTGTTTCAGTCAATTACTATCATCCTGACTGTCTATCCATTCTGCTAAACTATCCATGTCCTGTTTCACTCAATTACTATCATCCTGACTGTCTGTCCATTCTGCTAAACTATCCATGTCCTGTTTCAGTCATTTACTATCATCCTGACTGTCTATCCATTCTGCTAAACTATCCATGTCCTGTTTCAGTTATTTACTATCATCCTGACTCTCTGTCCATTCTGCTAAACTATCCATGTCCTGTTTCAGTCAATTATTATCATCCTGACTCTCTGTCCATTCTGCTAAACTATCAATGTCCTGTTTCAGTCAATTACTATCATCCTGACTCTCTGTCCATTCTGCTAAACTATCAAAGTCCTGTTTCAGTCAATTACTATCATCCTGACTGTCTGTCCATTCTGCTAAACTATCAATGTCCTGTTTCACTCAATTACTATCATCCTGACTGTCTGTCCATTCTGCTAAACTATCTATGTCCCCTTTCAGTCAATTACTATCATCCTGACTGTCTGTCCATTCTGCTAAATTATCAATGTCCTGTTTCAGTCAATGACTATCATCCTGACTGTGTTTCCATTCTGCTAACTTATCCATGTCCTGTTTCAGTCAATTACTATCATCCTGACTGTCTATCCATTCTGCTAAACTATCAATGTCCTGTTTCAGTCAATTCCTATCATCCTGACTGTCTGTCCATTCTGCTAAACTATCCATGTCCTGTTTCAGTCAATTACTATCATCCTGACTGTCTATCCATTCTGCTAAACTATCAATGTCCTGTTTCAGTCAATTACTATCATCCTGACTGTCTGTCCATTCTACTATCCTATCAACAACCTGTTTCAGTCAATTACAATCATCCTGATCCTCTGTCCATTCTGCTAAACTATCCATGTCCTGTTTCACTCAATTACTATCATCCTGACTGTCTGTCCATTCTGCTAAACTATCCATGTCCTGTTTCAGTCAATTACTATCATCCTGACTGTCTGTCCATTCTGCTAAACTATCCATGTCCTGTTTCAGTCATTTACTATCATCCTGACTGTCTGTCCATTCTGCTAAACTATCCATGTCCTGTTTCAGTCAATAACTATCATCCTGACTGTCTGTCCATTCTGCTAAACTATCCATGTCCTGTTTCAGTCAATTACTATCATCCTGACTGTCTGTCCATTCTGCTAAACTATCCATGTCCTGTTTCAGTCATTTACTATCATCCTGACTGACCATCCAGTCTGCTAAACCATCCTTGTCCTGTTTCAGTCAATTACTATCATCCTGACTGTCTATTCATTCTGCTGAACTATCCATGTCCTGTTTCAGTCATTTACAATCATCCTGACTCTCTGTCCATTCTGCTAAACTATCCATGTCCTGTTTCAGTCAATTACTATCATCCTGACTCTCTGTCCATTCTGCTAAACTATCAATGTCCTGTTTCAGTCAATTACTATCATCCTGAATGTCTGTCCATTCTGCTACACTATCCATGTCCTGTTTCAGTCAATTACTATCATCCTGACTGTCTATCCATTCTGCTAACCTATCAATGTCCTGTTTCAGTCAATTACTATCATCCTGACTGTCTATCCATTCTGCTAAACTATCAATGCCCTGTTTCAGTCAATTACTATCATCCTGACTGTCTGTCCATTCTGCTAAACTATCAATGTCCTGTTTCAGTCAATTACTATCATCCTGACTGTCTGTCCATTCTGCTAAACTATCCATGTCCTGTTTCAGTCAATTACTATCATCCTGACTGTCTGTCCATTCTGCTAAGCTATCAATGTCCTGTTTCAGTCAATTACTATCATCCTGACTGTCTGTCCATTCTGCTAAACTATCCATGTCCTGTTTCAGTCAATTACTATCATCCTGACTGTCTATCCATTCTGCTAAACTATCAATGTCCTGTTTCAGTCTATTACTATCATCCTGACTCTCTGTCCATTCTGCTAAACTATCAATGTCCTGTTTCAGTCAATTACTATCATCCTGACTGTCTGTCCATTCTGCTAAACTATCAATGTCCTGTTTCAGTCATTTACTATCATCCTGACTGTCTGTCCATTATACTAAACTATTCATGTCCTGTTTCAGTCAATTACTATCATCCTGACTGTCTGTCCATTCTACTAAACTATCCATGTCCTGTTTCAGTCAATTATTATCATCCTGACTCTCTGTCCATTCTGCTAAACTATCAATGTCCTGTTTCAGTCAATTACTATCATCCTGAATGTCCATCCATTCTGCTAAACTATCAATGTCCTGTTTCAGTCAATTACTATCATCCTGACTGTCTGTCCATTCTGCTAACCTATCAATGTCCTGTTTCAGTCAATTACTATCATCCTGATCCTCTGTCCATTCTGCTAAACTATCCATGTCCTGTTTCACTCAATTGCTATCATCCTGACTGTCTGTCCATTCTGCTAAACTATCCATGTCCTGTTTCAGTCAATTACTATCATCCTGACTGTCTGTCCATTCTGCTAAACTATCCATGTCCTGTTTCAGTCATTTGCTATCATCCTGACTGTCCATCCATTCTACTAAACTATCCATGTCCTGTTTCAGTCAATTACTATCATCCTGACTGTCTGTCCATTCTGCTAAACTATCCATGTCCTGTTTCAGTCATTTACTATCATCCTGACTGTCTATCCATTCTGCTAAACTATCCATGTCCTGTTTCAGTCAATTACTATCATCCTGACTGTCTGTCCATTCTGCTAAATTATCCATGTCCTGTTTCAGTCATTTACTATCATCCTGACTGTCTATCCATTCTGCTAAACTATCCATGTCCTGTTTCACTCAATTACTATCATCCTGACTGTCTGTCCATTCTGCTAAACTATCCATGTCCTGTTTCAGTCAATTACTATCATCCTGACTGACTCTCCATTCTGCTAAACTATCAATGTCCTGTTTCACTCAATTACTATCATCCTGACTGTCTGTCCATTCTGCTAACCTATCCATGTCCTGTTTCAGTCAATTACTATCATCCTGACTGTCTATCCATTCTGCTAAACTATCAATGTCCTGTTTCAGTCAATTCCTATCATCCTGACTGTCTGTCCATTCTGCTAAACTATCCATGTCCTGTTTCAGTCAATTACTATCATCCTGACTCTCTATCCATTCTGCTAAACTATCCATGTCCTGTTTCAGTCAATTACTATCATCCTGACTGTCTATCCATTCTGCTAAACTATCAATGTCCTGTTTCAGTCAATTACTATCATCCTGACTGTCTGTCCATTCTGCTATCCTATCAATGTCCTGTTTCAGTCAATTACAATCATCCTGATCCTCTGTCCATTCTGCTAAACTATCCATGTCCTGTTTCACTCAATTACTATCATCCTGACTGTCTGTCCATTCTGCTAAACTATCCATGTCCTGTTTCAGTCATTTACTATCATCCTGACTGTCTGTCCATTCTGCTAAACTATCCATGTCCTGTTTCAGTCAATAACTATCATCCTGACTGTCTGTCCATTCTGCTAAACTATCCATGTCCTGTTTCAGTCAATTACTATCATCCTGACTGTCTGTCCATTCTGCTAAACTATCCAAGTCCTGTTTCAGTCATTTACTATCATCCTGACTGTCTATCCAGTCTGCTAAACCATCCTTGTCCTGTTTCAGTCAATTACTATCATCCTGACTGTCTATTCATTCTGCTGAACTATCCATGTCCTGTTTCAGTCATTTACTATCATCCTGACTCTCTGTCCATTCTGCTAAACTATCCATGTCCTGTTTCAGTCAATTACTATCATCCTGACTGTCTGTCCATTCTGCTAAACTATCAATGTCCTCTTTCAGTCAATTACTATCATCCTGACTGTCTGTCCATTCTGCTAAACTATCCATGTCCTGTTTCAGTCAATTACTATCATCCTGACTGTCTGTCCATTCTGCTAAGCTATCAATGTCCTGTTTCAGTCAATTACTATCATCCTGACTGTCTGTCCATTCTGCTAAACTATCCATGTCCTGTTTCAGTCAATTACTATCATCCTGACTGTCTATCCATTCTGCTAAACTATCAATGTCCTGTTTCAGTCTATTACTATCATCCTGACTCTCTGTCCATTCTGCTAAACTATCAATGTCCTGTTTCAGTCAATTACTATCATCCTGACTGTCTGTCCATTCTGCTAAACTATCAATGTCCTGTTTCAGTCATTTACTATCATCCTGACTGTCTGTCCATTATACTAAACTATTCATGTCCTGTTTCAGTCAATTACTATCATCCTGACTGTCTGTCCATTCTACTAAACTATCCATGTCCTGTTTCAGTCAATTATTATCATCCTGACTCTCTGTCCATTCTGCTAAACTATCAATGTCCTGTTTCAGTCAATTACTATCATCCTGAATGTCCATCCATTCTGCTAAACTATCAATGTCCTGTTTCAGTCAATTACTATCATCCTGACTGTCTGTCCATTCTGCTAACCTATCAATGTCCTGTTTCAGTCAATTACTATCATCCTGATCCTCTGTCCATTCTGCTAAACTATCCATGTCCTGTTTCACTCAATTGCTATCATCCTGACTGTCTGTCCATTCTGCTAAACTATCCATGTCCTGTTTCAGTCAATTACTATCATCCTGACTGTCTGTCCATTCTGCTAAACTATCCATGTCCTGTTTCAGTCATTTGCTATCATCCTGACTGTCCATCCATTCTACTAAACTATCCATGTCCTGTTTCAGTCAATTACTATCATCCTGACTGTCTGTCCATTCTGCTAAATTATCCATGTCCTGTTTCAGTCATTTACTATCATCCTGACTGTCTATCCATTCTGCTAAACTATCCATGTCCTGTTTCACTCAATTACTATCATCCTGACTGTCTGTCCATTCTGCTAAACTATCCATGTCCTGTTTCAGTCAATTACTATCATCCTGACTGACTCTCCATTCTGCTAAACTATCAATGTCCTGTTTCACTCAATTACTATCATCCTGACTGTCTGTCCATTCTGCTAACCTATCCATGTCCTGTTTCAGTCAATTACTATCATCCTGACTGTCTATCCATTCTGCTAAACTATCAATGTCCTGTTTCAGTCAATTCCTATCATCCTGACTGTCTGTCCATTCTGCTAAACTATCCATGTCCTGTTTCAGTCAATTACTATCATCCTGACTCTCTATCCATTCTGCTAAACTATCCATGTCCTGTTTCAGTCAATTACTATCATCCTGACTGTCTATCCATTCTGCTAAACTATCAATGTCCTGTTTCAGTCAATTACTATCATCCTGACTGTCTGTCCATTCTGCTATCCTATCAATGTCCTGTTTCAGTCAATTACAATCATCCTGATCCTCTGTCCATTCTGCTAAACTATCCATGTCCTGTTTCACTCAATTACTATCATCCTGACTGTCTGTCCATTCTGCTAAACTATCCATGTCCTGTTTCAGTCATTTACTATCATCCTGACTGTCTGTCCATTCTGCTAAACTATCCATGTCCTGTTTCAGTCAATAACTATCATCCTGACTGTCTGTCCATTCTGCTAAACTATCCATGTCCTGTTTCAGTCAATTACTATCATCCTGACTGTCTGTCCATTCTGCTAAACTATCCAAGTCCTGTTTCAGTCATTTACTATCATCCTGACTGTCTATCCAGTCTGCTAAACCATCCTTGTCCTGTTTCAGTCAATTACTATCATCCTGAATGTCTATTCATTCTGCTGAACTATCCATGTCCTGTTTCAGTCATTTACTATCATCCTGACTCTCTGTCCATTCTGCTAAACTATCCATGTCCTGTTTCAGTCAATTACTATCATCCTGACTGTCTGTCCATTCTGCTAAACTATCAATGTCCTGTTTCAGTCAATTACTATCATCCTGACTGTCTGTCCATTCTGCTAAACTATCCATGTCCTGTTTCAGTCAATTACTATCATCCTGACTGTCTGTCCATTCTGCTAAGCTATCAATGTCCTGTTTCAGTCAATTACTATCATCCTGACTGTCTGTCCATTCTGCTAAACTATCCATGTCCTGTTTCAGTCAATTACTATCATCCTGACCGTCTATCCATTCTGCTAAACTATCAATGTCCTGTTTCAGTCTATTACTATCATCCTGACTCTCTGTCCATTCTGCTAAACTATCAATGTCCTGTTTCAGTCAATTACTATCATCCTGACTGTCTGTCCATTCTGCTAAACTATCAATGTCCTGTTTCAGTCATTTACTATCATCCTGACTGTCTGTCCATTATACTAAACTATTCATGTCCTGTTTCAGTCAATTACTATCATCCTGACTGTCTGTCCATTCTAATAAACTATCCATGTCCTGTTTCAGTCAATTATTATCATCCTGACTCTCTGTCCATTCTGCTAAACTATCAATGTCCTGTTTCAGTCAATTACTATCATCCTGAATGTCCATCCATTCTGCTAAACTATCAATGTCCTGTTTCAGTCAATTACTATCATCCTGACTGTCTGTCCATTCTGCTAACCTATCAATGTCCTGTTTCAGTCAATTACTATCATCCTGATCCTCTGTCCATTCTGCTAAACTATCCATGTCCTGTTTCACTCAATTGCTATCATCCTGACTGTCTGTCCATTCTGCTAAACTATCCATGTCCTGTTTCAGTCAATTACTATCATCCTGACTGTCTGTCCATTCTGCTAAACTATCCATGTCCTGTTTCAGTCATTTGCTATCATCCTGACTGTCCATCCATTCTACTAAACTATCCATGTCCTGTTTCAGTCAATTACTATCATCCTGACTGTCTGTCCATTCTGCTAAACTATCCATGTCCTGTTTCAGTCATTTACTATCATCCTGACTGTCTATCCATTCTGCTAAACTATCCATGTCCTGTTTCAGTCAATTACTATCATCCTGACTGTCTGTCCATTCTGCTAAATTATCCATGTCCTGTTTCAGTCATTTACTATCATCCTGACTGTCTATCCATTCTGCTAAACTATCCATGTCCTGTTTCACTCAATTACTATCATCCTGACTGTCTGTCCATTCTGCTAAACTATCCATGTCCTGTTTCAGTCAATTACTATCATCCTGACTGACTCTCCATTCTGCTAAACTATCAATGTCCTGTTTCACTCAATTACTATCATCCTGACTGTCTGTCCATTCTGCTAACCTATCCATGTCCTGTTTCAGTCAATTACTATCATCCTGACTGTCTATCCATTCTGCTAAACTATCAATGTCCTGTTTCAGTCAATTCCTATCATCCTGACTGTCTGTCCATTCTGCTAAACTATCCATGTCCTGTTTCAGTCAATTACTATCATCCTGACTCTCTATCCATTCTGCTAAACTATCCATGTCCTGTTTCATTCAATTACTATCATCCTGACTGTCTATCCATTCTGCTAAACTATCAATGTCCTGTTTCAGTCAATTACTATCATCCTGACTGTCTGTCCATTCTGCTATCCTATCAATGTCCTGTTTCAGTCAATTACAATCATCCTGATCCTCTGTCCATTCTGCTAAACTATCCATGTCCTGTTTCACTCAATTACTATCATCCTGACTGTCTGTCCATTCTGCTAAACTATCCATGTCCTGTTTCAGTCATTTACTATCATCCTGACTGTCTGTCCATTCTGCTAAACTATCCATGTCCTGTTTCAGTCAATAACTATCATCCTGACTGTCTGTCCATTCTGCTAAACTATCCATGTCCTGTTTCAGTCAATTACTATCATCCTGACTGTCTGTCCATTCTGCTAAACTATCCAAGTCCTGTTTCAGTCATTTACTATCATCCTGACTGTCTATCCAGTCTGCTAAACCATCCTTGTCCTGTTTCAGTCAATTACTATCATCCTGACTGTCTATTCATTCTGCTGAACTATCCATGTCCTGTTTCAGTCATTTACTATCATCCTGACTCTCTGTCCATTCTGCTAAACTATCCATGTCCTGTTTCAGTCAATTACTATCATCCTGACTGTCTGTCCATTCTGCTAAACTATCAATGTCCTCTTTCAGTCAATTACTATCATCCTGACTGTCTGTCCATTCTGCTAAACTATCCATGTCCTGTTTCAGTCAATTACTATCATCCTGACTGTCTGTCCATTCTGCTAAGCTATCAATGTCCTGTTTCAGTCAATTACTATCATCCTGACTGTCTGTCCATTCTGCTAAACTATCCATGTCCTGTTTCAGTCAATTACTATCATCCTGACTGTCTATCCATTCTGCTAAACTATCAATGTCCTGTTTCAGTCAATTACTATCATCCTGACTCTCTGTCCATTCTGCTAAACTATCAATGTCCTGTTTCAGTCAATTACTATCATCCTGACTGTCTGTCCATTCTGCTAAACTATCAATGTCCTGTTTCAGTCATTTACTATCATCCTGACTGTCTGTCCATTATACTAAACTATTCATGTCCTGTTTCAGTCAATTACTATCATCCTGACTGTCTGTCCATTCTACTAAACTATCCATGTCCTGTTTCAGTCAATTATTATCATCCTGACTCTCTGTCCATTCTGCTAAACTATCAATGTCCTGTTTCAGTCAATTACTATCATCCTGAATGTCCATCCATTCTGCTAAACTATCAATGTCCTGTTTCAGTCAATTACTATCATCCTGACTGTCTGTCCATTCTGCTAACCTATCAATGTCCTGTTTCAGTCAATTACTATCATCCTGATCCTCTGTCCATTCTGCTAAACTATCCATGTCCTGTTTCACTCAATTGCTATCATCCTGACTGTCTGTCCATTCTGCTAAACTATCCATGTCCTGTTTCAGTCAATTACTATCATCCTGACTGTCTGTCCATTCTGCTAAACTATCCATGTCCTGTTTCAGTCATTTGCTATCATCCTGACTGTCCATCCATTCTACTAAACTATCCATGTCCTGTTTCAGTCAATTACTATCATCCTGACTGTCTGTCCATTCTGCTAAATTATCCATGTCCTGTTTCAGTCATTTACTATCATCCTGACTGTCTATCCATTCTGCTAAACTATCCATGTCCTGTTTCACTCAATTACTATCATCCTGACTGTCTGTCCATTCTGCTAAACTATCCATGTCCTGTTTCAGTCAATTACTATCATCCTGACTGACTCTCCATTCTGCTAAACTATCAATGTCCTGTTTCACTCAATTACTATCATCCTGACTGTCTGTCCATTCTGCTAACCTATCCATGTCCTGTTTCAGTCAATTACTATCATCCTGACTGTCTATCCATTCTGCTAAACTATCAATGTCCTGTTTCAGTCAATTCCTATCATCCTGACTGTCTGTCCATTCTGCTAAACTATCCATGTCCTGTTTCAGTCAATTACTATCATCCTGACTCTCTATCCATTCTGCTAAACTATCCATGTCCTGTTTCAGTCAATTACTATCATCCTGACTGTCTATCCATTCTGCTAAACTATCAATGTCCTGTTTCAGTCAATTACTATCATCCTGACTGTCTGTCCATTCTGCTATCCTATCAATGTCCTGTTTCAGTCAATTACAATCATCCTGATCCTCTGTCCATTCTGCTAAACTATCCATGTCCTGTTTCACTCAATTACTATCATCCTGACTGTCTGTCCATTCTGCTAAACTATCCATGTCCTGTTTCAGTCATTTACTATCATCCTGACTGTCTGTCCATTCTGCTAAACTATCCATGTCCTGTTTCAGTCAATAACTATCATCCTGACTGTCTGTCCATTCTGCTAAACTATCCATGTCCTGTTTCAGTCAATTACTATCATCCTGACTGTCTGTCCATTCTGCTAAACTATCCAAGTCCTGTTTCAGTCATTTACTATCATCCTGACTGTCTATCCAGTCTGCTAAACCATCCTTGTCCTGTTTCAGTCAATTACTATCATCCTGACTGTCTATTCATTCTGCTGAACTATCCATGTCCTGTTTCAGTCATTTACTATCATCCTGACTCTCTGTCCATTCTGCTAAACTATCCATGTCCTGTTTCAGTCAATTACTATCATCCTGACTGTCTGTCCATTCTGCTAAACTATCAATGTCCTGTTTCAGTCAATTACTATCATCCTGACTGTCTGTCCATTCTGCTAAACTATCCATGTCCTGTTTCAGTCAATTACTATCATCCTGACTGTCTGTCCATTCTGCTAAGCTATCAATGTCCTGTTTCAGTCAATTACTATCATCCTGACTGTCTGTCCATTCTGCTAAACTATCAATGTCCTGTTTCAGTCAATTACTATCA
This sequence comes from Heterodontus francisci, assembly GCF_036365525.1. Classification (NCBI taxonomy): domain Eukaryota; kingdom Metazoa; phylum Chordata; class Chondrichthyes; order Heterodontiformes; family Heterodontidae; genus Heterodontus; species Heterodontus francisci. The sequence continues at coordinate 68,827,801 of NC_090398.1, read as the reverse complement.
TCCTGACTGTCTGTCCATTCTACTAAACTATCCATGTCCTGTTTCAGTCAATTATTATCATCCTGACTCTCTGTCCATTCTGCTAAACTATCAATGTCCTGTTTCAGTCAATTACTATCATCCTGAATGTCCATCCATTCTGCTAAACTATCAATGTCCTGTTTCAGTCAATTACTATCATCCTGACTGTCTGTCCATTCTGCTAACCTATCAATGTCCTGTTTCAGTCAATTACTATCATCCTGATCCTCTGTCCATTCTGCTAAACTATCCATGTCCTGTTTCACTCAATTGCTATCATCCTGACTGTCTGTCCATTCTGCTAAACTATCCATGTCCTGTTTCAGTCAATTACTATCATCCTGACTGTCTGTCCATTCTGCTAAACTATCCATGTCCTGTTTCAGTCATTTGCTATCATCCTGACTGTCCATCCATTCTACTAAACTATCCATGTCCTGTTTCAGTCAATTACTATCATCCTGACTGTCTGTCCATTCTGCTAAATTATCCATGTCCTGTTTCAGTCATTTACTATCATCCTGACTGTCTATCCATTCTGCTAAACTATCCATGTCCTGTTTCACTCAATTACTATCATCCTGACTGTCTGTCCATTCTGCTAAACTATCCATGTCCTGTTTCAGTCAATTACTATCATCCTGACTGACTCTCCATTCTGCTAAACTATCAATGTCCTGTTTCACTCAATTACTATCATCCTGACTGTCTGTCCATTCTGCTAACCTATCCATGTCCTGTTTCAGTCAATTACTATCATCCTGACTGTCTATCCATTCTGCTAAACTATCAATGTCCTGTTTCAGTCAATTCCTATCATCCTGACTGTCTGTCCATTCTGCTAAACTATCCATGTCCTGTTTCAGTCAATTACTATCATCCTGACTCTCTATCCATTCTGCTAAACTATCCATGTCCTGTTTCAGTCAATTACTATCATCCTGACTGTCTATCCATTCTGCTAAACTATCAATGTCCTGTTTCAGTCAATTACTATCATCCTGACTGTCTGTCCATTCTGCTATCCTATCAATGTCCTGTTTCAGTCAATTACAATCATCCTGATCCTCTGTCCATTCTGCTAAACTATCCATGTCCTGTTTCACTCAATTACTATCATCCTGACTGTCTGTCCATTCTGCTAAACTATCCATGTCCTGTTTCAGTCATTTACTATCATCCTGACTGTCTGTCCATTCTGCTAAACTATCCATGTCCTGTTTCAGTCAATAACTATCATCCTGACTGTCTGTCCATTCTGCTAAACTATCCATGTCCTGTTTCAGTCAATTACTATCATCCTGACTGTCTGTCCATTCTGCTAAACTATCCAAGTCCTGTTTCAGTCATTTACTATCATCCTGACTGTCTATCCAGTCTGCTAAACCATCCTTGTCCTGTTTCAGTCAATTACTATCATCCTGACTGTCTATTCATTCTGCTGAACTATCCATGTCCTGTTTCAGTCATTTACTATCATCCTGACTCTCTGTCCATTCTGCTAAACTATCCATGTCCTGTTTCAGTCAATTACTATCATCCTGACTGTCTGTCCATTCTGCTAAACTATCAATGTCCTGTTTCAGTCAATTACTATCATCCTGACTGTCTGTCCATTCTGCTAAACTATCCATGTCCTGTTTCAGTCAATTACTATCATCCTGACTGTCTGTCCATTCTGCTAAGCTATCAATGTCCTGTTTCAGTCAATTACTATCATCCTGACTGTCTGTCCATTCTGCTAAACTATCCATGTCCTGTTTCAGTCAATTACTATCATCCTGACTGTCTATCCATTCTGCTAAACTATCAATGTCCTGTTTCAGTCTATTACTATCATCCTGACTCTCTGTCCATTCTGCTAAACTATCAATGTCCTGTTTCAGTCAATTACTATCATCCTGACTGTCTGTCCATTCTGCTAAACTATCAATGTCCTGTTTCAGTCATTTACTATCATCCTGACTGTCTGTCCATTATACTAAACTATTCATGTCCTGTTTCAGTCAATTACTATCATCCTGACTGTCTGTCCATTCTACTAAACTATCCATGTCCTGTTTCAGTCAATTATTATCATCCTGACTCTCTGTCCATTCTGCTAAACTATCAATGTCCTGTTTCAGTCAATTACTATCATCCTGAATGTCCATCCATTCTGCTAAACTATCAATGTCCTGTTTCAGTCAATTACTATCATCCTGACTGTCTGTCCATTCTGCTAACCTATCAATGTCCTGTTTCAGTCAATTACTATCATCCTGATCCTCTGTCCATTCTGCTAAACTATCCATGTCCTGTTTCACTCAATTGCTATCATCCTGACTGTCTGTCCATTCTGCTAAACTATCCATGTCCTGTTTCAGTCAATTACTATCATCCTGACTGTCTGTCCATTCTGCTAAACTATCCATGTCCTGTTTCAGTCATTTGCTATCATCCTGACTGTCCATCCATTCTACTAAACTATCCATGTCCTGTTTCAGTCAATTACTATCATCCTGACTGTCTGTCCATTCTGCTAAACTATCCATGTCCTGTTTCAGTCATTTACTATCATCCTGACTGTCTATCCATTCTGCTAAACTATCCATGTCCTGTTTCAGTCAATTACTATCATCCTGACTGTCTGTCCATTCTGCTAAATTATCCATGTCCTGTTTCAGTCATTTACTATCATCCTGACTGTCTATCCATTCTGCTAAACTATCCATGTCCTGTTTCACTCAATTACTATCATCCTGACTGTCTGTCCATTCTGCTAAACTATCCATGTCCTGTTTCAGTCAATTACTATCATCCTGACTGACTCTCCATTCTGCTAAACTATCAATGTCCTGTTTCACTCAATTACTATCATCCTGACTGTCTGTCCATTCTGCTAACCTATCCATGTCCTGTTTCAGTCAATTACTATCATCCTGACTGTCTATCCATTCTGCTAAACTATCAATGTCCTGTTTCAGTCAATTCCTATCATCCTGACTGTCTGTCCATTCTGCTAAACTATCCATGTCCTGTTTCAGTCAATTACTATCATCCTGACTCTCTATCCATTCTGCTAAACTATCCATGTCCTGTTTCAGTCAATTACTATCATCCTGACTGTCTATCCATTCTGCTAAACTATCAATGTCCTGTTTCAGTCAATTACTATCATCCTGACTGTCTGTCCATTCTGCTATCCTATCAATGTCCTGTTTCAGTCAATTACAATCATCCTGATCCTCTGTCCATTCTGCTAAACTATCCATGTCCTGTTTCACTCAATTACTATCATCCTGACTGTCTGTCCATTCTGCTAAACTATCCATGTCCTGTTTCAGTCATTTACTATCATCCTGACTGTCTGTCCATTCTGCTAAACTATCCATGTCCTGTTTCAGTCAATAACTATCATCCTGACTGTCTGTCCATTCTGCTAAACTATCCATGTCCTGTTTCAGTCAATTACTATCATCCTGACTGTCTGTCCATTCTGCTAAACTATCCATGTCCTGTTTCAGTCATTTACTATCATCCTGACTGTCTATCCAGTCTGCTAAACCATCCTTGTCCTGTTTCAGTCAATTACTATCATCCTGACTGTCTATTCATTCTGCTGAACTATCCATGTCCTGTTTCAGTCATTTACTATCATCCTGACTCTCTGTCCATTCTGCTAAACTATCCATGTCCTGTTTCAGTCAATTACTATCATCCTGACTGTCTGTCCTTTCTGCTAAACTATCCATGTCCTGTTTCAGTCAATTACTATCATCCTGACTGTCTGTCCATTCTGCTAAGCTATCAATGTCCTGTTTCAGTCAATTACTATCATCCTGACTGTCTGTCCATTCTGCTAAACTATCCATGTCCTGTTTCAGTCAATTACTATCATCCTGACTGTCTATCCATTCTGCTAAACTATCAATGTCCTGTTTCAGTCTATTACTATCATCCTGACTCTCTGTCCATTCTGCTAAACTATCAATGTCCTGTTTCAGTCAATTACTATCATCCTGACTGTCTGTCCATTCTGCTAAACTATCAATGTCCTGTTTCAGTCATTTACTATCATCCTGACTGTCTGTCCATTATACTAAACTATTCATGTCCTGTTTCAGTCAATTACTATCATCCTGACTGTCTGTCCATTCTACTAAACTATCCATGTCCTGTTTCAGTCAATTATTATCATCCTGACTCTCTGTCCATTCTGCTAAACTATCAATGTCCTGTTTCAGTCAATTACTATCATCCTGAATGTCCATCCATTCTGCTAAACTATCAATGTCCTGTTTCAGTCAATTACTATCATCCTGACTGTCTGTCCATTCTGCTAACCTATCAATGTCCTGTTTCAGTCAATTACTATCATCCTGATCCTCTGTCCATTCTGCTAAACTATCCATGTCCTGTTTCACTCAATTGCTATCATCCTGACTGTCTGTCCATTCTGCTAAACTATCCATGTCCTGTTTCAGTCAATTACTATCATCCTGACTGTCTGTCCATTCTGCTAAACTATCCATGTCCTGTTTCAGTCATTTGCTATCATCCTGACTGTCCATCCATTCTACTAATCTATCCATGTCCTGTTTCAGTCAATTACTATCATCCTGACTGTCTGTCCATTCTGCTAAACTATCCATGTCCTGTTTCAGTCATTTACTATCATCCTGACTGTCTATCCATTCTGCTAAACTATCCATGTCCTGTTTCAGTCAATTACTATCATCCTGACTGTCTGTCCATTCTGCTAAATTATCCATGTCCTGTTTCAGTCATTTACTATCATCCTGACTGTCTATCCATTCTGCTAAACTATCCATGTCCTGTTTCACTCAATTACTATCATCCTGACTGTCTGTCCATTCTGCTAAACTATCCATGTCCTGTTTCAGTCAATTACTATCATCCTGACTGACTCTCCATTCTGCTAAACTATCAATGTCCTGTTTCACTCAATTACTATCATCCTGACTGTCTGTCCATTCTGCTAACCTATCCATGTCCTGTTTCAGTCAATTACTATCATCCTGACTGTCTATCCATTCTGCTAAACTATCAATGTCCTGTTTCAGTCAATTCCTATCATCCTGACTGTCTGTCCATTCTGCTAAACTATCCATGTCCTGTTTCAGTCAATTACTATCATCCTGACTCTCTATCCATTCTGCTAAACTATCAATGTCCTGTTTCAGTCTATTACTATCATCCTGACTCTCTGTCCATTCTGCTAAACTATCAATGTCCTGTTTCAGTCAATTACTATCATCCTGACTGTCTGTCCATTCTGCTAAACTATCAATGTCCTGTTTCAGTCATTTACTATCATCCTGACTGTCTGTCCATTATACTAAACTATTCATGTCCTGTTTCAGTCAATTACTATCATCCTGACTGTCTGTCCATTCTACTAAACTATCCATGTCCTGTTTCAGTCAATTATTATCATCCTGACTCTCTGTCCATTCTGCTAAACTATCAATGTCCTGTTTCAGTCAATTACTATCATCCTGAATGTCCATCCATTCTGCTAAACTATCAATGTCCTGTTTCAGTCAATTACTATCATCCTGACTGTCTGTCCATTCTGCTAACCTATCAATGTCCTGTTTCAGTCAATTACTATCATCCTGATCCTCTGTCCATTCTGCTAAACTATCCATGTCCTGTTTCACTCAATTGCTATCATCCTGACTGTCTGTCCATTCTGCTAAACTATCCATGTCCTGTTTCAGTCAATTACTATCATCCTGACTGTCTGTCCATTCTGCTAAACTATCCATGTCCTGTTTCAGTCATTTGCTATCATCCTGACTGTCCATCCATTCTACTAAACTATCCATGTCCTGTTTCAGTCAATTACTATCATCCTGACTGTCTGTCCATTCTGCTAAACTATCCATGTCCTGTTTCAGTCATTTACTATCATCCTGACTGTCTATCCATTCTGCTAAACTATCCATGTCCTGTTTCAGTCAATTACTATCATCCTGACTGTCTGTCCATTCTGCTAAATTATCCATGTCCTGTTTCAGTCATTTACTATCATCCTGACTGTCTATCCATTCTGCTAAACTATCCATGTCCTGTTTCACTCAATTACTATCATCCTGACTGTCTGTCCATTCTGCTAAACTATCCATGTCCTGTTTCAGTCAATTACTATCATCCTGACTGACTCTCCATTCTGCTAAACTATCAATGTCCTGTTTCACTCAATTACTATCATCCTGACTGTCTGTCCATTCTGCTAACCTATCCATGTCCTGTTTCAGTCAATTACTATCATCCTGACTGTCTATCCATTCTGCTAAACTATCAATGTCCTGTTTCAGTCAATTCCTATCATCCTGACTGTCTGTCCATTCTGCTAAACTATCCATGTCCTGTTTCAGTCAATTACTATCATCCTGACTCTCTATCCATTCTGCTAAACTATCCATGTCCTGTTTCAGTCAATTACTATCATCCTGACTGTCTATCCATTCTGCTAAACTATCAATGTCCTGTTTCAGTCAATTACTATCATCCTGACTGTCTGTCCATTCTGCTATCCTATCAATGTCCTGTTTCAGTCAATTACAATCATCCTGATCCTCTGTCCATTCTGCTAAACTATCCATGTCCTGTTTCACTCAATTACTATCATCCTGACTGTCTGTCCATTCTGCTAAACTATCCATGTCCTGTTTCAGTCATTTACTATCATCCTGACTGTCTGTCCATTCTGCTAAACTATCCATGTCCTGTTTCAGTCAATAACTATCATCCTGACTGTCTGTCCATTCTGCTAAACTATCCATGTCCTGTTTCAGTCAATTACTATCATCCTGACTGTCTGTCCATTCTGCTAAACTATCCATGTCCTATTTCAGTCATTTACTATCATCCTGACTGTCTATCCAGTCTGCTAAACCATCCTTGTCCTGTTTCAGTCAATTACTATCATCCTGACTGTCTATTCATTCTGCTGAACTATCCATGTCCTGTTTCAGTCATTTACTATCATCCTGACTCTCTGTCCATTCTGCTAAACTATCCATGTCCTGTTTCAGTCAATTACTATCATCCTGACTGTCTGTCCTTTCTGCTAAACTATCCATGTCCTGTTTCAGTCAATTACTATCATCCTGACTGTCTGTCCATTCTGCTAAGCTATCAATGTCCTGTTTCAGTCAATTACTATCATCCTGACTGTCTGTCCATTCTGCTAAACTATCCATGTCCTGTTTCAGTCAATTACTATCATCCTGACTGTCTATCCATTCTGCTAAACTATCAATGTCCTGTTTCAGTCTATTACTATCATCCTGACTCTCTGTTCATTCTGCTAAACTATCAATGTCCTGTTTCAGTCAATTACTATCATCCTGACTGTCTGTCCATTCTGCTAAACTATCAATGTCCTGTTTCAGTCATTTACTATCATCCTGACTGTCTGTCCATTATACTAAACTATTCATGTCCTGTTTCAGTCAATTACTATCATCCTGACTGTCTGTCCATTCTACTAAACTATCCATGTCCTGTTTCAGTCAATTATTATCATCCTGACTCTCTGTCCATTCTGCTAAACTATCAATGTCCTGTTTCAGTCAATTACTATCATCCTGAATGTCCATCCATTCTGCTAAACTATCAATGTCCTGTTTCAGTCAATTACTATCATCCTGACTGTCTGTCCATTCTGCTAACCTATCAATGTCCTGTTTCAGTCAATTACTATCATCCTGATCCTCTGTCCATTCTGCTAAACTATCCATGTCCTGTTTCACTCAATTGCTATCATCCTGACTGTCTGTCCATTCTGCTAAACTATCCATGTCCTGTTTCAGTCAATTACTATCATCCTGACTGTCTGTCCATTCTGCTAAACTATCCATGTCCTGTTTCAGTCATTTGCTATCATCCTGACTGTCCATCCATTCTACTAATCTATCCATGTCCTGTTTCAGTCAATTACTATCATCCTGACTGTCTGTCCATTCTGCTAAACTATCCATGTCCTGTTTCAGTCATTTACTATCATCCTGACTGTCTATCCATTCTGCTAAACTATCCATGTCCTGTTTCAGTCAATTACTATCATCCTGACTGTCTGTCCATTCTGCTAAATTATCCATGTCCTGTTTCAGTCATTTACTATCATCCTGACTGTCTATCCATTCTGCTAAACTATCCATGTCCTGTTTCACTCAATTACTATCATCCTGACTGTCTGTCCATTCTGCTAAACTATCCATGTCCTGTTTCAGTCAATTACTATCATCCTGACTGACTCTCCATTCTGCTAAACTATCAATGTCCTGTTTCACTCAATTACTATCATCCTGACTGTCTGTCCATTCTGCTAACCTATCCATGTCCTGTTTCAGTCAATTACTATCATCCTGACTGTCTATCCATTCTGCTAAACTATCAATGTCCTGTTTCAGTCAATTCCTATCATCCTGACTGTCTGTCCATTCTGCTAAACTATCCATGTCCTGTTTCAGTCAATTACTCTCATCCTGAATCTCTATCCATTCTGCTAAACTATCCATGTCCTGTTTCAGTCAATTACTATCATCCTGACTGTCTATCCATTCTGCTAAACTATCAATGTCCTTTTTCAGTCAATTACTATCATCCTGACTGTCTGTCCATTCTGCTATCCTATCAATGTCCTGTTTCAGTCAATTACAATCATCCTGATCCTCTGTCCATTCTGCTAAACTATCCATGTCCTGTTTCACTCAATTACTATCATCCTGACTGTCTGTCCATTCTGCTAAACTATCCATGTCCTGTTTCAGTCATTTACTATCATCCTGACTGTCTGTCCATTCTGCTAAACTATCCATGTCCTGTTTCAGTCAATAACTATCATCCTGACTGTCTGTCCATTCTGCTAAACTATCCATGTCCTGTTTCAGTCAATTACTATCATCCTGACTGTCTGTCCATTCTGCTAAACTATCCATGTCCTGTTTCAGTCATTTACTATCATCCTGACTGTCTATCCAGTCTGCTAAACCATCCTTGTCCTGTTTCAGTCAATTACTATCATCCTGACTGTCTATTCATTCTGCTGAACTATCCATGTTCTGTTTCAGTCATTTACTATCATCCTGACTCTCTGTCCATTCTGCTAAACTATCCATGTCCTGTTTCAGTCAATTACTATCATCCTGACTCTCTGTCCATTCTGCTAAACTATCAATGTCCTGTTTCAGTCAATTACTATCATCCTGAATGTCTGTCCATTCTGCTACACTATCCATGTCCTGTTTCATTCAATTACTATCATCCTGACTGTCTATCCATTCTGCTAACCTATCAATGTCCTGTTTCAGTCAATTACTATCATCCTGACTGTCTATCCATTCTGCTAAACTATCAATGTCCTGTTTCAGTCAATTACTATCATCCTGACTGTCTGTCCATTCTGCTAAACTATCAATGTCCTGTTTCAGTCAATTACTATCATCCTGACGGTCTGTCCATTCTGCTAAACTATCCATGTCCTGTTTCAGTCAATTACTATCATCCTGACTGTCTGTCCATTCTGCTAAACTATCAATGTCCTGTTTCAGTCAATTACTATCATCCTGACTGTCTGTCCATTCTGCTAAACTATCCATGTCCTGTTTCAGTCAATTACTATCATCCTGACTGTCTATCCATTCTGCTAAACTATCAATGTCCTGTTTCAGTCTATTACTATCATCCTGACTCTCTGTCCATTCTGCTAAACTATCAATGTCCTGTTTCAGTCAATTACTATCATCCGGACTGTCTGTCCATTCTGCTAAACTATCAATGTCCTGTTTCAGTCATTTACTATCATCCTGACTGTCTGTCCATTATACTAAACTATTCATGTCCTGTTTCAGCCAATTACTATCATCCTGACTGTCCATCCATTCTACTAAACTATCCATGTCCTGTTTCAGTCAATTACTATCATCCTGACTGTCTATCCATTCTGCTAAACTATCAATGTCCTGTTTCAGTCAATTCCTATCATCCTGACTGTCTGTCCATTCTGCTAAACTATCCATGTCCTGTTTCAGTCAATTACTATCATCCTGACTCTCTATCCATTCTGCTAAACTATCCATGTCCTGTTTCAGTCAATTACTATCATCCTGACTGTCTATCCATTCTGCTAAACTATCAATGTCCTGTTTCAGTCAATTACTATCATCCTGACTGTCTGTCCATTCTGCTATCCTATCAATGTCCTGTTTCAGTCAATTACAATCATCCTGATCCTCTGTCCATTCTGCTAAACTATCCATGTCCTGTTTCACTCAATTACTATCATCCTGACTGTCTGTCCATTCTGCTAAACTATCCATGTCCTGTTTCAGTCATTTACTATCATCCTGACTGTCTGTCCATTCTGCTAAACTATCCATGTCCTGTTTCAGTCAATAACTATCATCCTGACTGTCTGTCCATTCTGCTAAACTATCCATGTCCTGTTTCAGTCAATTACTATCATCCTGACTGTCTGTCCATTCTGCTAAACTATCCATGTCCTGTTTCAGTCATTTACTATCATCCTGACTGTCTATCCAGTCTGCTAAACCATCCTTGTCCTGTTTCAGTCAATTACTATCATCCTGACTGTCTATTCATTCTGCTGAACTATCCATGTCCTGTTTCAGTCATTTACTATCATCCTGACTCTCTGTCCATTCTGCTAAACTATCCATGTCCTGTTTCAGTCAATTACTATCATCCTGACTCTCTGTCCATTCTGCTAAACTATCAATGTCCTGTTTCAGTCAATTACTATCATCCTGAATGTCTGTCCATTCTGCTACACTATCCATGTCCTGTTTCATTCAATTACTATCATCCTGACTGTCTATCCATTCTGCTAACCTATCAATGTCCTGTTTCAGTCAATTACTATCATCCTGACTGTCTATCCATTCTGCTAAACTATCAATGTCCTGTTTCAGTCAATTACTATCATCCTGACTGTCTGTCCATTCTGCTAAACTATCAATGTCCTGTTTCAGTCAATTACTATCATCCTGACTGTCTGTCCATTCTGCTAAACTATCCATGTCCTGTTTCAGTCAATTACTATCATCCTGACTGTCTGTCCATTCTGCTAAGCTATCAATGTCCTGTTTCAGTCAATTACTATCATCCTGACTGTCTGTCCATTCTGCTAAACTATCCATGTCCTGTTTCAGTCAATTACTATCATCCTGACTGTCTATCCATTCTGCTAAACTATCAATGTCCTGTTTCAGTCTATTACTATCATCCTGACTCTCTGTCCATTCTGCTAAACTATCAATGTCCTGTTTCAGTCAATTACTATCATCCGGACTGTCTGTCCATTCTGCTAAACTATCAATGTCCTGTTTCAGTCATTTACTATCATCCTGACTGTCTGTCCATTGTACTAAACTATTCATGTCCTGTTTCAGCCAATTACTATCATCCTGACTGTCTGTCCATTCTACTAAACTATCCATGTCCTGTTTCAGTCAATTATTATCATCCTGACTCTCTGTCCATTCTGCTAAACTATCAATGTCCTGTTTCAGTCAATTACTATCATCCTGAATGTCCATCCATTCTGCTAAACTATCAATGTCCTGTTTCAGTCAATTACTATCATCCTGACTGTCTGTCCATTCTGCTAACCTATCAATGTCCTGTTTCAGTCAATTACTATCATCCTGATCCTCTGTCCATTCTGCTAAACTATCCATGTCCTGTTTCACTCAATTGCTATCATCCTGACTGTCTGTCCATTCTGCTAAACTATCCATGTCCTGTTTCAGTCAATTACTATCATCCTGACTGTCTGTCCATTCTGCTAAACTATCCATGTCCTGTTTCAGTCATTTGCTATCATCCTGACTGTCCATCCATTCTACTAAACTATCCATGTCCTGTTTCAGTCAATTACTATCATCCTGACTGTCTGTCCATTCTGCTAAACTATCCATGTCCTGTTTCAGTCATTTACTATCATCCTGACTGTCTATCCATTCTGCTAACCTATCCATGTCCTGTTTCAGTCAATTACTATCATCCTGACTGTCTGTCCATTCTGCTAAATTATCCATGTCCTGTTTCAGTCATTTACTATCATCCTGACTGTCTATCCATTCTGCTAAACTATCCATGTCCTGTTTCACTCAATTACTATCATCCTGACTGTCTGTCCATTCTGCTAAACTATCCATGTCCTGTTTCAGTCAATTACTATCATCCTGACTGACTCTCCATTCTGCTAAACTATCAATGTCCTGTTTCACTCAATTACTATCATCCTGACTGTCTGTCCATTCTGCTAAACTATCCATGTCCTGTTTTAGTCAATTACTATCATCCTGACTGTCTGTCCATTCTGCTAAACTATCCATGTCCTGTTTCAGTCATTTACTATCATCCTGACTGTCTATCCATTCTACTAAACTATCCATGTCCTGTTTCGGTCAATTACTATCATCCTGACTGTCTATACATTCTGCTAAACTATCCATGTCCTGCTTCAGCCATTTACTATCATCCTGACTGTCTATCCATTCTGCTAAACTATCCATGTCCTGTTTCAGTCAATTACTATCATCCTGACTGTCTGTCCATTCTGCTAAATTATCCATGTGCTGTTTCAGTCATTTACTATCATCCTGACTGTCTATCCATTCTGCTAAACTATCCATGTCCTGTTTCAGTCAATTACTATCATCCTGATCCTCTGTCCATTCTGCTAAACTATCAATGTCCTGTTTCAGTCAATTACTATCATCCTGACTGTCTGTCCATTCTGCTAAACTATCAATGTCCTGTTTCACTCAATTACTATCATCCTGAATGTCTGTCCATTCTGCTAAACTATCCATGTCCTGTTTCAGTCAATTACTATCATCCTGACTGACTCTCCATTCTGCTAAACTATCAATGTCCTGTTTCACTCAATTACTATCATCCTGACTGTCTGTCCATTCTGCTAAACTATCCATCTCCTTTTTCAGTCAATTACTATCATCCTGACTGTCTGACCATTCTGCTAAACTATCCATGTCCTGTTTCAGTCATTTACTATCATCCTGACTGTCTGTCCATTCTGCTAAACTATCCATGTCCTGTTTCAGTCAATTACTATCATCCTGACTGTCTGTCCATTCTGCTAAACTATCCATGTCCTGTTTCAGTCAATTACTATCATCCTGACTGTCTGTCCATTCTGCTAAACTATCCATGTCCTGTTTCAATCATTTACTATCATCCTGACTTTCTATCCATTCTGCTAAACTATCCATGTCCTGTTTCAGTCAATTACTATCATCCTGACTGTCTGTCCATTCTGCTAAGCTATCCATGTCCTGTTTCAGTCATGTACTATCATCCTGACTGTCTATCCATTCTGCTAAACTATCCATGTCCTGTTTCAGTCATTTACTATCATCCTGACACTCTGTCCATTCTGCTAAACTATCCATGTCCTGTTTCAGTCAATTATTATCATCCCGACTCTCTGTCCATTCTGCTAAACTATCAATGTCCTGTTTCAGTCAATTACTATCATCCTGACTCTCTGTCCATTCTGCTAAACTATCAATGTCCTGTTTCAGTCAATTACTATCATTCTGACTGTCTGTCCATTCTGCTAAACTATCAATGTCCTGTTTCAGTCAATTACTATCATCCTGACTGTCTTTCCATTCTGCTAAACTATCTATGTCCCGTTTCAGTCAATTACTATCATCCTGACTGTCTGTCCATTCTGCTAAATTATCAATGTCCTGTTTCAGTCAATGACTATCATCCTGACTGTGTGTCCATTCTGCTAACCTATCAATGTCCTGTTTCAGTCAATTACTATCATCCTGACTGTCTATCCATTCTGCTAAACTATCAATGTGCTGTTTCAGTCAATTACTATCATCCTGACTGTCTGTCCATTCTGCTAAACTATCCATGTCCTGTTTCAGTCAATTACTATCATCCTGACTGTCTATCCATTCTGCTAAATTATCAATGTCCTGTTTCAGTCAATTACTATCATCCTGACTGTCTATCCATTCTGCTAATCTATCAATGTCCTGTTTCAGTCAATTACTATCATCCTGACTGTCTGTCCATTCTGCTAAACTATCAATGTCCTGTTTCAGTCAATTACTATCATCCTGACTGTCTATCCATTCTGCTAAACTATCAATGTCCTGTTTCAGTCAATTACTATCATCCTGACTGTCTGTCCATTCTGCTAAACTATCAATGTCCTGTTTCCGTCAATTACTATCATCCTGACTGTCTGTCCATTCTGCTAAACTATCCATGTCCTGTTTCAGTCAATTACTATCATCCTGACTGTCTGTCCATTCTGCTAAACTATCCATGTCCTGTTTCAGTCAATTATTGTCATCCTGACTCTCTGTCCATTCTGCTAAACTATCAATGTCCTGTTTCAGTCAATTACTATCATCCTGATTGTCTATCCATTCTGCTAAACTATCAATGTCCTGCTTCAGTCAATTACTATCATCCTGACTGTCTGTCCATTCTGCTAACCTATCAATGTCCTGTTTCAGTCAATTACTATCATCCTGATCCTCTGTCCATTCTGCTAAACTATCCATGTCCTGTTTCACTCAATTACTATCATCCTGACTGTCTGTCCATTCTGAAAAACTATCCATGTCCTGTTTCAGTCAATTACTATCATCCTGACTGTCTGTCCATTCTGCTAAACTATCCATGTCCTGTTTCAGTCATTTACTATCATCCTGACTGTCTATCCATTCTACTTAGCCTTCCATGTCCTGTTTCAGTCAATTACTATCATCCTGACTGTCTGTCCATTCTGCTAAACTATCCATGTCCTGTTTCAGTCAATTACTATCATCCTGACTGTCTGTCCATTCTGCTAAACTATCAATGTCCTGTTTCAGTCAATTACTATCATCCTGACTGTCTGTCCATTCTGCTAACCTATCAATGTCCTGTTTCAGTCAATTACTATCATCCTGACTGTCTATCCATTCTGCTAAACTATCCATGTCCTGTTTCACTCAATTACTATCATCCTGACTGTCTGTCCATTCTGCTGAACTATCCATGTCCTGTTTCAGTCAATTACTATCATCCTGACTGTCTATCCATTCTGCTAAACTATCCATGTCCTGTTTCACTCAATTACTATCATCCTGACTGTCTGTCCATTCGGCTGAACTATCCATGTCCTGTTTCACTCAATTACTATCATCCTGACTGTCTGTCCATTCTGCTAAACTATCCATGTCCTGTTTCAGTCAATTACTATCATCCTGACTGTCTATCCATTCTGCTAAACTATCCATGTCCTGTTTCAGTCAATTATTATCATCCTGACTCTCTGTCCATTCTGCTAAACTATCAATGCCCTGTTTCAGTCAATTACTATCATCCTGACTGTCTATCCATTCTGCTAAACTATCAATGTCCTGTTTCAGTCAATTACTATCATCCTGACTGTCTGTCCATTCTGCTAACCTATCAATGTCCTGTTTCAGTCAATTACTATCATCCTGACTGTCTATCCATTCTGCTAAACTATCCATGTCCTGTTTCAGTCAATTACTATCATCCTGACTGTCTGACCATTCTGCTAAACTATCCATGTCCTGTTTCAGTCATTTACTATCATCCTGACTGTCTGTCCATTCTGCTGAACTATCCATGTCCTGTTTCAGTCAATTCCTATCATCCTGACTGTCTATCCATTCTGCTAAACTATCCATGTCCTGTTTCACTCAACTACTATCATCCTGACTGTCTGTCCATTCTGCTAAACTATCCATGTCCTGTTTCACTCAATTACTATCATCCTGACTGTCTGTCCATTCTGCTGAACTATCCATGTCCTGTTTCACTCAATTACAATCATCCTGACTGTCTGTCCATTCTGCTGAACTATCCATGTCCTGTTTCAGTCAATTACTATCATCCTGACTGTCTGTCCATTCTGCTAAACTATCCATGTCCTGTTTCACTCAATTACTATCATCCTGACTGTCTGTCCATTCTGCTGAACTATCCATGTCCTGTTTCTGTCAATTACTATCATCCTGACTGTCTGTCCATTCTGCTAAACTATCCATGTCCTGTTTCACTCAATTACTATCATCCTGACTGTCTGTCCATTCTGCTGAACTATCCATGTCCTGTTTCAGTCAATTACTATCATCCTGACTGTCTGTCCATTCTGCTAACCTATCAATGTCCTGTTTCAGTCAATTACTATCATCCTGACTGTCTATCCATTCTGCTAAACTATCCATGTCCTGTTTCACTCAATTACTATCATCCTGACTGTCTGTCCATTCTGCTAAACTATCCATGTCCTGTTTCAGTCATTTACTATCATCCTGACTGTCTATCCATTCTGCTAAACTATCCATGTCCTGTTTCAGTTATTTACTATCATCCTGACTCTCTGTCCATTCTGCTAAACTATCCATGTCCTGTTTCAGTCAATTATTATCATCCTGACTGTCTGTCCATTCTGCTAAACTATCAATGTCCTGTTTCAGTCAATTACTATCATCCTGACTCTCTGTCCATTCTGCTAAACTATCAAAGTCCTGTTTCAGTCAATTACTATCATCCTGACTGTCTGTCCATTCTGCTAAACTATCAATGTCCTGTTTCACTCAATTACTATCATCCTGACTGTCTGTCCATTCTGCTAAACTATCTATGTCCCCTTTCAGTCAATTACTATCATCCTGACTGTCTGTCCATTCTGCTAAACTATCCATGTCCTGTTTCAGTCAATGACTATCATCCTGACTGTGTTTCCATTCTGCTAACCTATCCATGTCCTGTTTCAGTCAATTACTATCATCCTGACTGTCTATCCATTCTGCTAAACTATCAATGTCCTGTTTCAGTCAATTCCTATCATCCTGACTGTCTGTCCATTCTGCTAAACTATCCATGTCCTGTTTCAGTCAATTACTATCATCCTGACTCTCTATCCATTCTGCTAAACTATCCATGTCCTGTTTCAGTCATTTACTATCATCCTGACTGTCTGTCCATTCTGCTGAACTATCCATGTCCTGTTTCAGTCAATTACTATCATCCTGACTGTCTATCCATTCTGCTAAACTATCCATGTCCTGTTTCACTCAATTACTATCATCCTGACTGTCTGTCCATTCTGCTAAACTATCCATGTCCTGTTTCACTCAATTACTATCATCCTGACTGTCTGTCCATTCTGCTAAACTATCCATGTCCTGTTTCAGTCAAGTACTATCATCCTGACTGTCTGTCCATTCTGCTAAACTATCCATGTCCTGTTTCAGTCATTTACTATCATCCTGACTGTCTGTCCATTCTGCTAAATTATCAATGTCCTGTTTCAGTCAATTACTATCATCCTGACTGTCTGTCCATCTCTGCTAAACTATCAATGTCCTGTTTCAGTCAATTACTATCATCCTGATCCTCTGTCCATTCCGCTAAACTATCAATGTCCTGTTTCAGTCAATTACTATCATCCTGACTGTCTGTCCATTCTGCTAATCTATCAATGTCCTGTGTCATTCAATTACTATCATCCTGACTGTCTGTCCATTCTGCTAAACTATCCATGTCCTGTTTCAGTCATTTACTATCAACCTGACTGTCTATCCATTCTGCTAAACTATCCATGTCCTGTTTCAGTCAATTACTATCATCCTGACTGTCTGTCCATTCTGCTAAACTATCAATGTCCAGTTTCAGTCAATTACTATCATCCTGACTGTCTATACATTCAGCTAAACTATGAATGTCCTGTTTCAGTCAATTACTATCATCCTGACTGTCTGTCCATTCTGCTAATCTATCCATGTCCTGTTGCAGTCAATTACTATCATCCTGACTGTCTGTCCATTCTGCTAAACTATCCATGTCCTGTTTCAGTCATTTACTATCATCCTGACTGTCTGTCCATTCTGCTAAATTATCAATGTCCTGTTTCAGTCAATTACTATCATCCTGACTGTCTGTCCATTCTGCTAAACTATCAATGTCCTGTTTCTGTCAATTACTATCATCCTGACTGTCGGTCTATTCTGCTAAACTATCCATGTCCTGTTTCAGTCAATTACTATCATCCTGACTGTCTGTCCATCTCTGCTAAACTATCAATGTCCTGTTTCAGTCAATTACTATCATCCTGACTGTATGTCCATTCTGCTAAAATATCAATGTCCTGTTTCAGTCAATTACTATCATCCTGATCCTCTGTCCATTCCGCTAAAATATCAATGTCCTGTTTCAGTCAATTACTATCATCCTGACTGTCTGTCCATTCTGCTAAACTATCCATGTCCTGTTTCAGTCAACTACTATCATCCTGACTGTCTGTCCATTCTGCTAAACTATCAATGTCATTTGTCAGTCAATTACTATCATCCGGACTGTCTATCCATTCTGCTAAACTATCAATGTCCTGTTTCAGTCAATTACTATCATCCTGACTGTCTGTCCATTCTGCTAAACTATCAATGTCATGTGTCAGTCAATTACTATCATCCTGACTGAATGTCTGTCTATTCTGCTAAACTATCCATGTCCTGTTTCAGTCATTTACTATCATCCTGACTGTCAATCCATTCTGCTAAACTATCCATGTCCTGTTTCAGTCAATTACTATCATCCTGACTGTCTGTCCATTCTGCTAAACTATCAATGTCCAGTTTCAGTCAATTACTATTATCCTGACTGTCTATCCATTCAGCTAAACTATCCATGTCCTGTTTCAGTCAATTACTATCATCCTGACTGTCTGTCCATTCTGCTAATCTATCAATGCCCAGTTTCAGTCAATTACTATCATCCTGACTGTCTATCCATTCAGCTAAACTATCCATGTCCTGTTTCAGTCAATTACTATCATCCTGACTGTCTGTCCATTCTGCTAAACTATCCATGTCCTGTTTCAGTCAATTACTATCATCCTGACTGTCTGTCCATTCTGCTAAACGATCAATGTCCTGTTTCAGTCAATTACTATCATCCTGACTCTCTGTCCATTCTGCTAAAATATCCATGTCCTGTTTCAGTCAATTACTATCATCCTGACTGTCTGTCCATTCTGCTGAACTATCCATGACCTGTGTCAGTCAATTACTATCATCCTGACTGTCTGTCCATTCTGCTAAACTATCCATGTCCTGTTTCAGTCAATTACTATCATCCTGACTGTCTGTCCATTCTGCTAAACTATCCATGTCCTGTTTCAGTCAATTACTATCATCCTGACTGTCTGTCCATTCTGCTAAACTATCAATGTCCAGTTTCAGTCAATTACTATCATCCTGACTGTCTATCCATTCAGCTAAACTATCCATGTCCTGTTTCAGTCAATTACTATCATCCCGACTGTCTGTCCATTCTGCTAAACTATCCATGTCCTGTTTCAGTCAATTACTATCATCCTGACTGAATGTCTGTCTATTCTGCTAAACTATCCATGTCCTGTTTCAGTCATTTACTATCATCCTGACTGTCAATCCATTCTGCTAAACTATCCATGTCCTGTTTCAGTCAATTACTATCATCCTGACTGTCTGTCCATTCTGCTAAACTATCAATGTCCAGTTTCAGTCAATTACTATTATCCTGACTGTCTATCCATTCAGCTAAACTATCCATGTCCTGTTTCAGTCAATTACTATCATCCTGACTGTCTGTCCATTCTGCTAATCTATCAATGCCCAGTTTCAGTCAATTACTATCATCCTGACTGTCTATCCATTCAGCTAAACTATCCATGTCCTGTTTCAGTCAATTACTATCATCCTGACTGTCTGTCCATTCTGCTAAACTATCCATGTCCTGTTTCAGTCAATTACTATCATCCTGACTGTCTGTCCATTCTGCTAAACGATCAATGTCCTGTTTCAGTCAATTACTATCATCCTGACTCTCTGTCCATTCTGCTAAAATATCCATGTCCTGTTTCAGTCAATTACTATCATCCTGACTGTCTGTCCATTCTGCTGAACTATCCATGACCTGTGTCAGTCAATTACTATCATCCTGACTGTCTGTCCATTCTGCTAAACTATCCATGTCCTGTTTCAGTCAATTACTATCATCCTGACTGTCTGTCCATTCTGCTAAACTATCCATGTCCTGTTTCAGTCAATTACTATCATCCTGAATGTCTGTCCATTCTGCTAAACTATCAATGTCCAGTTTCAGTCAATTACTATCATCCTGACTGTCTATCCATTCAGCTAAACTATCCATGTCCTGTTTCAGTCAATTACTATCATCCCGACTGTCTGTCCATTCTGCTAAACTATCCATGTCCTGTTTCAGTCAATTACTATCATCCTGACTGTCTGTCCATTCTGCTAAACTATCCATGTCCTGTTTCAGTCATTTACTATCATCCTGACTGTCTGTCCATTCTGCAAAATTATCAATGTCCTGTTTCAGTCAATTACTATCATCCTGACTGTCTGTCCATTCTGCTAAACTATCAATGTCCTGTTTCAGTCAATTACTATCATCCTGACTGTCTGTCTATTCTGCTAAACTATCAATGTCCTGCTTCAGTCAATTACTATCATCCTGACTGTCTGTCCATCTCTGCTAAACTATCAATGTCCTGTTTCAGTCAATTACTCTCATCCTGACTGTCTGTCCATTCTGCTAAAATATCAATGTCCTGTTTCAGTCAATTACTATCATCCTGATCCTCTGTCCATTCCGCTAAACTATCAATGTCCTGTTTCAGTCAATTACTATCATCCTGACTGTCTGTCCATTCTGCTAAACTATCCATGTCCTGTTTCAGTCAATTACTATCATCCTGACTGTCTGTCCATTCTGCTAAACTATCAATGTCATGTGTCAGTCAATTACTATCATCCTGACTGTCTGTCCATTCTGCTAAACTATCAATGTCCTGTTTCAGTCAATTACTATCATCCTGACTGTCTGTCCATTCTGCTAAACTATCAATGTCATGTGTCAGTCAATTACTATCATCCTGACTGTCTGTCCATTCTGCTAAACTATCCATGTCCTGTTTCAGTCAATTACTATCATCCTGACTGTCTGTCCATTCTGCTAAACTATCAATGTCCAGTTTCAGTCAATTACTATTATCCTGACTGTCTATCCATTCAGCTAAACTATCCATGTCCTGTTTCAGTCAATTACTATCATCCTGACTGTCTGTCCATTCTGCTAAACTATCAATGTCCAGTTTCAGTCAATTACTATCATCCTGACTGTCTATCCATTCAGCTAAACTATCCATGTCCTGTTTCAGTCAATTAATATCATCCTGACTGTCTGTCCATTCTGCTAAACTATCCATGTCCTGTTTCAGTCAATTACTATCATCCTGACTGTCTGTCCATTCTGCTAAACGATCAATGTCCTGTTTCAGTCAATTACTATCATCCTGACTCTCTGTCCATTCTGCTAAAATATCCATGTCCTGTTTCAGTCAATTACTATCATCCTGACTGTCTGTCCATTCTGCTGAACTATCAATGTCCTGTTTCAGTCAATTACTGTCATCCTGACTGTCTGTCCATTCTCCTAAACTATCCATGTCCTGTTTCAGTCAATTATTATCATCCTGACTGTCTGTCCATTCTGCTAAGCTATCCATGTCCTGTTTCAGTCAATTACTATCATCCTGACTGTCTGTCCATTCTGCTAAATTATCAATGTCCTGTTTCAGTCAATTACTATCATCTTGACTGTCTGTCCATTCTGCTAAACTATCAATGTCCTGTTTCAGTCAATTACTATCATCCTGACTGTCTGTCTATTCTGCTAAACTATCAATGTCCTGTTTCAGTCAATTACTATCATCCTGACTGTCTGTCCATCTCTGCTAAACTATCAATGTCCCGTTTCAGTCAATTACTATCATCCTGACTGTCTGTCCATCTCTGCTAAACTATCAATGTCCTGTTTCAGTCAATTACTATCATCCTGACTGTCTGTCCATCTCTGCTAAACTATCAATGTCCCGTTTCAGTCAATTACTATCATCCTGACTGTCTGTCCATCTCTGCTAAACTATCAATGTCCTGTTTCAGTCAATTACTATCATCCTGACTGTCTGTCCATTCTGCTAAACTATCCATGTCCTGTTTCAGTCAATTACTATCATCCTGACTGTCTGTCCATTCTGCTAAACTATGAATGTCCTGTGTCAGTCAATTACTATCATCCTGACTGTCTGTCCATTCTGCTAAACTATCAATGTCCTGTTTCAGTCAATTACTATCATCCTGACTCTCTGTCCATTCTGCTAAACTATCCATGTCCTGTTTCAGTCATTTACTATCATCCTGACTGTCTATCCATTCTGCTAAACTATCCATGTCCTGTTTCAGTCAATTACTATCATCCTGACTCTCTGTCCATTCTGCTAAACTATCCATGTCCTGTTTCAGTCAATTACTATCATCCTGACTGTCTGTCCATTCTGCTAAACTATCAATGTCCAGTTTCAGTCAATTACTATCATCCTGACTGTCTATCCATTCAGCTAAACTATCCATGTCCTGTTTCAGTCAATTACTATCATCCCGACTGTCTGTCCATTCTGCTAAACTATCCATGTCCTGTTTCAGTCAATTACTATCATCCTGACTGTCTGTCCATTCTGCTAAACTATCCATGTCCTGTTTCAGTCATTTACTATCATCCTGACTGTCTGTCCATTCTGCTAAATTATCAATGTCCTGTTTCAGTCAATTACTATCATCCTGACTGTCTGTCCATTCTGCTAAACTATCAATGTCCTGTTTCAGTCAATTACTATCATCCTGACTGTCTGTCTATTCTGCTAAACTATCAATGTCCTGCTTCAGTCAATTACTATCATCCTGACTGTCTGTCCATCTCTGCTAAACTATCAATGTCCTGTTTCAGTCAATTACTATCATCCTGACTGTCTGTCCATTCTGCTAAAATATCAATGTCCTGTTTCAGTCAATTACTATCATCCTGATCCTCTGTCCATTCCGCTAAACTATCAATGTCCTGTTTCAGTCAATTACTATCATCCTGACTGTCTGTCCATTCTGCTAAACTATCCATGTCCTGTTTCAGTCAATTACTATCATCCTGACTGTCTGTCCATTCTGCTAAACTATCAATGTCATGTGTCAGTCAATTACTATCATCCTGACTGTCTGTCCATTCTGCTAAACTATCAATGTCCTGTTTCAGTCAATTACTATCATCCTGACTGTCTGTCCATTCTGCTAAACTATCAATGCCATGTGTCAGTCAATTACTATCATCCTGACTGTCTGTCCATTCTGCTAAACTATCCATGTCCTGTTTCAGTCAATTACTATCATCCTGACTGTCTGTCCATTCTGCTAAACTATCAATGTCCAGTTTCAGTCAATTACTATTATCCTGACTGTCTATCCATTCAGCTAAACTATCCATGTCCTGTTTCAGTCAATTACTATCATCCTGACTGTCTGTCCATTCTGCTAAACTATCAATGTCCAGTTTCAGTCAATTACTATCATCCTGACTGTCTATCCATTCAGCTAAACTATCCATGTCCTGTTTCAGTCAATTACTATCATCCTGACTGTCTGTCCATTCTGCTAAACTATCAATGTCATGTGTCAGTCAATTACTATCATCCTGACTGTCTGTCCATTCTGCTAAACTATCAATGTCCTGTTTCAGTCAATTACTATCATCCTGACTGTCTGTCCATTCTGCTAAACTATCAATGTCATGTGTCAGTCAATTACTATCATCCTGACTGTCTGTCCATTCTGCTAAACTATCCATGTCCTGTTTCAGTCAATTACTATCATCCTGACTGTCTGTCCATTCTGCTAAACTATCAATGTCCAGTTTCAGTCAATTACTATTATCCTGACTGTCTATCCATTCAGCTAAACTATCCATGTCCTGTTTCAGTCAATTACTATCATCCTGACTGTCTGTCCATTCTGCTAAACTATCAATGTCCAGTTTCAGTCAATTACTATCATCCTGACTGTCTATCCATTCAGCTAAACTATCCATGTCCTGTTTCAGTCAATTAATATCATCCTGACTGTCTGTCCATTCTGCTAAACTATCCATGTCCTGTTTCAGTCAATTACTATCATCCTGACTGTCTGTCCATTCTGCTAAACGATCAATGTCCTGTTTCAGTCAATTACTATCATCCTGACTCTCTGTCCATTCTGCTAAAATATCCATGTCCTGTTTCAGTCAATTACTATCATCCTGACTGTCTGTCCATTCTGCTGAACTATCAATGTCCTGTTTCAGTCAATTACTGTCATCCTGACTGTCTGTCCATTCTCCTAAACTATCCATGTCCTGTTTCAGTCAATTATTATCATCCTGACTGTCTGTCCATTCTGCTAAGCTATCCATGTCCTGTTTCAGTCAATTACTATCATCCTGACTGTCTGTCAATCTCTGCTAAACTATCAATGTCCCGTTTCAGTCAATTACTATCATCCTGACTGTCTGTCCATCTCTGCTAAACTATCAATGTCCTGTTTCAGTCAATTACTATCATCCTGACTGTCTGTCCATCTCTGCTAAACTATCAATGTCCCGTTTCAGTCAATTACTATCATCCTGACTGTCTGTCCATCTCTGCTAAACTATCAATGTCCTGTTTCAGTCAATTACTATCATCCTGACTGTCTGTCCATTCTGCTAAACTATCCATGTCCTGTTTCAGTCAATTACTATCATCCTGACTGTCTGTCCATTCTGCTAAACTATGAATGTCCTGTGTCAGTCAATTACTATCATCCTGACTGTCTGTCCATTCTGCTAAACTATCAATGTCCTGTTTCAGTCAATTACTATCATCCTGACTCTCTGTCCATTCTGCTAAACTATCCATGTCCTGTTTCAGTCATTTACTATCATCCTGACTGTCTATCCATTCTGCTAAACTATCCATGTCCTGTTTCAGTCAATTACTATCATCCTGACTCTCTGTCCATTCTGCTAAACTATCCATGTCCTGTTTCAGTCAATTACTATCATCCTGACTGTCTGTCCATTCTGCTAAACTATCAATGTCCAGTTTCAGTCAATTACTATCATCCTGACTGTCTATCCATTCAGCTAAACTATCCATGTCCTGTTTCAGTCAATTACTATCATCCCGACTGTCTGTCCATTCTGCTAAACTATCCATGTCCTGTTTCAGTCAATTACTATCATCCTGACTGTCTGTCCATTCTGCTAAACTATCCATGTCCTGTTTCAGTCATTTACTATCATCCTGACTGTCTGTCCATTCTGCTAAATTATCAATGTCCTGTTTCAGTCAATTACTATCATCCTGACTGTCTGTCCATTCTGCTAAACTATCAATGTCCTGTTTCAGTCAATTACTATCATCCTGACTGTCTGTCTATTCTGCTAAACTATCAATGTCCTGCTTCAGTCAATTACTATCATCCTGACTGTCTGTCCATCTCTGCTAAACTATCAATGTCCTGTTTCAGTCAATTACTATCATCCTGACTGTCTGTCCATTCTGCTAAAATATCAATGTCCTGTTTCAGTCAATTACTATCATCCTGATCCTCTGTCCATTCCGCTAAACTATCAATGTCCTGTTTCAGTCAATTACTATCATCCTGACTGTCTGTCCATTCTGCTAAACTATCCATGTCCTGTTTCAGTCAATTACTATCATCCTGACTGTCTGTCCATTCTGCTAAACTATCAATGTCATGTGTCAGTCAATTACTATCATCCTGACTGTCTGTCCATTCTGCTAAACTATCAATGTCCTGTTTCAGTCAATTACTATCATCCTGACTGTCTGTCCATTCTGCTAAACTATCAATGCCATGTGTCAGTCAATTACTATCATCCTGACTGTCTGTCCATTCTGCTAAACTATCCATGTCCTGTTTCAGTCAATTACTATCATCCTGACTGTCTGTCCATTCTGCTAAACTATCAATGTCCAGTTTCAGTCAATTACTATTATCCTGACTGTCTATCCATTCAGCTAAACTATCCATGTCCTGTTTCAGTCAATTACTATCATCCTGACTGTCTGTCCATTCTGCTAAACTATCAATGTCCAGTTTCAGTCAATTACTATCATCCTGACTGTCTATCCATTCAGCTAAACTATCCATGTCCTGTTTCAGTCAATTAATATCATCCTGACTGTCTGTCCATTCTGCTAAACTATCCATGTCCTGTTTCAGTCAATTACTATCATCCTGACTGTCTGTCCATTCTGCGAAACGATCAATGTCCTGTTTCAGTCAATTACTATCATCCTGACTCTCTGTCCATTCTGCTAAAATATCCATGTCCTGTTTCAGTCAATTACTATCATCCTGACTGTCTGTCCATTCTGCTGAACTATCAATGTCCTGTTTCAGTCAATTACTGTCATCCTGACTGTCTGTCCATTCTCCTAAACTATCCATGTCCTGTTTCAGTCAATTATTATCATCCTGACTGTCTGTCCATTCTGCTAAGCTATCCATGTCCTGTTTCAGTCAATTACTATCATCCTGACTGTCTGTCCATTCTGCTAAATTATCCATGTCCTGTTTCAGTCATTTACTATCATCCTGACTGTCTGTCCATTCTGCTAAATTATCAATGTCCTGTTTCAGTCAATTACTATCATCTTGACTGTCTGTCCATTCTGCTAAACTATCAATGTCCTGTTTCAGTCAATTACTATCATCCTGACTGTCTGTCTATTCTGCTAAACTATCAATGTCCTGTTTCAGTCAATTACTATCATCCTGACTGTCTGTCCATCTCTGCTAAACTATCAATGTCCCGTTTCAGTCAATTACTATCATCCTGACTGTCTGTCCATCTCTGCTAAACTATCAATGTCCTGTTTCAGTCAATTACTATCATCCTGATCCTCTGTCCATTCCGCTAAACTATCAATGTCCTGTTTCAGTCAATTACTATCATCCTGACTGTCTGTCCATTCTGCTAAACTATCCATGTCCTGTTTCAGTCAATTACTATCATCCTGACTGTCTGTCCATTCTGCTAAACTATGAATGTCCTGTGTCAGTCAATTACTATCATCCTGACTGTCTGTCCATTCTGCTAAACTATCAATGTCCTGTTTCAGTCAATTACTATCATCCTGACTCTCTGTCCATTCTGCTAAACTATCCATGTCCTGTTTCAGTCATTTACTATCATCCTGACTGTCTGTCCATTCTGCTAAATTATCAATGTCCTGTTTCAGTCAATTACTATCATCCTGACTGTCTGTCCATTCTGCTAAACTATCAATGTCCTGTTTCAGTCAATTACTATCATCCTGACTGTCTGTCTATTCTGCTAAACTATCAATGTCCTGCTTCAGTCAATTACTATCATCCTGACTGTCTGTCCATCTCTGCTAAACTATCAATGTCCTGTTTCAGTCAATTACTATCATCCTGACTGTCTGTCCATTCTGCTAAAATATCAATGTCCTGTTTCAGTCAATTACTATCATCCTGATCCTCTGTCCATTCCGCTAAACTATCAATGTCCTGTTTCAGTCAATTACTATCATCCTGACTGTCTGTCCATTCTGCTAAACTATCCATGTCCTGTTTCAGTCAATTACTATCATCCTGACTGTCTGTCCATTCTGCTAAACTATCAATGTCATGTGTCAGTCAATTACTATCATCCTGACTGTCTGTCCATTCTGCTAAACTATCAATGTCCTGTTTCAGTCAATTACTATCATCCTGACTGTCTGTCCATTCTGCTAAACTATCAATGCCATGTGTCAGTCAATTACTATCATCCTGACTGTCTGTCCATTCTGCTAAACTATCCATGTCCTGTTTCAGTCAATTACTATCATCCTGACTGTCTGTCCATTCTGCTAAACTATCAATGTCCAGTTTCAGTCAATTACTATTATCCTGACTGTCTATCCATTCAGCTAAACTATCCATGTCCTGTTTCAGTCAATTACTATCATCCTGACTGTCTGTCCATTCTGCTAAACTATCAATGTCCAGTTTCAGTCAATTACTATCATCCTGACTGTCTATCCATTCAGCTAAACTATCCATGTCCTGTTTCAGTCAATTAATATCATCCTGACTGTCTGTCCATTCTGCTAAACTATCCATGTCCTGTTTCAGTCAATTACTATCATCCTGACTGTCTGTCCATTCTGCGAAACGATCAATGTCCTGTTTCAGTCAATTACTATCATCCTGACTCTCTGTCCATTCTGCTAAAATATCCATGTCCTGTTTCAGTCAATTACTATCATCCTGACTGTCTGTCCATTCTGCTGAACTATCAATGTCCTGTTTCAGTCAATTACTGTCATCCTGACTGTCTGTCCATTCTCCTAAACTATCCATGTCCTGTTTCAGTCAATTATTATCATCCTGACTGTCTGTCCATTCTGCTAAGCTATCCATGTCCTGTTTCAGTCAATTACTATCATCCTGACTGTCTGTCCATTCTGCTAAATTATCCATGTCCTGTTTCAGTCATTTACTATCATCCTGACTGTCTGTCCATTCTGCTAAATTATCAATGTCCTGTTTCAGTCAATTACTATCATCTTGACTGTCTGTCCATTCTGCTAAACTATCAATGTCCTGTTTCAGTCAATTACTATCATCCTGACTGTCTGTCTATTCTGCTAAACTATCAATGTCCTGTTTCAGTCAATTACTATCATCCTGACTGTCTGTCCATCTCTGCTAAACTATCAATGTCCCGTTTCAGTCAATTACTATCATCCTGACTGTCTGTCCATCTCTGCTAAACTATCAATGTCCTGTTTCAGTCAATTACTATCATCCTGATCCTCTGTCCATTCCGCTAAACTATCAATGTCCTGTTTCAGTCAATTACTATCATCCTGACTGTCTGTCCATTCTGCTAAACTATCCATGTCCTGTTTCAGTCAATTACTATCATCCTGACTGTCTGTCCATTCTGCTAAACCATGAATGTCCTGTGTCAGTCAATTACTATCATCCTGACTGTCTGTCCATTCTGCTAAACTATCAATGTCCTGTTTCAGTCAATTACTATCATCCTGACTCTCTGTCCATTCTGCTAAACTATCCATGTCCTGTTTCAGTCATTTACTATCATCCTGACTGTCTATCCATTCTGCTAAACTATCCATGTCCTGTTTCAGTCAATTACTATCATCCTGACTGTCTGTCCATTCTGCTAAACTATCAATGTGCAGTTTCAGTCAATTACTATCATCCTGACTGTCTATCCATTCAGCTAAACTATCCCTGTCCTGTTTCAGTCAATTACTATCATCCTGACTGTCTGTCCATTCTGCTAAACTATCAATGTCATGTGTCAGTCAATTACTATCATCCTGACTGTCTGTCCATTCTGCTAAACTATCCATGTCCTGTTTCAGTCATTTACTATCATCCTGACTGTCTATCCATTCTGCTAAACTATCCATGTCCTGTTTCAGTCAATTACTATCATCCTGACTGTCTGTCCATTCTGCTAAACTATCAATGTCCAGTTTCAGTCAATTACTATCATCCTGACTGTCTATCCATTCAGCTAAACTATCCATGTCCTGTTTCAGTCAATTACTATCATCCTGACTGTCTGTCCATTCTGCTAAACTATCAATGTCCAGTTTCAGTCAATTACTATCATCCTGACTGTCTATCCATTCAGCTAAACTATCCATGTCCTGTTTCAGTCAATTACTATCATCCTGACTGTATGTCCATTCTGCTAAACTATCAATGTCCAGTTTCAGTCAATTACTACCATCCTGACTGTCTGTCTATTCTGCTAAACTATCCATGTCCAGTTTCAGTCAATTACTACCATCCTGACTGTCTGTCTATTCTGCTAAACTATCAATGTCCTGTTTCAGACAATTACTATCATCCTGACTGTCTGTCCATCTCTGCTAAACTATCCATGTCCCGTTTCAGTCAATTACTATCATCCTGACTGTCTGTCCATCTCTGCTAAACTGTCAATGTCCTGTTTCAGTCAATTACTATCATCCTGATCCTCTGTCCATTCCGCTAAACTATCAATGTCCTGTTTCAGTCAATTACTATCATCCTGACTGTCTGTCCATTCTGCTAAACTATCCATGTCCTGTTTCAGTCAATTACTATCATCCTGACTGTCTGTCCAAACTGCTAAACTATGAATGTCCTGTGTCAGTCAATTACTATCATCCTGACTGTCTGTCCATTCTGCTAAACTATCAATGTCCTGTTTCAGTCACTTACTATCATCCTGACTCTCTGTCCATTCTGCTAAACTATCCATGTCCAGTTTCAGTCATTTACTATCATCCTGACTGTCTATCCATTCTGCTAAACTATCCATGTCCTGTTTCAGTCAATTACTTTCATCCTGACTGTCTGTCCATTCTGCTAAACTATCAATGTCCAGTTTCAGTCAATTACTATCATCCTGACTGTCTATCCATTCAGCTAAACTATCCATGTCCTGTTTCAGTCAATTACTATCATCCTGACTGTCTGTCCATTCTGCTAAACTATCCATGTCCTGTTTCAGTCAATTACTATCATCCTGACTGTCTGCCCATTCTGCTAAACGATCAATGTCATGTTTCAGTCAATTACTATCATCCTGACTCTCTGTCCATTCTGCTAAAATATCCATGTCCTGTTTCAGTCAATTACTATCATCCTGACTGTCTGTCCATTCTGCTAAACTATCAATGTCCTGTTTCAGTCAATTACTGTCATCCTGACTGTCTGTCCATTCTCCTAAACTATCCATGTCCTGTTTCAGTCAATTACTATCATCCTGACTCTCTGTCCATTCTGCTAAACTATCCATGTCCTGTTTCAGTCAATTACTATCATCCTGACTGTCCGTCCATTCTGCTAAACTATCCATGTCCTGTTTCAGTCATTTACTAATTTCCTGACTGTCTGTCCATTCTGCTAAATTATCAATGTCCTGTTTCAGTCAATTACTATCATCCTGACTGTCTGTCCATTCTGCTAAACTATCAATGTCCTGTTTCAGTCAATTACTATCATCCTGACTGTCTGTCTATTCTGCTAAACTATCAATGTCCTGTTTCAGTCAATTACTATCATCCTGATCCTCTGTCCATTCCGCTAAACTATCAATGTCCTGTTTCAGTCAATTACTATCATCCTGACTGTCTGTCCATTCTGCTAAACTATCCATGTCCTGTTTCAGTCAATTACTATCATCCTGACTGTCTGTCCATTCTGCTAAACTATCAATGTCCTGTTTCAGTCAATTACTATCATCCTGACTCTCTGTCCATTCTGCTAAACTATCAATGTCCTGTTTCAGTCAATTACTATCATCCTGACTCTCTGTCCATTCTGCTGAACTATCAATGTACTGTTTCAGTCAATTACTATCATGCTGACTGTCTGTCCATTCTGCTAAACTATCCATGTCCTGTTTCAGTCAATTACTATCATCCTGACTCTCTGTCCATTCTGCTAAACTATCCATGTCCTGTTTCAGTCAATTATTATCATCCTGACTCTCTGTCCATTCTGCTAAACTATCAATGTCCTGTTTCAGTCAATTACTATCATCCTGACTCTCTGTCCATTCTGCTAAACTATCAATGTCCTGTTTCAGTCAATTACTATCATCCTGACTGTCTGTCCATTCTGCTAAACTATCAATGTCCTCTTTCAGTCAATTACTATCATCCTGACTGTCTGTCCATTCAGCGAAACTATCTATTTCCCGTTTCAGTCAATTACTATCATCCTGACTGTCTGTCCATTCAGCTAAATTATCAATGTCCTGTTTCAGTCAATTACTATCATCCTGACTGTCTGTCCATTCTGCTAACCTATCAATGTCCTGTTTCAGTCATTTACTATCATCCTGATCCTCTGTCCATTCTGCTAAACTATCAGTGTCCTGTTTCAGTCAATTACTATCATCCTGACTGTCTGTCCATTCTGCTAACCTATCAATGTCCTGTTTCAGTCAATTACTATCATCCTGACTGTCTGTCTACTCTGCGAAACTATCCATGTCCTGTTTCAGTCAATTACTATCATCCTGACTGTCTGTGCATTCTGCTAAACTATCCATGTCCTGTTTCAGTCAATTACTATCATCCTGACTGTCTGTCTATTCTGCTAAACTATCAATGTCCTGTTTCAGTCAATTACTATCATCCTGTTCCTCTGTCCATTCTGCTAAACTATCAATGTCCTGTTTAGTCAATTATTTTCATCCTGACTCTCTGTCCATTCTGCTAAATTATCAATGTCCTATTTCAGTCAATTACTATCATCCTGACTGTCTGTCCATTCTGCTACACTATCAATGTCCTGTTTCAGTCACTTATTATCATCCTCACTGTCTGTCCATTCTGCTAAACTATCAATGTCCTGTTTCAGTCAATTACTATCATCCTGACTGTCTGTCCATTCTGCTACACTATCAATGTCCTGTTGCAGTCACTTATTATCATCCTCACTGTCTGTCCATTCTGCTAAACTATCAATGTCCTGTTTCAGTCAATTACTATCATCCTGACTGTCTGTCCATTCTGCTAACCTATCAATGTCCTGTTTCAGTCAATTACTATCATGCTGACTGTCTGTCCATTTTGCTAAACTATCAATGTCCTGTTTCAGTCAATTACTATCATCCTGACTGTCTGTCCATTCTGCTAAACTATCCATGTCCTGTTTCAGTCAATTACTATCATCCTGACTCTCTGTCCATTCTGCTAAACTATCAATGTCCTGTTTCAGTCAATTATTTTCATCCTGACTGTCTATCCATTCTGCTAAACTATCCATGTCCTGTTTCAGTCAATTACTATCATCCTGACTGTCTGTCCATTCTGCTAAACTATCCATTTCCTGTTTCAGTCAATTACTGTCATCCTGACTGTCTGTCCATTCTGCTAACCTATCAATGTCCTGTTTCAGTCAATTACTATCATGCTGACTGTCTGTCCATTCTGCTAAACTATCCATGTCCTGTTTCAGTCAATTACTATCATCCTGACTGTCTGTCCATTCTGCTAAACTATCAATGTCCTGTTTCAGTCAATTACTATCATCCTGACTCTCTGTCCATTCTGCTGAACTATCAATGTCCTGTTTCAGTCAATTACTATCATGCTGACTGTCTGTCCATTCTGCTAAACTATCCATGTCCTGTTTCAGTCAATTACTATCATCCTGACTCTCTGTCCATTCTGCTAAACTATCCATGTCCTGTTTCAGTCAATTATTATCATCCTGACTCTCTGTCCATTCTGCTAAACTATCAATGTCCTGTTTCAGTCAATTACTATCATCCTGACTCTCTGTCCATTCTGCTAAACTATCAATGTCCTGTTTCAGTCAATTACTATCATCCTGACTGTCTGTCCATTCTGCTAAACTATCAATGTCCTCTTTCAGTCAATTACTATCATCCTGACTGTCTGTCCATTCAGCGAAACTATCTATTTCCCGTTTCAGTCAATTACTATCATCCTGACTGTCTGTCCATTCAGCTAAATTATCAATGTCCTGTTTCAGTCAATTACTATCATCCTGACTGTCTGTCCATTCTGCTAACCTATCAATGTCCTGTTTCAGTCATTTACTATCATCCTGATCCTCTGTCCATTCTGCTAAACTATCAGTGTCCTGTTTCAGTCAATTACTATCATCCTGACTGTCTGTCCATTCTGCTAACCTATCAATGTCCTGTTTCAGTCAATTACTATCATCCTGACTGTCTGTCTATTCTGCGAAACTATCCATGTCCTGTTTCAGTCAATTACTATCATCCTGACTGTCTGTGCATTCTGCTAAACTATCAATGTCCTGTTTCAGTCAATTACTATCATCCTGACTGTCTGTCTATTCTGCTAAACTATCAATGTCCTGTTTCAGTCAATTACTATCATCCTGTTCCTCTGTCCATTCTGCTAAACTATCAATGTCCTGTTTAGTCAATTATTTTCATCCTGACTCTCTGTCCATTCTGCTAAATTATCAATGTCCTGTTTCAGTCAATTACTATCATCCTGACTCTCTGTCCATTCTGCTAAATTATCAATGTCCTGTTTCAGTCAATTACTATCATCCTGACTCTCTGTCCATTCTGCTAAATTATCAATGTCCTATTTCAGTCAATTACTATCATCCTGACTGTCTGTCCATTCTGCTAAACTATCAATGTCCTGTTTCAGTCAATTACTATCATCCTGACTCTCTGTCCATTCTGCTAAACTATCAATGTCCTGTTTCAGTCAATTATTTTCATCCTGACTCTCTGTCCATTCTGCTAAACTATCAATGTCCTGTTTCAGTCAATTACTATCATCCTGACTGTCTGTCCATTCTGCTAAACTATCCATGTCCTGTTTCAGTCAATTACTGTCATCCTGACTGTCTGTCCATTCTGCTAACCTACCAATGTCCTGTTTCAGTCAATTACTATCATCCTGACTGTCTGTCCATTCTGCTAAACTATCAATGTCCTGTTTCAGTCAATTACTGTCATCCTGACTTTCTGTCCATTCTGCTAAACTATCAATGTCCTGTTTCAGTCAATTACTATCATCCTGACTGTCTGTCCATTCTGCGAAACTATCAATGTCCTGTTTCAGTCAATTACTATCATGCTGACTGTCTGTCCATTCTGCTGAACTATCCATGTCCTGTTTCAGTCAATAACTATCATCCTGACTGTCTGTCCATTCTGCTAAACTATCAATGTCCAGTTTCAGTCAATTACTATCATCCTGACTCTCTGTCCATTCTGCTGAACTATCCATGTCCTGTTTCAGTCAATTATTATCATCCTGACTCTCTGTCCATTCTGCTAAACTATCAATGTCCTGTTTCAGTCAATTACTATCATGCTGACTGTCTGTCCATTCTGCGAAACTATCAATGTCCTGTTTCAGTCAATTACTATCATGCTGACTGTCTGTCCATTCTGCTGAACTATCCATGTCCTGTTTCAGTCAATTACTATCATCCTGACTGTCTGTCCATTCTGCTAAACTATCAATGTCCAGTTTCAGTCAATTACTATCATCCTGACTCTCTGTCCATTCTGCTGAACTATCCATGTCCTGTTTCAGTCAATTATTATCATCCTGACTCTCTGTCCATTCTGCTAAACTATCCATGTCCTGTTTCAGTCAATTATTATCATCCTGACTCTCTGTCCATTCTGCTAAACTATCCATGTCCAGTTTCAGTCAATTATTATCATCCTGACTCTCTGTCCATTCTGCTAAACTATCCATGTCCTGTTTCAGTCAATTACTACCATCCTGACTGTCTGTCCATTCTGCTAAACTATCAATGTCCTGTTTCAGTCAATTACTATCATCCTGACTGTCTGTCCATTCTGCGAAACTATCAATGTCCTGTTTCAGTCAATTACTATCATCCTGACTGTCTGTCCATTCTGCTAAACTATCAATGTCCTGTTTCAGTCAATTACTATCATCCTGACTGTCTGTCCATTCTGCTAAACTATCAATGTCCTGTTTCAGTCAATTACTATCATCCTGACTGTCTGTCCATTCTGCGATACTATCAATGTCCTGTTTCAAAAAATTAATATCATGCTGACTGTCTATCCATTCTGCGAAACTATCAATGTCCTGTTTCAGTCAATTACTATCATCCTGACTGTCTGTCCATTCTGCTAAACTATCAATGTCCTGTTTCAGTCAATTACTATCATCCTGACTGTCTGTCCATTCTGCTAAACTATCAATGTCCTGTTTCAGTCAATTACTATCATCCTGACTGTCTGTCCATTCTGCTGAACTATCAATGTCCTGTTTCAGTCAATTACTATCATCCTGACTGTCTGTCCATTCTGCTAAACTATCCATGTCCTGTTTCAGTCAATTACTATCATCCTGACTGTCTGTCCATTCTGCTAAACTATCAATGTCCTGTTTCAGTCAATTACTATCATCCTGACTGTCTGTCCATTCTGCTAAACTATCAATGTCCTGTTTCAGTCAATTACTATCATCCTGACTGTCTGTCCATTCTGCTAAACTATCAATGTCCTGTTTCAGTCAATTACTATCATCCTGACTGTCTGTCCATTCTGCTAAACTATCAATGTCCTGTTTCAGTCAATTACTATCATCCTGACTGTCTGTCCATTCTGCTGAACTATCAATGTCCTGTTTCAGTCAATTACTATCAGCCTGACTGTCTGTCCATTCTGCTAAACTATCAATGTCCTGTTTCAGTCAATTACTATCATCCTGACTGTCTGTCCATTCTGCTGAACTATCAATGTCCTGTTTCAGTCAATTACTATCAGCCTGACTGTCTGTCCATTCTGCTAAACTATCAATGTCCTGTTTCAGTCAATTACTATCATCCTGACTGTCTGTCCATTCTGCTAAACTATCAATGTCCTGTTTCAGTCAATTACTATCATCCTGACTGTCTGTCCATTCTGCGAAACTATCAATGTCCTGTTTCAGTCAATTACTATCATGCTGACTGTCTGTCCATTCTGCTAAACTATCAATGTCCAGTTTCAATCAATTACTATCATCCTGACTCTCTGTCCATTCTGCTGAACTATCCATGTCCTGTTTCAGTCAATTATTATCATCCTGACTCTCTGTCCATTCTGCTAAACTATCCATGTCCTGTTTCAGTCAATTATTATCATCCTGACTCTCTGTCCATTCTGCTAAACTATCCATGTCCTGTTTCAGTCAATTATTATCATCCTGACTCTCTGTCCATTCTGCTAAACCATCCATGTCCTGTTTCAGTGAATTATTATCATCCTGACTCTCTGTCCATTCTGCTAATCTATCCATGTCCTGTTTCAGTCAATTACTATCATCCTGACAGTCTGTCCATTCTGCTAAACTATCCATGTCCTGTTTCAGTCAATTATTATCATCCTGACTCTCTGTCCATTCTGCTAATCTATCCATGTCCTGTTTCAGTCAATTACTATCATCCTGACTGTCTGTCCATTCTGCTAAACTATCAATGTCCAGTTTCAGTCAATTACTATCATCCTGACTCTCTGTCCATTCTGCTGAACTATCCATGTCCTGTTGCAGTTAATTACTATCATCCTGACTCTCTGTCCATTCTGCTAAACTATCCATGTCCTGTTTCAGTCAATTACTATCATCCTGACTCTCTGTCCATTCTGCTAAACTATCAATGTCCTGTTTCAGTTAATTACTATCATCCTGACTCTCTGTCCATTCTGCTAAACTATCCATGTCCTGTTTCAGTCAATTACTATCATCCTGACTCTCTGTCCATTCTGCTAAACTATCCATGTCCTGTTTCAGTCAATTACTATCATCCTGACTGTCTGTCCATTCTGCTAAACTATCCATGTCCTGTTTCAGTCA
Organism: Heterodontus francisci; assembly: GCF_036365525.1. Classification (NCBI taxonomy): domain Eukaryota; kingdom Metazoa; phylum Chordata; class Chondrichthyes; order Heterodontiformes; family Heterodontidae; genus Heterodontus; species Heterodontus francisci. The sequence continues at coordinate 68,790,405 of NC_090398.1, read as the reverse complement.
ATTATTATCATCCTGACTCTCTGTCCATTCTGCTAAACTATCAATGTCCTGTTTCAGTCAATTACTATCATCCTGACTGTCTGTCCATTCTGCTAAACTATCAATGTCCTGTTTCAGTCAATTACTATCCTCCTGATCCTCTGTATATTCTGCTAAACTATCAATGTCCTGTTTCAGTCAATTACTATCATCCTGACTGTCTGTCCATACTGCTAAACTATCAATGTCCTGTTTCAGTCAATTACTATCATCCTGACTGTCTGTCCATTCTGCTACACTATCAATGTCCTGTTTCAGTCAATTATTATCATCCTCACTGTCTGTCCATTCTGCTAAACTATCAATGTCCTGTTGCAGTCAATTACTATCATCCTGACTGTCTGTCCATTCTGCTAACCTATCAATGTCCTGTTTCAGTCAATTACTATCATCCTGACTGTCTGTCCATTCTGCTAAACTATCCATGTCCTGTTTCAGTCAATTACTATCATCCTGACTGTCTGTCCATTCTGCTAAACTATCAATGTCCTGTTTCAGTCAATTACTTTCATCCTGACTCTCTGTCCATTCTGCTGAACTATCCATGTCCAGTTTCAGTCAATTATTATCATCCTGACTCTCTGTCCATTCTGCTAAACTATCAATGTCCTGTTTCAGTCAATTACTATGATCCTGACTCTCTGTCCATTCTGCTAAACTATCAATGTCCTGTTTCAGTCAATTACTATCATCCTGACTGTCTGTCCATTCTGCTAACCTATCAATGTCCTGTTTCAGTCAATTACTATCATCCTGACTGTCTGTCCATTCTGCTAAACTATCAATGTCCTCTTTCAGTCAATTACTATCATCCTGACTGTCTGTCCATTCTGCTAACCTATCAATGTCCTGTTTCAGTCATTTACTATCATCCTGATCCTCTGTCCATTCTGCTAAACTATCAATGTCCTGTTTCAGTCAATTACTATCATCCTGAATGTCTGTCCATTCTGCTAACCTATCAATGTCCTGTTTCAGTCAATTACTATCATCCTGACTGTCTGTCCATTCTGCTAACCTATCAATGTCCTGTTTCAGTCAATTACTATCATCCTGACTGTCTGTCTATTCTGCGAAACTATCCATGTCCTGTTTCAGTCAATTACTATCATCCTGACTGTCTATCCATTCTGCTAAACTATCCATGTCCTGTTGCAGTCAATTACTATCATCCTGACTGTCTGTCTATTCTGCGAAACTATCCATGTCCTGTTTCAGTCAATTACTATCATCCTGACTGTCTGTCCATTCTGCTAAACTATCCATGTCCTGTTTCAGTCAATTACTATCATCCTGACTGTCTGTCTATTCTGCGAAACTATCAATGTCCTGTTTCAGTCAATTACTATCATCCTGATCCTCTGTCCATTCTGCTAAACTATCAATGTCCTGTTTCAGTCAATTACTATCATCCTGACTGTCTGTCCATTCTGCTAACCTATCAATGTCCTGTTTCAGTCAATTACCATCATCCTGACTGTCTGTCCATTCTGCTAACCTATCAATGTCCTGTTTCAGTCAATTACCATCATCCTGACTGTCTATCCATTCTGCTAAACTATCAATGTCCTGTTTCAGTCAATTACTATCATCCTGACTGTCTGTCTATTCTGCGAAACTATCCATGTCCTGTTTCAGTCAATTACTATCATCCTGACTGTCTGTCCATTCTGCTAAACTATCCATGTCCTGTTTCAGTCAATTACTATCATCCTGACTGTCTGTCTATTCTGCGAAACTATCAATGTCCTGTTTCAGTCAATTACTATCATCCTGATCCTCTGTCCATTCTGCTAAACTATCAATGTCCTGTTTCAGTCAATTACTATCATCCTGACTGTCCGTCCATTCTGCTAACCTATCAATGTCCTGTTTCAGTCAATTACCATCATCCTGACTGTCTGTCCATTCTGCTAACCTATCAATGTCCTGTTTCAGTCAATTACCATCATCCTGACTGTCTATCCATTCTGCTAAACTATCAATGTCCTGTTTCAGTCAATTACTATCATCCTGACTGTCTGTCCATTCTGCTAACCTATCAATGTCCTGTTTCAGTCAATTACTATCATCCTGACTGTCTGTCTATTCTGCGAAACTATCCATGTCCTGTTTCAGTCAATTACTATCATCCTGACTGTCTATCCATTCTGCTAAACTATCCATGTCCTGTTTCAGTCAATTACTATCATCCTGACTGTCTGTCCATTCTGCTAAACTATCAATGTCCTGTTTCAGTCAATTACTATCATCCTGACTGTCTGTCTATTCTGCGAAACTTTCCATGTCCTGTTTCAGTCATTTACGATCATCCTGACTGTCTGTCCATTCAGCTAAACTATCAATGTCCTGTTTCAGTCAATTACTATCATCCTGACTGTCTGTCTATTCTGCGAAACTTTCCATGTCCTGTTTCAGTCATTTACTATCATCCTGACAGTCTGTCCATTCTGCTAAACTATCAATGTCCTGTTTCAGTCAATTACTGTCATCCTGACTGTCTGTCCATTCTGCTAACCTATCAATGTCCTGTTTCAGTCAATTACTATCATGCTGACTGTCTGTCCATTCTGCTAAACTATCCATGTCCTGTTTCAGTCAATTACTATCATCCTGACTGTCTGTCCATTCTGCTAAACTATCAATGTCCAGTTTCAGTCAATTACTATCATCCTGACTCTCTGTCCATTCTGCTGAACTATCCATGTCCTGTTTCAGTCAATTATTATCATCCTGACTCTCTGTCCATTCTGCTAAACTATCCATGTCCTGTTTCAGTCAATTATTATCATCCTGACCCTCTGTCCATTCGGCTAAACTATCCATGTCCTGTTTCAGTCAATTACTATCATCCTGACTGTCTGTCCATTCTGCTAAACTATCAACGTCCTCTTTCAGTCAATTACTATCATCCTGACTGTCTGTCCATTCAGCTAAATTATCAATGTCCTGTTTCAGTCAATTACTATCATCCTGACTGTCTGTCCATTCTGCTAAACTATCAACGTCCTCTTTCAGTCAATTACTATCATCCTGACTGTCTGTCCATTCAGCTAAATTATCAATGTCCTGTTTCAGTCAATTACTGTCATCCTGACTGTCTGTCCATTCTGCTAACCTTTGAATCTCCTGTTTCAGTCATTTACTATCATCCAGATCCTCTGTCCATTCTGCTAAACTATCAATGTCCTGTTTCAGTCAATTACTATCATCCTGACTGTCTGTCCATTCTGCTAACCTATCAATCTCCTGTTTCAGTCAATTACTGTCATCCTGACTGTCTGTCTATTCTGCGAAACTATCCATGTCCTGTTTCAGTCAATTACTATCATCCTGACTGTCTATCCATTCTGCTAAACTATCCATGTCCTGTTTCAGTCAATTACTATCATCCTGACTGTCTGTCTATTCTGCGAAACTTTCCATGTCCTGTTTCAGTCATTTACGATCATCCTGACAGTCTGTCCATTCAGCTAAACTATCAATGTCCTGTTTCAGTCAATTACTATCATCCTGACTGTCTGTCCATTCTGCTAATCTATCCATGTCCTGTTTCAGTCAATTACTATCATCCTGACTGTCTGTCCATTCTGCTAAATTATCAATGTCCTGTTTCAGTCAATTACTATCATCCTGACTGTCTGTCCATTCTGCTAAACTATCAATGTCCTGTTTCAGTCAATTACTATCATCCTGACTGTCTATCCATTCTGCTAAACTATCCATGTCCTGTTTCAGTCAATTACTATCATCCTGACTGTCTGTCTATTCTGCGAAACTTTCCATGTCCTGTTTCAGTCATTTACGATCATCCTGACAGTCTGTCCATTCAGCTAAACTATCAATGTCCTGTTTCAGTCAATTACTATCATCCTGACTGTCTGTCCATTCTGCTAAACTATCCATGTCCTGTTTCAGTCAATTACTATCATCCTGACTGTCTGTCCATTCTGCTAAATTATCAATGTCCTGTTTCAGTCAATTACTATCATCCTGACTGTCTGTCCATTCTGCTAAACTATCAATGTCCTGTTTCAGTCAATTACTATCATCCTGACAGTCTGTCTACTCTGCTAAACTATCAATGTCCTGTTTCAGTCAATTACTATCATCCTGATCCTCTGTCCATTCCGCTAAACTATCAATGTCCTGTTTCAGTCAATTACTATCATCCTGACTGTCTGTCCATTCTGCTAAACTATCCATGCCCTGCTTCAGTCAATTACTATCATCCTGACTGTCTGTCCATTCTGCTAAACTATCAATGTCCTGTTTCAGTCAATTACTATCATCCTGACTGTCTGTCCATACTGCTAACCTATCAATGTCCTGTTTCAGTCAATTACTATCATCCTGACAGTCTGTCCATTCTGCTAAACTATCAATGTTCTGTTTCAGTCAATTACTATCATCCTGACTGTCTGTCCATTCTGCTAAACTATCAATGTCCTGTTTCAGTCAATTGCTATCCTCCTGATCCTCTGTATATTCTGCTAAACTATCAATGTCCTGTTTCAGTCAATTACTATCATCCTGACTGTCTGTCCATACTGCTAAACTATCAATGTCCTGTTTCAGTCAATTACTATCATCCTGACTGTCTGTCCATTCTGCTACACTATCAATGTCCTGTTTCAGACAATTATTATCATCCTCACTGTCTGTCCATTCTGCTAAACTATCAATGTCCTGTTGCATTCAATTACTATCATCCTGACTGTCTGTCCATTCTGCTAACCTATCAATGTCCTGTTTCAGTCAATTACTATCATGCTGACTGTCTGTCCATTTTGCTAAACTATCAATGTCCTGTTTCAGTCAATTACTATCAGCCTGACTGTCTGTCCATTCTGCTAAACTATCAATGTCCTGTTTCAGTCAATTACTATCATCCTGACTCTCTGTCCATTCTGCTAAACTATCAATGTCCTGTTTCAGTCAATTATTTTCATCCTGATTCTCTGTCCATTCTGCTAAACTATCAATGTCCTGTTTCAGTCAATTACTATCATCCTGACTGTCTGTCCATTCTGCTAAACTATCCATGTCCTGTTTCAGTCAATTACCGTCATCCTGACTGTCTGTCCATTCTGCTAACCTATCAATGTCCTGTTTCAGTCAATTACTATCATGCTGACTGTCTGTCCATTCAGCTAAACTATCCATGTCCTGTTTCAGTCAATTACTATCATCCTGACAGTCTGTCCATTCTGCTAAACTATCAATGTCCTGTTTCAGTCAATTATTTTCATCCTGATTCTCTGTCCATTCTGCTAAACTATCAATGTCCTGTTTCAGTCAATTACTATCATCCTGACTGTCTGTCCATTCTGCTAAACTATCAATGTCCTGTTTCAGTCAATTACTATCATCCTGACTCTCTGTCCATTCTGCTAAACTATCAATGTCCTGTTTCAGTCAATTACTATCATCCTGACTGTCTGTCCATTCTGCTCACCTATCAATGTCCTGTTTCAGTCAATTACTATCATCCTGACAGTCTGTCCATTCTGCTAAACTATCAATGTCCTCTTTCAGTCAATTACTATCATCCTGACTGTCTGTCCATTCTGCTAACCTATCAATGTCCTGTTTCAGTCATTTACTATCATCCTGATCCTCTGTCCATTCTGCTAAACTATCAATGTCCTGTTTCAGTCAATTACTATCATCCTGACTGTCTGTCCATTCTGCTAACCTATCAATGTCCTGTTTCAGTCAATTACTATCATCCTGACTGTCTGTCCATTCTGCTAACCTATCAATGTCCTGTTTCAGTCAATTACTATCATCCTGACTGTCTGTCTATTCTGCGAAACTATCCATGTCCTGTTTCAGTCAATTACTATCATCCTGATTGTCTGTCTATTCCGCGAAACTTTCCATGTCCTGTTTCAGTCATTTACGATCATCCTGACAGTCTGTCCATTCAGCCACCCTATCAATGTCCTGTTTCAGTCAATTACTATCATCCTGACTGTCTGTCCATTCTGCTAACCTATCAATGTCCTGTTTCAGTCAATTACTATCATCCTGACTGTCTGTCTATTCTGCGAAACTTTCCTTGTCCTGTTTCAGTCATTTACGATCATCCTGACAGTCTGTCCATTCAGCTAAACTATCCATGTCCTGTTTCAGTCATTTACGATCATCCTGACTGTCTGTCCATTCTGCTAAACTATCAATGTCCTGTTTCAGTCAATTACTATCATCCTGATCCTCTGTCCATTCTGCTAAACTATCAATGTCCTGTTTCAGTCAATTACTATCATCCTGACTGTCTGTCCATTCTGCTAAACTATCAATGTCCTGTTTCAGTCAATTACCATCATCCTGACTGTCTGTCCATTCTGCTAACCTATCAATGTCCTGTTTCAGTCAATTACTATCATCCTGACTGTCTGTCTATTCTGCGAAACTATCCATGTCCTGTTTCAGTCAATTACTGTCATCCTGACTGTCTATCCATTCTGCTAAACTATCCATGTCCTGTTTCAGTCAATTACTATCATCCTGACTGTCTGTCCATTCTGCTAAACTATCAATGTCCTGTTTCAGTCAATTACTATCATCCTGACTGTCTGTCTATTCTGCGAAACTTTCCATGTCCTGTTTCAGTCATTTACGATCATCCTGACAGTCTGTCCATTCAGCTAAACTATCAATGTCCTGTTTCAGTCAATTACTATCATCCTGACAGTCCGTCCATTCAGCTAAACTATCAATATCCTGTTTCAGTCAATTACTATCATCCTGACTGTCTGTCCATTCTGCTAAACTATCCATGTCCTGTTTCAGTCAATTACTATCATCCTGACTGTCTGTCCATTCTGCTAAATTATCAATGTCCTGTTTCAGTCAATTGCTATCATCCTGACTGTCTGTCCATTCTGCTAAACTATCAATGTCCTGTTTCAGTCAATTACTATCTTCCTGACTGTCTGTCTATTCTGCTAAACTATCAATGTCCTGTTTCAGTCAATTACTATCATCCTGTTCCTCTGTCCATTCTGCTAAACTATCAATGTCCTGTTTAGTCAATTATTTTCATCCTGACTGTCTGTCCATTCTGCTAAATTATCAATGTCCTGTTTCAGGCAGTTACTATCATCCTGACTCTCTGTCCATTCTGCTAAATTATCAATGTCCTGTTTCAGTCAATTACTATCATCCTGACTCTCTGTCCATTCTGCTAAATTATCAATGTCCTATTTCATTCAATTACTATCATCCTGACTGTCTGTCCATTCTGCTAAACTATCAATGTCCTGTTTCAGTCAATTACTATCATCCTGACTCTCTGTCCATTCTGCTAAACTATCAATGTCCTGTTTCAGTCAATTATTTTCATCCTGACTCTCTGTCCATTCTGCCAAACTATCAATGTCCTGTTTCAGTCAATTACTATCATCCTGACTGTCTGTCCATTCTGCTAAACTATCCATGTCCTGTTTCAGTCAATTACTGTCATCCTTACTGTCTGTCCATTCTGCTAACCTATCAATGTCCTGTTTCAGTCAATTACTATCATGCTGACTGTCAGTCCATTCTGCTAAACTATCCATGTCCTGTTTCAGTCAATTACTATCATCCTGACTGTCTGTCCATTCTGCTAAACGATCAATGTCCTGTTTCAGTCAATTACTATCATCCTGACTCTCTGTCCATTCTGCTAAACTATCCATGTCCTGTTTCAGTCAATTATTATCATCCTGACTCTCTGTCCATTCTGCTAAACTATCAATGTCCTGTTTCAGTCAATTACTATCATCCTGACTCTCTGTCCATTCTGCTAAACCATCAATGTCCTGTTTCACTCAATTACTATCATCCTGACTCTCTGTCCATTCTGCTAAACTATCCATGTCCTGTTTCAGTCAATTATTATCATCCTGACTCTCTGTCCATTCTGCGAAACTATCAATGTCCTGTTTCAGTCAATTACTATCATCCTGACTCTCTGTCCATTCTGCTAAACTATCAATGTCCTGTTTCAGTCAATTACTATCATCCTGACTGTCTTTCCATTCTGCTAAACTATCAACGTCCTCTTTCAGTCAATTACTATCATCCTGACTGTCTGTCCATTCTGCTAAACTGTCTATGTCCCGTTTCAGGCAATTACTATCATCCTGACTGTCTGTCCATTCAGCTAAATTATCAATGTCCTGTTTCAGTCAATTACTGTCATCCTGACTGTCTGTCCATTCTGCTAACCTTTCAATGTCCTGTTTCAGTCATTTACTATCATCCTGATCCTCTGTCCATTCTGCTAAACTATCAATGTCCTGTTTCAGTCAATTACTATCATCCTGACTGTCTGTCCATTCTGCGAACCTATCAATGTCCTGTTTCAGTCAATTACTATCATCCTGACTGTCTGTCCATTCTGCGAAACTATCCATGTCCTGTTTCAGTCAATTACTATCATCCTGACTGTCTATCCATTCTGCTAAACTATCCATGTCCTGTTTCAGTCAATTACTATCATCCTGACTGTCTGTGCATTCTGCTAAACTATCCATGTCCTGTTTCAGTCAATTACTATCATCCTGACTGTCTGTCTATTCTGCGTAAACTTGCCATGTCCTGTTTCAGTCATTTACGATCATCCTGACAGTCTGTCCATTCAGCGAAACTATCAATGTCCTGTTTCAGTCAGTTACTATCATCCTGACTGTCTGTCCATTCAGCTAAACTATCAATGTCCTGTTTCAGTCAATTACTATCATCCTGACTGTCTGTCCATTCTGCTAAACTATCCATGTCCTGTTTCAGTCAATTACTATCATCCTGACTGTCTGTCCATTCTGCTAAATTATCAATGTCCTGTTTCAGTCAATTACTATCATCCTGACTGTCTGTCCATTCTGCTAAACTATCCATGTCCTGTTTCAGTCAATTACTATCATCCTGACTGTCTGTCTATTCTGCTAAACTATCAGTGTCCTGTTTCAGTCAATTACTATCATCCTGATCCTCTGTCCATTCCGCTAAACTATCAATGTCCTGTTTCAGTCAATTACTATCATCCTGACTGTCTGTCCATTCTGCTAAACTATCCACGTCCTGTTTCAGTCAATTACTATCATCCTGACTGTCTGTCCATTCTGCTAAACTATCAATGTCCTGTTTCAGTCAATTACTATCATCCTGACTGTCTGTCCATTCTGCTAACCTATCAATGTCCTGTTTCAGTCAATTACTATCATCCTGACAGTCTGTCCATTCTGCTAAACTATCAATGTCCTGTTTCAGTCAATTACTATCATCCTGACTGTCTGTCCATTCTGCTAAACTATCAATGTCCTGTTTCAGTCAATTACTATCATCCTGATCCTCTGTATATTCTGCTAAACTATCAATGTCCTGTTTCAGTCAATTACTATCATCCTGACTGTCTGTCCATTCTGCTAAACTATCAATGTCCTGTTTCAGTCAATTACTATCATCCTGACTGTCTGTCCATTCTGCTAACCTATCAATGCCCTGTTTCAGTCAATTACTATCATCCTGACAGTCTGTCCATTCTGCTAAACTATCAATGTCCTGTTTCAGTCAATTACTATCATCCTGACTGTCTGTCCATTCTGCTAAACTATCAATGTCCTGTTTCAGTCAATTACTATCATCCTGATCCTCTGTATATTCTGCTAAACTATCAATGTCCTGTTTCAGTCAATTACTATCATCCTGACTGTCTGTCCATTCTGCTAACCTATCAATGTCCTGTTTCAGTCAATTACTATCATCCTGACAGTCTGTCCATTCTGCTAAACTATCAATGTCCTGTTTCAGTCAATTACTATCATCCTGATCCTCTGTCCATTCCGCTAAACTATCAATGTCCTGTTTCAGTCAATTACTATCATCCTGACTATCTGTCCATTCTGCTAAACTATCCACGTCCTGTTTCAGTCAATTACTATCATCCTGACTGTCTGTCCATTCTGCTAAACTATCAATGTCCTGTTTCAGTCAATTACTATCATCCTGACTGTCTGTCCATTCTGCAAACCTATCAATGTCCTGTTTCAGTCAATTACTATCATCCTGACAGTCCGTCCATTCTGCTAAACTATCAATGTCCTGTTTCAGTCAATTACTATCATCCTGACTGTCTGTCCATTCTGCTAAACTATCAATGTCCTGTTTCAGTCAATTACTATCATCCTGATCCTCTGTATATTCTGCTAAACTATCAATGTCCTGTTTCAGTCAATTACTATCATCCTGACTGTCTGTCCATTCTGCTACACTATCAATGTCCTGTTTCAGTCAATTGTTATCATCCTCACTGTCTGTCCATTCTGCTAAACTATCAATGTCCTGTTGCAGTCAATTACTATCATCCTGACTGTCTGTCCATTCTGCTAACCTATCAATGTCCTGTTTCAGTCAATTACTATCATGCTGACTGTCTGTCCATTTTGCTAAACTGTCAATGTCCTGTTTCAGTCAATTACTATTATCCTGACTGTCTGTCCATTCTGCTAAACTATCAATGTCCTGTTTCAGTCAATTACTATCATCCTGACTCTCTGTCCATTCTGCTAAACTATCAATGTCCTGTTTCAGTCAATTATTTTCATCCTGATTCTCTGTCCATTCTGCTAAACTATCAATGTCCTGTTTCAGTCAATTACTATCATCCTGACTGTCTGTCCATTCTGCTAAACTATCCATGTCCTGTTTCAGTCAATTACTGTCATCCTGACTGTCTGTCCATTCTGCTAACCTATCAATGTCCTGTTTCAGTCAATTACTATCATGCTGACTGTCTGTCCATTCTGCTAAACTATCCATGTCCTGTTTCAGTCAATTACTATCATCCTGATTGTCTGTCTATTCCGCGAAACTTTCCATGTCCTGTTTCAGTCATTTACGATCATCCTGACAGTCTGTCCATTCAGCCACCCTATCAATGTCCTGTTTCAGTCAATTACTATCATCCTGACTGTCTGTCCATTCTGCTAACCTATCAATGTCCTGTTTCAGTCAATTACTATCATCCTGACTGTCTGTCTATTCTGCGAAACTTTCCTTGTCCTGTTTCAGTCATTTACGATCATCCTGACAGTCTGTCCATTCAGCTAAACTATCCATGTCCTGTTTCAGTCATTTACGATCATCCTGACTGTCTGTCCATTCTGCTAAACTATCAATGTCCTGTTTCAGTCAATTACTATCATCCTGATCCTCTGTCCATTCTGCTAAACTATCAATGTCCTGTTTCAGTCAATTACTATCATCCTGACTGTCTGTCCATTCTGCTAAACTATCAATGTCCTGTTTCAGTCAATTACCATCATCCTGACTGTCTGTCCATTCTGCTAACCTATCAATGTCCTGTTTCAGTCAATTACTATCATCCTGACTGTCTGTCTATTCTGCGAAACTATCCATGTCCTGTTTCAGTCAATTACTGTCATCCTGACTGTCTATCCATTCTGCTAAACTATCCATGTCCTGTTTCAGTCAATTACTATCATCCTGACTGTCTGTCCATTCTGCTAAACTATCAATGTCCTGTTTCAGTCAATTACTATCATCCTGACTGTCTGTCTATTCTGCGAAACTTTCCATGTCCTGTTTCAGTCATTTACGATCATCCTGACAGTCTGTCCATTCAGCTAAACTATCAATGTCCTGTTTCAGTCAATTACTATCATCCTGACAGTCCGTCCATTCAGCTAAACTATCAATATCCTGTTTCAGTCAATTACTATCATCCTGACTGTCTGTCCATTCTGCTAAACTATCCATGTCCTGTTTCAGTCAATTACTATCATCCTGACTGTCTGTCCATTCTGCTAAATTATCAATGTCCTGTTTCAGTCAATTGCTATCATCCTGACTGTCTGTCCATTCTGCTAAACTATCAATGTCCTGTTTCAGTCAATTACTATCTTCCTGACTGTCTGTCTATTCTGCTAAACTATCAATGTCCTGTTTCAGTCAATTACTATCATCCTGTTCCTCTGTCCATTCTGCTAAACTATCAATGTCCTGTTTAGTCAATTATTTTCATCCTGACTGTCTGTCCATTCTGCTAAATTATCAATGTCCTGTTTCAGGCAGTTACTATCATCCTGACTCTCTGTCCATTCTGCTAAATTATCAATGTCCTGTTTCAGTCAATTACTATCATCCTGACTCTCTGTCCATTCTGCTAAATTATCAATGTCCTATTTCATTCAATTACTATCATCCTGACTGTCTGTCCATTCTGCTAAACTATCAATGTCCTGTTTCAGTCAATTACTATCATCCTGACTCTCTGTCCATTCTGCTAAACTATCAATGTCCTGTTTCAGTCAATTATTTTCATCCTGACTCTCTGTCCATTCTGCCAAACTATCAATGTCCTGTTTCAGTCAATTACTATCATCCTGACTGTCTGTCCATTCTGCTAAACTATCCATGTCCTGTTTCAGTCAATTACTGTCATCCTTACTGTCTGTCCATTCTGCTAACCTATCAATGTCCTGTTTCAGTCAATTACTATCATGCTGACTGTCAGTCCATTCTGCTAAACTATCCATGTCCTGTTTCAGTCAATTACTATCATCCTGACTGTCTGTCCATTCTGCTAAACGATCAATGTCCTGTTTCAGTCAATTACTATCATCCTGACTCTCTGTCCATTCTGCTAAACTATCCATGTCCTGTTTCAGTCAATTATTATCATCCTGACTCTCTGTCCATTCTGCTAAACTATCAATGTCCTGTTTCAGTCAATTACTATCATCCTGACTCTCTGTCCATTCTGCTAAACCATCAATGTCCTGTTTCACTCAATTACTATCATCCTGACTCTCTGTCCATTCTGCTAAACTATCCATGTCCTGTTTCAGTCAATTATTATCATCCTGACTCTCTGTCCATTCTGCGAAACTATCAATGTCCTGTTTCAGTCAATTACTATCATCCTGACTCTCTGTCCATTCTGCTAAACTATCAATGTCCTGTTTCAGTCAATTACTATCATCCTGACTGTCTTTCCATTCTGCTAAACTATCAACGTCCTCTTTCAGTCAATTACTATCATCCTGACTGTCTGTCCATTCTGCTAAACTGTCTATGTCCCGTTTCAGGCAATTACTATCATCCTGACTGTCTGTCCATTCAGCTAAATTATCAATGTCCTGTTTCAGTCAATTACTGTCATCCTGACTGTCTGTCCATTCTGCTAACCTTTCAATGTCCTGTTTCAGTCATTTACTATCATCCTGATCCTCTGTCCATTCTGCTAAACTATCAATGTCCTGTTTCAGTCAATTACTATCATCCTGACTGTCTGTCCATTCTGCGAACCTATCAATGTCCTGTTTCAGTCAATTACTATCATCCTGACTGTCTGTCCATTCTGCGAAACTATCCATGTCCTGTTTCAGTCAATTACTATCATCCTGACTGTCTATCCATTCTGCTAAACTATCCATGTCCTGTTTCAGTCAATTACTATCATCCTGACTGTCTGTGCATTCTGCTAAACTATCCATGTCCTGTTTCAGTCAATTACTATCATCCTGACTGTCTGTCTATTCTGCGTAAACTTGCCATGTCCTGTTTCAGTCATTTACGATCATCCTGACAGTCTGTCCATTCAGCGAAACTATCAATGTCCTGTTTCAGTCAGTTACTATCATCCTGACTGTCTGTCCATTCAGCTAAACTATCAATGTCCTGTTTCAGTCAATTACTATCATCCTGACTGTCTGTCCATTCTGCTAAACTATCCATGTCCTGTTTCAGTCAATTACTATCATCCTGACTGTCTGTCCATTCTGCTAAATTATCAATGTCCTGTTTCAGTCAATTACTATCATCCTGACTGTCTGTCCATTCTGCTAAACTATCCATGTCCTGTTTCAGTCAATTACTATCATCCTGACTGTCTGTCTATTCTGCTAAACTATCAGTGTCCTGTTTCAGTCAATTACTATCATCCTGATCCTCTGTCCATTCCGCTAAACTATCAATGTCCTGTTTCAGTCAATTACTATCATCCTGACTGTCTGTCCATTCTGCTAAACTATCCACGTCCTGTTTCAGTCAATTACTATCATCCTGACTGTCTGTCCATTCTGCTAAACTATCAATGTCCTGTTTCAGTCAATTACTATCATCCTGACTGTCTGTCCATTCTGCTAACCTATCAATGTCCTGTTTCAGTCAATTACTATCATCCTGACAGTCTGTCCATTCTGCTAAACTATCAATGTCCTGTTTCAGTCAATTACTATCATCCTGACTGTCTGTCCATTCTGCTAAACTATCAATGTCCTGTTTCAGTCAATTACTATCATCCTGATCCTCTGTATATTCTGCTAAACTATCAATGTCCTGTTTCAGTCAATTACTATCATCCTGACTGTCTGTCCATTCTGCTAAACTATCAATGTCCTGTTTCAGTCAATTACTATCATCCTGACTGTCTGTCCATTCTGCTAACCTATCAATGCCCTGTTTCAGTCAATTACTATCATCCTGACAGTCTGTCCATTCTGCTAAACTATCAATGTCCTGTTTCAGTCAATTACTATCATCCTGACTGTCTGTCCATTCTGCTAAACTATCAATGTCCTGTTTCAGTCAATTACTATCATCCTGATCCTCTGTATATTCTGCTAAACTATCAATGTCCTGTTTCAGTCAATTACTATCATCCTGACTGTCTGTCCATTCTGCTAACCTATCAATGTCCTGTTTCAGTCAATTACTATCATCCTGACAGTCTGTCCATTCTGCTAAACTATCAATGTCCTGTTTCAGTCAATTACTATCATCCTGATCCTCTGTCCATTCCGCTAAACTATCAATGTCCTGTTTCAGTCAATTACTATCATCCTGACTATCTGTCCATTCTGCTAAACTATCCACGTCCTGTTTCAGTCAATTACTATCATCCTGACTGTCTGTCCATTCTGCTAAACTATCAATGTCCTGTTTCAGTCAATTACTATCATCCTGACTGTCTGTCCATTCTGCAAACCTATCAATGTCCTGTTTCAGTCAATTACTATCATCCTGACAGTCCGTCCATTCTGCTAAACTATCAATGTCCTGTTTCAGTCAATTACTATCATCCTGACTGTCTGTCCATTCTGCTAAACTATCAATGTCCTGTTTCAGTCAATTACTATCATCCTGATCCTCTGTATATTCTGCTAAACTATCAATGTCCTGTTTCAGTCAATTACTATCATCCTGACTGTCTGTCCATTCTGCTACACTATCAATGTCCTGTTTCAGTCAATTGTTATCATCCTCACTGTCTGTCCATTCTGCTAAACTATCAATGTCCTGTTGCAGTCAATTACTATCATCCTGACTGTCTGTCCATTCTGCTAACCTATCAATGTCCTGTTTCAGTCAATTACTATCATGCTGACTGTCTGTCCATTTTGCTAAACTGTCAATGTCCTGTTTCAGTCAATTACTATTATCCTGACTGTCTGTCCATTCTGCTAAACTATCAATGTCCTGTTTCAGTCAATTACTATCATCCTGACTCTCTGTCCATTCTGCTAAACTATCAATGTCCTGTTTCAGTCAATTATTTTCATCCTGATTCTCTGTCCATTCTGCTAAACTATCAATGTCCTGTTTCAGTCAATTACTATCATCCTGACTGTCTGTCCATTCTGCTAAACTATCCATGTCCTGTTTCAGTCAATTACTGTCATCCTGACTGTCTGTCCATTCTGCTAACCTATCAATGTCCTGTTTCAGTCAATTACTATCATGCTGACTGTCTGTCCATTCTGCTAAACTATCCATGTCCTGTTTCAGTCAATTACTATCATCCTGACTGTTTGTCCATTCTGCTAAACTATCAATGTCCTGTTTCAGTCAATTACTATCATCCTGACTCTCTGTCCATTCTGCTGAACTATCCATGTCCTGTTTCAGTCAATTATTATCATCCTGACTCTCTGTCCATTCTGCTAAACTATCCATGTCCTGTTTCAGTCAATTATTATCATCCTGACTCCCTGTCCATTCTGCTAAACTATCAATGTCCTGTTTCAGTCAATTACTATGATCCTGACTCTCTGTCCATTCTGCTAAACTATCAATGTCCTGTTTCAGTCAATTACTATCATCCTGACTGTCTGTCCATTCTGCTAACCTATCAATGTCCTGTTTCAGTCAATTACTATCATCCTGACTGTCTGTCCATTCTGCTAAACTATCAATGTCCTCTTTCAGTCAATTACTATCATCCTGACTGTCTGTCCATTCTGCTAACCTATCAATGTCCTGTTTCAGTCAATTACTATCATCCTGACTGTCTGTCCATTCTGCTAACCTATCACTGTCCTGTTTCAGTCAATTACTATCATCCTGACTGTCTGTCTATTCTGCGAAACTATCCATGTCCTGTTTCAGTCAATTACTATCATCCTGACTGTCTATCCATTCTGCTAAACTATCCATGTCCTGTTTCAGTCAATTACTATCATCCTGACTGTCTGTCCATTCTGCTAAACTATCAATGTCCTGTTTCAGTCAATTACTATCATCCTGACTGTCTGTCTATTCTGCGTAAACTTTCCATGTCCTGTTTCAGTCATTTACGATCATCCTGACAGTCTGTCCATTCAGCGAAACTATCAATGTCCTGTTTCAGTCAGTTACTATCATCCTGACTGTCTGTCCATTCAGCTAAACTATCAATGTCCTGTTTCAGTCAATTACTATCATCCTGACTGTCTGTCCATTCTGCTAAACTATCCATGTCCTGTTTCAGTCAATTACTATCATCCTGACTGTCTGTCCATTCTGCTAAATTATCAATGTCCTGTTTCAGTCAATTACTATCATCCTGACTGTCTGTCCATTCTGCTAAACTATCCATGTCCTGTTTCAGTCAATTACTATCATCCTGACTGTCTGTCTATTCTGCTAAACTATCAGTGTCCTGTTTCAGTCAATTACTATCATCCTGATCCTCTGTCCATTCCGCTAAACTATCAATGTCCTGTTTCAGTCAATTACTATCATCCTGACTGTCTGTCCATTCTGCTAAACTATCCACGTCCTGTTTCAGTCAATTACTATCATCCTGACTGTCTGTCCATTCTGCTAAACTATCAATGTCCTGTTTCAGTCAATTACTATCATCCTGACTGTCTGTCCATTCTGCTAACCTATCAATGTCCTGTTTCAGTCAATTACTATCATCCTGACAGTCTGTCCATTCTGCTAAACTATCAATGTCCTGTTTCAGTCAATTACTATCATCCTGACTGTCTGTCCATTCTGCTAAACTATCAATGTCCTGTTTCAGTCAATTACTATCATCCTGATCCTCTGTATATTCTGCTAAACTATCAATGTCCTGTTTCAGTCAATTACTATCATCCTGACTGTCTGTCCATTCTGCTAAACTATCAATGTCCTGTTTCAGTCAATTACTATCATCCTGACTGTCTGTCCATTCTGCTAACCTATCAATGTCCTGTTTCAGTCAATTACTATCATCCTGACAGTCTGTCCATTCTGCTAAACTATCAATGTCCTGTTTCAGTCAATTACTATCATCCTGACTGTCTGTCCATTCTGCTAAACTATCAATGTCCTGTTTCAGTCAATTACTATCATCCTGATCCTCTGTATATTCTGCTAAACTATCAATGTCCTGTTTCAGTCAATTACTATCATCCTGACTGTCTGTCCATTCTGCTAACCTATCAATGTCCTGTTTCAGTCAATTACTATCATCCTGACAGTCTGTCCATTCTGCTAAACTATCAATGTCCTGTTTCAGTCAATTACTATCATCCTGATCCTCTGTCCATTCCGCTAAACTATCAATGTCCTGTTTCAGTCAATTACTATCATCCTGACTGTCTGTCCATTCTGCTAAACTATCCACGTCCTGTTTCAGTCAATTACTATCATCCTGACTGTCTGTCTATTCTGCTAAACTATCAATGTCCTGTTTCAGTCAATTACTATCATCCTGACTGTCTGTCCATTCTGCAAACCTATCAATGTCCTGTCTCAGTCAATTACTATCATCCTGACAGTCTGTCCATTCTGCTAAACTATCAATGTCCTGTTTCAGTCAATTACTATCATCCTGACTGTCTGTCCATTCTGCTAAACTATCAATGTCCTGTTTCAGTCAATTACTATCATCCTGATCCTCTGTATATTCTGCTAAACTATCAATGTCCTGTTTCAGTCAATTACTATCATCCTGACTGTCTGTCCATTCTGCTACACTATCAATGTCCTGTTTCAGTCAATTGTTATCATCCTCACTGTCTGTCCATTCTGCTAAACTATCAATGTCCTGTTGCAGTCAATTACTATCATCCTGACTGTCTGTCCATTCTGCTAACCTATCAATGTCCTGTTTCAGTCAATTACTATCATGCTGACTGTCTGTCCATTTTGCTAAACTGTCAATGTCCTGTTTCAGTCAATTACTATTATCCTGACTGTCTGTCCATTCTGCTAAACTATCAATGTCCTGTTTCAGTCAATTACTATCATCCTGACTCTCTGTCCATTCTGCTAAACTATCAATGTCCTGTTTCAGTCAATTATTTTCATCCTGATTCTCTGTCCATTCTGCTAAACTATCAATGTCCTGTTTCAGTCAATTACTATCATCCTGACTGTCTGTCCATTCTGCTAAACTATCCATGTCCTGTTTCAGTCAATTACTGTCATCCTGACTGTCTGTCCATTCTGCTAACCTATCAATGTCCTGTTTCAGTCAATTACTATCATGCTGACTGTCTGTCCATTCTGCTAAACTATCCATGTCCTGTTTCAGTCAATTACTATCATCCTGACTGTTTGTCCATTCTGCTAAACTATCAATGTCCTGTTTCAGTCAATTACTATCATCCTGACTCTCTGTCCATTCTGCTGAACTATCCATGTCCTGTTTCAGTCAATTATTATCATCCTGACTCCCTGTCCATTCTGCTAAACTATCAATGTCCTGTTTCAGTCAATTACTATGATCCTGACTCTCTGTCCATTCTGCTAAACTATCAATGTCCTGTTTCAGTCAATTACTATCATCCTGACTGTCTGTCCATTCTGCTAACCTATCAATGTCCTGTTTCAGTCAATTACTATCATCCTGACTGTCTGTCCATTCTGCTAAACTATCAATGTCCTCTTTCAGTCAATTACTATCATCCTGACTGTCTGTCCATTCTGCTAACCTATCAATGTCCTGTTTCAGTCAATTACTATCATCCTGACTGTCTGTCCATTCTGCTAACCTATCAATGTCCTGTTTCAGTCAATTACTATCATCCTGACTGTCTGTCTATTCTGCGAAACTATCCATGTCCTGTTTCAGTCAATTACTATCATCCTGACTGTCTATCCATTCTGCTAAACTATCCATGTCCTGTTTCAGTCAATTACTATCATCCTGACTGTCTGTCCATTCTGCTAGACTATCAATGTCCTGTTTCAGTCAATTACTATCATCCTGACTGTCTGTCTATTCTGCGAAACGTTCCATGTCCTGTTTCAGTCATTTACGATCATCCTGACAGTCTGTCCATTCAGCTAAACTATCAATGTCCTGTTTCAGTCAATTACTATCATCCTGACAGTCTGTCCATTCAGCTAAACTATCAATGTCCTGTTTCAGTCAATTACTATCATCCTGACTGTCTGTCCATTCTGCTAAACTATCCATGTCCTGTTTCAGTCCATTACTATCATCCTGACTCTCTGTCCATTCTGCTAAACTGTCAATGTCCTGTTTCAGTCAATTACTATCATCCTGACTCTCTGTCCATTCTGCTAAACTATCAATGTCCTGTTTCAGTCAATTACTATCATCCTGACTGTCGATCCATTCTGCTAAATTATCAATGTCCTGTTTCAGTCAATTACTATCATCCTGATCCTCTGTCCATTATAATTATCTCTGTCCTGTTTCAGTCAATTACTATCATCCTGACTGTCTATTCATTCTGCTGAACTATCCATGTCCTGTTTCAGTCATTTACTATCATCCTGACTCTCTGTCCATTCTGCTAAACTATCAATGTCCTGTTTCAGTCAATTACTATCATCCTGACTGTCTGTCCATTCTGCTAACCTATCAATGTCCTGTTTCAGTCAATTACTATCATCCTGACTGTCTGTCCATTCTGCTAAACTATCAATGTCCTCTTTCAGTCAATTACTATCATCCTGACTGTCTGTCCATTCTGCTAACCTATCAATGTCCTGTTTCAGTCAATTACTATCATCCTGACTGTCTGTCCATTCTGCTAACCTATCAATGTCCTGTTTCAGTCAATTACTATCATCCTGACTGTCTGTCTATTCTGCGAAACTATCCATGTCCTGTGTCAGTCAATTACTATCATCCTGACTGTCTATCCATTCTGCTAAACTATCCATGTCCTGTTTCAGTCAATTACTATCATCCTGACTGTCTGTCCATTCTGCTAGACTATCAATGTCCTGTTTCAGTCAATTACTATCATCCTGACTGTCTGTCTATTCTGCGAAACGTTCCATGTCCTGTTTCAGTCATTTACGATCATCCTGACAGTCTGTCCATTCAGCTAAACTATCAATGTCCTGTTTCAGTCAATTACTATCATCCTGACAGTCTGTCCATTCAGCTAAACTATCAATGTCCTGTTTCAGTCAATTACTATCATCCTGACTGTCTGTCCATTCTGCTAAACTATCCATGTCCTGTTTCAGTCCATTACTATCATCCTGACTCTCTGTCCATTCTGCTAAACTGTCAATGTCCTGTTTCAGTCAATTACTATCATCCTGACTCTCTGTCCATTCTGCTAAACTATCAATGTCCTGTTTCAGTCAATTACTATCATCCTGACTGTCGATCCATTCTGCTAAATTATCAATGTCCTGTTTCAGTCAATTACTATCATCCTGATCCTCTGTCCATTATAATTATCTCTGTCCTGTTTCAGTCAATTACTATCATCCTGATCCTCTGTCCATTCTGATTATCAATGTCCTGTTTCAGTCAATTACTATCATCCTGATCCTCTGTCCATTCTAATTATCTCTGTCCTATTTCAGTCAATTACTATCATCCTGATCCTCTGTCCATTCTAATTATCTATGTCCTGTTTCAGTCAATTACTATCATCCTGATCCTCTTTCCATTCGAATTATCTGTGTCCTGTTTCAGTCAATTACTGTCATCCTGATCCTCTGTCCATTCTGATTATCAATGTCCTGTTTCAGTCAATTACTATCATCCTGATCCTCTGTCCATTCTAATTATCTATGTCCTGTTTCAGTCAATTACTATCATCCTGATCCTCAGTCCATTCTGATTATCAATGTCCTGTTTCAGTCAATTACTTTCATCCTGATCCTTTGTCCATTCTAATTATCTATGTCCTGTTTCAGTCAATTACTATCATCCTGATCCTCTGTCCATTCTAATTATCTATGTCCTGTTTCAGTCAATTACTATCATCCTGATCCTCTGTCCATACTGATTATCAATGTCCTGTTTCAGTCAATTACTATCATCCTGATCCTCTGTCCATTCTAATTGTCTATGTCCTGTTTCAGTCAATTTCTATCATCCTGATCCTCTGTCCATTCTGATTATCTATGTCCTGTTTCAGTCAATTACTATCATCCTGATCCTCTGTCCATACTGATTATCAATGTCCTGTTTCAGTCAATTACTATCATCCTGATCCTCTGTCCATTCTAATTATCTGTGTCCTGTTTCAGTCAATTAGTACAATCCTGATCCTCTGTCCATTCTGATTATCTATGTCCTGTTACAGTCAATTACTATCATCCTGATCCTCTGTCCATTCTAATTATCTATGTCCTGTTTCAGTCAATTACTACAATCCTGATCCTCTGTCCATTCTAATTATCTATGTCCTGTTTCAGTCAACTACTATCATCCTGATGCTCTGTCCATTCTGTTTATCTATGTCCTGTTTCAGTCAATTACTATCATCCTGATCCTCTGTCCATTCTAATTATCTATGTCCTGTTTCAGTCAATTACTATCATCCTGATCCTCTGTCCATTCTAATTATCTATGTCCTGTTTCAGTCAATTACTATCATCCTGATCCTCTGTCTATTCTAATTATCTATGTCCTGTTTCAGTCAATTACAGTCATCCTGATCCTTTGCCCATTCTAATTATCTATGTCCTGTTTCAGTCAATTACTATCGTCCTGATCCTCTGTCCATTCTGATTATCTATGTCCTGTTACAGTCAATTACTATCATCCTGATCCTCTGTCCATTCTAATTATCTATGTCCTGTTTCAGTCAATTACTATCATCCTGATCCTCTGTCCATTCTAATTATCTATGTCCTGTTTCAGTCAATTACTATCATCCTGACTGTCTGTCCATTCTGCTAAACTGTCCATGTCCTGTTTCAGTCAATTACTATCATCCTGACTGTCTATCCATTCTGCTAAACTATCAATGTCCTGTTTCAGTCGATTACTATCATCCTGACTGTCTGTCCATTCTGCTAACCTATCAATGTCCTGTTTCAGTCAATTACTATCATCCTGATTGTCTGTCCATTCCGCTAAACTATCCATGTCCTGTTTCAGTCAATTACTATCATCCAGACTGTCTCTCCATTCTGCTAAACTATCCATGTCCTGTTTCAGTCAATTACTATCATCCTGTCTGTCTGTCCATTCTGCTAAACTATCCATGTCCTGTTTCAGTCAATTACTATCATCCTGACTGTCTCTCCATTCTGCTAAACTATCCATGTCCTGTTTCAGTCAATTACTATCATCCTGACTGTCTGTCCATTCTGCTAAACTATCAATGTCCTGTTTCAGTCAATTACTATCATCCTGACTGTCTGTCCATTCTGCTAAACTATCAATGTCCTGTTTCAGTCAATTCCTGTCATCCTGACTGTCTGTCCATTCTGCTAAACTATCAATGTCCTGTTTCAGTCAATTACTATCATCCTGAATGTCTGTCCATTCTGCTAAACTATCAATGTCCTGTTTCAGTCAATTACTATCATCCTGACTGTCTGTCCATTCTGCTAAACTATCAATGTACTGTTTCAGTCAGTTACTATCATCCTGACTGTCTGTCCATTCTGCTAAACTATCAATGTCCTGTTTCAGTCAATTACTATCATCCTGACTGTCTATCCATTCTGCTGAAATATCAATGTCCTGTTTCAGTCAATTACTATCATCCTGACTGTCTGTCCATTCTGCTAAACTATCCACGTCCTGTTTCAGTCAATTACTATCATCCTGACTGTCTGTCCATTCTGCTAAACTATCAATGTCCTGTTTCAGTCAATTACTATCATCCTGACTGTGTGTCCATTCTGCTAACCTATCAATGTCCTGTTTCAGTCAATTACTATCATCCTGACAGTCTGTCCATTCTGCTAAACTATCAATGTCCTGTTTCAGTCAATTACTATCATCCTGACTGTCTGTCCATTCTGCTAAACTATCAATGTCCTGTTTCAGTCAATTACTATCATCCTGATCCTCTGTATATTCTGCTAAACTATCAATGTCCTGTTTCAGTCAATTACTATCATCCTGACTGTCTGTCCATTCTGCTAAACTATCAATGTCCTGTTTCAGTCAATTACTATCATCCTGACTGTCTGTCCATTCTGCTAACCTATCAATGTCCTGTTTCAGTCAATTACTATCATCCTGACAGTCTGTCCATTCTGCTAAACTATCAATGTCCTGTTTCAGTCAATTACTATCATCCTGACTGTCTGTCCATTCTGCTAAACTATCAATGTCCTGTTTCAGTCAATTACTATCATCCTGATCCTCTGTATATTCTGCTAAACTATCAATGTCCTGTTTCAGTCAATTACTATCATCCTGACTGTCTGTCCATTCTGCTAACCTATCAATGTCCTGTTTCAGTCAAATACTATCATCCTGACAGTCTGTCCATTCTGCTAAACTATCAATGTCCTGTTTCAGTCAATTACTATCATCCTGACTGTCTCTCCATTCTGCTAAACTATCAATGTCCTGTTTCAGTCAATTACTATCATCCTGATCCTCTGTCCATTCCGCTAAACTATCAATGTCCTGTTTCAGTCAATTACTATCATCCTGACTGTCTGTCCATTCTGCTAAACTATCCACGTCCTGTTTCAGTCAATTACTATCATCCTGACTGTCTGTCCATTCTGCTAAACTATCAATGTCCTGTTTCAGTCAATTACTATCATCCTGACTGTCTGTCCATTCTGCAAACCCATCAATGTCCTGTTTCAGTCAATTACTATCATCCTGACAGTCTGTCCATTCTGCTAAACTATCAATGTCCTGTTTCAGTCAATTACTATCATCCTGACTGTCAGTCCATTCTGCTAAACTATCAATGTCCTGTTTCAGTCAATTACTATCATCCTGATCCTCTGTATATTCTGCTAAACTATCAATGTCCTGTTTCAGTCAATTACTATCATCCTGACTGTCTGTCCATTCTGCTAACCTATCAATGTCCTGTTTCAGTCAATTACTATCATCCTGACAGTCTGTCCATTCTGCTAAACTATCAATGTCCTGTTTCAGTCAATTACTATCATCCTGATCCTCTGTCCATTCCGCTAAACTATCAATGTCCTGTTTCAGTCAATTACTATCATCCTGACTGTCTGTCCATTCTGCTAAACTATCCACGTCCTGTTTCAGTCAATTACTATCATCCTGACTGTCTGTCCATTCTGCTAAACTATCAATGTCCTGTTTCAGTCAATTACTATCATCCTGACTGTCTGTCCATTCTGCAAACCTATCAATGTCCTGTTTCAGTCAATTACTATCATCCTGACAGTCTGTCCATTCTGCTAAACTATCAATGTCCTGTTTCAGTCAATTACTATCATCCTGACTGTCTGTCCATTCTGCTAAACTATCAATGTCCTGTTTCAGTCAATTACTATCATCCTGATCCTCTGTATATTCTGCTAAACTATCAATGTCCTGTTTCAGTCAATTACTATCATCCTGACTGTCTGTCCATTCTGCTACACTATCAATGTCCTGTTTCAGTCAATTGTTATCATCCTCACTGTCTGTCCATTCTGCTAAACTATCAATGTCCTGTTGCAGTCAATTACTATCATCCTGACTGTCTGTCCATTCTGCTAACCTATCAATGTCCTGTTTCAGTCAATTACTATTATCCTGACTGTCTGTCCATTCTGCTAAACTATCAATGTCCTGTTTCAGTCAATTACTATCATCCTGACTCTCTGTCCATTCTGCTAAACTATCAATGTCCTGTTTCAGTCAATTATTTTCATCCTGATTCTCTGTCCATTCTGCTAAACTATCAATGTCCTGTTTCAGTCAATTACTATCATCCTGACTGTCTGTCCATTCTGCTAAACTATCCATGTCCTGTTTCAGTCAATTACTGTCATCCTGACTGTCTGTCCATTCTGCTAACCTATCAATGTCCTGTTTCAGTCAATTACTATCATGCTGACTGTCTGTCCATTCTGCTAAACTATCCATGTCCTCTTTCAGTCAATTACTATCATCCTGACTGTTTGTCCATTCTGCTAAACTATCAATGTCCTGTTTCAGTCAATTACTATCATCCTGACTCTCTGTCCATTCTGCTGAACTATCCATGTCCTGTTTCAGTCAATTATTATCATCCTGACTCCCTGTCCATTCTGCTAAACTATCAATGTCCTGTTTCAGTCAATTACTATGATCCTGACTCTCTGTCCATTCTGCTAAACTATCAATGTCCTGTTTCAGTCAATTACTATCATCCTGACTGTCTGTCCATTCTGCTAACCTATCAATGTCCTGTTTCAGTCAATTACTATCATCCTGACTGTCTGTCCATTCTGCTAAACTATCAATGTCCTCTTTCAGTCAATTACTATCATCCTGACTGTCTGTCCATTCTGCTAACCTATCAATGTCCTGTTTCAGTCAATTACTATCATCCTGACTGTCTGTCCATTCTGCTAACCTATCAATGTCCTGTTTCAGTCAATTACTATCATCCTGACTGTCTGTCTATTCTGCGAAACTATCCATGTCCTGTTTCAGTCAATTACTATCATCCTGACTGTCGATCCATTCTGCTAAACTATCCATGTCCTGTTTCAGTCAATTACTATCATCCTGACTGTCTGTCCATTCTGCTAGACTATCAATGTCCTGTTTCAGTCAATTACTATCATCCTGACTGTCTGTCTATTCTGCGAAACGTTCCATGTCCTGTTTCAGTCATTTACGATCATCCTGACAGTCTGTCCATTCAGCTAAACTATCAATGTCCTGTTTCAGTCAATTACTATCATCCTGACAGTCTGTCCATTCAGCTAAACTATCAATGTCCTGTTTCAGTCAATTACTATCATCCTGACTGTCTGTCCATTCTGCTAAACTATCCATGTCCTGTTTCAGTCCATTACTATCATCCTGACTCTCTGTCCATTCTGCTAAACTGTCAATGTCCTGTTTCAGTCAATTACTATCATCCTGACTCTCTGTCCATTCTGCTAAACTATCAATGTCCTGTTTCAGTCAATTACTATCATCCTGACTGTCGATCCATTCTGCTAAATTATCAATGTCCTGTTTCAGTCAATTACTATCATCCTGATCCTCTGTCCATTATAATTATCTCTGTCCTGTTTCAGTCAATTACTATCATCCTGATCCTCTGTCCATTCTGATTATCAATGTCCTGTTTCAGTCAATTACTATCATCCTGATCCTCTGTCCATTCTAATTATCTCTGTCCTATTTCAGTCAATTACTATCATCCTGATCCTCTGTCCATTCTAATTATCTATGTCCTGTTTCAGTCAATTACTATCATCCTGATCCTCTTTCCATTCGAATTATCTGTGTCCTGTTTCAGTCAATTACTGTCATCCTGATCCTCTGTCCATTCTGATTATCAATGTCCTGTTTCAGTCAATTACTATCATCCTGATCCTCTGTCCATTCTAATTATCTATGTCCTGTTTCAGTCAATTACTTTCATCCTGATCCTCAGTCCATTCTGATTATCAATGTCCTGTTTCAGTCAATTACTTTCATCCTGATCCTTTGTCCATTCTAATTATCTATGTCCTGTTTCAGTCAATTACTATCATCCTGATCCTCTGTCCATTCTAATTATCTATGTCCTGTTTCAGTCAATTACTATCATCCTGATCCTCTGTCCATACTGATTATCAATGTCCTGTTTCAGTCAATTACTATCATCCTGATCCTCTGTCCATTCTAATTGTCTATGTCCTGTTTCATTCAATTTCTATCATCCTGATCCTCTGTCCATTCTGATTATCTATGTCCTGTTTCAGTCAATTACTATCATCCTGATCCTCTGTCCATACTGATTATCAATGTCCTGTTTCAGTCAATTACTATCATCCTGATCCTCTGTCCATTCTAATTATCTGTGTCCTGTTTCAGTCAATTAGTACAATCCTGATCCTCTGTCCATTCTGATTATCTATGTCCTGTTACAGTCAATTACTATCATCCTGATCCTCTGTCCATTCTAATTATCTATGTCCTGTTTCAGTCAATTACTACAATCCTGATCCTCTGTCCATTCTAATTATCTATGTCCTGTTTCAGTCAACTACTATCATCCTGATGCTCTGTCCATTCTGTTTATCTATGTCCTGTTTCAGTCAATTACTATCATCCTGATCCTCTGTCCATTCTAATTATCTATGTCCTGTTTCAGTCAATTACTATCATCCTGATCCTCTGTCCATTCTAATTATCTATGTCCTGTTTCAGTCAATTACTATCATCCTGATCCTCTGTCTATTCTAATTATCTATGTCCTGTTTCAGTCAATTACAATCATCCTGATCCTTTGCCCATTCTAATTATCTATGTCCTGTTTCAGTCAATTACTATCGTCCTGATCCTCTGTCCATTCTGATTATCTATGTCCTGTTACAGTCAATTACTATCATCCTGATCCTCTGTCCATTCTAATTATCTATGTCCTGTTTCAGTCAATTACTATCATCCTGATCCTCTGTCCATTCTAATTATCTATGTCCTGTTTCAGTCAATTACTATCATCCTGACTGTCTGTCCATTCTGCTAAACTGTCCATGTCCTGTTTCAGTCAATTACTATCATCCTGACTGTCTATCCATTCTGCTAAACTATCAATGTCCTGTTTCAGTCGATTACTATCATCCTGACTGTCTGTCCATTCTGCTAACCTATCAATGTCCTGTTTCAGTCAATTACTATCATCCTGATTGTCTGTCCATTCCGCTAAACTATCCATGTCCTGTTTCAGTCAATTACTATCATCCAGACTGTCTCTCCATTCTGCTAAACTATCCATGTCCTGTTTCAGTCAATTACTATCATCCTGTCTGTCTGTCCATTCTGCTAAACTATCCATGTCCTGTTTCAGTCAATTACTATCATCCTGACTGTCTCTCCATTCTGCTAAACTATCCATGTCCTGTTTCAGTCAATTACTATCATCCTGACTGTCTGTCCATTCTGCTAAACTATCAATGTCCTGTTTCAGTCAATTACTATCATCCTGACTGTCTGTCCATTCTGCTAAACTATCAATGTCCTGTTTCAGTCAATTCCTGTCATCCTGACTGTCTGTCCATTCTGCTAAACTATCAATGTCCTGTTTCAGTCAATTACTATCATCCTGAATGTCTGTCCATTCTGCTAAACTATCAATGTCCTGTTTCAGTCAATTACTATCATCCTGACTGTCTGTCCATTCTGCTAAACTATCAATGTACTGTTTCAGTCAGTTACTATCATCCTGACTGTCTGTCCATTCTGCTAAACTATCAATGTCCTGTTTCAGTCAATTACTATCATCCTGACTGTCTATCCATTCTGCTGAAATATCAATGTCCTGTTTCAGTCAATTACTATCATCCTGACTGTCTGTCCATTCTGCTAAACTATCCACGTCCTGTTTCAGTCAATTACTATCATCCTGACTGTCTGTCCATTCTGCTAAACTATCAATGTCCTGTTTCAGTCAATTACTATCATCCTGACTGTCTGTCCATTCTGCTAACCTATCAATGTCCTGTTTCAGTCAATTACTATCATCCTGACAGTCTGTCCATTCTGCTAAACTATCAATGTCCTGTTTCAGTCAATTACTATCAACCTGACTGTCTGTCCATTCTGCTAAACTATCAATGTCCTGTTTCAGTCAATTACTATCATCCTGATCCTCTGTATATTCTGCTAAACTATCAATGTCCTGTTTCAGTCAATTACTATCATCCTGACTGTCTGTCCATTCTGCTAAACTATCAATGTCCTGTTTCAGTCAATTACTATCATCCTGACTGTCTGTCCATTCTGCTAACCTATCAATGTCCTGTTTCAGTCAATTACTATCATCCTGACAGTCTGTCCATTCTGCTAAACTATCAATGTCCTGTTTCAGTCAATTACTATCATCCTGACTGTCTGTCCATTCTGCTAAACTATCAATGTCCTGTTTCAGTCAATTACTATCATCCTGATCCTCTGTATATTCTGCTAAACTATCAATGTCCTGTTTCAGTCAATTACTATCATCCTGACTGTCTGTCCATTCTGCTAACCTATCAATGTCCTGTTTCAGTCAAATACTATCATCCTGACAGTCTGTCCATTCTGCTAAACTATCAATGTCCTGTTTCAGTCAATTACTATCATCCTGACTGTCTGTCCATTCTGCTAAACTATCAATGTCCTGTTTCAGTCAATTACTATCATCCTGATCCTCTGTCCATTCCGCTAAACTATCAATGTCCTGTTTCAGTCAATTACTATCATCCTGACTGTCTGTCCATTCTGCTAAACTATCCACGTCCTGTTTCAGTCAATTACTATCATCCTGACTGTCTGTCCATTCTGCTAAACTATCAATGTCCTGTTTCAGTCAATTACTATCATCCTGACTGTCTGTCCATTCTGCAAACCCATCAATGTCCTGTTTCAGTCAATTACTATCATCCTGACAGTCTGTCCATTCTGCTAAACTATCAATGTCCTGTTTCAGTCAATTACTATCATCCTGACTGTCTGTCCATTCTGCTAAACTATCAATGTCCTGTTTCAGTCAATTACTATCATCCTGATCCTCTGTATATTCTGCTAAACTATCAATGTCCTGTTTCAGTCAATTACTATCATCCTGACTGTCTGTCCATTCTGCTACACTATCAATGTCCTGTTTCAGTCAATTGTTATCATCCTCACTGTCTGTCCATTCTGCTAAACTATCAATGTCCTGTTGCAGTCAATTACTATCATCCTGACTGTCTGTCCATTCTGCTAACCTATCAATGTCCTGTTTCAGTCAATTACTATCATGCTGACTGTCTGTCCATTTTGCTAAACTGTCAATGTCCTGTTTCAGTCAATTACTATTATCCTGACTGTCTGTCCATTCTGCTAAACTATCAATGTCCTGTTTCAGTCAATTACTATCATCCTGACTCTCTGTCCATTCTGCTAAACTATCAATGTCCTGTTTCAGTCAATTATTTTCATCCTGATTCTCTGTCCATTCTGCTAAACTATCAATGTCCTGTTTCAGTCAATTACTATCATCCTGACTGTCTGTCCATTCTGCTAAACTATCCATGTCCTGTTTCAGTCAATTACTGTCATCCTGACTGTCTGTCCATTCTGCTAACCTATCAATGTCCTGTTTCAGTCAATTACTATCATGCTGACTGTCTGTCCATTCTGCTAAACTATCCATGTCCTGTTTCAGTCAATTACTATCATCCTGACTGTTTGTCCATTCTGCTAAACTATCAATGTCCTGTTTCAGTCAATTACTATCATCCTGACTCTCTGTCCATTCTGCTGAACTATCCATGTCCTGTTTCAGTCAATTATTATCATCCTGACTCTCTGTCCATTCTGCTAAACTATCCATGTCCTGTTTCAGTCAATTATTATCATCCTGACTCTCTGTCCATTCTGCTAAACTATCAATGTCCTGTTTCAGTCAATTACTATGATCCTGACTCTCTGTCCATTCTGCTAAACTATCAATGTCCTGTTTCAGTCAATTACTATCATCCTGACTGTCTGTCCATTCTGCTAACCTATCAATGTCCTGTTTCAGTCAATTACTATCATCCTGACTGTCTGTCCATTCTGCTAAACTATCAATGTCCTCTTTCAGTCAATTACTATCATCCTGACTGTCTGTCCATTCTGCTAACCTATCAATGTCCTGTTTCAGTCAATTACTATCATCCTGACTGTCTGTCCATTCTGCTAACCTATCAATGTCCTGTTTCAGTCAATTACTATCATCCTGACTGTCTGTCTATTCTGCGAAACTATCCATGTCCTGTTTCAGTCAATTACTATCATCCTGACTGTCTATCCATTCTGCTAAACTATCCATGTCCTGTTTCAGTCAATTACTATCATCCTGACTGTCTGTCCATTCTGCTAGACTATCAATGTCCTGTTTCAGTCAATTACTATCATCCTGACTGTCTGTCTATTCTGCGAAACTTTCCATGTCCTGTTTCAGTCATTTACGATCATCCTGACAGTCTGACCATTCAGCTAAACTATCAATGTCCTGTTTCAGTCAATTACTATCATCCTGACAGTCTGTCCATTCAGCTAAACTATCAATGTCCTGTTTCAGTCAATTACTATCATCCTGACTGTCTGTCCATTCTGCTAAACTATCAATGTCCTGTTTCAGTCAATTACTATCATCCTGACTGTCTGTCCATTCTGCTAAACTATCCATGTCCTGTTTCAGTCCATTACTATCATCCTGACTCTCTGTCCATTCTGCTAAACTATCAATGTCCTGTTTCAGTCAATTACTATCATCCTGATTCTCTGTCCATTCTGATAAACTATCAATGTCCTGTTTCAGTCAATTACTATCATCCTGACTGTCGATCCATTCTGCTAAATTATCAATGTCCTGTTTCAGTCAATTACTATCATCCTGATCCTCTGTCCATTATAATTATCTCTGTCCTGTTTCAGTCAATTACTATCATCCTGATCCTCTGTCCATTCTGATTATCAATGTCCTGTTTCAGTCAATTACTATCATCCTGATCCTCTGTCCATTCTAATTATCTCTGTCCTATTTCAGTCAATTACTATCATCCTGATCCTCTGTCCATTCTAATTATCTATGTCCTGTTTCAGTCAATTACTATCATCCTGATCCTCTTTCCATTCGAATTATCTGTGTCCTGTTTCAGTCAATTACTGTCATCCTGATCCTCTGTCCATTCTGATTATCAATGTCCTGTTTCAGTCAATTACTATCATCCTGATCCTCTGTCCATTCTAATTATCTATGTCCTGTTTCAGTCAATTACTATCATCCTGATCCTCAGTCCATTCTGATTATCAATGTCCTGTTTCAGTCAATTACTTTCATCCTGATCCTTTGTCCATTCTAATTATCTATGTCCTGTTTCAGTCAATTACTATCATCCTGATCCTCTGTCCATTCTAATTATCTATGTCCTGTTTCAGTCAACTACTATCATCCTGATCCTCTGTCCATACTGATTATCAATGTCCTGTTTCAGTCAATTACTATCATCCTGATCCTCTGTCCATTCTAATTGTCTATGTCCTGTTTCAGTCAATTTCTATCATCCTGATCCTCTGTCCATTCTGATTATCTATGTCCTGTTTCAGTCAATTACTGTCATCCTGATCCTCTGTCCATACTGATTATCAATGTCCTGTTTCAGTCAATTACTATCATCCTGATCCTCTGTACATTCTAATTTTCTATGTCCTGTTTCAGTCAATTACTATCATCCTGATCCTCTGTCCATTCTAATTATCTATGTCCTGTTTCAGTCAATTACTATCATCCTGATCCTCTGTCCATTCTAATTATCTGTGTCCTGTTTCAGTCAATTAGTACAATCCTGATCCTCTGTCCATTCTAATTATCCATGTCCTGTTTCAGTCAATTACTATCATCCTGATCCTCTGTCCATTCTAATTATCTGTGTCCTGTTTCAGTCAATTACTACAATCCTGATCCTCTGTCCATTCTAATTATCTGTGTCCTGTTTCAGTCAATTACTATCATTCTGATCCTCTGCCCATTCTAATTATCAATGTCCTGCTTCAGTCAATTACTATCATCCTGATCCTCTGTCCATTCTAATTATCTATGTCCTGTTTCAGTCAATTACTATCATCCTGATCCTCTGTCCATTCTGATTATCTATGTCCTGTTACAGTCAATTACTATCATCCTGATCCTCTGTCCATTCTAATTATCTATGTCCTGTTTCAGTCAATTACTACAATCCTGATCCTCTGTCCATTCTAATTATCTATGTCCTGTTTCAGTCAACTACTATCATCCTGATCCTCTGTCCATTCTGTTTATCTATGTCCTGTTTCAGTCAATTACTATCATCCTGATCCTCTGTCCATTCTAATTATCTATGTCCTGTTTCAGTCAATTACTATCATCCTGATCCTCTGTCCATTCTAATTATCTATGTCCTGTTTCAGTCAATTACTATCATCCTGATCCTCTGTCTATCCTAATTATCTATGTCCTGTTTCAGTCAATTACAATCATCCTGATCCTTTGCCCATTCTAATTATCTATGTCCTGTTTCAGTCAATTACTATCGTCCTGATCCTCTGTCCATTCTGATTATCTATGTCCTGTTACAGTCAATTACTATCATCCTGATCCTCTGTCCATTCTAATTATCTATGTCCTGTTTCAGTCAATTACTATCATCCTGATCCTCAGTCCATTCTAATTATCTATGTCCTGTTTCAGTCAATTACTATCATCCTGACTGTCTGTCCATTCTGCTAAACTGTCCATGTCCTGTTTCAGTCAATTACTATCATCCTGACTGTCTATCCATTCTGCTAAACTATCAATGTCCAGTTTCAGTCGATTACTATCATCCTGACTGTCTGTCCATTCTGCTAACCTATCAATGTCCTGTTTCAGTCAATTACTATCATCCTGATTGTCTGTCCATTCCGCTAAACTATCCATGTCCTGTTTCAGTCAATTACTATCATCCAGACTGTCTCTCCATTCTGCTAAACTATCCATGTCCTGTTTCAGTCAATTACTATCATCCTGTCTGTCTGTCCATTCTGCTAAACTATCCATGTCCTGTTTCAGTCAATTACTATCATCCTGACTGTCTCTCCATTCTGCTAAACTATCCATGTCCTGTTTCAGTCAATTACTATCATCCTGACTGTCTGTCCATTCTGCTAAACTATCAATGTCCTGTTTCAGTCAATTACTATCATCCTGACTGTCTGTCCATTCTGCTAAACTATCAATGTCCTGTTTCAGTCAATTCCTGTCATCCTGACTGTCTGTCCATTCTGCTAAACTATCAATGTCCTGTTTCAGTCAATTACTATCATCCTGAATGTCTGTCCATTCTGCTAAACTATCAATGTCCTGTTTCAGTCAATTACTATCATCCTGACTGTCTGTCCATTCTGCTAAACTATCAATGTACTGTTTCAGTCAGTTACTATCATCCTGACTGTCTGTCCATTCTGCTAAACTATCAATGTCCTGTTTCAGTCAATTACTATCATCCTGACTGTCTATCCATTCTGCTGAAATATCAATGTCCTGTTTCAGTCAATTACTATCATCCTGACTGTCTGTCCATTCTGCTAACCTATCAATGTCCTGTTTCAGTCAATTACTATCATCCTGACTGTCTCTCCATTCTGCTAAACTATCCATGTCCTGTTTCAGTCAATTACTATCATCCTGACTGTCTATCCATTCTGCTAAACTATCCATGTCCTGTTTCAGTCAATTACTATCATCCTGACTGTCTGTCCATTCTGCTAAACTATCAATGTCCTGTTTCAGTCAATTACTATCATCCTGACTGTCTGTCCATTCTGCTAAACTATCAATGTCCTGTTTCAGTCAATTACTATCATCCTGACTCTCTGTCCATTCTGCTAAACTATCAATGTCCTGTTTCAGTCAATTCCTATCATCCTGACTGTCTGTCCATTCTGCTAAACTATCAATGTCCTGTTTCAGTCAATTACTATCATCCTGACTGTCTGTCCATTCTGCTAAACTATCAATGTACTGTTTCAGTCAATTACTATCATCCTGACTGTCTGTCCATTCTGCTAAACTATCAATGTCCAGTTTCAGTCAATTACTATCATCCTGACTGTCCATCCATTCTGCTGAAATATCAATGTCCTGTTTCAGTCAATTACTATCATCCTGACTGTCTGTCCATTCTGCTAACCTATCGATGTCCTGTTTCAGTCAATTACTATCATCCTGACTGTCTGTCCATTCTGCTAACCTATCAATGTCCTGTTTCAGTCAATTACTATCATCCTGACTGTCTGTCCATTCTGCTAAACTATCTATGTCCTGTTTCAGTCAATTACTATCATCCTGACTGTCGGTCCATTCTGCTAAACTATCAATGTCCTGTTTCAGTCAATTACTATCATCCTGACTGTCTGTCCATTCTGCTAAACTATCAATGTCCTGTTTCAGTCAATTCCTATCACGCTGACTGTCTGTCCATTCTGCTAAACTATCAATGTCCGGTTTCAGTCAATTATTATCATCCTGACTGTCTGTCCATTCTGCTAAACTATCAATGTCCTGTTTCAGTCAATTACTATCATCCTCCCTGTCTATCCATTCTGCTAAACTATCAATGTCCCGTTTAGGTCAATTACAATCATCCTGACTGTGGTCCATTCTGCTAAACTATCCATGTCCAGTTTCAGTCAATTAATATCATCCTGACTGTGGTCCATTCTGCTAAACTATCAATGTCCTGTTTCAGTCAATTACTATCATCCTGACTGTCTGTCCATTCTGCTAAACTATCCATGTCCTGTTTCAGTCAATTACTATCATCCTGACTGTCTGTCCATTCTGCTAAACTATCCATGTCCTGTTTCAGTCAGTTACTATCATCCTGACTGTCTGTCCATTCTGCTAAACTATCAATGTCCTGTGTCAGTCAATTACTATCATCCTGACTGTCGGTCCATTTTGCTAAACTATCAATGTCCTGTTTCAGTCAATTACTATCATCCTGACTGTCTATCCATTCTGCTAAGCTACCCATGTCCTGTTTCAGTCAATTGCTATCATCCTGACTGCCTGTCCATTCTGCTAAACTATCAATGTCCTGTTTCAGTCAATTACTATCATCCAGACTGTCTGTCCATTCTGCTAAACTATCAATGTCCTGTTTCAGTCAATTACTATCATCCTGACTGTCTGTCCATTCTGCTAAATTATCTTTGTCCTGTTTCAGTCAATTACTATCATGCAGACTGTCTGTCCAGTCTGCTAAACTATCAATGTCCTGTTTCAGTCAATTACTATCAGCCTGACTGTCTGTCCGTTCTGCTAAATTATCAATGTCCTGTTTCAGTCATTTACTATCATCCTGACTGTCTGTCCATTCTGCTGAACTATCAATGTCCTGTTTCAGTCAATTACTATCATCCAGACTGTCTGTCCATTCTGCTAAATTATCATTGTCCTGTTTCAGTCAATTACTATCATCCTGACTGTCTGACCATTCTGCTAAACTATCCATGTCCTGTTTCAGTCAATTACTATCATCCTGACTGTCTGTCCATTCTGCTAGTCTATCAATGTCCTGTTTCAGTCAATTACTATCATCCTGACTGTCTGTCCATTCTGCTAAATTATCTTTGTCCTGTTTCAGTCAATTACTATCATGCAGACTGTCTGTCCATTCTGCTAAACTATCAATGTCCTGCTTCAGTCAATTACTATCAGCCTGACTGTCTGTCCATTCTGCTAAATTATCAATGTCCTGTTTCAGTCAATTACTTTCATCCTGACTGTCTGTCCATTCTGCTGAACTATCAATGTCCTGTTTCAGTCAATTACTATCATCCAGACTGTCTGTCCATTCTGCTAAATTATCATTGTCCTGTTACAGTCAATTACTATCATCCTGACTGTCTGACCATTCTGCTAAACTATCCATGTCCTGTTTCAGTCAATTACTATCATCCTGACTGTCTGTCCATTCTGCTAGTCTATCAATGTCCTGTTTCAGTCAATTACTATCATCCTGACTTTCTGTCCATTCTGCTAGTCTATCAATGTCCTGTTTCAGTCAATTACTATCATCCTGACTGTCTGTCGATTCTGCTAATCTATCAATGTCCTGTTTCAGTCAATTACTATCATCCTGACTGTCTGTCCATTCTGCTAAACTATCCATGTCCTGTTTCAGTCAATTACTATCATCCTGACTGTCTGTCCATTCTGCTAAACTATCAATGTCCTGTTTCAGTCAATTACTATCATCCTGACTGTCTGTCCATTCTGCTAAACTATCAATTACCTGTTTCAGTCAATTACTATCATCCTGACTGTCTATCCATTCTGCTAAACTATCCATGTCCTGTTTCATTCAATTACTATCATCCTGACTCTCTGCCCATTCTGCTAAACTATCCATGTCCTGTTTCATTCAATTACTATCATCCTGACTGTCTGTCTATTCTGGTAAACTATCAATGTCCTGTTTCACTCAATTACTATCATCCTGACTGTCTGTCTATTCTGCTAAACTATCAATGTCCTGTTTCATTCAATTACTATCATCCTGACTGTCTGTCTATTCTGCTAAATTATCAATGTCCTGTTTCAGTCAATTACTATCGTCCTGACTGTCTGTCCATTCTGCTAAACTATCCATGTCCTGTTTCAGTCAATTACTATCATCCTGACTGTCTGTCCATTCTGCTAAACTATCCATGTCCTGTTTCAGTCAATTACTATCATCCTGACTGTCTGTCCATTCTGCTAAACTATCAATGTCCTGTTTCAGTCAATTACTATCATCCTGACTGTCTGTCCATTCTGCTAAACTATCCATTTCCTGTTTCAGTCAATTACTATCATCCTGACTGTCTGTCCATTCTGCTAAACTATCCATGTCCTGTTTCAGTCAATTACTATCATCCTGACTGTCTGTCCATTCTGCTAATCTATCAATTTCCTGTTTCAGTCAATTACTATCATCCTGACTGTCTGTCCATTCTGCTAAACTATCAATGTCCTGTTTCAGTCAATTACTATCATCCTGACTGTCTCTCTATTCTGCTAAACTATCCATGTCCTGTTTCATTCAATTACTATCATCCTGACTGTCTGTCTATTCTGCTAAACTATCAATGTCCTGTTTCATTCAATTACTATCATCCTGACTGTCTGTCCATTCTGCTAAACTATCCATGTCCTGTTTCAGTCAATTACTATCATCCTGACTGTCTGTCCATTCTGCAAATCTATCCATTTCCTGTTTCAGTCAATTAATATCATCCTGACTGTTTGTCCATTCTGCTAAACTATCAATGTCCTGTTTCAGTCAATTACTATCATCCTGACTCTCTATCCATTCTGCTAAACTATCAATGTCCTGTTTCAGTCGATTACTATCATCCTGACTGTCTGTCCATTCTGCTAACCTATCAATGTCCTGTTTCAGTCAATTACTATCATCCTGATCATCTGTCAATTCTGCTAAACTATCAATGTCCTGTTTCAGTCAATTACTATCATCCTGACTGTCTGTCCATTCTGCTAAACTATCAATGTCCTGTTTCAGTCAATTACTATCATCCTGACTGTCTGTCCATTCTGCTAAACTATCAATGTCCTGTTTCAGTCAATTACTATCATCCTGACTGTCTGTCCATTCTGCTAAACTATCAATGCCCTGTTTCAGTCAATTACTATCATCCTGACTGTCTGTCAATTCTGCTAAACTATCCATGTCCTGTTTCAGTCAATTACTATCATCCTGACTGTCTGTCCATTCTGCTAAACTATCAATGTCCTGTTTCAGTCGATTACTATCATCCTGACTGTCTGTCCATTCTGCTAACCTATCAATGTCCTGTTTCAGTCAATTACTATCATCCTGATCATCTCTCCATTCTGCTAAACTGTCAATGTCCTGTTTCAGTCAATTACTATCATCCTGACTGTCTGTCCATTCTGCTAAACTCTCAATGTCCTGTTTCAGTCAATTACTATCATCCTGACTGTCTATCCATTCTGCTAAACTGTCAATGTCCTGTTTCAGTCGATTACTATCATCCTGACTGTCTGTCCATTCTGCTAAATTATCCATGTCCTGTTTCAGTCAATTACTATCATCCTGACTGTCTCTCCATTCTGCTAAACTATCCATGTCCTGTTTCAGTCAATTACTATCATCCTGTCTGTCTGTCCATTCTGCTAAACTATCCATGTCCTGTTTCAGTCAATTACTATCATCCTGACTGTCTCTCCATTCTGCTAAACTATCCATGTCCTGTTTCAGTCAATTACTATCATCCTGACTGTCTATCCGTTCTGCTAAACTATCCATGTCCTGTTTCAGTCAATTACTATCATCCTGACTGTCTGTCCATTCTGCTAAACTATCAATGTCCTGTTTCAGTCAATTACTATAATCCTGACTGTCTGTCCATTCTGCTAAACTAACAATGTCCTGTTTCAGTCAATTACTATCATCCTGACTGTCTGTCCATTCTGCTAAACTATCAATGTCCTGTTTCAGTCAATTCCTGTCATCCTGACTGTCTGTCCATTCTGCTAAACTATCAATGTCCTGTTTCAGTCAATTACTATCATCCTGACTGTCTGTCCATTCTGCTAAACTATCAATGTCCTGTTTCAGTCAATTACTATCATCCTGACTGTCTGTCCTTTCTGCTAAACTATCAATGTACTGTTTCAGTCAATTACTATCATCCTGACTGTCTGTCCATTCTGCTAACCTATCAATGTCCTGTTTCAGTCAATTAGTATCATCCTGACTGTCTCTCCATTCTGCTAAACTATCCATGTCCTGTTTCAGTCAATTACTATCATCCTGACTGTCTATCCATTCTGCTAAACTATCCATGTCCTGTTTCAGTCAATTACTATCATCCTGACTGTCTGTCCATTCTGCTAAACTATCAATGTCCTGTTTCAGTCAATTACTATCATCCTGACTGTCTGTCCATTCTGCTAAACTAACAATGTCCTGTTTCAGTCAATTACTATCATCCTGACTGTCTGTCCATTCTGCTAAACTATCAATGTCCTGTTTCAGTCAATTACTGTCATCCTGACTGTCTGTCCATTCTGCTAAACTATCAATGTCCTGTTTCAGTCAATTACTGTCATCCTGACTGTCTGTCCATTCTGCTAAACTATCAATGTCCTGTTTCAGTCAATTACTATCATCCTGACTGTCTGTCCATTCTGCTAAACTATCAATGTACTGTTTCAGTCAATTACTATCATCCTGACTGTCTGTCCATTCTGCTAAACTATCAATGTCCTGTTTCAGTCAATTACTATCATCCTGACTGTCTATCCATTCTGCTGAAATATCAATGTCCTGTTTCAGTCAATTACTGTCATCCTGACTGTCTGTCCATTCTGCTAAACTATCAATGTCCTGTTTCAGTCAATTAGTATCATCCTGACTGTCTGTCCATTCTGCAAACCTATCAATGTCCTGTTTCAGTCAATTACTATCATCCTGACTGTCTGTCCATTCTGCTAAACTATCTATGTCCTGTTTCAGTCAATTACTATCATCCTGACTGTCGGTCCATTCTGCTAAACTATCAATGTCCTGTTTCAGTCAATTACTATCATCCTGACTGTCTGTCCATTCTGCTAAACTATCAATGTCCTGTTTCAGTCAATTACTATCATCCTGACTGTCTGTCCATTCTGCTAACCTATCAATGTCCAGTTTCAGTCAATTACTATCATCCTGACTGTCTGTCCATTCTGCTAAACTATCAATGTCCTGTTTCAGTCAATTCCTATCACGCTGACTGTCTGTCCATTCTGCTAAACTATCAACATCCGGTTTCAGTCAATTACTATCATCCTGACTGTCTGTCCATTCTGCTAAACTATCAATGTCCTGTTTCAGTCAATTACTATCAGCCTCACTGTCTATCCATTCTGCTAAACTATCAATGTCCCGTTTCGGTCAATTACAATCATCCTGACTGTGGTCCATTCTGCTAAACTATCCATGTCCAGTTTCAGTCAATTACTATCATCCTGACTGTGGTCCATTCTGCTAAACTATCAATGTCCTGTTTCAGTCAATTACTATCATCCTGACTGTCTGTCCATTCTGCTAAACTATCAATGTCCTGTTTCAGTCAATTACTATCATCCTGACTGTCTGTCCATTCTGCTAAACTATCCATGTCCTGTTTCAGTCAGTTACTATCATCCTGACTGTCTGTCCATTCTGCTAAACTATCCATGTCCTGTTTCAGTCAATTGCTATCATCCTGACTGCCTGTCCATTCTGCTAAACTATCAATGTCCAGTTTCAGTCAATTACTATCATCCAGACTGTCTGTCCATTCTGCTAAACTATCAATGTCCTGTTTCAGTCAATTACTATCATCCTGACTGTCTGTCCATTCTGCTAAATTATCTTTGTCCTGTTTCAGTCAATTACTATCATGCAGACTGTCTGTCCATTCTGCTAAACTATCAATGTCCTGTTTCAGTCAATTACTATCAGCCTGACTGTCTGTCCATTCTGCTAAATTATCAATGTCCTGTTTCAGTCAATTACTATCATCCTGACTGTCTGTCCATTCTGCTGAACTATCAATGTCCTGTTTCAGTCAATTACTATCATCCAGACTGTCTGTCCATTCTGCTAAATTATCATTGTCCTGTTTCAGTCAATTACTATCATCCTGACTGTCTGACCATTCTGCTAAACTATCCATGTCCTGTTTCAGTCAATTACTATCATCCTGACTGTCTGTCCATTCTGCTAGTCTATCAATGTCCTGTTTCAGTCAATTACTATCATCCTGACTGTCTGTCCATTCTGCTAGTCTATCAATGTCCTGTTTCAGTCAATTACTATCATCCTCACTGTCTGTCCATTCTGCTAATCTATCAATGTCCTGTTTCAGTCAATTACTATCATCCTGACTGTCTGTCCATTCTGATAAATTATCATTGTCCTGTTTCAGTCAATTACTATCATCCTGACTGTCTGTCCATTCTGCTAAATTATCAATGTCCTGTTTCAGTCAATTACTATCATCCTGACTCTCTGTCCATTCTGCTAAACTATCAATGTCCTGTTTCAGTCAATTACTATCATCCTGACTGTCTATCCATTCTGCTAAACTATCAATGTCCTGTTTCAGTCAATTACTATCATCCTGACTGTGGTCCATTCTGCTAAACTATCCATGTCCAGTTTCAGTCAATTACTATCATCCTGACTGTCGGTCCATTCTGCTAAACTATCCATGTCCTGTTTCAGTCAATTACTATCATCCTGACTGTCTGTCCATTCTGCTAAACTATCAATGTCCTGGGTCTGTCAATTACTATCATCCTGACTGTCGGTCCATTCTGCTAAACTATCAATGTCCTGTTTCAGTCAATTACTATCATCCTGACTGTCTATCCATTCTGCTAAACTATCCATGTCCTGTTTCAGTCAATTGCTATCATCCTGACTGTCTGTCCATTCTGCTAAACTATCAATGTCCTGTTTCACTCAATTACTATCATCCTGACTGTCTGTCCATTCTGCTAAACTATCAATGTCCTGTTTCACTCAATTACTATCATCCTGACTGTCTGTCCATTCTGCTAAACTATCAATGTCCTGTTTCAGTCAATTACCATCATCCTGACTCTCTGTCCATTCTGCTAAACTATCAATGTCCTGTTTCAGTCAATTACTATTCTCCTGACTCTCTGTCCATTCTGCTAAACTATCAATGTCCTGTTTCAGTCAATTACTATCATCCTGACTGTCTGTCCATTCTGCTAAACTATCAATGTCCTGTTTCAGTCAATTACTATCATCCTGACTGTCTGTCCATTCTGCTAAACTATCCTTGTCCTGTTTCAGTCAATTACTATCATCCAGAATGTCTGTCCATTCTGCTGAATTATCATTGTCCTGTTTCAGTCAATTACTTTCATCCTGACTGTCTGTCCATTCTGCTAAATTATCAATGTCCTGTTTCAGTCAATTACTGTCATCCTGACTCTCTGTCCATTCTGCTAAATTATCAATGTCCTGTTTCAGTATATTACTATCATCCTGACTCTCTGTCCATTCTGCTAAACTATCAATGTCCTGTTTCAGTCAATTACTATCATCATGACTCTCTGTCCATTCTGCTAAACTATCAATGTCCTGTTTCAGTCAATTACTATCATCCTGACTCTCTGTCCATTCTGCTAAACTATCAATGTCCTGTTTCAGTCAATTACTATCATCCTGACTGTCTGTCCATTCTGCTGAACTTTCAATGTCCTGTTTCAGTCAATTACTATCATCCAGACTGTCTGTCCATTCTGCTAAATTATCACTGTCCTGTTTCAGTCAATTACTATCATCCTGACTGTCTGACCATTCTGCTAAACTATCCATGTCCTGTTTCAGTTAATTACTATCATCCTGACTGTCTGTCCATTCTGCTAGTCTATCAATGTCCTGTTTCAGTCAATTACTATCATCCGGACTGTCTGTCCATTCTGCTAGTCTATCAATGTCCTGTTTCAGTCATTTACTATCATCCTGATCCTCTGTCCATTCTGCTAATC
This sequence comes from Heterodontus francisci, assembly GCF_036365525.1. Classification (NCBI taxonomy): domain Eukaryota; kingdom Metazoa; phylum Chordata; class Chondrichthyes; order Heterodontiformes; family Heterodontidae; genus Heterodontus; species Heterodontus francisci. Next base: position 68,746,675 of record NC_090398.1, on the reverse strand, counting down.
TATCAATGTCCTGTTTCAGTCAATTACTATCATCCTGCCTGTCTGTCCATTCTGCTAAATTATCATTGTCCTGTTTCAGTCAATTACTATCATCCTGACTGTGGTCCATTCTGCTAAACTATCAATGTCCTGTTTCAGTCAATTACTATCATCCTGACTGTCTGTCCATTCTGCTAAACTATCAATGTCCTGTTTCAGTCAATTACTATCATCCTGACTGTCTGTCCATTCTGCTAAACTATCCATGTCCTGTTTCAGTCAATTACTATCATCCTGACTGTCTGTCCATTCTGCTAAACTATCAATGTCCTGTGTCAGTCAATTACTATCATCCTGACTGTCGGTCCAATCTGCTAAACTATCAATGTCCTGTTTCAGTCAATTACTATCATCCTGACTGTCTATCCATTCTGCTAAACTACCCATGTCCTGTTTCAGTAAATTGCTATCATCCTGACTGCCTGTCCATTCTGCTAAACTATCAATGTCCTGTTTCAGTCAATTACTATCATCCAGACTGTCTGTCCATTCTGCTAAACTATCAATGTCCTGTTTCAGTCAATTACTATCATCCTGACTGTCTGTCCATTCTGCTAAATTATCTTTGTCCTGTTTCAGTCAATTACAATCATGCAGACTGTCTGTCCATTCTGCTAAACTATCAATGTCCTGTTTCAGTCAATTACTATCAGCCTGACTGTCTGTCCATTCTGCTAAATTATCAATGTCCTGTTTCAGTCAATTACTATCATCCTGACTGTCTGTCCATTCTGCTGAACTATCAATGTCCTGTTTCAGTCAATTACTATCATCCAGACTGTCTGTCCATTCTGCTAAATTATCATTGTCCTGTTTCAGTCAATTACTATCATCCTGACTGTCTGACCATTCTGCTAAATTATCCATGTCCTGTTTCAGTCAATTACTATCATCCTGACTGTCTGTCCATTCTGCTAGTCTATCAATGTCCTGTTTCAGTCAATTACTATCATCCTGACTGTCTGTCCATTCTGCTAGTCTATCAATGTCCTGTTTCAGTCAATTACTATCATCCTGACTTTCTGTCCATTCTGCTAATCTATCATTGTCCTGTTTCAGTCAATTACTATGATCCTGACTGTCTGTCCATTCTGCTAAATTATCAATGTCCTGTTTCAGTCAATTACTATCATCCTGACTCTCTGTCCATTCTGCTAAACTTTCAATGTCCTGTTTCACTCAACTACAATTATCCTGACTGTGGTCCATTCTGCTAAACTATCCATGTCCAGTTTCAGTCAATTACTATCATCCTGACTGTCGGTCCATTCTGCTAAACTATCAATGTCCTGTTTCAGTCAATTACTATCATCCTGACTGTCTGTCCATTCTGCTAAACTATCCATGTCCTGTTTCAGTCAATTACTATCATCCTGACTGTCTGTCCATTCTGCTAAACTATCAATGTCCTGTGTCAGTCAATTACTATCATCCTGACTGTCGGTCCATTCTGCTGAACTATCAATGTCCTGTTTCAGTCAATTACTATCATCCTGACTGTCTGTCCTTTCTGCTAGTCGATCAATGTCCTGTTTCAGTCAATTACTATCATCCTGACTGTCTGTCCATTCTGCTAGTCTATCAATGTCCTGTTTCAGTCAATTACTATCATCCTGACTGTCTGTCCATTCTGCTGATCTATCAATGTCCTGTTTCAGTCAATTACTATCATCCTGACTGTCTGTCCATTCTGCTAAATTATCAATGTCCTGTTTCAGTCAATTACTATCATCCTGACTCTCTGTCCATTCTGCTAAACTTTCAATGTCCTGTTTCAGTCAATTACTATCATCCTGACTGTCTATCCGTTCTGCTAAACTATCAATGTCCTGTTTCAGTCAACTACAATCATCCTGACTGTGGTCCATTCTGCGAAACTATCCATGTCCTGTTTCAGTCAATTACTATCATCCTGACTGTCTGTCCATTCTGCTAAACTATCAATGTCCTGTGTCAGTCAATTACAATCATCCTGACTGTCGGTCCATTCTGCTAAACTATCAATGTCCTGTTTCAGTCAATTACTATCATCCTGACTGTCTATCCATTCTGCTAAACTATCCATGTCCTGTTTCAGTCAATTGCTATCATCCTGACTGTCTGTCCGTTCTGCTAAACTATCAATGTCCAGTTTCAGTCAATTACTATCATCCTGACTGTCTGTCCATTCTGCTAAACTATCAATGTCCTGTTTCAGTCAATTACTATCATCCTGACTGTCTGTCCATTCTGCTAAACTATCAATGTCCTGTTTCAGTCAATTACCATCATTCTGACTCTCTGTCCATTCTGCTAAACTATCAATGTCCTGTTTCACTCAATTACTATCATCCTGACTGTCCATCCATTCTGCTAAACTACCCATGTCCTGTTTCAGTACATTGCTATCATCCTGACTGCCTGTCCATTCTGCTGAACTATCAATGTCCTGTTTCAGTCAATTACTATCATCCTGACTGTCTGTCCATTCTGCTAAACTATCAACGTCCTGTTTCAGTCAATTACTATCATCCAGACTGTCTGTCCATTCTGCTAAATTATCTTTGTCCTGTTTCAGTCAATTACTATCATGCAGAATGTCTGTCCATTCTGCTAAACTATCAATGTCCTGTTTCAGTCAATTACTATCAGCCTGACTGTCTGTCCATTCTGCTAAATTATCAATGTCCTGTTTCAGTCAATTACTATCATCCTGACTGTCTGTCCATTCTGCTGAACTATCAATGTCCTGTTTCAGTCAATTACTATCATCCAGACTGTCTGTCCATTCTGCTAAATTATCATTGTCCTGTTTCAGTCAATTACTATCATCCTGACTGTCTGACCATTCTGCTAAACTATCCATGTCCTGTTTCAGTCAATTACTATCATCCTGAATGTCTGTCCATTCTGCTATTCTATCAATGTCCTGTTTCAGTCAATTACTATCATCCTGACTGTCTGTCCATTCTGCTAGTCTATGAATGTCCTGTTTCAGTCAATTACTATCATCCTGACTGTCTGTCCATTCTGCTAATCTATCAATGTCCTGTTTCAGTCAATTACTATCATCCTGACTGTCTGTCCATTCTGCTAAATTATCATTCTCCTGTTTCAGTCAATTACTATCATCCTGACTGTCTGTCCATTCTGCTAAATTATCAATGTCCTGTTTCAGTCAATTACTGTCATCCTGACTCTCTGTCCATTCTGCTAAACTTTCAATGTCCTGTTTCAGTCAATTACTATCATGCTGACTGTCTATCCATTCTGCTAAACTATCAATGTCCTGTTTCAGTCAACTACAATCATCCTGACTGTGGTCCATTCTGCTAAACTATCCATGTCCAGTTTCAGTCAATTACTATCATCCTGACTGTCGGTCCATTCTGCTAAACTATCAATGTCCTGTTTAAGTCAATTACTATCATCCTGACTGTCTGTCCATTCTGCTAAACTATCCATGTCCTGTTTCAGTCAATTACTATCATCCTGACTGTCTGTCCATTCTGCTAAACTATCAATCTCCTGTGTCAGTCAATTACTATCATCCTGACAGTCGGTCCATTCTGCTAAACTATCAATGTCCTGTTTCAGTCAATTACTATCATCCTGACTGTCTGTCCATTCTGCTCGTCTATCAATGTCCTGTTTCAGTCAATTACTATCATCCTGACTGTCGGTCCATTCTGCTAAATTATCATTCTCCTGTTTCAGTCAATTACTATCATCCTGACTGTCTGTCCATTCTGCTAAATTATCAATGTCCTGTTTCAGTCAATTACTGTCATCCTGACTCTCTGTCCATTCTGCTAAACTTTCAATGTCCTGTTTCAGTCAATTACTATCATCCTGACTGTCTATCCATTCTGCTAAACTATCAATGTCCTGTTTCAGTCAACTACAATCATCCTGACTGTGGTCCATTCTGCTAAACTATCCATGTCCTGTTTCAGTCAATTACTATCATCCTGACTGTCGGTCCATTCTGCTAAACTATCAATGTCCTGTTTCAGTCAATTACTATCATCCTGACTGTCTGTCCATTCTGCTAAACTATCCATGTCCTGTTTCAGTCAATTACTATCATCCTGACTGTCTGTCCATTCTGCTAAACTATCAATGTCCTGTGTCAGTCAATTACTATCATCCTGACAGTCGGTCCATTCTGCTAAACTATCAATGTCCTGTTTCAGTCAATTACTATCATCCTGACTGTCTGTCCATTCTGCTCGTCTATCAATGTCCTGTTTCAGTCAATTACTATCATCCTGACTGTCTGTCCATTCTGCTAGTCTATCAATGTCCTGTTTCAGTCAATTACTATCATCCTGACTGTCTGTCCATTCTGCTAATCTATCAATGTCCTGTTTCAGTCAATTACTATCATCCTGACTGTCTGTCCATTCTGCTAAATTATCATTGTCCTGTTTCAGTCAATTACTATCATCCTGACTGTCTGTCCATTCTGCTAAATTATCAATGTCCTGTTTCAGTCAATTACTATCATCCTGACTCTCTGTCCATTCTGCTAAACTTTCAATGTCCTGTTTCAGTCAATTACTATCATCCTGACTGTCTATCCATCCTGCTAAACTATCAATGTCCTGTTTCAGTCAATTACTATCATCCTGACTGTGGTCCATTCTGCTAAACTATCCATGTCCAGTTTCAGTCAATTACTATCATCCTGACTGTCTGTCCATTCTGCTAAACTATCCATGTCCTGTTTCAGTCAATTACTATCATCCTGACTGTCTGTCCATTCTGCTAAACTATCAATGTCCTGTTTCAGTCAATTACCATCATCCTGACTCTCTGTCCATTCTGCTAAACTATCAATGTCCTGTTTCAGTCAATTACTATCATTCTGACTCTCTGTCCATTCTGCTAAACTATCCATGTCCTGTTTCAGTCAATTACTATCATCCTGACTGTCTGTCCATTCTGCTAAACTATCCTTGTCCTGTTTCAGTCAATTACTATCATCCTGAATGTCTGTCCATTCTGCTGAATTATCATTGTCCTGTTTCAGTCAATTACTATCATCCTGACTGTCTGTCCATTCTGCTAAACTAACAATGTCCTGTTTCAGTCAATTACTGTCATCCTGACTCTCTGTCCATTCTGCTAAACTTTCAATGTCCTGTTTCAGTCAATTACTATCATGCTGACTGTCTATCCATTCTGCTAAACTATCAATGTCCTGTTTCAGTCAACTACAATCATCCTGACTGTGGTCCATTCTGCTAAACTATCCATGTCCAGTTTCAGTCAATTACTATCGTCCTGACTGTCGGTCCATTCTGCTAAACTATCAATGTCCTGTTTAAGTCAATTACTATCATCCTGACTGTCTGTCCATTCTGCTAAACTATCCATGTCCTGTTTCAGTCAATTACTATCATCCTGACTGTCTGTCCATTCTGCTAAACTATCAATCTCCTGTGTCAGTCAATTACTATCATCCTGACAGTCGGTCCATTCTGCTAAACTATCAATGTCCTGTTTCAGTCAATTACTATCATCCTGACTGTCTGTCCATTCTGCTCGTCTATCAATGTCCTGTTTCAGTCAATTACTATCATCCTGACTGTCTGTCCATTCTGCTAAATTATCATTCTCCTGTTTCAGTCAATTACTATCATCCTGACTGTCTGTCCATTCTGCTAAATTATCAATGTCCTGTTTCAGTCAATTACTGTCATCCTGACTCTCTGTCCATTCTGCTAAACTTTCAATGTCCTGTTTCAGTCAATTACTATCATCCTGACTGTCTATCCATTCTGCTAAACTATCAATGTCCTGTTTCAGTCAACTACAATCATCCTGACTGTGGTCCATTCTGCTAAACTATCCATGTCCTGTTTCAGTCAATTACTATCATCCTGACTGTCGGTCCATTCTGCTAAACTATCAATGTCCTGTTTCAGTCAATTACTATCATCCTGACTGTCTGTCCATTCTGCTAAACTATCAATGTCCTGTGTCAGTCAATTACTATCATCCTGACAGTCGGTCCATTCTGCTAAACTATCAATGTCCTGTTTCAGTCAATTACTATCATCCTGACTGTCTGTCCATTCTGCTCGTCTATCATTGTCCTGTTTCAGTCAATTACTATCATCCTGACTGTCTGTCCATTCTGCTAGTCTATCAATGTCCTGTTTCAGTCAATTACTATCATCCTGACTGTCTGTCCATTCTGCTAATCTATCAATGTCCTGTTTCAGTCAATTACTATCATCCTGACTGTCTGTCCATTCTGCTAAATTATCATTGTCCTGTTTCAGTCAATTACTATCATCCTGACTGTCTGTCCATTCTGCTAAATTATCAATGTCCTGTTTCAGTCAATTACTATCATCCTGACTCTCTGTCCATTCTGCTAAACTTTCAATGTCCTGTTTCAGTCAATTACTATCATCCTGACTGTCTATCCATCCTGCTAAACTATCAATGTCCTGTTTCAGTCAATTACTATCATCCTGACTGTGGTCCATTCTGCTAAACTATCCATGTCCAGTTTCAGTCAATTACTATCATCCTGACTGTCTGTCCATTCTGCTAAACTATCCATGTCCTGTTTCAGTCAATTACTATCATCCTGACTGTCTGTCCATTCTGCTAAACTATCAATGTCCTGTTTCAGTCAATTACCATCATCCTGACTCTCTGTCCATTCTGCTAAACTATCAATGTCCTGTTTCAGTCAATTACTATCATTCTGACTCTCTGTCCATTCTGCTAAACTATCAATGTCCTGTTTCAGTCAATTACTATCATCCTGACTGTCTGTCCATTCTGCTAAACTATCCTTGTCCTGTTTCAGTCAATTACTATCATCCTGAATGTCTGTCCATTCTGCTGAATTATCATTGTCCTGTTTCAGTCAATTACTATCATCCTGACTGTCTGTCCATTCTGCTAAATTATCAATGTCCTGTTTCAGTCAATTACTGTCATCCTGACTCTCTGTCCATTCTGCTAAATTATCAATGTCCTGTTTCAGTCTATTACTCTCATCCTGACTGTCTGTCCATTCTGCTAAACTATCAATGTCCTGTTTCAGTCAATTACTGTCATCCTGACTGTCTGTCCATTCTGCTAAACTATCAATGTCCTGTTTCAGTCAATTACTATCATCCTGACTCTCTGTCCAATCTCTTAAACTATCAATGTCCTGTTTCAGTCAATTACTATCATCCTGACTCTCTGTCCATTCTGCTAAACTATCAATGTCCTGTTTCAGTCAATTACTATCATCCTGACTGTCTGTCCATTCTGCTGAACTGTCAATGTCCTGTTTCAGTCAATTACTATCATCCAGACTGTCTGTCCATTCTGCTAAATTATCATTGTCCTGTTTCAGTCAATTACTATCATCCTGACTGTCTGTCCATTCTGCTAAACTATCAATGTCCTGTTTCAGTCAATTACTATCATCCTGACTGTCTATCCATTCTGCTAAACTATCCATGTCCTGTTTCAGTCAATTGCTATCATCCTGACTGTCTGTCCGTTCTGCTAAACTATCAATGCCCTGTTTCAGTCAATTACTATCATCCTGACTGTCTGTCCATTCTGCAAAACTATCAATGTCCTGTTTCAGTCAATTACTATCATCCTGACTGTCTGTCCATTCTGCTAAACTATCAATGTCCTGTTTCAGTCAATTACCATCATCCTGACTCTCTGTCAATTCTGCTAAACTATCAATGTCCTGTTTCAGTCAATTACTATCATCCTGACTGTCTGTCCATTCTGATAAACTATCAATGTCCTGTTTCAGTCAATTACTATCATCCTGACTGTCTGTCCATTCTGCTAAACTATCCTTGTCCTGTTTCAGTCAATTACTATCATCCTGAATGTTTGTCCATTCTGCTGAATTATCATTGTCCTGTTTCAGTCAATTACTATCATCCTGACTGTCTGTCCATTCTGCTAAATTATCAATGTCCTGTTTCAGTCAATTACTGTCATCCTGACTCTCTGTCCATTCTGCTAAATTATCAATGTCCTGTTTCAGTCTATTACTATCATCCTGACTCTCTGTCCATTCTGCTAAACTATCAATGTCCTGTTTCAGTCAATTACTGTCATCCTGACTGTCTGTCCATTCTGCTAAACTATCAATGTCCTGTTTCAGTCAATTACTATCATCCTGACTCTCTGTCCAATCTGCTAAACTATCAATGTCCTGTTTCAGTCAATTACTATCATCCTGACTCTCTGTCCATTCTGCTAAACTATCAATGTCCTGTTTCAGTCAATTACTATCATCCTGACTGTCTGTCCATTCTGCTAATCTATCAATGTCCTGTTTCAGTCAATTACTATCATCCTGACTGTGGTCCATTCTGCTAAACTATCCATGTCCAGTTTCAGTCAATTACTATCATCCTGACTGTCGGTCCATTCTGCTAATCTATCAATGTCCTGTTTCAGTCAATTACTATCATCCTGACTGTCTGTCCATTCTGCTAAATTATCATTGTCCTGTTTCAGTCAATTACTATCATCCTGACTGTCTGTCCATTCAGCTAAATTATCAATGTCCTGTTTCAGTCAATTACTATCATCCTGACTCTCTGTCCATTCTGCTAAACTATCAATGTCCTGTTTCAGTCAATTACTATCATCCTGACTGTCTATCCATTCTGCTAAAGTATCAATGTCCTGTTTCAGTCAATTACAATCATCCTGACTGTGGTCTATTCTGCTAAACTATCCATGTCCAGTTTCAGTCAATTACTATCATCCTGACTGTCGGTCCATCCTGCGAAACTATCAATGTCCTGTTTCAGTCAATTACTATCATCCTGACTGTCTGTCCATTCTGCTAAACTATCCATGTCCTGTTTCAGTCAGTTGCTATCATCCTGACTGTCTGTCCATTCTGCTAAACTATCAATGTCCTGTTTCAGTCAATTACTATCTTCCTGACTGTCTGTCCATTTTGCTAAACTATCAATGTCCTGTTTCAGTCAATTACTATCATCCTGACTGTCTGTCCATTCTGCTAAACTATCAATGTCCTGTTTCAGTCAATTACCATCATCCTGACTCTCTGTCCATTCTGCTAAACTATCAATGTCCTGTTTCAGTCAATTACTATCATCCTGACTCTCTGTCCTTTCTGCTAAACTATCAATGTCCTGTTTCAGTCAATTACTATCATCCTGACTGTCTGTCCATTCTGCTAAACTATCAATGTCCTGTTTCAGTCAATTACTATCATCCTGACTGTCGGTCCATTCTGCTAAACTATCCTTGTCCTGTTTCAGTCAATTACTGTCATCCTGACTGTCTGTCCATTCTGGTGAATTATCATTGTTCTGTTTCAGTCAATTACTATCATCCTGACTGTCTGTCCATTCTGCTAAATTATCATTGTCCTGTTTCAGTCAATTACTATCATCCTGACTGTCTGTCCATTCTGCTAAACTATCAATGTCCTGTTTCAGTCAATTACTATCATCCTGACTGTCTATCCATTCTGCTAAACTATCCATGTCCTGTTTCAGTCAATTGCTATCATCCTGACTGTCTGTCCGTTCTGCTAAACTATCAATGTCCTGTTTCAGTCAATTACTATCATCCTGACTGTCTGTCCATTCTGCTAAACTATCAATGTCCTGTTTCAGTCAATTACTATCATTCTGACTGTCTGTCCATTCTGCTAAACTATCAATGTCCTGTTTCAGTCAATTACCATCATCCTGACTCTCTGTCCATTCTGCTAAACTATCAATGTCCTGTTTCAGTCAATTACTATCATCCTGACTGTCTGTCCATTCTGCTAAACTATCAATGTCCTGTTTCAGTCAATTACTATCATCCTGACTGTCTGTCCATTCTGCTAAACTATCCTTGTCCTGTTTCAGTCAATTACTATCATCCTGAATGTCTGTCCATTCTGCTGAATTATCATTGTCCTTTTTCAGTCAATTACTATCATCCTGACTGTCTGTCCATTCTGCTAAATTATCAATGTCCTGTTTCAGTCAATTACTGTCATCCTGACTCTCTGTCCATTCTGCTAAATTATCAATGTCCTGTTTCAGTCTATTACTATCATCCTGACTCTCTGTGCATTCTGCTAAACTATCAATGTCCTGTTTCAGTCAATTACTGTCATCCTGAATGTCTGTCCATTCTGCTAAACTATCAATGTCCTGTTTCAGTCAGTTACTATCATCCTGACTCTCTGTCCAATCTGCTAAACTATCAATGTCCTGTTTCAGTCAATTACTATCATCCTGACTCTCTGTCCATTCTGCTAAACTATCAATGTCCTGTTTCAGTCAATTACTATCATCCTGACTGTCTGTCCATTCTGCTGAACTGTCAATGTCCTGTTTCAGTCAATTACTATCATCCAGACTGTCTGTCCATTCTGCTAAATTATCAATGTCCTGTTTCAGTCAATTACTATCATCCTGACTGTCTGACCATTCTGCTAAACTATCCATGTCCTGTTTCAGTCAATTACTATCATCCTGACTGGCTGTCCATTCTGCTAGTCTATCAATGTCCTGTTTCAGTCAATTACTATCATCCTGACTGTCTGTCCATTCTGCTAGTCTATCAATGTCCTGTTTCAGTCAATTACTATCATCCTGACTGTCTGTCCATTTTGCTAATCTATCAATGTCCTGTTTCAGTCAATTACTATCATCCTGACTGTCTGTCCATTCTGCTAAATTATCATTGTCCTGTTTCAGTCAATTACTATCATCCTGACTGTCTGTCCATTCAGCTAAATTAACAATGTCCTGTTTCAGTCAATTACTATCATCCTGACTGTCTGTCCATTCTGCTAAACTATCAATGTCGTGTTTCAGTCAATTACTATCATCCTGACTGTCTATCCATTCTGCTAAAGTATCAATGTCCTGTTTCAGAAAATTACAATCATCCTGACTGTGATCCATTCTGCTAAACTATCCATGTCCAGTTTCAGTCAATTACTATCATCCTGACTGTCGGTTCATTCTGCTAATCTATCAATGTCCTGTTTCAGTCAATTACTATCATCCTGACTGTCTGTCCATTCTGCTAAATTATCATTGTCCTGTTTCAGTCAATTACTATCATCCTGACTCTCTGTCCATTCTGCTAAACTATCAATGTCCTGTTTCAGTCAATTACTATCATCCTGACTGTCTATCCATTCTGCTAAAGTATCAATGTCCTGTTTCAGTCAATTACAATCATCCTGACTGTGGTCCATTCTGCTAAACTATCCATGTCCAGTTTCTGTCAATTACTATCATCCTGACTGTCGGTCCATTCTGCTAAACTATCAATATCCTGTTTCAGTCAATTACTATCATCCTGACTGTCTGTCCATTCTGCTAAACTATCCATGTCCTGTTTCAGTCAATTGCTATCATCCTGACTGTCTGTCCATTCTGCTAAACTATCAATGTCCTGTTTCAGTCAATTACTATCATCCTGACTGTCTGTCCATTCTGCTAAACTATCAATGTCCTGTTTCAGTCAATTACTATCATCCTGACTCTCTGTCCATTCTGCTAAACTATCAATGTCCTGTTTCAGTCAATTACCATCATCCTGACTCTCTGTCCATTCTGCTAAACTATCAATGTCCTGTTTCAGTCAATTACTATCATCCTGACTCTCTGTCCTTTCTGCTAAACTATCAATGTCCTGTTTCAGTCAATTCCTATCATCCTGACTGTCTGTCCATTCTGCTAAACTATCAATGTCCTGTTTCAGTCAATTACTATCATCCTGACTGTCGGTCCATTCTGCTAAACTATCCTTGTCCTGTTTCAGTCAATTACTGTCATCCTGACTGTCTGTCCATTCTGGTGAATTATCATTGTTCTGTTTCAGTCAATTACTATCATCCTGACTGTCTGTCCATTCTGCTAAATTATCAATGTCCTGTTTCAGTCAATTACTGTCATCCTGACTCTCTGTCCATTCTGCTAAATTATCAATGTCCTGTTTCAGTCTATTGCTATCGTCCTGACTCTCTGTCCATTCTGCTAAACTATCAATGTCCTGTTTCAGTCAATTACTGTCATCCTGACTGTCTGTCCATTCTGCTGAACTATCAATGTCCTGTTTCAGTCAATTACTATCATCCAGACTGTCTGTCCATTCTGCTAATCTATCAATGTCCTGTTTCAGTCAATTACTATCATCCTGACTGTCTGTCCATTCAGCTAAATTATCAATGCCCTGTTTCAGTCAATTACTATCATCCAGACTGTCTGTCCATTCTGCTAGTCTATCAATGTCCTGTTTCAGTCAATTACTATCATCCTGACTCTCTGTCCATTCTGCTAAATTATCATTGTCCTGTTTCAGTCAATTACTATCATCCTGACTGTCTGTCCATTCAGCTACATTATCAATGTCCTGTTTCAGTCAATTACTATCATCCTGACTGTCTATCCATTCTGCTAAAGTATCAATGTCCTGTTTCAGTCAATTACAATCATCCTGACTGTGATCCATTCTGCTAAACTATCCATGTCCAGTTTCAGTCAATTACTATCATCCTGACTGTCGGTCCATTCTGCTAATCTATCAATGTCCTGTTTCAGTCAATTACTATCATCCTGACTGTCTGTCCATTCTGCTAAATTATCATTGTCCTGTTTCAGTCAATTACTATCATCCTGACTGTCTGTCCATTCAGCTAAATTATCAATGTCCTGTTTCAGTCAATTACTATCATCCTGACTCTCTGTCCATTCTGCTAAACTATCAATGTCCTGTTTCAGTCAATTACTATCATCCTGACTGTCTATCCATTCTGCTAAAGTATCAATGTCCTGTTTCAGTCAATTACAATCATCCTGACTGTGGTCCATTCTGCTAAACTATCCATGTCCAGTTTCAGTCAATTACTATCATCCTGACTGTCGGTCCATTCTGCTAAACTATCAATGTCCTGTTTCAGTCAATTACTATCATCCTGACTGTCTGTCCATTCTGCTATACTATCCATGTCCTGTTTCAGTCAATTGCTATCATCCTGACTGTCTGTCCATTCTGCTAAACTATCAATGTCCTGTTTCAGTCTATTACTATCATCCTGACTGTCTGTCCATTCTGCTAAACTATCAATGTCCTGTTTCAGTCAATTACTATCATCCTGACTGTCTGTCCATTCTGCCAAACTATCAATGTCCTGTTTCAGTCAATTACCATCATCCTGACTCTCTGTCCATTCTGCTAAACTATCAATGTCCTGTTTCAGTCAATTACTATCATCCTGACTCTCTGTCCTTTCTGCTAAACTATCAATGTCCTGTTTCAGTCAATTACTATCATCCTGACTGTCTGTCCATTCTGCTAAACTATCAATGTCCTGTTTCAGTCAATTACTATCATCCTGACTGTCGGTCCATTCTGCTAAACTATCCTTGTCCTGTTTCAGTCAATTACTGTCATCCTGACTGTCTGTCCATTCTGGTGAATTATCATTGTTCTGTTTCAGTCAATTACTATCATCCTGACTGTCTGTCCATTCTGCTAAATTATCAATGTCCTGTTTCAGTCAATTACTGTCATCCTGACTCTCTGTCCATTCTGCTAAATTATCAATGTCCTGTTTCAGTCTATTGCTATCGTCCTGACTCTCTGTCCATTCTGCTAAACTATCAATGTCCTGTTTCAGTCAATTACTGTCATCCTGACTGTCTGTCCATTCTGCTGAACTATCAATGTCCTGTTTCAGTCAATTACTATCATCCAGACTGTCTGTCCATTCTGCTAAATTATCATTGTCCTGTTTCAGTCAATTACTATCATCCTGACTGTCTGACCATTCTGCTAAACTATCCATGTCCTGTTTCAGTCAATTACTATCATCCTGACTGTCTGTCCATTCTGCTAGTCTATCAATGTCCTGTTTCAGTCAATTACTATCATCCTGACTCTCTGTCCACTCTGCTAGTCTATCAATGTCCTGTTTCAGTCAATTACTATCATCCTGACTGTCTGTCCATTCTGCTAATCTATCAATGTCCTGTTTCAGTCAATTACTATCATCCTGACTGTCTGTCCATTCAGCTAAATTATCAATGTCCTGTTTCAGTCAATTACTATCATCCAGACTGTCTGTCCATTCTGCTAGTCTATCAATGTCCTGTTTCAGTCAATTACTATCATCCTGACTCTCTGTCCATTCTGCTAAATTATCATTGTCCTGTTTCAGTCAATTACTATCATCCTGACTGTCTGTCCATTCAGCTACATTATCGATGTCCTGTTTCAGACAATTACTATCATCCTGACTCTCTGTCTATTCACTAAACTATCAATGTCCTGTTTCAGTCAATTACTATCATCCTGACTGTCTATCCATTCTGCTAAAGTATCAATGTCCTGTTTCAGTCAATTACAATCATCCTGACTGTGTTCCATTCTGCTAAACTATCCATGTCCAGTTTCAGTCAATTACTATCATCCTGACTGTCGGTCCATTCTGCTAAACTATCAATGTCCTGTTTCAGTCAATTACTATCATCCTGACTGTCTGTCAATTCGGCTAAACTGTCAATGTCCTGTTTAGTCAATTATTTTCATCCTGACTCTCTGTCCATTCTGCTAAATTATCAATGTCCTGTTTCAGTCAATTACTATCATCCTGACTCTCTGTCCATTCTGCTAAATTATCAATGTCCTGTTTCAGTCAATTACTATCATCCTGACTCTCTGTCCATTCTGCTAAATTATCAATGTCCTGTTTCAGTCAATTACTATCATCCTGACTGTCTGTCCATTCTGCTAAACTATCAATGTCCTGTGTCAGTCAATTACTATCATCCTGACTGTCGGTCCATTCTGTTAAACTATTAATGTCCTATTTCAGTCAATTACTATCATCCTGACTGTCTTTCCATTCTGCTAAACTATCCGTGTCCTGTTTCAGTCAATTGCTATCATCCTGACTGTCTGTCCATTCTGCTAAACTATCAATGTCCTGTTTCAGTCAATTACTATCATCCTGACTGTCTGTCCATTCTGCTAAACTATCAATGTCCTGTTTCAGTCAATTACTATCATCCTGACTGTCTGTCCATTCTGCTAAACTATCAATGTCCTGTTTCAGTCAATTACCATCATCCTGACTCTCTGTCCATTCTGCTAAACTATCAATGTCCTGTTTCAGTCAATTACTATCATCCTGAATCTCTGTCCATTCTGCTAAACTATCATTGTCCTGTTTCAGTCAATTACTATCATCCTGACTGTCTGTCCATTCTGCTAAACTATCAATGTCCTGTTTCAGTCAATTACTATCATCCTGACTGTCTGTCCATTCTGCTAAACAATCCTTGTCCTGTTTCAGTCAATTACTATCATCCTGACTGTCTGTCCATTCTGCTAATCTATCAATGTCCTGTTTCAGTCAATTACTATCATCCTGACTGTCTGTCCATTCAGCTAAATTATCAATGTCCTGTTTCAGTCAATTACTATCATCCAGACTGTCTGTCCATTCTGCTAGTCTATCAATGTCCTGTTTCAGTCAATTACTATCATCCTGACTCTCTGTCCATTCTGCTAAATTATCATTGTCCTGTTTCAGTCAATTACTATCATCCTGACTGTCTGTCCATTCAGCTACATTATCAATGTCCTGTTTCAGTCAATTACTATCATCCTGACTCTCTGTCTATTCACTAAACTATCAATGTCCTGTTTCAGTCAATTACTATCATCCTGACTGTCTATCCATTCTGCTAAAGTATCAATGTCCTGTTTCAGTCAATTACAATCATCCTGACTGTGGTCCATTCTGCTAAACTATCCATGTCCAGTTTCAGTCAATTACTATCATCCTGACTGTCGGTCCATTCTGCTTAACTATCAATGTCCTGTTTCAGTCAATTACTATCATCCTGACTGTCTGTCCATTCGGCTAAACTATCCATGTCCTGTTTCAGTCAATTACTATCATCCTGACTGTCTGTCCATTCTGCTAAACTATCAATGTCCTGTGTCAGTCAATTACTATCATCCTGACTGTCGGTCCATTCTGTTAAACTATCAATGTCCTGTTTCAGTCAATTACTATCATCCTGACTGTCTTTCCATTCTGCTAAACTATTCGTGTCCTGTTTCAGTCAATTGCTATCATCCTGACTGTCTGTCCATTCTGCTAAACTATCAATGTCCTGTTTCAGTCAATTACTATCATCCTGACTGTCTGTCCATTCTGCTAAACTATCAATGTCCTGTTTCAGTCAATTACTATCATCCTGACTGTCTGTCCATTCTGCTCAACTATCAATGTCCTGTTTCAGTCAATTACCATCATCCTGACTCTCTGTCCATTCTGCTAAACTATCAATGTCCTGTTTCAGTCAATTACTATCATCCTGAATCTCTGTCCATTCTGCTAAACTATCATTGTCCTGTTTCAGTCAATTACTATCATCCTGACTGTCTGTCCATTCTGCTAAACTATCAATGTCCTGTTTCAGTCAATTACTATCATCCTGACTGTCTGTCCATTCTGCTAAACAATCCTTGTCCTGTTTCAGTCAATTACTATCATCCTGACTGTCTGTCCATTCTGGTGAATTATCATTGTCCTGTTTCAGTCAATTACTATCATCCTGACTGTCTGTCCATTCTGCTAAATTATCAATGTCCTGTTTCAGTCAATTACTGTCATCCTGACTCTCTGTCCATTCTGCTAAATTATCAATGTCCTGTTTCAGTCTATTGCTATCGTCCTGACTCTCTGTCCATTCTGCTAAACTATCAATGTCCTGTTTCAGTCAATAACTATCATCCTGACTGTTTATCCATTCTGCTAAACTATTCATGTCCTGTTTCAGTCAATTACTATCATCCTGACTGTCTGTCCATTCTGCTAAACTATCCATGACCTGTTTCAGTCAATTACTATCATCCTGACTGTCTGTCCATTCTGCTAAACTATCAATGTCCTGTTTCAGTCAATTACTATCATCCTGACTGTCTGTCCTTTCTGCTAAACTATCAATGTCCTGTCTCAGTCAATTACTATCATCCTGACTGTCTGTCCATTCTGCTGAATTATCATTGTCCTGTTTCAGTCAATTACTATCATCCTGACTGTCTGTCCATTCTGCTAAATTATCAATGTCCTGTTTCAGTCAGTTACTATCATCCTGACTCTCTGTCCATTCTGCTAAATTATCAATGTCCTGTTTCAGTCAATTACTATCATCCTGACTCTCTGTCCATTCTGCTAAACTATCAATGTCCTGTTTCAGTCAATTACTATCATCCTGACTGTCTGTCCATTCTGGTAAACTATCCATGTCCTGTTTCCGTCAATTACTATCATCCTGACTGTCTGTCCATACTGCTAAACTATCAATGTCCTGTGTCAGTCAATTACTATCATCCTGACTCTCTGTCCATTCTGCTAAACTATCAATGTCCTGTTTCAGTCAATTACTATCATCCTGACTGTCTGTCCATTCTGGTAAACTATCCATGTCCTGTTTCCGTCAATTACTATCATCCTGACTGTCGGTCCATTCTGCTAAACTATCAATGTCCTGTTTCAGTCAATTACTATCATCCTGACTGTCTGTCCATTCAGCTAAATTATCAATGTCCTGTTTCAGTCAATTACTATCATCCAGACTGTCTGTCCATTCTGCTAGTCTATCAATGTCCTGTTTCAGTCAATTACTATCATCCTGACTCTCTGTCCATTCTGCTAAATTATCATTGTCCTGTTTCAGTCAATTACTATCATCCTGACTGTCTGTCCATTCAGCTACATTATCAATGTCCTGTTTCAGTCAATTACTATCATCCTGACTCTCTGTCTATTCACTAAACTATCAATGTCCTGTTTCAGTCAATTACTATCATCCTGACTGTCTATCCATTCTGCTAAAGTATCAATGTCCTGTTTCAGTCAATTACAATCATCCTGACTGTGGTCCATTCTGCTAAACTATCCATGTCCAGTTTCAGTCAATTACTATCATCCTGACTGTCGGTCCATTCTGCTAAACTATCAATGTCCTGTTTCAGTCAATTACTATCATCCTGACTGTCTGTCCATTCGGCTAAACTATCCATGTCCTGTTTCAGTCAATTACTATCATCCTGACTGTCTGTCCATTCTGCTAAACTATCAATGTCCTGTGTCAGTCAATTACTATCATCCTGACTGTCTGTCCATTCGGCTAAACTATCCATGTCCTGTTTCAGTCAATTACTATCATCCTGACTGTCTGTCCATTCTGCTAAACTATCAATGTCCTGTGTCAGTCAATTACTATCATCCTGACTGTCGGTCCATTCTGCTAAACTATCCATGTCCTGTTTCAGTCAATTACTATCATCCTGACTGTCTTTCCATTCTGCTAAACTATCCGTGTCCTGTTTCAGTCAATTGCTATCATCCTGACTGTCTGTCCATTCTGCTAAACTATCAATGTCCTGTTTCAGTCAATTACTATCATCCTGACTGTCTGTCCATTCTGCTAAACTATCAATGTCCTGTTTCAGTCAATTACTATCATCCTGACTGTCTGTCCATTCTGCTAAACTATCAATGTCCTGTTTCAGTCAATTACCATCATCCTGACTCTCTGTCCATTCTGCTAAACTATCAATGTCCTGTTTCAGTCAATTACTATCATCCTGAATCTCTGTCCATTCTGCTAAACTATCATTGTCCTGTTTCAGTCAATTACTATCATCCTGACTGTCTGTCCATTCTGCTAAACTATCAATGTCCTGTTTCAGTCAATTACTATCATCCTGACTGTCTGTCCATTCTGCTAAACAATCCTTGTCCTGTTTCAGTCAATTACTATCATCCTGACTGTCTGTCCATTCTGGTGAATTATCATTGTCCTGTTTCAGTCAATTACTATCATCCTGACTGTCTGTCCATTCTGCTAAATTATCAATGTCCTGTTTCAGTCAATTACTGTCATCCTGACTCTCTGTCCATTCTGCTAAATTATCAATGTCCTGTTTCAGTCTATTGCTATCGTCCTGACTCTCTGTCCATTCTGCTAAACTATCAATGTCCTGTTTCAGTCAATAACTATCATCCTGACTGTTTATCCATTCTGCTAAACTATTCATGTCCTGTTTCAGTCAATTACTATCATCCTGACTGTCTGTCCATTCTGCTAAACTATCCATGACCTGTTTCAGTCAATTACTATCATCCTGACTGTCTGTCCATTCTGCTGAATTATCATTGTCCTGTTTCAGTCAATTACTATCATCCTGACTGTCTGTCCATTCTGCTAAATTATCAATGTCCTGTTTCAGTCAGTTACTATCATCCTGACTCTCTGTCCATTTTGCTAAATTATCAATGTCCTGTTTCAGTCAATTACTATCATCCTGACTCTCTGTCCATTCTGCTAAACTATCAATGTCCTGTTTCAGTCAATTACTATCATCCTGACTGTCTGTCCATTCTGGTAAACTATCCATGTCCTGTTTCCGTCAATTACTATCATCCTGACTGTCTGTCCATACTGCTAAACTATCAATGTCCTGTGTCAGTCAATTACTATCATCCTGACTGTCGGTCCATTCTGCTAAACTATCAATGTCCTGTTTCAGTCAATTACTATCATCCTGACTGTCTTTCCATTCTGCTAAACTATCCATGTGCTGTTTCAGTCAATTGCTATCATCCTGACTGTCTGTCTATTCTGCTAAACTATCAATGTCCTGTTTCAGTCAATTACTGTCATCCTGACTGTCTGACCATTCTGCTAAACTATCAATGTCCTGTTTCAGTCAATTACTATCATCCTGACTGTCTGTCCATTCTGCTAAACTATCAATGTCCTGTTTCAGTCAATTACTATCATCCTGACTGTCTGTCCATTCTGCTAAACTATCAATGTCCTGTTTCAGTCAATTACCATCATCCTGACTCTCTGTCCATTCTGCTAAACTATCAATGTCCTGTTTCAGTCAATTACTATCATCCTGACTGTCTTTCCATTCTGCTAAACTATCCATGTGCTGTTTCAGTCAATTGCTATCATCCTGACTCTCTGTCCATTCTGCTAAATTATCATTGTCCTGTTTCAGTCAATTACTATCATCCTGACTGTCTGTCCATTCAGCTACATTATCAATGTCCTGTTTCAGTCAATTACTATCATCCTGACTCTCTGTCTATTCACTAAACTATCAATGTCCTGTTTCAGTCAATTACTATCATCCTGACTGTCTATCCATTCTGCTAAAGTATCAATGTCCTGTTTCAGTCAATTACAATCATCCTGACTGTGGTCCATTCTGCTAAACTATCCATGTCCAGTTTCAGTCAATTACTATCATCCTGACTGTCGGTCCATTCTGCTAAACTATCAATGTCCTGTTTCAGTCAATTACTATCATCCTGACTGTCTGTCCATTCGGCTAAACTATCCATGTCCTGTTTCAGTCAATTACTATCATCCTGACTGTCTGTCCATTCTGCTAAACTATCAATGTCCTGTGTCAGTCAATTACTATCATCCTGACTGTCTGTCCATTCGGCTAAACTATCCATGTCCTGTTTCAGTCAATTACTATCATCCTGACTGTCTGTCCATTCTGCTAAACTATCAATGTCCTGTGTCAGTCAATTACTATCATCCTGACTGTCGGTCCATTCTGCTAAACTATCCATGTCCTGTTTCAGTCAATTACTATCATCCTGACTGTCTTTCCATTCTGCTAAACTATCCGTGTCCTGTTTCAGTCAATTGCTATCATCCTGACTGTCTGTCCATTCTGCTAAACTATCAATGTCCTGTTTCAGTCAATTACTATCATCCTGACTGTCTGTCCATTCTGCTAAACTATCAATGTCCTGTTTCAGTCAATTACTATCATCCTGACTGTCTGTCCATTCTGCTAAACTATCAATGTCCTGTTTCAGTCAATTACCATCATCCTGACTCTCTGTCCATTCTGCTAAACTATCAATGTCCTGTTTCAGTCAATTACTATCATCCTGAATCTCTGTCCATTCTGCTAAACTATCATTGTCCTGTTTCAGTCAATTACTATCATCCTGACTGTCTGTCCATTCTGCTAAACTATCAACGTCCTGTTTCAGTCAATTACTATCATCCTGACTGTCTGTCCATTCTGCTAAACAATCCTTGTCCTGTTTCAGTCAATTACTATCATCCTGACTGTCTGTCCATTCTGGTGAATTATCATTGTCCTGTTTCAGTCAATTACTATCATCCTGACTGTCTGTCCATTCTGCTAAATTATCAATGTCCTGTTTCAGTCAATTACTGTCATCCTGACTCTCTGTCCATTCTGCTAAATTATCAATGTCCTGTTTCAGTCTATTGCTATCGTCCTGACTCTCTGTCCATTCTGCTAAACTATCAATGTCCTGTTTCAGTCAATAACTATCATCCTGACTGTTTATCCATTCTGCTAAACTATTCATGTCCTGTTTCAGTCAATTACTATCATCCTGACTGTCTGTCCATTCTGCTAAACTATCCATGACCTGTTTCAGTCAATTACTATCATCCTGACTGTCTGTCCATTCTGCTGAATTATCATTGTCCTGTTTCAGTCAATTACTATCATCCTGACTGTCTGTCCATTCTGCTAAATTATCAATGTCCTGTTTCAGTCAGTTACTATCATCCTGACTCTCTGTCCATTTTGCTAAATTATCAATGTCCTGTTTCAGTCAATTACTATCATCCTGACTCTCTGTCCATTCTGCTAAACTATCAATGTCCTGTTTCAGTCAATTACTATCATCCTGACTGTCTGTCCATTCTGGTAAACTATCCATGTCCTGTTTCCGTCAATTACTATCATCCTGACTGTCTGTCCATACTGCTAAACTATCAATGTCCTGTGTCAGTCAATTACTATCATCCTGACTGTCGGTCCATTCTGCTAAACTATCAATGTCCTGTTTCAGTCAATTACTATCATCCTGACTGTCTTTCCATTCTGCTAAACTATCCATGTGCTGTTTCAGTCAATTGCTATCATCCTGACTGTCTGTCTATTCTGCTAAACTATCAATGTCCTGTTTCAGTCAATTACTGTCATCCTGACTGTCTGACCATTCTGCTAAACTATCAATGTCCTGTTTCAGTCAATTACTATCATCCTGACTGTCTGTCCATTCTGCTAAACTATCAATGTCCTGTTTCAGTCAATTACTATCATCCTGACTGTCTGTCCATTCTGCTAAACTATCAATGTCCTGTTTCAGTCAATTACCATCATCCTGACTCTCTGTCCATTCTGCTAAACTATCAATGTCCTGTTTCAGTCAATTACTATCATCCTGAATCTCTGTCCATTCTGCTAAACTATCATTGTCCTGTTTCAGTCAATTACTATCATCCTGACTGTCTGTCCATTCTGCTAAACTATCAATGTCCTGTTTCAGTCAATTACTATCATCCTGACTGTCTGTCCATTCTGCTAAACAATCCTTGTCCTGTTTCAGTCAATTACTATCATCCTGACTGTCTGTCCATTCTGGTGAATTATCATTGTCCTGTTTCAGTCAATTACTATCATCCTGACTGTCTGTCCATTCTGCTAAATTATCAATGTCCTGTTTCAGTCTATTGCTATCGTCCTGACTCTCTGTCCATTCTGCTAAACTATCAATGTCCTGTTTCAGTCAATAACTATCATCCTGACTGTTTATCCATTCTGCTAAACTATTCATGTCCTGTTTCAGTCAATTACTATCATCCTGACTGTCTGTCCATTCTGCTAAACTATCCATGACCTGTTTCAGTCAATTACTATCATCCTGACTGTCTGTCCATTCTGCTAAACTATCAATGTCCTGTTTCAGTCAATTACTATCATCCTGACTGTCTGTCCTTTCTGCTAAACTATCAATGTCCTGTCTCAGTCAATTACTATCATCCTGACTGTCTGTCCATTCTGCTGAATTATCATTGTCCTGTTTCAGTCAATTACTATCATCCTGACTGTCTGTCCATTCTGCTAAATTATCAATGTCCTGTTTCAGTCAGTTACTATCATCCTGACTCTCTGTCCATTCTGCTAAATTATCAATGTCCTGTTTCAGTCAATTACTATCATCCTGACTCTCTGTCCATTCTGCTAAACTATCAATGTCCTGTTTCAGTCAATTACTATCATCCTGACTGTCTGTCCATTCTGGTAAACTATCCATGTCCTGTTTCAGTCAATTACTATCATCCTGACTCTCAGTCCATTCTGCTAAACTATCAATGTCCTGTGTCAGTCAATTACTATCATCCTGACTGTCTGTCCATTCTGCTAAACTATCAATGTCCTGTTTCAGTCAATTACTATCATCCTGACTGTCTGTCCATTCTGCTAAACTATCCTTGTCCTGTTTCAGTCAATTCCTATCATCCTGACTGTCTGTCCATTCTGGTGAATTATCATTGTCCTGTTTCAGTCAATTACTATCATCCTGACTGTCTGTCCATTCTGCTAAATTATCAATGTCCTGTTTCAGTCAATTACTATCATCCTGACTGTCTGTCCATTCTGGTGAATTATCATTGTCCTGTTTCAGTCAATTACTATCATCCTGACTGTCTGTCCATTCTGCTAAATTATCATTGATCTGTTTCAGTCAATTACTATCATCCTGACTCTCTGTCCATTCTGCTAAACTATCAATGTCCTGTTTCAGTCAATTACTGTCATCCTGACTGTCTGTCCATTCTGCTAAACTATCAATGTCCTGTTTCAGTCAATTACTATCATCCTGACTCTCTGTCCATTCTGCTAAACTATCAATGTCCTGTTTCAGTCAATTACTGTTATCCTGACTGTCTTTCCATTCTGCTAAACTATCAATGTCCTGTTTCAGTCAATTACTATCATCCTGACTGTCTGTCCGTTCTGCTAAATTATCAATGTCCTGTTTCAGTCAATTACTATCATCCTGACTGTCTTTCCATTCTGCTAAACTATCAATGTCCTGTTTCAGTCAATTACTATCATCCTGACTGTCTGTCCGTTCTGCTAAATTATCAATGTCCTGTTTCAGTCAATTACTGTTATCCTGACTGTCTTTCCATTCTGCTAAACTATCAATGTCCTGTTTCAGTCAATTACTATCATCCTGACTGTCTGTCCGTTCTGCTAAATTATCAATGTCCTGTTTCAGTCAATTACTATCATCCTGACTCTCTGTCCATTCTGCTAAACTATCCATGTCCTGTTTCAGTCAATTACTATCATCCTGACTGTCTGTCCATTCTGCTAAATTATCATTGATCTGTTTCAGTCAATTACTATCATCCTGACTCTCTGTCCATTCTGCTAAACTATCAATGTCCTGTTTCAGTCAATTACTGTCATCCTGACTGTCTGTCCATTCTGCTAAACTATCAATGTCCTGTTTCAGTCAATTACTATCATCCTGACTCTCTGTCCATTCTGCTAAACTATCAATGTCCTGTTTCAGTCAATTACTGTTATCCTGACTGTCTTTCCATTCTGCTAAACTATCAATGTCCTGTTTCAGTCAATTACTATCATCCTGACTGTCTGTCCGTTCTGCTAAATTATCAATGTCCTGTTTCAGTCAATTACTATCATCCTGACTCTCTGTCCATTCTGCTAAACTATCCATGTCCTGTTTCAGTCAATTACTATCATCCTGACTGTCTATCCATTCTGCCAATCTATCCATGTCCTGTTTCAGTCAATTACTATCATCCTGACTGTCTATCCATTCTGCTGAACTATCAATGTCCTGTTTCAGTCAATTACTACCATCCTGACTGTCTATCCATTGTGCTAATCTATCAATGTCCAGTTTCAGTCAATTACTATCATCCAGACTGTCTGTCCATTCTGCTAAACTATCAATGTCCTGTTTCAGTCAATTACTATCATCCTGACTGTCTGTCCATTCTGCTAAACTATCAATGTCCTGTTTCAGTCAATTACTATCATCCTGACTGTTTATCCATTCTGCTAAACTATTCATGTCCTGTTTCAGTCAATTACTATCATCCTGACTGTCTGTCCATTCTGCTAAACTATCCATGTCCTGTTTCAGTCAATTACTATCATCCTGACTGTCTGTCCATTCTGCTAAACTATCAATGTCCTGTTTCAGTCAATTACTATCATCCTGACTGTCTGTCCATTCTGCTAAACTATCAATGTCCTGTCTCAGTCAATTACTATCATCCTGACTGTCTGTCCATTCTGCTCAATTATCATTGTCCTGTTTCAGTCACTTACTATCATCCTGACTGTCTGTCCATTCTGCTAAATTATCAATGTCCTGTTTCAGTCAGTTACTATCATCCTGACTCTCTGTCCATTCTGCTAAATTATCAATGTCCTGTTTCAGTCAATTACTATCATCCTGACTCTCTGTCCATTCTGCTAAACTATCAATGTCCTGTTTCAGTCAATTACTATCATCCTGACTGTCTGTCCATTCTGCTAAACTATCAATGTCCTGTTTCAGTCAATTACTATCATCCTGACTGTCTGCCCATTCTGCTAAACTATCAATGTCCTGTTTCAGTCAATTACTATCATCCTGACTCTCTGTCCATTCTGCTAAACTATCAATGTCCTGTTTCAGTCAATTACTACCATCCTGACTGTCTGTCCATTCTGCTAAACTATCAATGTCCTGTTTCAGTCAATTACTATCATCCTGACTGTCTGTCCATTCTGCTAAACTATCAATGTCCTGTTTCAGTCAATTACTATCATCATGACTGTCGGTCCATTCTGCTAAATTATCAATGTCCTGTTTCAGTCAATTACTATCATCCTGACTGTCTGTCCAATCTGCTAAACTATCAATGTCCTGTCTCAGTCAATTACTATCATCCTGACTCTCTGTCCATTCTGCTAAACTATCAATGTCCTGTTTCAGTCAATTACTATCATCCTGACTGTCTGTCCATTCTGCTAAACTATCCATGTCCTGTTTCAGTCAATTACTATCATCCTGACTGTCTATCCATTCTGCTAAACTATCCATGTCCTGTTTCAGTCAATTACTATCATCCTGACTGTCTATCCATTCTGCTAAACTATCCATGTCCTGTTTCAGTCAATTACTATCATCCTGACTGTCTATCCATTCTGCTAAACTATCAATGTCCTGTTTCAGTCAATTACTATCATCCTGACTGTCTATCCATTCTGCTAAACAATCAATGTCCTGTTTCAGTCAATTACTATCATCCTGACTGTCTATCCATTCTGCTGAACTATCTATGTCCTGTTTCAGTCAATTACAATCATCCTGACTGTCTATCCATTCTGCTAATCTATCAATGTCCTGTTTCAGTCAATTACTATCATCCTGACTGTCTATCCATTCTGCAAAACTATTCATGTCCTGTCTCAGTCAATTACTATCATCCTGACTGTCTGTCCATTCTGCTGAATTATCATTGTCCTGTTTCAGTCAATTACTATCATCCTGACTGTCTGTCAATTCTGCTAAATTATCAATGTCCTGTTTCAGTCAGTTACTATCATCCTGACTCTCTGTCCATTCTGCTAAATTATCAATGTCCTGTTTCAGTCAATTACTATCATCCTGACTCTCTGTCCATTCTGCTAAACTATCAATGTCCTGTTTCAGTCAATTACTATCATCCTGACTCTCTGTCCATTCTGCTAAACTATCAATGTCCTGTTTCATTCAATTACTATCATCCTGACTCTCCGTCCATTCTGCTAAACTATCAATGTCCTGTTTCAGTCAATTACTATCATCCTGACTCTCTGTCCATTCTGCTAAACTATCAATGTCCTGTTTCAGTCAATTACTATCATCCTGACTGTCTGTCCATTCTGCTAAACTATCAATGTCCTGTTTCAGTCAATTACTATCATCCTGACTGTCTGTCCATTCTGCTAAACTATCAATGTCCTGTTTCAGTCAATTACTATCATCCTGACTGTCTGTCCATTCTGCTAAATTATCAATGTCCTGTTTCAGTCAATTACTATCATCCTGACTCTCTGTCCATTCTGCTAAACTATCAATGTCCTGTTTCAGTCAATTACTATCATCCTGACTGTCTGTCCATTCTGCTAAACTATCAATGTCCTGTTTCAGTCAATTACTATCATCCTGACTCTCTGTCCATTCTGCTAAACTATCAATGTCCTGTTTCAGTCAATTACTATCATCCTGACTGTCTGTCCATTCTGCTAAACTATCAATGTCCTGTTTCAGTCAATTACTATCATCCTGACTCTCTGTCCATTCTGCTAAACTATCAATGTCCTGTTTCAGTCAATTACTATCATCCTGACTCTCTGTCCATTCTGCTAAACTATCAATGTCCTGTTTCAGTCAATTACTATCATCATGACTGTCTATCCATTCTGCTAAACTATCCATGTCCTGTTTCAGTCAATTACTATCATCCTGACTGTCTATCCAATCTGCTAAACTATCCATGTCCTGTTTCAGTCAATTACCATCATCCTGACTGTCTATCCATTCTGCTAAACTATCAATGTCCTGTTTCAGTCAATTACTATCATCCTGACTGTCTATCCATTCTGCTAAACAATCAATGTCCTGTTTCAGTCAATAACTATCATCCTGACTGTCTGTCCATTCTGCTGAACTATATATGTCCTGTTTCAGTCAATTACTATCATCCTGACTGTCTATCCATTCTGCTAATCTATCAATGTCCTGTTTCAGTCAATTACTATCATCCTGACTGTCTTTCCATTTTGCTAAACTATTCATGTCCTGTTTCAGTCAATTACTATCATCCTGACTGTCTGTCCATTCTGCTAAACTATCCATGTCCTGTTTCAGTCAATTACTATCATCCTGACTGTCTGTCCATTCTGCTAAACTATCAATGTCCTGTCTCAGTCAATTACTATCATCCTGACTGTCGGTCCATTCTGCTACACTATCCATGTCCTGTTTCAGTCAATTATTTTCATCCTGACTGTCTGTCCATTCTGCTAAACTATCAATGTCCTGTTTCAGTCATTTACTATCATCCTGACTGTCTATCCATTCTGCTAAACTATCCATGTCCTGTTTCAGTCAATTACTATCATCCTGACTGTCTATCCATTCTGCTAAACTATCAATGTCCTGTTTCAGTCAATTACTATCATCCTGACTGTCTATCCATTCTGCTGAACTATCTATGTCCTGTTTCAGTCAATTACTATCATCCTGACTGTCTATCCATTCTGCTAATCTATCAATGTCCTGTTTCAGTCAATTACTATCATCCTGACTGTCTATCCATTCTGCTAAACTATCCATGTCCTGTTTCAGTCAATTACTATCATCCTGACCGTCTATCCATTCTGCTACACTATCCATGTCCTGTTTCAGTCAATTATTTTCATCCTGACTGTCTGTCCATTCTGCTAAACTATCAATGTCCTGTTTCAGTCAATTACTATCATCCTGACTGTCTGTCCATTCTGCTAAACTAGCAATGTCCTGTTTCATTCAATTACTATCATCCTGACTCTCTGTCCATTCTGCTAACCTATCAATGTCCAGTTTCAGTCAATTACTATCATCCTGACTGTCTGTCCATTCTGCTAAACTATCAATATCCTTTTTCAGTCAATTACTATCATCCTGACTGTCTATCCATTCTGCTAAACTATCAATGTCCTGTTTCAGTCAATTACTATCATCCTGATCCTCTGTCCATTCTGCTAAACTTTCCATGTCTTGTTTCAGTCAATTACTATCATCCTGACTGTCTGTCCATTCTGCTAAACTATCCATGTCCTGTTTCAGTCAATTACTATCATCCTGACTGTCTGTCCATTCTGCTAAACTATCAATGTCCTGTTTCAGTCAATTACTATCATCCTGACTCTCTGTCCATTCAGCTAAACTATCAATGTCCTGTTTCAGTCAATTACTATCATCCTGACTGTCTGTCCATTCTGCTAAACTATCAATGTCCTGTTTCAGTCAATTACTATCATCCTGACTGTCTATCCATTCTGCTAAAATATCAATGTCCTGTTTCAGTCAATTACTATCATCCTGACTGTCTGTCCATTCTGCTAAACTATCCATGTCCTGTTTCAGTCAATTACTATCATCCTGACTGTCTATCCATTCTGCTAACTTATCAATGTCCTGTTTCAGTCAATTACTATCATCCTGACTGTCTATCCATTCTGCTAAACTATCCATGTCCTGTTTCAGTCAATTACTATCATCCTGACTCTCTGTCCATTCGACTAACCTATCAATGTCCAGTTTCAGTCAATTACTATCATCCTGACTGTCTGTCCATTCTGCTAAACTAGCAATGTCCTGTTTCAGTCAATTACTATCATCCTGACTGTCTGTCCATTCTGCTAACCTATCAATGTCCAGTTTCAGTCAATTACTATCATCCTGACTGTCTGTCCATTCTGCTAAACTATCAATATCCTTTTTCAGTCAATTACTATCATCCTGACTGTCTATCCATTCTGCTAAACTATCAATGTCCTGTTTCAGTCAATTACTATCATCCTGATCCTCTGTCCATTCTGCTAAACTTTACATGTCTTGTTTCAGTCAATTACTATCATCCTGACTGTCTGTCCATTCTGCTAAACTATCCATGTCCTGTTTCAGTCAATTACTATCATCCTGACTGTCTGTCCATTCTGCTAAACTATCAATGTCCTGTTTCAGTCAATTACTATCATCCTGACTGTCTATCCATTCTGCTAAATTATCAATGTCCTGTTTCAGTCAATTACTATCATCCTGACTCTCTGTCCATTCTGCTAAACTATCAATGTCCTGTTTCAGTCAATTACTATCATCCTGACTGTCTGTCCATTCTGCTAAACTATCAATGTCCTGTTTCAGTCAATTACTATCATCCTGACTGTCTGTCCATTCTGCTAAACTATCAATGTCCTGTTTCAGTCAATTACTATCATCCTGAGTGTCTATCCATTCTGCTAAAATATCAATGTCCTGTTCCAGTCAATTACTATCATCCTGACTGTCTGTCCATTCTGCTAAACTATCAATGTCCTGTCTCAGTCAATTACTATCATCCTGACTGTCTGTCCATTCTGCTACACTATCCATGTCCTGTTCCAGTCAATTATTTTCATCCTGACTGTCTGTCCATTCTGCTAAACTATCAATGTCCTGTTTCGGTCATTTACTATCATCCTGACTGTCTATCCATTCTGCTAAACTATCCATGTCCTGTTTCAGTCAATTACTATCATCCTGACCGTCTATCCATTCTGCTAAACTATCCATGTCCTGTTTCAGTCAATTACTATCATCCTGACAGTCTGTCCATTCTGCTCAGCTATCCATGTCCTGTTTCAGTCAATTACTATCATCCTGACTGTCTATCCATTCTGCTAAACAATCCATGTCCTGTTTCAGTCAATTACTATCATCCTGACTGTCTATCCATTCTGCTAAACTATCCATGTCCTGTTTCAGTCAATTACTATCATCCTGACTCTCTGTCCATTCGACTAACCTATCAATGTCCTGTTTCAGTCAATTACAATCATCCTGACTCTCTGTCCATTCTGCTAACCTATCAATGTCCAGTTTCAGTCAATTACTATCATCCTGACTGTCTGTCCATTCTGCTAAACTATCAATATCCTTTTTCAGTCAATTACTATCATCCTGACTGTCTATCCATTCTGCTAAACTATCAATGTCCTGTTTCAGTCAATTACTATCATCCTGATCCTCTGTCCATTCTGCTAAACTTTCCATGTCTTGTTTCAGTCAATTACTATCATCCTGACTGTCTATCCATTCTGCTAAATTATCAATGTCCTGTTTCAGTCAATTACTATCATCCTGACTCTCTGTCCATTCTGCTAAACTATCAATGTCCTGTTTCAGTCAATTACTATCATCCTGACTGTCTGTCCATTCTGCTAAACTATCAATGTCCTGTTTCAGTCAATTACTATCATCCTGACTGTCTGTCCATTCTGCTAAACTATCAATGTCCTGTTTCAGTCAATTACTATCATCCTGAGGGTCTATCCATTCTGCAAAAATATCAATGTCCTGTTCCAGTCAATTACTATCATCCTGACTCTCTGTCCATTCTGCTAAACTATCAATGTCCTGTTTCAGTCAATTACTATCATCCTGACTGTCTGTCCATTCTGCTAAACTATCAATGTCCTGTTTCAGTCAATTACTATCATCCTGACTGTCTGTCCATTCTGCTAAACTATCAATGTCCTGTTTCAGTCAATTACTATCATCCTGACTGTCTGTCCATTCTGCTAAACTATCAATGTCCTGTCTCAGTCAATTACTATCATCCTGACTGTCTGTCCAATCTGCTACACTACCCATGTCCTGTTCCAGTCAATTATTTTCATCCTGACTGTCTGTCCATTCTGCTAAACTATCAATGTCCTGTTTCGGTCATTTACTATCATCCTGACTGTCTATCCATTCCGCTAAACTATCCATGTCCTGTTTCAGTCAATTACTATCATCCTGACCGTCTATCCATTCTGCTAAACTATCCATGTCCTGTTTCAGTCAATTACTATCATCCTGACAGTCTGTCCATTCTGCTCAGCTATCCATGTCCTGTTTCAGTCAATTACTATCATCCTGACTGTCTATCCATTCTGCTAAACAATCCATGTCCTGTTTCAGTCAATTACTATCATCCTGACTGTCTATCGATTCTGCTAAACTATCCATGTCCTGTTTCAGTCAATTACTATCATCCTGACTCTCTGTCCATTCGACTAACCTATCAATGTCCAGTTTCAGTCAATTACTATCATCCTGACTGTCTGTCCATTCTGCTAAACTAGCAATGTCCTGTTTCAGTCAATTACTATCATCCTGACTCTCTGTCCATTCTGCTAACCTATCAATGTCCAGTTTCAGTCAATTACTATCATCCTGACTGTCTGTCCATTCTGCTAAACTATCAATATCCTTTTTCAGTCAATTACTATCATCCTGACTGTCTATCCATTCTGCTAAACTATCAATGTCCTGTTTCAGTCAATTACTATCATCCTGATCCTCTGTCCATTCTGCTAAACTTTCCATGTCTTGTTTCAGTCAATTACTATCATCCTGACTGTCTGTCCATTCTGCTAAACTATCCATGTCCTGTTTCAGTCAATTACTATCATCCTGACTGTCTGTCCATTCTGCTAAACTATCAATGTCCTGTTTCAGTCAATTACTATCATCCTGACTCTCTGTCCATTCTGCTAAACTATCAATGTCCTGTTTCAGTCAATTACTATCATCCTGACTGTCTGTCCATTCTGCTAAACTATCAATGTCCTGTTTCAGTCAATTACTATCATCCTGACTGTCTGTCCATTCTGCTAAACTATCAATGTCCTGTTTCAGTCAATTACTATCATCCTGAGGGTCTATCCATTCTGCTAAAATATCAATGTCCTGTTCCAGTCAATTACTATCATCCTGACTGTCTGTCCATTCTGCTAAACTATCAATGTCCTGTTTCAGTCAATTACTATCATCCTGACTGTCTGTCCATTCTGCTAAACTATCAATGTCCTGTCTCAGTCAATTACTATCATCCTGACTGTCTATCCATTCTGCTACACTATCCATGTCCTGTTCCAGTCAATTATTTTCATCCTGACTGTCTGTCCATTCTGCTAAACTATCAATGTCCTGTTTCGGTCATTTACTATCATCCTGACTGTCTATCCATTCTGCTAAACTATCCATGTCCTGTTTCAGTCAATTACTATCATCCTGACCGTCTATCCATTCTGCTAAACTATCCATGTCCTGTTTCAGTCAATTACTATCATCCTGACAGTCTGTCCATTCTGCTCAGCTATCCATGTCCTGTTTCAGTCAATTACTATCATCCTGACTGTCTATCCATTCTGCTAAACAATCCATGTCCTGTTTCAGTCAATTACTATCATCCTGACTGTCTATCCATTCTGCTAAACTATCCATGTCCTGTTTCAGTCAATTACTATCATCCTGACTCTCTGTCCATTCGACTAACCTATCAATGTCCTGTTTCAGTCAATTACTATCATCCTGACTCTCTGTCCATTCTGCTAACCTATCAATGTCCAGTTTCAGTCAATTACTATCATCCTGACTGTCTGTCCATTCTGCTAAACTATCAATATCCTTTTTCAGTCAATTACTATCATCCTGACTGTCTATCCATTCTGCTAAACTATCAATGTCCTGTTTCAGTCATTTACTATCATCCTGATCCTCTGTCCATTCTGCTAAACTTTCCATGTCTTGTTTCAGTCAATTACTATCATCCTGACTGTCTATCCATTCTGCTAAATTATCAATGTCCTGTTTCAGTCAATTACTATCATCCTGACTCTCTGTCCATTCTGCTAAACTATCAATGTCCTGTTTCAGTCAATTACTATCATCCTGACTGTCTGTCCATTCTGCTAAACTATCAATGTCCTGTTTCAGTCAATTACTATCATCCTGACTGTCTGTCCATTCTGCTAAACTATCAATGTCCTGTTTCAGTCAATTACTATCATCCTGAGGGTCTATCCATTCTGCAAAAATATCAATGTCCTGTTCCAGTCAATTACTATCATCCTGACTGTCTGTCCATTCTGCTAAACTATCAATGTCCTGTTTCAGTCAATTACTATCATCCTGACTGTCTGTCCATTCTGCTAAACTATCAATGTCCTGTCTCAGTCAATTACTATCATCCTGACTGTCTGTCCATTCTGCTACACTATCCATGTCCTGTTCCAGTCAATTATTTTCATCCTGACTGTCTGTCCATTCTGCTAAACTATCAATGTCCTGTTTCGGTCATTTACTATCATCCTGACTGTCTATCCATTCTGCTAAACTATCCATGTCCTGTTTCAGTCAATTACTATCATCCTGACCGTCTATCCATTCTGCTAAACTATCCATGTCCTGTTTCAGTCAATTACTATCATCCTGACAGTCTGTCCATTCTGCTCAGCTATCCATGTCCTGTTTCAGTCAATTACTATCATCCTGACTGTCTATCCATTCTGCTAAACAATCCATGTCCTGTTTCAGTCAATTACTATCATCCTGACTGTCTATCGATTCTGCTAAACTATCCATGTCCTGTTTCAGTCAATTACTATCATCCTGACTCTCTGTCCATTCGACTAACCTATCAATGTCCAGTTTCAGTCAATTACTATCATCCTGACTGTCTGTCCATTCTGCTAAACTAGCAATGTCCTGTTTCAGTCAATTACTATCATCCTGACTCTCTGTCCATTCTGCTAACCTATCAATGTCCAGTTTCAGTCAATTACTATCATCCTGACTGTCTGTCCATTCTGCTAAACTATCAATATCCTTCTTCAGTCAATTACTATCATCCTGACTGTCTATCCATTCTGCTAAACTATCAATGTCCTGTTTCAGTCAATTACTATCATCCTGATCCTCTGTCCATTCTGCTAAACTTTCCATGTCTTGTTTCAGTCAATTACTATCATCCTGACTGTCTGTCCATTCTGCTAAACTATCCATGTCCTGTTTCAGTCAATTACTATCATCCTGACTGTCTGTCCATTCTGCTAAACTATCAATGTCCTGTTTCAGTCAATTACTATCATCCTGACTCTCTGTCCATTCTGCTAAACTATCAATGTCCTGTTTCAGTCAATTACTATCATCCTGACTGTCTGTCCATTCTGCTAAACTATCAATGTCCTGTTTCAGTCAATTACTATCATCCTGACTGTCTGTCCATTCTGCTAAACTATCAATGTCCTGTTTCAGTCAATTACTATCATCCTGAGGGTCTATCCATTCTGCTAAAATATCAATGTCCTGTTCCAGTCAATTACTATCATCCTGACTGTCTGTCCATTCTGCTAAACTATCAATGTCCTGTTTCAGTCAATTACTATCATCCTGACTGTCTGTCCATTCTGCTAAACTATCAATGTCCTGTCTCAGTCAATTACTATCATCCTGACTGTCTATCCATTCTGCTACACTATCCATGTCCTGTTCCAGTCAATTATTTTCATCCTGACTGTCTGTCCATTCTGCTAAACTATCAATGTCCTGTTTCGGTCATTTACTATCATCCTGACTGTCTATCCATTCTGCTAAACTATCCATGTCCTGTTTCAGTCAATTACTATCATCCTGACCGTCTATCCATTCTGCTAAACTATCCATGTCCTGTTTCAGTCAATTACTATCATCCTGACAGTCTGTCCATTCTGCTCAGCTATCCATGTCCTGTTTCAGTCAATTACTATCATCCTGACTGTCTATCCATTCTGCTAAACAATCCATGTCCTGTTTCAGTCAATTACTATCATCCTGACTGTCTATCCATTCTGCTAAACTATCCATGTCCTGTTTCAGTCAATTACTATCATCCTGACTCTCTGTCCATTCGACTAACCTATCAATGTCCTGTTTCAGTCAATTACTATCATCCTGACTCTCTGTCCATTCTGCTAACCTATCAATGTCCAGTTTCAGTCAATTACTATCATCCTGACTGTCTGTCCATTCTGCTAAACTATCAATATCCTTTTTCAGTCAATTACTATCATCCTGACTGTCTATCCATTCTGCTAAACTATCAATGTCCTGTTTCAGTCATTTACTATCATCCTGATCCTCTGTCCATTCTGCTAAACTTTCCATGTCTTGTTTCAGTCAATTACTATCATCCTGACTGTCTATCCATTCTGCTAAATTATCAATGTCCTGTTTCAGTCAATTACTATCATCCTGACTCTCTGTCCATTCTGCTAAACTATCAATGTCCTGTTTCAGTCAATTACTATCATCCTGACTGTCTGTCCATTCTGCTAAACTATCAATGTCCTGTTTCAGTCAATTACTATCATCCTGACTGTCTGTCCATTCTGCTAAACTATCAATGTCCTGTTTCAGTCAATTACTATCATCCTGAGGGTCTATCCATTCTGCAAAAATATCAATGTCCTGTTCCAGTCAATTACTATCATCCTGACTGTCTGTCCATTCTGCTAAACTATCAATGTCCTGTTTCAGTCAATTACTATCATCCTGACTGTCTGTCCATTCTGCTAAACTATCAATGTCCTGTCTCAGTCAATTACTATCATCCTGACTGTCTGTCCATTCTGCTACACTATCCATGTCCTGTTCCAGTCAATTATTTTCATCCTGACTGTCTGTCCATTCTGCTAAACTATCAATGTCCTGTTTCGGTCATTTACTATCATCCTGACTGTCTATCCATTCTGCTAAACTATCCATGTCCTGTTTCAGTCAATTACTATCATCCTGACCGTCTATCCATTCTGCTAAACTATCCATGTCCTGTTTCAGTCAATTACTATCATCCTGACAGTCTGTCCATTCTGCTCAGCTATCCATGTCCTGTTTCAGTCAATTACTATCATCCTGACTGTCTATCCATTCTGCTAAACAATCCATGTCCTGTTTCAGTCAATTACTATCATCCTGACTGTCTATCGATTCTGCTAAACTATCCATGTCCTGTTTCAGTCAATTACTATCATCCTGACTCTCTGTCCATTCGACTAACCTATCAATGTCCAGTTTCAGTCAATTACTATCATCCTGACTGTCTGTCCATTCTGCTAAACTAGCAATGTCCTGTTTCAGTCAATTACTATCATCCTGACTCTCTGTCCATTCTGCTAACCTATCAATGTCCAGTTTCAGTCAATTACTATCATCCTGACTGTCTGTCCATTCTGCTAAACTATCAATATCCTTTTTCAGTCAATTACTATCATCCTGACTGTCTATCCATTCTGCTAAACTATCAATGTCCTGTTTCAGTCAATTACTATCATCCTGATCCTCTGTCCATTCTGCTAAACTTTCCATGTCTTGTTTCAGTCAATTACTATCATCCTGACTGTCTGTCCATTCTGCTAAACTATCCATGTCCTGTTTCAGTCAATTACTATCATCCTGACTGTCTGTCCATTCTGCTAAACTATCAATGTCCTGTTTCAGTCAATTACTATCATCCTGACTGTCTATCCATTCTGCTAAATTATCAATGTCCTGTTTCAGTCAATTACTATCATCCTGACTCTCTGTCCATTCTGCTAAACTATCAATGTCCTGTTTCAGTCAATTACTATCATCCTGAGGGTCTATCCATTCTGCTAAAATATCAATGTCCTGTTCCAGTCAATTACTATCATCCTGACTGTCTGTCCATTCTGCTAAAATATCAATGTCCTGTTCCAGTCAATTACTATCATCCTGACTGTCTGTCCATTCTGCTAAACTATCAATGTCCTGTTTCAGTCAATTACTATCATCCTGACTGTCTGTCCATTCTGCTAAACTATCAATGTCCTGTCTCAGTCAATTACTATCATCCTGACTGTCTATCCATTCTGCTACACTATCCATGTCCTGTTCCAGTCAATTATTTTCATCCTGTCTGTCTGTCCATTCTGCTAAACTATCAATGTTCTGTTTCGGTCATTTACTATCATCCTGACTGTCTATCCATTCTGCTAAACTATCCATGTCCTGTTTCAGTCAATTACTATCATCCTGACCGTCTATCCATTCTGCTAAACTATCCATGTCCTGTTTCAGTCAATTACTATCATCCTGACAGTCTGTCCATTCTGCTCAGCTATCCATGTCCTGTTTCAGTCAATTACTATCATCCTGACTGTCTATCCATTCGGCTAAACAATCCATGTCCTGTTTCAGTCAATTACTATCATCCTGACTGTCTATCCATTCTGCTAAACTATCCATGTCCTGTTTCAGTCAATTACTATCATCCTGACTCTCTGTCCATTCGACTAACCTATCAATGTCCTGTTTCAGTCAATTACTATCATCCTGACTCTCTGTCCATTCTGCTAACCTATCAATGTCCAGTTTCAGTCAATTACTATCATCCTGACTGTCTGTCCATTCTGCTAAACTATCAATATCCTTTTTCAGTCAATTACTATCATCCTGACTGTCTATCCATTCTGCTAAACTATCAATGTCCTGTTTCAGTCAATTACTATCATCCTGATCCTCTGTCCATTCTGCTAAACTTTCCATGTCTTGTTTCAGTCAATTACTATCATCCTGACTGTCTATCCATTCTGCTAAATTATCAATGTCCTGTTTCAGTCAATTACTATCATCCTGACTCTCTGTCCATTCTGCTAAACTATCAATGTCCTGTTTCAGTCAATTACTATCATCCTGACTGTCTGTCCATTCTGCTAAACTATCAATGTCCTGTTTCAGTCAATTACTATCATCCTGACTGTCTGTCCATTCTGCTAAACTATCAATGTCCTGTTTCAGTCAATTACTATCATCCTGAGGGTCTATCCATTCTGCAAAAATATCAATGTCCTGTTCCAGTCAATTACTATCATCCTGACTGTCTGTCCATTCTGCTAAACTATCAATGTCCTGTTTCAGTCAATTACTATCATCCTGACTGTCTGTCCATTCTGCTAAACTATCAATGTCCTGTCTCAGTCAATTACTATCATCCTGACTGTCTGTCCATTCTGCTACACTATCCATGTCCTGTTCCAGTCAATTATTTTCATCCTGACTGTCTGTCCATTCTGCTAAACTATCAATGTCCTGTTTCGGTCATTTACTATCATCCTGACTGTCTATCCATTCTGCTAAACTATCCATGTCCTGTTTCAGTCAATTACTATCATCCTGACCGTCTATCCATTCTGCTAAACTATCCATGTCCTGTTTCAGTCAATTACTATCATCCTGACAGTCTGTCCATTCTGCTCAGCTATCCATGTCCTGTTTCAGTCAATTACTATCATCCTGACTGTCTATCCATTCTGCTAAACAATCCATGTCCTGTTTCAGTCAATTACTATCATCCTGACTGTCTATCGATTCTGCTAAACTATCCATGTCCTGTTTCAGTCAATTACTATCATCCTGACTGTCTGTCCATTCTGCTAAACTAGCAATGTCCTGTTTCAGTCAATTACTATCATCCTGATCCTCTGTCCATTCTGCTAAACTTTCCATGTCTTGTTTCAGTCAATTACTATCATCCTGACTGTCTGTCCATTCTGCTAAACTATCCATGTCCTGTTTCAGTCAATTACTATCATCCTGACTGTCTGTCCATTCTGCTAAACTATCAATGTCCTGTTTCAGTCAATTACTATCATCCTGACTGTCTATCCATTCTGCTAAATTATCAATGTCCTGTTTCAGTCAATTACTATCATCCTGACTCTCTGTCCATTCTGCTAAACTATCAATGTCCAGTTTCAGTCAATTACTATCATCCTGACTGTCTGTCCATTCTGCTAAACTATCAATGTCCTGTTTCAGTCAATTACTATCATCCTGACTGTCTGTCCATTCTGCTAAACTATCAATGTCCTGTTTCAGTCAATTACTATCATCCTGAGGGTCTATCCATTCTGCTAAAATATCAATGTCCTGTTCCAGTGAATTACTATCATCCTGACTGTCTGTCCATTCTGCTAAACTATCAATGTCCTGTTTCAGTCAATTACTATCATCCTGACTGTCTGTCCATTCTGCTAAACTATCAATGTCCTGTCTCAGTCAATTACTATCATCCTGACTGTCTATCCATTCTGCTACACTATCCATGTCCTGTTCCAGTCAATTATTTTCATCCTGACTGTCTGTCCATTCTGCTAAACTATCAATGTCCTGTTTCGGTCATTTACTATCATCCTGACTGTCTATCCATTCTGCTAAACTATCCATGTCCTGTTTCAGTCAATTACTATCATCCTGACCGTCTATCCATTCTGCTAAACTATCCATGTCCTGTTTCAGTCAATTACTATCATCCTGACAGTCTGTCCATT
Source organism: Heterodontus francisci (assembly GCF_036365525.1). Taxonomy (NCBI): domain Eukaryota; kingdom Metazoa; phylum Chordata; class Chondrichthyes; order Heterodontiformes; family Heterodontidae; genus Heterodontus; species Heterodontus francisci. The sequence goes on along the minus strand of NC_090398.1, from coordinate 68,706,808 downwards.
CTGCTCAGCTATCCATGTCCTGTTTCAGTCAATTACTATCATCCTGACTGTCTATCCATTCTGCTAAACAATCCATGTCCTGTTTCAGTCAATTACTATCATCCTGACTGTCTATCCATTCTGCTAAACTATCCATGTCCTGTTTCAGTCAATTACTATCATCCTGACAATCTGACCATTCGACTAACCTATCAATGTCCAGTTTCAGTCAATTACTATCATCATGACTGTCTGTCCATTCTGCTAAACTAGCAATGTCCTGTTTCAGTCAATTACTATCATCCTGACTCTCTGTCCATTCTGCTAACCTATCAATGTCCAGTTTCAGTCAATTACTATCATCCTGACTGTCTGTCCATTCTGCTAAACTATCAATATCCTTTTTCAGTCAATTACTATCATCCTGACTGTCTATCCATTCTGCTAAACTATCAATGTCCTGTTTCAGTCAATTACTATCATCCTGACTGTCTGTCCATTCTGCTAAACTTTCCATGTCTTGTTTCAGTCAATTACTATCATCCTGACTGTCTGTCCATTCTGCTAAACTATCCATGTCCTGTTTCAGTCAATTACTATCATCCTGACTGTCTGTCCATTCTGCTAAACTATCAATGTCCTGTTTCAGTCAATTACTATCATCCTGACTCTCTGTCCATTCTGCTAAACTATCAATGTCCTGTTTCTTTCAATTACTAACATCCTGACTGTCTGTCCATTCTGCTAAACTATCAATGTCCTGTTTCAGTCAATTACTATCATCCTGACTGTCTGTCCATTCTGCTAAACTATCCATGTCCTGTTTCAGTCAATTAATATCATCCTGACTGTCTGTCCATTCTGCTAAACTATCAATGTCCTGTTTCAGTCAATTACTATCATCCTGACTGTCTATCCATTCTGCTAACTTATCAATGTCCTGTTTCAGTCAATTACTATCATCCTGACTGTCTATCCATTCTGCTAAATTATCAATGTCCTGTTTCAGTCAATTACTATCATCCTGACTCTCTGTCCATTCTGCTAAACTATCAATGTCCTGTTTCAGTCAATTACTATCATCCTGACTGTCTGTCCATTCTGCTAAACTATCAATGTCCTGTTTCAGTCAATTACTATCATCCTGACTGTCTGTCCATTCTGCTAAACTATCAATGTCCTGTTTCAGTCAATTACTATCATCCTGAGGGTCTATCCATTCTGCTAAAATATCAATGTCCTGTTCCAGTCAATTACTATCATCCTGACTGTCTGTCCATTCTGCTAAACTATCAATGTCCTGTTTCAGTCAATTACTATCATCCTGATCCTCTGTCCATTCTGCTAAACTTTCCATGTCTTGTTTCAGTCAATTACTATCATCCTGACTGTCTGTCCATTCTGCTAAACTATCCATGTCCTGTTTCAGTCAATTACTATCATCCTGACTGTCTGTCCATTCTGCTAAACTATCAATGTCCTGTTTCAGTCAATTACTATCATCCTGACTCTCTGTCCATTCTGCTAAACTATCAATGTCCTGTTTCAGTCAATTACTATCATCCTGACTGTCTGTCCATTCTGCTAAACTATCAATGTCCTGTTTCAGTCAATTACTATCATCCTGACTGTCTGTCCATTCTGCTAAACTATCCATGTCCTGTTTCAGTCAATTACTATCATCCTGACTGTCTGTCCATTCTGCTAAACTATCAATGTCCTGTTTCAGTCAATTACTATCGTCCTGACTGTCTATCCATTCTGCTAACTTATCAATGTCCTGTTTCAGTCAATTACTATCATCCTGACTGTCTATCCATTCTGCTAAATTATCAATGTCCTGTTTCAGTCAATTACTATCATCCTGACTCTCTGTCCATTCTGCTAAACTATCAATGTCCTGTTTCAGTCAATTACTATCATCCTGACTGTCTGTCCATTCTGCTAAACTATCAATGTCCTGTTTCAGTCAATTACTATCATCCTGACTGTCTGTCCATTCTGCTAAACTATCAATGTCCTGTTTCAGTCAATTACTATCATCCTGAGGGTCTATCCATTCTGCTAAAATATCAATGTCCTGTTCCAGTCAATTACTATCATCCTGAGAGTCTGTCCATTCTGCTCAGCTATCCATGTCCTGTTTCAGTCAATTACTATCATCCTGACTGTCTATCCATTCTGCTAAACAATCCATGTCCTGTTTCAGTCAATTACTATCATCCTGACTGTCTATCCATTCTGCTAAACTATCCATGTCCTGTTTCAGTCAATTACTATCATCCTGACTCTCTGTCCATTCGACTAACCTATCAATGTCCAGTTTCAGTCAATTACTATCATCCTGACTGTCTGTCCATTCTGCTAAACTATCAATGTCCTGTTTCAGTCAATTACTATCATCCTGACTCTCTGTCCATTCTGCTAACCTATCAATGTCCAGTTTCAGTCAATTACTATCATCCTGACTGTCTGTCCATTCTGCTAAACTATCAATATCCTTTTTCAGTCAATTACTATCATCCTGACTGTCTATCCATTCTGCTAAACTATCAATGTCCTGTTTCAGTCAATTACTATCATCCTGATCCTCTGTCCATTCTGCTAAACTTTCCATGTCTTGTTTCAGTCAATTACTATCATCCTGACTGTCTGTCCATTCTGCTAAACTATCCATGTCCTGTTTCAGTCAATTACTATCATCCTGACTGTCTGTCCATTCTGCTAAACTATCAATGTCCTGTTTCAGTCAATTACTATCATCCTGACTGTCTATCCATTCTGCTAAATTATCAATGTCCTGTTTCAGTCAATTACTATCATCCTGACTCTCTGTCCATTCTGCTAAACTATCAATGTCCTGTTTCAGTCAATTACTATCATCCTGACTGTCTGTCCATTCTGCTAAACTATCAATGTCCTGTTTCAGTCAATTACTATCATCCTGACTGTCTGTCCATTCTGCTAAACTATCAATGTCCTGTTTCAGTCAATTACTATCATCCTGAGGGTCTATCCATTCTGCAAAAATATCAATGTCCTGTTCCAGTCAATTACTATCATCCTGACTGTCTGTCCATTCTGCTAAACTATCAATGTCCTGTTTCAGTCAATTACTATCATCCTGACTGTCTGTCCATTCTGCTAAACTATCAATGTCCTGTCTCAGTCAATTACTATCATCCTGACTGTCTGTCCATTCTGCTACACTATCCATGTCCTGTTCCAGTCAATTATTTTAATCCTGACTGTCTGTCCATTCTGCTAAACTATCAATGTCCTGTTTCGGTCATTTACTATCATCCTGACTGTCTATCCATTCTGCTAAACTATCCATGTCCTGTTTCAGTCAATTACTATCATCCTGACCGTCTATCCATTCTGCTAAACTATCCATGTCCTGTTTCAGTCAATTACTATCATCCTGACAGTCTGTCCATTCTGCTCAGCTATCCATGTCCTGTTTCAGTCAATTACTATCATCCTGACTGTCTATCCATTCTGCTAAACAATCCATGTCCTGTTTCAGTCAATTACTATCATCCTGACTGTCTATCCATTCTGCTAAACTATCCATGTCCTGTTTCAGTCAATTACTATCATCCTGACTCTCTGTCCATTCGACTAACCTATCAATGTCCAGTTTCAGTCAATTACTATCATCCTGACTGTCTATCCATTCTGCTAAACTATCAATGTCCTGTTTCAGTCAATTACTATCATCCTGACTGTCTGTCCATTCTGCGAAACTATCAATGTCCTGTTTCAGTCAATTACTATCATCCTGACTGTCTGTCCATTCTGCTAAACTATCAATGTCCTGTTTCAGTCAATTACTATCATCCTGAGGGTCTATCCATTCTGCTAAAATATCAATGTCCTGTTCCAGTCAATTACTATCATCCTGACTGTCTGTCCATTCTGCTAAACTATCAATGTCCTGTTTCAGTCAATTACTATCATCCTGACTGTCTGTCCATTCTGCTAAACTATCAATGTCCTGTTTCAATCAATTACTATCATCCTGACTGTCTATCCATTCTGCTAAACTATCAATGTCCTGTTTCAGTCAATTACTATCATCCTGATCCTCTGTCCATTCTGCTAAACTTTCCATGTCTTGTTTCAGTCAATTACTATCATCCTGACTGTCTGTCCATTCTGCTAAACTATCCATGTCCTGTTTCAGTCAATTACTATCATCCTGACTGTCTGTCCATTCTGCTAAACTATCAATGTCCTGTTTCAGTCAATTACTATCATCCTGACTGTCTATCCATTCTGCTAAATTATCAATGTCCTGTTTCAGTCAATTACTATCATCCTGACTCTCTGTCCATTCTGCTAAACTATCAATGTCCTGTTTCAGTCAATTACTATCATCCTGACTGTCTGTCCATTCTGCTAAACTATCAATGTCCTGTTTCAGTCAATTACTATCATCCTGACTGTCTGTCCATTCTGCTAAACTATCAATGTCCTGTTTCAGTCAATTACTATCATCCTGAGGGTCTATCCATTCTGCAAAAATATCAATGTCCTGTTCCAGTCAATTACTATCATCCTGACTGTCTGTCCATTCTGCTAAACTATCAATGTCCTGTTTCAGTCAATTACTATCATCCTGACTGTCTGTCCATTCTGCTAAACTATCAATGTCCTGTCTCAGTCAATTACTATCATCCTGACTGTCTGTCCATTCTGCTACACTATCCATGTCCTGTTCCAGTCAATTATTTTAATCCTGACTGTCTGTCCATTCTGCTAAACTATCAATGTCCTGTTTCGGTCATTTACTATCATCCTGACTGTCTATCCATTCTGCTAAACTATCCATGTCCTGTTTCAGTCAATTACTATCATCCTGACCGTCTATCCATTCTGCTAAACTATCCATGTCCTGTTTCAGTCAATTACTATCATCCTGACAGTCTGTCCATTCTGCTCAGCTATCCATGTCCTGTTTCAGTCAATTACTATCATCCTGACTGTCTATCCATTCTGCTAAACAATCCATGTCCTGTTTCAGTCAATTACTATCATCCTGACTGTCTATCCATTCTGCTAAACTATCCATGTCCTGTTTCAGTCAATTACTATCATCCTGACTCTCTGTCCATTCGACTAACCTATCAATGTCCAGTTTCAGTCAATTACTATCATCCTGACTGTCTATCCATTCTGCTAAACTATCAATGTCCTGTTTCAGTCAATTACTATCATCCTGACTGTCTGTCCATTCTGCGAAACTATCAATGTCCTGTTTCAGTCAATTACTATCATCCTGACTGTCTGTCCATTCTGCTAAACTATCAATGTCCTGTTTCAGTCAATTACTATCATCCTGAGGGTCTATCCATTCTGCTAAAATATCAATGTCCTGTTCCAGTCAATTACTATCATCCTGACTGTCTGTCCATTCTGCTAAACTATCAATGTCCTGTTTCAGTCAATTACTATCATCCTGACTGTCTGTCCATTCTGCTAAACTATCAATGTCCTGTCTCAGTCAATTACTATCATCCTGACTGTCTATCCATTCTGCTACACTATCCATGTCCTGTTCCAGTCAATTATTTTCATCCTGACTGTCTGTCCATTCTGCTAAACTATCAATGTCCTGTTTCGGTCATTTACTATCATCCTGACTGTCTATCCATTCTGCTAAACTATCCATGTCCTGTTTCAGTCAATTACTATCATCCTGACCGTCTATCCATTCTGCTAAACTATCCATGTCCTGTTTCAGTCAATTACTATCATCCTGACAGTCTGTCCATTCTGCTCAGCTATCCATGTCCTGTTTCAGTCAATTACTATCATCCTGACTGTCTATCCATTCTGCTAAACAATCCATGTCCTGTTTCAGTCAATTACTATCATCCTGACTGTCTATCCATTCTGCTAAACTATCCATGTCCTGTTTCAGTCAATTACTATCATCCTGACTCTCTGTCCATTCGACTAACCTATCAATGTCCAGTTTCAGTCAATTACTATCATCATGACTGTCTGTCCATTCTGCTAAACTAGCAATGTCCTGTTTCAGTCAATTACTATCATCCTGACTCTCTGTCCATTCTGCTAACCTATCAATGTCCAGTTTCAGTCAATTACTATCATCCTGACTGTCTGTCCATTCTGCTAAACTATCAATATCCTTTTTCAGTCAATTACTATCATCCTGACTGTCTATCCATTCTGCTAAACTATCAATGTCCTGTTTCAGTCAATTACTATCATCCTGATCCTCTGTCCATTCTGCTAAACTTTCCATGTCTTGTTTCAGTCAATTACTATCATCCTGACTGTCTGTCCATTCTGCTAAACTATCCATGTCCTGTTTCAGTCAATTACTATCATCCTGACTGTCTGTCCATTCTGCTAAACTATCAATGTCCTGTTTCAGTCAAATACTATCATCCGGACTCTCTGTCCATTCTGCTAAACTATCAATGTCCTGTTTCAGTCAATTACTAACATCCTGACTGTCTGTCCATTCTGCTAAACTATCAATGTCCTGTTTCAGTCAATTACTATCATCCTGACTGTCTGTCCATTCTGCTAAACTATCCATGTCCTGTTTCAGTCAATTACTATCATCCTGACTGTCTGTCCATTCTGCTAAACTATCAATGTCCTGTTTCAGTCAATTACTATCATCCTGACTGTCTATCCATTCTGCTAACTTATCAATGTCCTGTTTCAGTCAATTACTATCATCCTGACTGTCTATCCATTCTGCTAAATTATCAATGTCCTGTTTCAGTCAATTACTATCATCCTGACTCTCTGTCCATTCTGCTAAACTATCAATGTCCTGTTTCAGTCAATTACTATCATCCTGACTGTCTGTCCATTCTGCTAAACTATCAATGTGTTGTTTCAGTCAATTACTATCATCCTGACTGTCTGTCCATTCTGCTATACTATCAATGTCCTGTTTCAGTCAATTACTATCATCCTGAGGGTCTATCCATTCTGCTAAAATATCAATGTCCTGTTCCAGTCAATTACTATCATCCTGACTGTCTGTCCATTCTGCTAAACTATCAATGTCCTGTTTCAGTCAATTACTATGATCCTGATCCTCTGTCCATTCTGCTAAACTTTCCATGTCTTGTTTCAGTCAATTACTATCATCCTGACTGTCTGTCCATTCTGCTAAACTATCCATGTCCTGTTTCAGTCAATTACTATCATCCTGACTGTCTGTCCATTCTGCTAAACTATCAATGTCCTGTTTCAGTCAATTACTATCATCCTGACTCTCTGTCCATTCTGCTAAACTATCAATGTCCTGTTTCAGTCAATTACTATCATCCTGACTGTCTGTCCATTCTGCTAAACTATCAATGTCCTGTTTCAGTCAATTACTATCATCCTGACTGTCTGTCCATTCTGCTAAACTATCCATGTCCTGTTTCAGTCAATTACTATCATCCTGACTGTCTGTCCATTCTGCTAAACTATCAATGTCCTGTTTCAGTCAATTACTATCATCCTGACTGTCTATCCATTCTGCTAACTTATCAATGTCCTGTTTCAGTCAATTACTATCATCCTGACTGTCTATCCATTCTGCTAAATTATCAATGTCCTGTTTCAGTCAATTACTATCATCCTGACTCTCTGTCCATTCTGCTAAACTATCAATGTCCTGTTTCAGTCAATTACTATCATCCTGACTGTCTGTCCATTCTGCTAAACTATCAATGTCCTGTTTCAGTCAATTACTATCATCCTGACTGTCTGTCCATTCTGCTAAACTATCAATGTCCTGTTTCAGTCAATTACTATCATCCTGAGGATCTATCCATTCTGCTATAATATCAATGTCCTGTTCCAGTCAATTACTATCATCCTGACTGTCTGTCCATTCTGCTAAACTATCAATGTCCTGTTTCAGTCAATTACTATCATCCTGACTGTCTGTCCATTCTGCTAAATTATCAATGTCCTGTTTCAGTCAATTACTATCATCCTGACTCTCTGTCCATTCTGCTAAACTATCAATGTCCTGTTTCAGTCAATTACTATCATCCTGACTGTCTGTCCAGTCTGCTAAATTATCAATGTCCTGTTTCAGTCAATTACTATCATCCTGACTCTCTGTCCATTCTGCTAAACTATCAATGTCCTGTTTCAGTCAATTACTATCATCCTGACTGTCTGTCCATTCTGCTAAACTATCAATGTCCTGTTTCAGTCAATTACTATCATCCTGACTCTCTGTCCATTCTGCTAAACTATCAATGTCCTGTTTCAGTCAATTACTATCATCCTGACTGTCTGTCCATTCTGCTAAACTATCAATGTCCTGTTTCAGTCAATTACTATCATCCTGACTCTCTGTCCAGTCTGCTAAACTATCAATGTCCTGTTTCAGTCAATTACTATCATCCTGACTGTCTGTCCATTCTGCTAAACTATCAATGTCCTGTTTCAGTCAATTACTATCATCATGACTGTCTATCCATTCTGCTAAACTATCCATGTCCTGTTTCAGTCAATTACTATCATCCTGACTGTCTATCCATTCTGCTAAACTATCCATGTCCTGTTTCAGTCAATTACCATCATCCTGACTGTCTATCCATTCTGCTAAACTATCAATGTCCTGTTTCAGTCAATTACTATCATCCTGACTGTCTATCCATTCTGCTAAACAATCAATGTCCTGTTTCAGTCAATTACTATCATCCTGACTGTCTATCCATTCTGCTGAACTATCTATGTCCTGTTTCAGTCAATTACTATCATTCTTTCTGTCTGTCCATTCTGCTAACCTATCAATGTCCTGTTTCAGTCAATTACTATCATCCTGACTGTCTATCCATTTTACTAAACTATTCATGTCCTGTTTCAGTCAATTACTATCAACCTGACTGTCTGTCCATTCTGCTAAACTATCCATGTCCTGTTTCAGTCAATTACTATCATCCTGACTGTCTGTCCATTCTGCTAAACTATCAATGTCCTGTTTCAGTCAATTACTATCATCCTGACTGTCTGTCCAATCTGCTAAACTATCAATGTCCTGTCTCAGTCAATTACTATCATCCTGACTGTCTGTCCATTCTGCTACACTATCCATGTCCTGTTTCAGTCAATTACTATCATCCTGACTGTCTATCCATTCTGCTAAACTATCCATGTCCTGTTTCAGTCAATTACCATCATCCTGACTGTCTATCCATTCTGCTAAACTATCAATGTCCTGTTTCAGTCAATTACTATCATCCTGACTGTCTATCCATTCTGCTAAACAATCAATGTCCTGTTTCAGTCAATTACTATCATCCTGACTGTCTATCAATTCTGCTGAACTATCTATGTCCTGTTTCAGTCAATTACTATCATCCTGACTGTCTGTCCATTCTGCTAACCTATCAATGTCCTGTTTCAGTCAATTACTATCATCCTGAGGGTCTATCCATTCTGCTAAAATATCAATGTCCTGTTCCAGTCAATTACTATCATCCTGACTGTCTGTCCATTCTGCTAAACTATCCATGTCCTGTTTCAGTCAATTACTATCATCCTGAGGGTCTATCCATTCTGCTAAAATATCAATGTCCTGTTCCAGTCAATTACTATCATCCTGACTGTCTGTCCATTCTGCTAAACTATCAATGTCCTGTCTCAGTCAATTACTATCATCCTGACTGTCTGTCCATTCTGCTACACTATCCATGTCCTGTTCCAGTCAATTATTTTCATCCTGACTGTCTGTCCATTCTGCTAAACTATCAATGTCCTGTTTCGGTCATTTACTATCATCCTGACTGTCTATCCATTCTGCTAAACTATCCATGTCCTGTTTCAGTCAATTACTATCATCCTGACCGTCTATCCATTCTGCTAAACTATCCATGTCCTGTTTCAGTCAATTACTATCATCCTGACAGTCTGTCCATTCTGCTCAGCTATCCATGTCCTGTTTCAGTCAATTACTATCATCCTGACTGTCTATCCATTCTGCTAAACAATCCATGTCCTGTTTCAGTCAATTACTATCATCCTGACTGTCTATCCATTCTGCTAAACTATCCATGTCCTGTTTCAGTCAATTACTATCATCCTGACTCTCTGTCCATTCGACTAACCTATCAATGTCCTGTTTCAGTCAATTACTATCATCCTGACTCTCTGTCCATTCTGCTAACCTATCAATGTCCAGTTTCAGTCAATTACTATCATCCTGACTGTCTGTCCATTCTGCTAAACTATCAATATCCTTTTTCAGTCAATTACTATCATCCTGACTGTCTATCCATTCTGCTAAACTATCAATGTCCTGTTTCAGTCAATTACTATCATCCTGATCCTCTGTCCATTCTGCTAAACTTTCCATGTCTTGTTTCAGTCAATTACTATCATCCTGACTGTCTGTCCATTCTGCTAAACTATCCATGTCCTGTTTCAGTCAATTACTATCATCCTGACTGTCTGTCCATTCTGCAAAACTATCAATGTCCTGTTTCAGTCAATTACTATCATCCTGACTGTCTATCCATTCTGCTAAATTATCAATGTCCTGTTTCAGTCAATTACTATCATCCTGACTCTCTGTCCATTCTGCTAAACTATCAATGTCCTGTTTCAGTCAATTACTATCATCCTGACTGTCTGTCCATTCTGCTAAACTATCAATGTCCTGTTTCAGTCAATTACTATCATCCTGACTGTCTGTCCATTCTGCTAAACTATCAATGTCCTGTTTCAGTCAATTACTATCATCCTGAGGGTCTATCCATTCTGCAAAAATATCAATGTCCTGTTCCAGTCAATTACTATCATCCTGACTGTCTGTCCATTCTGCTAAACTATCAATGTCCTTTTTCAGTCAATTACTATCATCCTGACTGTCTGTCCATTCTGCTAAACTATCAATGTCCTGTCTCAGTCAATTACTATCATCCTGACTGTCTGTCCATTCTGCTACACTATCCATGTCCTGTTCCAGTCAATTATTTTCATCCTGACTGTCTGTCCATTCTGCTAAACTATCAATGTCCTGTTTCGGTCATTTACTATCATCCTGACTGTCTATCCATTCTGCTAAACTATCCATGTCCTGTTTCAGTCAATTACTATCATCCTGGCCGTCTATCCATTCTGCTAAACTATCCATGTCCTGTTTCAGTCAATTACTATCATCCTGACAGTCTGTCCATTCTGCTCAGCTATCCATGTCCTGTTTCAGTCAATTACTATCATCCTGACTGTCTATCCATTCTGCTAAACAATCCATGTCCTGTTTCAGTCAATTACTATCATCCTGACTGTCTATCCATTCTGCTAAACTATCCATGTCCTGTTTCAGTCAATTACTATCATCCTGACTCTCTGTCCATTCGACTAACCTATCAATGTCCAGTTTCAGTCAATTACTATCATCCTGACTGTCTGTCCATTCTGCTAAACTAGCAATGTCCTGTTTCAGTCAATTACTATCATCCTGACTCTCTGTCCATTCTGCTAACCTATCAATGTCCAGTTTCAGTCAATTACTATCATCCTGACTGTCTGTCCATTCTGCTAAACTATCAATATCCTTTTTCAGTCAATTACTATCATCCTGACTGTCTATCCATTCTGCTAAACTATCAATGTCCTGTTTCAGTCAATTACTATCATCCTGATCCTCTGTCCATTCTGCTAAACTTTCCATGTCTTGTTTCAGTCAATTACTATCATCCTGACTGTCTGTCCATTCTGCTAAACTATCCATGTCCTGTTTCAGTCAATTACTATCATCCTGACTGTCTGTCCATTCTGCTAAACCATCAATGTCCTGTTTCAGTCAATTACTATCATCCTGACTGTCTATCCATTCTGCTAAATTATCAATGTCCTGTTTCAGTCAATTACTATCATCCTGACTCTCTGTCCATTCTGCTAAACTATCAATGTCCTGTTTCAGTCAATTACTATCATCCTGACTGTCTGTCCATTCTGCTAAACTATCAATGTCCTGTTTCAGTCAATTACTATCATCCTGACTGTCTGTCCATTCTGCTAAACTATCAATGTCCTGTTTCAGTCAATTACTATCATCCTGAGGGTCTATCCATTCTGCTAAAATATCAATGTCCTGTTCCAGTCAATTACTATCATCCTGACTGTCTGTCCATTCTGCTAAACTATCAATGTCCTGTTTCAGTCAATTACTATCATCCTGACTGTCTGTCCATTCTGCTAAACTATCAATGTCCTGTCTCAGTCAATTACTATCATCCTGACTGTCTGTCCATTCTGCTAAACTATCAATGTCCTGTCTCAGTCAATTATTTTCATCCTGACTGTCTGTCCATTCTGCTAAACTATCAATGTCCTGTTTCGGTCATTTACTATCATCCTGACTGTCTATCCATTCTGCTAAACTATCCATGTCCTGTTTCAGTCAATTACTATCATCCTGACCGTCTATCCATTCTGCTAAACTATCCATGTCCTGTTTCAGTCAATTACTATCATCCTGACAGTCTGTCCATTCTGCTCAGCTATCCATGTCCTGTTTCAGTCAATTACTATCATCCTGACTGTCTATCCATTCTGCTAAACAATCCATGTCCTGTTTCAGTCAATTACTATCATCCTGACTGTCTATCCATTCTGCTAAAGTATCCATGTCCTGTTTCAGTCAATTACTATCATCCTGACTCTCTGTCCATTCGACTAACCTATCAATGTCCAGTTTCAGTCAATTACTATCATCATGACTGTCTGTCCATTCTGCTAAACTAGCAATGTCCTGTTTCAGTCAATTACTATCATCCTGACTCTCTGTCCATTCTGCTAACCTATCAATGTCCAGTTTCAGTCAATTACTATCATCCTGACTGTCTGTCCATTCTGCTAAACTATCAATATCCTTTTTCAGTCAATTACTATCATCCTGACTGTCTATCCATTCTGCTAAACTATCAATGTCCTGTTTCAGTCAATTACTATCATCCTGATCCTCTGTCCATTCTGCTAAACTTTCCATGTCTTGTTTCAGTCAATTACTATCATCCTGACTGTCTGTCCATTCTGCTAAACTATCCATGTCCTGTTTCAGTCAATTACTATCATCCTGACTGTCTGTCCATTCTGCTAAACTATCAATGTCCTGTTTCAGTCAATTACTATCATCCTGACTCTCTGTCCATTCTGCTAAACTATCAATGTCCTGTTTCAGTCAATTACTAACATCCTGACTGTCTGTCCATTCTGCTAAACTATCAATGTCCTGTTTCAGTCAATTACTATCATCCTGACTGTCTGTCCATTCTGCTAAACTATCCATGTCCTGTTTCAGTCAATTACTATCATCCTGACTGTCTGTCCATTCTGCTAAACTATCAATGTCCTGTTTCAGTCAATTACTATCATCCTGACTGTCTATCCATTCTGCTAACTTATCAATGTCCTGTTTCAGTCAATTACTATCATCCTGACTGTCTATCCATTCTGCTAAATTATCAATGTCCTGTTTCAGTCAATTACTATCATCCTGACTCTCTGTCCATTCTGCTAAACTATCAATGTCCTGTTTCAGTCAATTACTATCATCCTGACTGTCTGTCCATTCTGCTAAACTATCAATGTCCTGTTTCAGTCAATTACTATCATCCTGACTGTCTGTCCATTCTGCTAAACTATCAATGTCCTGTTTCAGTCAATTACTATCATCCTGAGGGTCTATCCATTCTGCTAAAATATCAATGTCCTGTTCCAGTCAATTACTATCATCCTGACTGTCTGTCCATTCTGCTAAACTATCAATGTCCTGTTTCAGTCAATTACTATCATCCTGATCCTCTGTCCATTCTGCTAAACTTTCCATGTCTTGTTTCAGTCAATTACTATCATCCTGACTGTCTGTCCATTCTGCTAAACTATCCATGTCCTGTTTCAGTCAATTACTATCATCCTGACTGTCTGTCCATTCTGCTAAACTATCAATGTCCTGTTTCAGTCAATTACTATCATCCTGACTCTCTGTCCATTCTGCTAAACTATCAATGTCCTGTTTCAGTCAATTACTATCATCCTGACTGTCTGTCCATTCTGCTAAACTATCAATGTCCTGTTTCAGTCAATTACTATCATCCTGACTGTCTGTCCATTCTGCTAAACTATCCATGTCCTGTTTCAGTCAATTACTATCATCCTGACTGTCTGTCCATTCTGCTAAACTATCAATGTCCTGTTTCAGTCAATTACTATCGTCCTGACTGTCTATCCATTCTGCTAACTTATCAATGTCCTGTTTCAGTCAATTACTATCATCCTGACTGTCTATCCATTCTGCTAAATTATCAATGTCCTGTTTCAGTCAATTACTATCATCCTGACTCTCTGTCCATTCTGCTAAACTATCAATGTCCTGTTTCAGTCAATTACTATCATCCTGACTGTCTGTCCATTCTGCTAAACTATCAATGTCCTGTTTCAGTCAATTACTATCATCCTGACTGTCTGTCCATTCTGCTAAACTATCAATGTCCTGTTTCAGTCAATTACTATCATCCTGAGGGTCTATCCATTCTGCTAAAATATCAATGTCCTGTTCCAGTCAATTACTATCATCCTGACAGTCTGTCCATTCTGCTCAGCTATCCATGTCCTGTTTCAGTCAATTACTATCATCCTGACTGTCTATCCATTCTGATAAACAATCCATGTCCTGTTTCAGTCAATTACTATCATCCTGACTGTCTATCCATTCTGCTAAACTATCCATGTCCTGTTTCAGTCAATTACTATCATCCTGACTCTCTGTCCATTCGACTAACCTATCAATGTCCAGTTTCAGTCAATTACTATCATCCTGACTGTCTGTCCATTCTGCTAAACTATCAATGTCCTGTTTCAGTCAATTACTATCATCCTGACTCTCTGTCCATTCTGCTAACCTATCAATGTCCAGTTTCAGTCAATTACTATCATCCTGACTGTCTGTCCATTCTGCTAAACTATCAATATCCTTTTTCAGTCAATTACTATCATCCTGACTGTCTATCCATTCTGCTAAACTATCAATGTCCTGTTTCAGTCAATTACTATCATCCTGATCCTCTGTCCATTCTGCTAAACTTTCCATGTCTTGTTTCAGTCAATTACTATCATCCTGACTGTCTGTCCATTCTGCTAAACTATCCATGTCCTGTTTCAGTCAATTACTATCATCCTGACTGTCTGTCCATTCTGCTAAACTATCAATGTCCTGTTTCAGTCAATTACTATCATCCTGACTGTCTATCCATTCTGCTAAATTATCAATGTCCTGTTTCAGTCAATTACTATCATCCTGACTCTCTGTCCATTCTGCTAAACTATCAATGTCCTGTTTCAGTCAATTACTATCATCCTGACTGTCTGTCCATTCTGCTAAACTATCAATGTCCTGTTTCAGTCAATTACTATCATCCTGACTGTCTGTCCATTCTGCTAAACTATCAATGTCCTGTTTCAGTCAATTACTATCATCCTGAGGGTCTATCCATTCTGCAAAAATATCAATGTCCTGTTCCAGTCAATTACTATCATCCTGACTGTCTGTCCATTCTGCTAAACTATCAATGTCCTGTTTCAGTCAATTACTATCATCCTGACTGTCTGTCCATTCTGCTAAACTATCAATGTCCTGTCTCAGTCAATTACTATCATCCTGACTGTCTGTCCATTCTGCTACACTATCCATGTCCTGTTCCAGTCAATTATTTTCATCCTGACTGTCTGTCCATTCTGCTAAACTATCAATGTCCTGTTTCGGTCATTTACTATCATCCTGACTGTCTATCCATTCTGCTAAACTATCCATGTCCTGTTTCAGTCAATTACTATCATCCTGACCGTCTATCCATTCTGCTAAACTATCCATGTCCTGTTTCAGTCAATTACTATCATCCTGACAGTCTGTCCATTCTGCTCAGCTATCCATGTCCTGTTTCAGTCAATTACTATCATCCTGACTGTCTATCCATTCTGCTAAACAATCCATGTCCTGTTTCAGTCAATTACTATCATCCTGACTGTCTATCCATTCTGCTAAACTATCCATGTCCTGTTTCAGTCAATTACTATCATCCTGACTCTCTGTCCATTCGACTAACCTATCAATGTCCAGTTTCAGTCAATTACTATCATCCTGACTGTCTGTCCATTCTGCTAAACTAGCAATGTCCTGTTTCAGTCAATTACTATCATCCTGACTCTCTGTCCATTCTGCTAACCTATCAATGTCCAGTTTCAGTCAATTACTATCATCCTGACTGTCTGTCCATTCTGCTAAACTATCAATATCCTTTTTCAGTCAATTACTATCATCCTGACTGTCTATCCATTCTGCTAAACTATCAATGTCCTGTTTCAGTCAATTACTATCATCCTGATCCTCTGTCCATTCTGCTAAACTTTCCATGTCTTGTTTCAGTCAATTACTATCATCCTGACTGTCTGTCCATTCTGCTAAACTATCCATGTCCTGTTTCAGTCAATTACTATCATCCTGACTGTCTGTCCATTCTGCTAAACTATCAATGTCCTGTTTCAGTCAATTACTATCATCCTGACTGTCTATCCATTCTGCTAAATTATCAATGTCCTGTTTCAGTCAATTACTATCATCCTGACTCTCTGTCCATTCTGCTAAACTATCAATGTCCTGTTTCAGTCAATTACTATCATCCTGACTGTCTGTCCATTCTGCGAAACTATCAATGTCCTGTTTCAGTCAATTACTATCATCCTGACTGTCTGTCCATTCTGCTAAACTATCAATGTCCTGTTTCAGTCAATTACTATCATCCTGAGGGTCTATCCATTCTGCTAAAATATCAATGTCCTGTTCCAGTCAATTACTATCATCCTGACTGTCTGTCCATTCTGCTAAACTATCAATGTCCTGTTTCAGTCAATTACTATCATCCTGACTGTCTGTCCATTCTGCTAAACTATCAATGTCCTGTCTCAGTCAATTACTATCATCCTGACTGTCTATCCATTCTGCTACACTATCCATGTCCTGTTCCAGTCAATTATTTTCATCCTGACTGTCTGTCCATTCTGCTAAACTATCAATGTCCTGTTTCGGTCATTTACTATCATCCTGACTGTCTATCCATTCTGCTAAACTATCCATGTCCTGTTTCAGTCAATTACTATCATCCTGACCGTCTATCCATTCTGCTAAACTATCCATGTCCTGTTTCAGTCAATTACTATCATCCTGACAGTCTGTCCATTCTGCTCAGCTATCCATGTCCTGTTTCAGTCAATTACTATCATCCTGACTGTCTATCCATTCTGCTAAACAATCCATGTCCTGTTTCAGTCAATTACTATCATCCTGACTGTCTATCCATTCTGCTAAACTATCCATGTCCTGTTTCAGTCAATTACTATCATCCTGACTCTCTGTCCATTCGACTAACCTATCAATGTCCAGTTTCAGTCAATTACTATCATCCTGACTGTCTGTCCATTCTGCTAAACTAGCAATGTCCTGTTTCAGTCAATTACTATCATCCTGACTCTCTGTCCATTCTGCTAACCTATCAATGTCCAGTTTCAGTCAATTACTATCATCCTGACTGTCTGTCCATTCTGCTAAACTATCAATATCCTTTTTCAGTCAATTACTATCATCCTGACTGTCTATCCATTCTGCTAAACTATCAATGTCCTGTTTCAGTCAATTACTATCATCCTGATCCTCTGTCCATTCTGCTAAACTTTCCATGTCTTGTTTCAGTCAATTACTATCATCCTGACTGTCTGTCCATTCTGCTAAACTATCCATGTCCTGTTTCAGTCAATTACTATCATCCTGACTGTCTGTCCATTCTGCTAAACTATCAATGTCCTGTTTCAGTCAATTACTATCATCCTGACTCTCTGTCCATTCTGCTAAACTATCAATGTCCTGTTTCAGTCAATTACTAACATCCTGACTGTCTGTCCATTCTGCTAAACTATCAATGTCCTGTTTCAGTCAATTACTATCATCCTGACTGTCTATCCATTCTGCTAACTTATCAATGTCCTGTTCCAGTCAATTACTATCATCCTGACTGTCTGTCCATTCTGCTAAACTATCAATGTCCTGTTTCAGTCAATTACTATCATCCTGACTGTCTGTCCATTCTGCTAAACTATCAATGTCCTGTCTCAGTCAATTACTATCAACCTGACTGTCTATCCATTCTGCTACACTATCCATGTCCTGTTCCAGTCAATTATTTTCATCCTGACTGTCTGTCCATTCTGCTAAACTATCAATGTCCTGTTTCGGTCATTTACTATCATCCTGACTGTCTATCCATTCTGCTAAACTATCCATGTCCTGTTTCAGTCAATTACTATCATCCTGACCGTCTATCCATTCTGCTAAACTATCCATGTCCTGTTTCAGTCAATTACTATCATCCTGACAGTCTGTCCATTCTGCTCAGCTATCCATGTCCTGTTTCAGTCAATTACTATCATCCTGACTGTCTATCCATTCTGCTAAACAATCCATGTCCTGTTTCAGTCAATTACTATCATCCTGACTGTCTATCCATTCTGCTAAACTATCCATGTCCTGTTTCAGTCAATTACTATCATCCTGACTCTCTGTCCATTCGACTAACCTATCAATGTCCAGTTTCAGTCAATTACTATCATCATGACTGTCTGTCCATTCTGCTAAACTAGCAATGTCCTGTTTCAGTCAATTACTATCATCCTGACTCTCTGTCCATTCTGCTAACCTATCAATGTCCAGTTTCAGTCAATTACTATCATCCTGACTGTCTGTCCATTCTGCTAAACTATCAATATCCTTTTTCAGTCAATTACTATCATCCTGACTGTCTATCCATTCTGCTAAACTATCAATGTCCTGTTTCAGTCAATTACTATCATCCTGATCCTCTGTCCATTCTGCTAAACTTTCCATGTCTTGTTTCAGTCAATTACTATCATCCTGACTGTCTGTCCATTCTGCTAAACTATCCATGTCCTGTTTCAGTCAATTACTATCATCCTGACTGTCTGTCCATTCTGCTAAACTATCAATGTCCTGTTTCAGTCAATTACTATCATCCTGACTCTCTGTCCATTCTGCTAAACTATCAATGTCCTGTTTCAGTCAATTACTAACATCCTGACTGTCTGTCCATTCTGCTAAACTATCAATGTCCTGTTTCAGTCAATTACTATCATCCTGACTGTCTGTCCATTCTGCTAAACTATCCATGTCCTGTTTCAGTCAATTACTATCATCCTGACTGTCTGTCCATTCTGCTAAACTATCAATGTCCTGTTTCAGTCAATTACTATCATCCTGACTGTCTATCCATTCTGCTAACTTATCAATGTCCTGTTTCAGTCAATTACTATCATCCTGACTGTCTATCCATTCTGCTAAATTATCAATGTCCTGTTTCAGTCAATTACTATCATCCTGACTCTCTGTCCATTCTGCTAAACTATCAATGTCCTGTTTCAGTCAATTACTATCATCCTGACTGTCTGTCCATTCTGCTAAACTATCAATGTCCTGTTTCAGTCAATTACTATCATCCTGACTGTCTGTCCATTCTGCTAAACTATCAATGTCCTGTTTCAGTCAATTACTATCATCCTGAGGGTCTATCCATTCTGCTAAAATATCAATGTCCTGTTCCAGTCAATTACTATCATCCTGACTGTCTGTCCATTCTGCTAAACTATCAATGTCCTGTTTCAGTCAATTACTATCATCCTGATCCTCTGTCCATTCTGCTAAACTTTCCATGTCTTGTTTCAGTCAATTACTATCATCCTGACTGTCTGTCCATTCTGCTAATCTATCCATGTCCTGTTTCAGTCAATTACTATCATCCTGACTGTCTGTCCATTCTGCTAAACTATCAATGTCCTGTTTCAGTCAATTACTATCATCCTGACTCTCTGTCCATTCTGCTAAACTATCAATGTCCTGTTTCAGTCAATTACTATCATCCTGACTGTCTGTCCATTCTGCTAAACAATCAATGTCCTGTTTCAGTCAATTACTATCATCCTGACTGTCTGTCCATTCTGCTAAACTATCCATGTCCTGTTTCAGTCAATTACTATCATCCTGACTGTCTGTCCATTCTGCTAAACTATCAATGTCCTGTTTCAGTCAATTACTATCATCCTGACTGTCTATCCATTCTGCTAACTTATCAATGTCCTGTTTCAGTCAATTACTATCATCCTGACTGTCTATCCATTCTGCTAAATTATCAATGTCCTGTTTCAGTCAATTACTATCATCCTGACTCTCTGTCCATTCTGCTAAACTATCAATGTCCTGTTTCAGTCAATTACTATCATCCTGACTGTCTGTCCATTCTGCTAAACTATCAATGTCCTGTTTCAGTCAATTACTATCATCCTGACTGTCTGTCCATTCTGCTAAACTATCAATGTCCTGTTTCAGTCAATTACTATCATCCTGAGCATCTATCCATTCTGCTAAAATATCAATGTCCTGTTCCAGTCAATTACTATCATCCTGACTGTCTGTCCATTCTGCTAAACTATCAATGTCCTGTTTCAGTCAATTACTATCATCCTGACTGTCTGTCCATTCTGCTAAATTATCAATGTCCTGTTTCAGTCAATTACTATCATCCTGACTCTCTGTCCATTCTGCTAAACTATCAATGTCCTGTTTCAGTCAATTACTATCATCCTGACTGTCTGTCCAGTCTGCTAAATTATCAATGTCCTGTTTCAGTCAATTACTATCATCCTGACTCTCTGTCCATTCTGCTAAACTATCAATGTCCTGTTTCAGTCAATTACTATCATCCTGACTGTCTGTCCATTCTGCTAAACTATCAATGTCCTGTTTCAGTCAATTACTATCATCCTGACTCTCTGTCCATTCTGCTAAACTATCAATGTCCTGTTTCAGTCAATTACTATCATCCTGACTGTCTGTCCATTCTGCTAAACTATCAATGTCCTGTTTCAGTCAATTACTATCATCCTGACTCTCTGTCCAGTCTGCTAAACTATCAATGTCCTGTTTCAGTCAATTACTATCATCCTGACTGTCTGTCCATTCTGCTAAACTATCAATGTCCTGTTTCAGTCAATTACTATCATCATGACTGTCTATCCATTCTGCTAAACTATCCATGTCATGTTTCAGTCAATTACTATCATCCTGACTGTCTATCCATTCTGCTAAACTATCCATGTCCTGTTTCAGTCAATTACCATCATCCTGACTGTCTATCCATTCTGCTAAACTATCAATGTCCTGTTTCAGTCAATTACTATCATCCTGACTGTCTATCCATTCTGCTAAACAATCAATGTCCTGTTTCAGTCAATTACTATCATCCTGACTGTCTATCCATTCTGCTGAACTATCTATGTCCTGTTTCAGTCAATTACTATCATCCTGACTGTCTGTCCATTCTGCTAACCTATCAATGTCCTGTTTCAGTCAATTACTATCATCCTGACTGTCTATCCATTTTACTAAACTATTCATGTCCTGTTTCAGTCAATTACTATCATCCTGACTGTCTGTCCATTCTGCTAAACTATCCATGTCCTGTTTCAGTCAATTACTATCATCCTGACTGTCTGTCCATTCTGCTAAACTATCAATGTCCTGTTTCAGTCAATTACTATCATCCTGACTGTCTGTCCAATCTGCTAAACTATCAATGTCCTGTCTCAGTCAATTACTATCATCCTGACTGTCTGTCCATTCTGCTACACTATCCATGTCCTGTTTCAGTCAATTATTTTCATCCTGACTGTCTGTCCATTCTGCTAAACTATCAATGTCCTGTTTCGGTCATTTACTATCATCCTGACTTTCTATCCATTCTGCTAAACTATCCATGTCCTGATTCAGTCAATTACTATCATCCTGACCGTCTATCCATTCTGCTAAACTATCCATGTCCTGTTTCAGTCAATTACTATCATCCTGACACTCTGTCCATTCTGCTCAGCTATCCATGTCCTGTTTCAGTCAATTACTATCATCCTGACTGTCTGTCCATTCTGCTAAACTATCAATGTCCTGTTTCAGTCAATTACTATCATCCTGACTGTCTGTCCATTCTGCTAAACTATCAATGTCCTGTTTCAGTCAATTACTATCATCCTGAGGGTCTATCCATTCTGCTAAAATATCAATGTCCTGTTCCAGTCAATTACTATCATCCTGACTGTCTGTCCATTCTGCTACACTATCCATGTCCTGTTCCAGTCAATTATTTTCATCCTGACTGTCTGTCCATTCTGCTAAACTATCAATGTCCTGTTTCGGTCATTTACTATCATCCTGACTGTCTATCCATTCTGCTAAACTATCCATGTCCTGTTTCAGTCAATTACTATCATCCTGACCGTCTATCCATTCTGCTAAACTATCCATGTCCTGTTTCAGTCAATTACTATCATCCTGACAGTCTGTCCATTCTGCTCAGCTATCCATGTCCTGTTTCAGTCAATTACTATCATCCTGACTGTCTATCCATTCTGCTAAACAATCCATGTCCTGTTTCAGTCAATTACTATCATCCTGACTGTCTATCCATTCTGCTAAACTATCCATGTCCTGTTTCAGTCAATTACTATCATCCTGACTCTCTGTCCATTCGACTAACCTATCAATGTCCTGTTTCAGTCAATTACTATCATCCTGACTCTCTGTCCATTCTGCTAACCTATCAATGTCCAGTTTCAGTCAATTACTATCATCCTGACTGTCTGTCCATTCTGCTAAACTATCAATATCCTTTTTCAGTCAATTACTATCATCCTGACTGTCTATCCATTCTGCTAAACTATCAATGTCCTGTTTCAGTCAATTACTATCATCCTGATCCTCTGTCCATTCTGCTAAACTTTCCATGTCTTGTTTCAGTCAATTACTATCATCCTGACTGTCTGTCCATTCTGCTAAACTATCCATGTCCTGTTTCAGTCAATTACTATCATCCTGACTGTCTGTCCATTCTGCTAAACTATCAATGTCCTGTTTCAGTCAATTACTATCATCCTGACTGTCTATCCATTCTGCTAAATTATCAATGTCCTGTTTCAGTCAATTACTATCATCCTGACTCTCTGTCCATTCTGCTAAACTATCAATGTCCTGTTTCAGTCAATTACTATCATCCTGACTGTCTGTCCATTCTGCTAAACTATCAATGTCCTGTTTCAGTCAATTACTATCATCCTGACTGTCTGTCCATTCTGCTAAACTATCAATGTCCTGTTTCAGTCAATTACTATCATCCTGAGGGTCTATCCATTCTGCAAAAATATCAATGTCCTGTTCCAGTCAATTACTATCATCCTGACTGTCTGTCCATTCTGCTAAACTATCAATGTCCTGTTTCAGTCAATTACTATCATCCTGACTGTCTGTCCATTCTGCTAAACTATCAATGTCCTGTCTCAGTCAATTACTATCATCCTGACTGTCTGTCCATTCTGCTACACTATCCATGTCCTGTTCCAGTCAATTATTTTCATCCTGACTGTCTGTCCATTCTGCTAAACTATCAATGTCCTGTTTCGGTCATTTACTATCATCCTGACTGTCTATCCATTCTGCTAAACTATCCATGTCCTGTTTCAGTCAATTACTATCATCCTGACCGTCTATCCATTCTGCTAAACTATCCATGTCCTGTTTCAGTCAATTACTATCATCCTGACAGTCTGTCCATTCTGCTCAGCTATCCATGTCCTGTTTCAGTCAATTACTATCATCCTGACTGTCTATCCATTCTGCTAAACAATCCATGTCCTGTTTCAGTCAATTACTATCATCCTGACTGTCTATCCATTCTGCTAAACTATCCATGTCCTGTTTCAGTCAATTACTATCATCCTGACTCTCTGTCCATTCGACTAACCTATCAATGTCCAGTTTCAGTCAATTACTATCATCCTGACTGTCTGTCCATTCTGCTAAACTAGCAATGTCCTGTTTCAGTCAATTACTATCATCCTGACTCTCTGTCCATTCTGCTAACCTATCAATGTCCAGATTCAGTCAATTACTATCATCCTGACTGTCTGTCCATTCTGCTAAACTATCAATATCCTTTTTCAGTCAATTACTATCATCCTGACTGTCTATCCATTCTGCTAAACTATCAATGTCCTGTTTCAGTCAATTACTATCATCCTGATCCTCTGTCCATTCTGCTAAACTTTCCATGTCTTGTTTCAGTCAATTACTATCATCCTGACTGTCTGTCCATTCTGCTAAACTATCCATGTCCTGTTTCAGTCAATTACTATCATCCTGACTGTCTGTCCATTCTGCTAAACTATCAATGTCCTGTTTCAGTCAATTACTATCATCCTGACTGTCTATCCATTCTGCTAAATTATCAATGTCCTGTTTCAGTCAATTACTATCATCCTGACTCTCTGTCCATTCTGCTAAACTATCAATGTCCTGTTTCAGTCAATTACTATCATCCTGACTGTCTGTCCATTCTGCTAAACTATCAATGTCCTGTTTCAGTCAATTACTATCATCCTGACTGTCTGTCCATTCTGCTAAACTATCAATGTCCTGTTTCAGTCAATTACTATCATCCTGAGGGTCTATCCATTCTGCTAAAATATCAATGTCCTGTTCCAGTCAATTACTATCATCCTGACTGTCTGTCCATTCTGCTAAACTATCAATGTCCTGTTTCAGTCAATTACTATCATCCTGACTGTCTGTCCATTCTGCTAAACTATCAATGTCCTGTCTCAGTCAATTACTATCATCCTGACTGTCTATCCATTCTGCTACACTATCCATGTCCTGTTCCAGTCAATTATTTTCATCCTGACTGTCTGTCCATTCTGCTAAACTATCAATGTCCTGTTTCGGTCATTTACTATCATCCTGACTGTCTATCCATTCTGCTAAACTATCCATGTCCTGTTTCAGTCAATTACTATCATCCTGACCGTCTATCCATTCTGCTAAACTATCCATGTCCTGTTTCAGTCAATTACTATCATCCTGACAGTCTGTCCATTCTGCTCAGCTATCCATGTCCTGTTTCAGTCAATTACTATCATCCTGACTGTCTATCCATTCTGCTAAACAATCCATGTCCTGTTTCAGTCAATTACTATCATCCTGACTGTCTATCCATTCTGCTAAACTATCCATGTCCTGTTTCAGTCAATTACTATCATCCTGACTCTCTGTCCATTCGACTAACCTATCAATGTCCAGTTTCAGTCAATTACTATCATCATGACTGTCTGTCCATTCTGCTAAACTAGCAATGTCCTGTTTCAGTCAATTACTATCATCCTGACTCTCTGTCCATTCTGCTAACCTATCAATGTCCAGTTTCAGTCAATTACTATCATCCTGACTGTCTGTCCATTCTGCTAAACTATCAATATCCTTTTTCAGTCAATTACTATCATCCTGACTGTCTATCCATTCTGCTAAACTATCAATGTCCTGTTTCAGTCAATTACTATCATCCTGATCCTCTGTCCATTCTGCTAAACTTTCCATGTCTTGTTTCAGTCAATTACTATCATCCTGACTGTCTGTCCATTCTGCTAAACTATCCATGTCCTGTTTCAGTCAATTACTATCATCCTGACTGTCTGTCCATTCTGCTAAACTATCAATGTCCTGTTTCAGTCAATTACTATCATCCTGACTCTCTGTCCATTCTGCTAAACTATCAATGTCCTGTTTCAGTCAATTACTATCATCCTGACTGTCTATCCATTCTGCTAACTTATCAATGTCCTGTTTCAGTCAATTACTATCATCCTGACTGTCTATCCATTCTGCTAAATTATCAATGTCCTGTTTCAGTCAATTACTATCATCCAGACTCTCTGTCCATTCTGCTAAACTATCAATGTCCTGTTTCAGTCAATTACTATCATCCTGACTGTCTGTCCATTCTGCTAAACTATCAATGTCCTGTTTCAGTCAATTACTATCATCCTGACTGTCTGTCCATTCTGCTAAACTATCAATGTCCTGTTTCAGTCAATTACTATCATCCTGAGGGTCTATCCATTCTGCTAAAATATCAATGTCCTGTTCCAGTCAATTACTATCATCCTGACTGTCTGTCCATTCTGCTAAACTATCAATGTCCTGTTTCAGTCAATTACTATCATCCTGATCCTCTGTCCATTCTGCTAAACTTTCCATGTCTTGTTTCAGTCAATTACTATCATCCTGACTGTCTGTCCATTCTGCTAAACTATCCATGTCCTGTTTCAGTCAATTACTATCATCCTGACTGTCTGTCCATTCTGCTAAACTATCAATGTCCTGTTTCAGTCAATTACTATCATCCTGACTCTCTGTCCATTCTGCTAAACTATCAATGTCCTGTTTCAGTCAATTACTATCATCCTGACTGTCTGTCCATTCTGCTAAACTATCAATGTCCTGTTTCAGTCAATTACTATCATCCTGACTGTCTGTCCATTCTGCTAAACTATCCATGTCCTGTTTCAGTCAATTACTATCATCCTGACTGTCTGTCCATTCTGCTAAACTATCAATGTCCTGTTTCAGTCAATTACTATCGTCCTGACTGTCTATCCATTCTGCTAACTTATCAATGTCCTGTTTCAGTCAATTACTATCATCCTGACTGTCTATCCATTCTGCTAAATTATCAATGTCCTGTTTCAGTCAATTACTATCATCCTGACTCTCTGTCCATTCTGCTAAACTATCAATGTCCTGTTTCAGTCAATTACTATCATCCTGACTGTCTGTCCATTCTGCTAAACTATCAATGTCCTGTTTCAGTCAATTACTATCATCCTGACTGTCTGTCCATTCTGCTAAACTATCAATGTCCTGTTTCAGTCAATTACTATCATCCTGAGGGTCTATCCATTCTGCTAAAATATCAATGTCCTGTTCCAGTCAATTACTATCATCCTGACAGTCTGTCCATTCTGCTCAGCTATCCATGTCCTGTTTCAGTCAATTACTATCATCCTGACTGTCTATCCATTCTGATAAACAATCCATGTTTTGTTTCAGTCAATTACTATCATCCTGACTGTCTATCCATTCTGCTAAACTATCCATGTCCTGTTTCAGTCAATTACTATCATCCTGACTCTCTGTCCATTCGACTAACCTATCAATGTCCAGTTTCAGTCAATTACTATCATCCTGACTGTCTGTCCATTCTGCTAAACTATCAATGTCCTGTTTCAGTCAATTACTATCATCCTGACTCTCTGTCCATTCTGCTAACCTATCAATGTACAGTTTCAGTCAATTACTATCATCCTGACTGTCTGTCCATTCTGCTAAACTATCAATATCCTTTTTCAGTCAATTACTATCATCCTGACTGTCTATCCATTCTGCTAAACTATCAATGTCCTGTTTCAGTCAATTACTATCATCCTGATCCTCTGTCCATTCTGCTAAACTTTCCATGTCTTGTTTCAGTCAATTACTATCATCCTGACTGTCTGTCCATTCTGCTAAACTATCCATGTCCTGTTTCAGTCAATTACTATCATCCTGACTGTCTGTCCATTCTGCTAAACTATCAATGTCCTGTTTCAGTCAATTACTATCATCCTGACTGTCTATCCATTCTGCTAAATTATCAATGTCCTGTTTCAGTCAATTACTATCATCCTGACTCTCTGTCCATTCTGCTAAACTATCAATGTCCTGTTTCAGTCAATTACTATCATCCTGACTGTCTGTCCATTCTGCTAAACTATCAATGTCCTGTTTCAGTCAATTACTATCATCCCTACTGTCTGTCCATTCTGCTAAACTATCAATGTCCTGTTTCAGTCAATTACTATCATCCTGAGGGTCTATCCATTCTGCAAAAATATCAATGTCCTGTTCCAGTCAATTACTATCATCCTGACTGTCTGTCCATTCTGCTAAACTATCAATGTCCTGTTTCAGTCAATTACTATCATCCTGACTGTCTGTCCATTCTGCTAAACTATCAATGTCCTGTCTCAGTCAATTACTATCATCCTGACTGTCTGTCCATTCTGCTACACTATCCATGTCCTGTTCCAGTCAATTATTTTCATCCTGACTGTCTGTCCATTCTGCTAAACTATCAATGTCCTGTTTCGGTCATTTACTATCATCCTGACTGTCTATCCATTCTGCTAAACTATCCATGTCCTGTTTCAGTCAATTACTATCATCCTGACCGTCTATCCATTCTGCTAAACTATCCATGTCCTGTTTCAGTCAATTACTATCATCCTGACAGTCTGTCCATTCTGCTCAGCTATCCATGTCCTGTTTCAGTCAATTACTATCATCCTGACTGTCTATCCATTCTGCTAAACAATCCATGTCCTGTTTCAGTCAATTACTATCATCCTGACTGTCTATCCATTCTGCTAAACTATCCATGTCCTGTTTCAGTCAATTACTATCATCCTGACTCTCTGTCCATTCGACTAACCTATCAATGTCCAGTTTCAGTCAATTACTATCATCCTGACTGTCTGTCCATTCTGCTAAACTAGCAATGTCCTGTTTCAGTCAATTACTATCATCCTGACTCTCTGTCCATTCTGCTAACCTATCAATGTCCAGTTTCAGTCAATTACTATCATCCTGACTGTCTGTCCATTCTGCTAAACTATCAATATCCTTTTTCAGTCAATTACTATCATCCTGACTGTCTATCCATTCTGCTAAACTATCAATGTCCTGTTTCAGTCAATTACTATCATCCTGATCCTCTGTCCATTCTGCTAAACTTTCCATGTCTTGTTTCAGTCAATTACTATCATCCTGACTGTCTGTCCATTCTGCTAAACTATCCATGTCCTGTTTCAGTCAATTACTATCATCCTGACTGTCTGTCCATTCTGCTAAACTATCAATGTCCTGTTTCAGTCAATTACTATCATCCTGAGAGTCTATCCATTCTGCTAAATTATCAATGTCCTGTTTCAGTCAATTACTATCATCCTGACTCTCTGTCCATTCTGCTAAACTATCAATGTCCTGTTTCGGTCATTTACTATCATCCTGACTGTCTATCCATTCTGCTAAACTATCCATGTCCTGTTTCAGTCAATTACTATCATCCTGACCGTCTATCCATTCTGCTAAACTATCCATGTCCTGTTTCAGTCAAT
Organism: Heterodontus francisci; assembly: GCF_036365525.1. Taxonomy (NCBI): domain Eukaryota; kingdom Metazoa; phylum Chordata; class Chondrichthyes; order Heterodontiformes; family Heterodontidae; genus Heterodontus; species Heterodontus francisci. The sequence goes on along the minus strand of NC_090398.1, from coordinate 68,677,675 downwards.
TACTATCATCCTGACAGTCTGTCCATTCTGCTCAGCTATCCATGTCCTGTTTCAGTCAATTACTATCATCCTGACTGTCTATCCATTCTGCTAAACAATCCATGTCCTGTTTCAGTCAATTACTATCATCCTGACTGTCTATCCATTCTGCTAAACTATCCATGTCCTGTTTCAGCCAATTACTATCATCCTGACTCTCTGTCCATTCGACTAACCTATCAATGTCCAGTTTCAGTCAATTACTATCATCCTGACTGTCTGTCCATTCTGCTAAACTAGCAATGTCCTGTTTCAGTCAATTACTATCATCCTGACTCTCTGTCCATTCTGCTAACCTATCAATGTCCAGTTTCAGTCAATTACTATCATCCTGACTCTCTGTCCATTCTGCTAAACTATCAATATCCTTTTTCAGTCAATTACTATCATCCTGACTGTCTATCCATTCTGCTAAACTATCAATGTCCTGTTTCAGTCAATTACTATCATCCTGACTGTCTATCCATTCTGCTAAACAATCCATGTCCTGTTTCAGTCAATTACTATCATCCTGACTGTCTATCCATTCTGCTAAACTATCCATGTCCTGTTTCAGCCAATTACTATCATCCTGACTCTCTGTCCATTCGACTAACCTATCAATGTCCAGTTTCAGTCAATTACTATCATCCTGACTGTCTGTCCATTCTGCTAAACTAGCAATGTCCTGTTTCAGTCAATTACTATCATCCTGACTCTCTGTCCATTCTGCTAACCTATCAATGTCCAGTTTCAGTCAATTACTATCATCCTGACTCTCTGTCCATTCTGCTAAACTATCAATATCCTTTTTCAGTCAATTACTATCATCCTGACTGTCTATCCATTCTGCTAAACTATCAATGTCCTGTTTCAGTCAATTACTATCATCCTGATCCTCTGTCCATTCTGCTAAACTTTCCATGTCTTGTTTCAGTCAATTACTATCATCCTGACTGTCTGTCCATTCTGCTAAACTATCCATGTCCTGTTTCAGTCAATTACTATCATCCTGACTGTCTGTCCATTCTGCTAAACTATCAATGTCCTGTTTCAGTCAATTACTATCATCCTGACTCTCTGTCCATTCTGCTAAACTATCAATGTCCTGTTTCAGTCAATTACTAACGTCCTGACTGTCTGTCCATTCTGCTAAACTATCAATGTCCTGTTTCAGTCAATTACTATCATCCTGACTGTCTGTCCATTCTGCTAAACTATCCATGTCCTGTTTCAGTCAATTACTATCATCCTGACTGTCTGTCCATTCTGCTAAACTATCAATGTCCTGTTTCAGTCAATTACTATCATCCTGACTGTCTATCCATTCTGCTAACTTATCAATGTCCTGTTTCAGTCAATTACTATCATCCTGACTGTCTATCCATTCTGCTAAATTATCAATGTCCTGTTTCAGTCAATTACTATCATCCTGACTCTCTGTCCATTCTGCTAAACTATCAATGTCCTGTTTCAGTCAATTACTATCATCCTGACTGTCTGTCCATTCTGCTAAACTATCAATGTCCTGTTTCAGTCAATTACTATCATCCTGACTGTCTGTCCATTCTGCTAAACTATCAATGTCCTGTTTCAGTCAATTACTATCATCCTGAGGGTCTATCCATTCTGCTAAAATATCAATGTCCTGTTCCAGTCAATTACTATCATCCTGACTGTCTGTCCATTCTGCTAAACTATCAATGCCCTGTTTCAGTCAATTACTATCATCCTGATCCTCTGTCCATTCTGCTAAACTTTCCATGTCTTGTTTCAGTCAATCACTATCATCCTGACTGTCTGTCCATTCTGCTAAACTATCCATGTCCTGTTTCAGTCAATTACTATCATCCTGACTGTCTGTCCATTCTGCTAAACTATCAATGTCCTGTTTCAGTCAATTACTATCATCCTGACTCTCTGTCCATTCTGCTAAACTATCAATGTCCTGTTTCAGTCAATTACTATCATCCTGACTGTCTGTCCATTCTGCTAAACTATCAATGTCCTGTTTCAGTCAATTACTATCATCCTGACTGTCTGTCCATTCTGCTAAACTATCAATGTCCTGTTTCAGTCAATTACTATCATCCTGACTGTCTATCCATTCTGCTAACTTATCAATGTCCTGTTTCAGTCAATTACTATCATCCTGACTGTCTATCCATTCTGCTAAATTATCAATGTCCTGTTTCAGTCAATTACTATCATCCTGACTCTCTGTCCTTTCTGCTAAACTATCAATGTCCTGTTTCAGTCAATTACTATCATCCTGACTGTCTGTCCATTCTGCTAAACTATCAATGTCCTGTTTCAGTCAATTACTATCATCCTGACTGTCTGTCCATTCTGCTAAACTATCAATGTCCTGTTTCAGTCAATTACTATCATCCTGAGGGTCTATCCATTCTGCTAAAATATCAATGTCCTGTTCCAGTCAATTACTATCATCCTGACTGTCTGTCCATTCTGCTAAACTATCAATGTCCTGTTTCAGTCAATTACTATCATCCTGACTGTCTGTCCATTCTGCTAAATTATCAATGTCCTGTTTCAGTCAATTACTATCATCCTGACTCTCTGTCCATTCTGCTAAACTATCAATGTCCTGTTTCAGTCAATTACTATCATCCTGACTGTCTGTCCAGTCTGCTAAATTATCAATGTCCTGTTTCAGTCAATTACTATCATCCTGACTCTCTGTCCATTCTGCTAAACTATCAATGTCCTGTTTCAGTCAATTACTATCATCCTGACTGTCTGTCCATTCTGCTAAACTATCAATGTCCTGTTTCAGTCAATTACTATCATCCTGACTCTCTGTCCATTCTGCTAAACTATCAATGTCCTGTTTCAGTCAATTACTATCATCCTGACTGTCTGTCCATTCTGCTAAACTATCAATGTCCTGTTTCAGTCAATTACTATCATCCTGACTCTCTGTCCAGTCTGCTAAACTATCAATGTCCTGTTTCAGTCAATTACTATCATCCTGACTGTCTGTCCATTCTGCTAAACTATCAATGTCCTGTTTCAGTCAATTACTACCATCATGACTGTCTATCCATTCTGCTAAACTATCCATGTCCTGTTTCAGTCAATTACTATCATCCTGACTGTCTATCCATTCTGCTAAACTATCCATGTCCTGTTTCAGTCAATTACCATCATCCTGACTGTCTATCCATTCTGCTAAACTATCAATGTCCTGTTTCAGTCAATTACTATCATCCTGACTGTCTATCCATTCTGCTAAACAATCAATGTCCTGTTTCAGTCAATTACTATCATCCTGACTGTCTATCCATTCTGCTGAACTATCTATGTCCTGTTTCAGTCAATTACTATCATCCTGACTGTCTGTCCATTCTGCTAACCTATCAATGTCCTGTTTCAGTCAATTACTATCATCCTGACTCTCTATCCATTTTACTAAACTATTCATGTCCTGTTTCAGTCAATTACTATCATCCTGACTGTCTGTCCATTCTGCTAAACTATCCATGTCCTGTTTCAGTCAATTACTATCATCCTGACTGTCTGTCCATTCTGCTAAACTATCAATGTCCTGTTTCAGTCAATTACTATCATCCTGACTGTCTGTCCAATCTGCTAAACTATCAATGTCCTGTCTCAGTCAATTACTATCATCCTGACTGTCTGTCCATTCTGCTACACTATCCATGTCCTGTTTCAGTCAATTATTTTCATCCTGACTGTCTGTCCATTCTGCTAAACTATCAATGTCCTGTTTCGGTCATTTACTATCATCCTGACTGTCTATCCATTCTGCTAAACTATCCATGTCCTGTTTCAGTCAATTACTATCATCCTGACCGTCTATCCATTCTGCTAAACTATCCATGTCCTGTTTCAGTCAATTACTATCATCCTGACACTCTGTCCATTCTGCTCAGCTATCCATGTCCTGTTTCAGTCAATTACTATCATCCTGACTGTCTATCCATTCTGCTAAACAATCCATGTCCTGTTTCAGTCAATTACTATCATTCTGACTGTCTATCCATTCTGCTAAACTATCCATGTCCTGTTTCAGTCAATTACTATCATCCTGACTCTCTGTCCATTCGACTAACCTATCAATGTCCAGTTTCAGTCAATTACTATCATCCTGACTGTCTGTCCATTCTGCTAAACTAGCAATGTCCTGTTTCAGTCAATTACTATCATCCTGACTCTCTGTCCATTCTGCTAACCTATCAATGTCCAGTTTCAGTCAATTACTATCATCCTGACTGTCTGTCCATTCTGCTAAACTATCAATATCCTTTTTCAGTCAATTACTATCATCCTGACTGTCTATCCATTCTGCTAAACTATCAATGTCCTGTTTCAGTCAATTACTATCATCCTGATCCTCTGTCCATTCTGCTAAACTTTCCATGTCTTGTTTCAGTCAATTACTATCATCCTGACTGTCTGTCCATTCTGCTAAACTATCCATGTCCTGTTTCAGTCAATTACTATCATCCTGACTGTCTGTCCATTCTGCTAAACTATCAATGTCCTGTTTCAGTCAATTACTATCATCCTGACTCTCTGTCCATTCTGCTAAACTATCAATGTCCTGTTTCAGTCAATTACTATCATCCTGACTGTCTGTCCATTCTGCTAAACTATCAATGTCCTGTTTCAGTCAATTACTATCATCCTGACTGTCTATCCATTCTGCTAAAATACTAATGTCCTGTTTCAGTCAATTACTATCATCCTGACTGTCTGTCCATTCTGCTAAACTATCAATGTCCTGTTTCAGTCAATTACTATCATCCTGACTGTCTATCCATTCTGCTAACTCATCAATGTCCTGTTTCAGTCAATTACTATCATCCTGACTGTCTATCCATTCTGCTAAATTATCAATGTCCTGTTTCAGTCAATTACTATCATCCTGACTCTCTGTCCATTCTGCTAAACTATCAATGTCCTGTTTCAGTCAATTACTATCATCCTGACTGTTTGTCCATTCTGCTAAACTATCAATGTCCTGTTTCAGTCAATTACTATCATCCTGACTGTCTGTCCATTCTGCTAAACTATCAATGTCCTGTTTCAGTCAATTACTATCATCCCGAGGGTCTATCCATTCTGCTAAAATATCAATGTCCTGTTCCAGTCAATTACTATCATCCTGACTGTCTGACCATTCTGCTAACCTATCAATGTCCTGTTTCAGTCAATTACTATCATCCTGACTGTCTGTCCATTCTGCTAACCTATCAATGTCCTGTTTCAGTCAATTACTATCATCCTGAATGTCTGTCCATTCTGCTAAACTATCCATGTCCTGTTTCAGTCAATTACTATCATCCTGACTGTCGGTCCATTCTGCTAAACTATCAATGTCCTGTTTCAGTCAATTACTATCATCCTGACTCTCTGTCCATTCTGCTAAACTATCCATGTCCTGTTTCAGTCAATTACTATCATCCTGACTGTCGGTCCATTCTGCTAAACTATCAATGTCCTGTTTCAGTTAATTACTATCATCCTGACTGTCTGTCCATTCTGCTAACCTATCAATGTCCTTTTTCAGTCAATTACAATCATCCTGACTGTCTGTCCATTCTGCAAAACTATCAATGTCCTGTTTCAGTCAATTACTTTCATCCTGACTGTCTGTCCATTCTGCTAAACTATCAATGTCCTGTTTCAGTCAATTACTATCACCTTGACTGTCTGTCCATTCTGCTAAACTATCAATGTCCTGTTTCAGTCAATTACTATCATCCTGACTGTCTGTCCATGCTGCTAAACTATCAATGTCCTGTTTCAGTCAATTAATATCATCCTGACTCTCTGTCCATTCTGCTAAACTATCAATGTCCTGTTTCAGTCAATTACTATCATCCTGACTGTCTGTCCATTCTGCTAAACTATCAATGTCCAGTTTCAGTCAATTACTATCATCCTGACTGTCTGTCCATTCTGCTAAACTATCAATGTCCTGTTTCAGTCAATTACTATCATCCTGACTCTCTGTCCATTCTGCTAAACTATCAATGTCCTGTTTCAGTCAATTACTATCATCCTGACTGTCTGTCCATTCTGCTAAACTATCAATGTCCTGTTTCAGTCAATTACTATCATCCTGACTGTCTATCCATTCTGCTAAAATATCAATGTCCTGTTTCAGTCAATTACTATCATCCTGACTGTCTGTCCATTCTGCTAAACTATCAATGTCCTGTTTCAGTCAATTACTATCATCCTGACTGTCTGTCCATTCTGCTAAACTATCAATGTCCTGTTTCAGTCAATTACTATCATCCTGACTGTCTGTCCATTCTGCTAAACTATCAATGTCCTGTTTCAGTCAATTACTATCATCCTGAGGGTCTATCCATTCAGCTAAAATATCAATGTCCTGTTCCAGTCAATTACTATCATCCTGACTGTCTGACCATTCTGCTAACCTATCAATGTCCTGTTTCAGTCAATTACTATCATCCTGACTGTCTGTCCATTCTGCTAACCTATCAATGTCCTGTTTCAGTCAATTACTATCATCCTGAATGTCTGTCCATTCTGCTAAACTATCCATGTCCTGTTTCAGTCAATTACTATCATCCTGACTGACGGTCCATGCTGCTAAACTATCAATGTCCTGTTTCTGTCAATTACTATCATCCTGACTCTCTGTCCATTCTGCTAAACTATCCATGTCCTGTTTCAGTCAATTACTATCATCCTGACTGTCGGTCCATTCTGCTAAACTATCAATGTCCTGTTTCAGTTAATTACTATCATCCTGACTGTCTGTCCATTCTGCTAAAATATCAATGTCCTGTTTCAGTCAATTACTTTCATCCTGACTGTCTGTCCATTCTGCTAAACTATCAATGTCCTGTTTCAGTCAATAACTATCATCTTGACTGTCTGTCCATTCTGCTAAACTATCAATGTCCTGTTTCAGTCAATTACTATCATCCTGACTGTCTGTCCATTCTGCTAAACTATCAATGTCCTGTTTCAGTCAATTAATATCATCCTGACTCTCTGTCCATTCTGCTAAACAATCAATGTACTGTTTCAGTCAATTACTATCATCCTGAGTGTCTGTCCATTCTGCTAAACTATCAATGTCCTGTTTCAGTCAATTACTATCATCCTGACTGTCTGTCCATTCTGCTAAACTATCAATGTCCTATTTCAGTCAATTAATATTATTCTGACTTTCTATCCATTCTGCAAAAATATCAATGTCCTGTTTCAGTCATTTACAATAATCCTGACTGTCTGTCCATTCTGCTAAACTATCAATGTCCTGTTTCAGTCAATTACTATCATCCTGACTGTCTATCCATTCTGCTAAAATATCAATGTCCTGTTTCAGTCAATTACTATCATCCTGACTGTCTGTCCATTCTGCCAAACTATCAATGTCCTGTTTCAGTCAATTACTATCATCCTGACTGTCTGTCCATTCTGCTAAACTATCAATGTCCTGTTTCAGTCAATTACTATCATCCTGACTGTCTGTCCATTCTGCTAAACTATCAATGTCCTGTTTCAGTCAATTACTATCATCCTGAGGGTCTATCCATTCTGCTAAAATATCAATGACCTGTTCCAGTCAATTACTATCATCCTGACTGTCTGACCATTCTGCTGACCTATCAATGTCCTGTTTCAGTCAATTACTATCATCCTGACTGTCTGTCCATTCTGCTAAACTATCAATGTCCTGTTTCAGTCAATTAATATCATCCTGACTGTCTGTCCATTCTGCTAAACTATCAATGTCCTGTTTCAGTCAATTACTATCACCCTGAATGTCTGTCCATTCTGCTAAACTATCTATGTCCTGTTTCAGTCAATTACTATCATCCTGACTGTCGGTCCGTTCTGCTAAACTATCAATGTCCTGTTTCAGTCAATTGCTATCATCCTGACTGTCTGTCCATTCTGCTAACCTATCAATGTCCTGTTTCAGTCAATTACTATCATCCTGAATGTCTGTCCATTCTGCTACACTATCCATGTCCTGTTTCAGTCAATTACTATCATCCCGACTGTCGGTCCTTTCTGCTAAACTATCAATGTCCTGTTTCAGTCAATTACTATCATCCTGACTCTCTGTCCATTCTGCTAAACTATCCATGTCCTGTTTCAGTCAATTACTATCATCCTGACTGTCGGTCCATTCTGCTAAACTATCAATGTCCTGTTTCAGTTAATTACTATCATCCTGACTGTCTGTCCATTCTGCTAACCTATCAATGTCCTGTTTCAGTCAATTACTATCATCCTGACTGTCTGTCCATTCTGCTAAACTATCAATGTCCTTTTTCAGTCAATTACTTTCATCCTGACTGTCTGTCCATTCTGCTAAACTATCAATGTCCTGCTTCAGTCAATTACTATCATCCTGACTGTCTGGCCATTCTGCTAAACTATAAATGTCCTGTTTCAGTCAATTACTATCATCCTGACTGTCTGTCCATTCTGCTAAACTGTCAATGTCCTGTTTCAGTCAATTAATATCATCCTGACTCTCTGTCCTTTCTGCTAAACAATCAATGTCCTGTTTCAGTCAATTACTATCATCCTGACTGTCTGTCCATTCTGCTGAACTATCAATGTCCTGTTTCAGTCAATTACTATCATCCTGACTGTCTGTCCATTCTGCTAAACTATCAATGTCCTGTTTCAGTCAATTAATATCATTCTGACTTTCTATCCATTCTGCAAAAATATCAATGTCCTTTTTCAGTCAATTACAATCATCCTGACTGTCTGTCCATTCTGCTAAACTATCAATGTCCTGTTTCTGTCAATTACTATCATCCTGACTGTCTGTCCATTCTGCTAAACTATCAATGTCCTGTTTCAGTCAATTACTATCATCCTGACTGTCTATCCATTCTGCTAAAATATCAATGTCCTGTTCCAGTCAATTACTATCATCCTGACTGTCTGACCATTCTGCTAACCTATCAATGTCCTGTTTCAGTCAATTACTATCATCCTGACTGTCTGACCATTCTGCTAAACTATCAATGTCCTGTTTCAGTCAATTACTATCATCCTGACTGTCTGTCCATTCTGCTAAACTATCAATGTCCTGTTTCAGTCAATTACTATCATCCTGAGGGTCTATCCATTCTGCTAAAATATCAATGACCTGTTCCAGTCAATTACTATCATCCTGACTGTCTGACCATTCTGCTGACCTATCAATGTCCTGTTTCAGTCAATTACTATCATCCTGACTGTCTGTCCATTCTGCTAAACTATCAATGTCCTGTTTCAGTCAATTAATATCATCCTGACTGTCTGTCCATTCTGCTAAACTATCAATGTCCTGTTTCAGTCAATTACTATCACCCTGAATGTCTGTCCATTCTGCTAAACTATCTATGTCCTGTTTCAGTCAATTACTATCATCCTGACTGTCGGTCCGTTCTGCTAAACTATCAATGTCCTGTTTCAGTCAATTGCTATCATCCTGACTGTCTGTCCATTCTGCTAACCTATCAATGTCCTGTTTCAGTCAATTACTATCATCCTGAATGTCTGTCCATTCTGCTACACTATCCATGTCCTGTTTCAGTCAATTACTATCATCCCGACTGTCGGTCCTTTCTGCTAAACTATCAATGTCCTGTTTCAGTCAATTACTATCATCCTGACTCTCTGTCCATTCTGCTAAACTATCCATGTCCTGTTTCAGTCAATTACTATCATCCTGACTGTCGGTCCATTCTGCTAAACTATCAATGTCCTGTTTCAGTTAATTACTATCATCCTGACTGTCTGTCCATTCTGCTAACCTATCAATGTCCTGTTTCAGTCAATTACTATCATCCTGACTGTCTGTCCATTCTGCTAAACTATCAATGTCCTTTTTCAGTCAATTACTTTCATCCTGACTGTCTGTCCATTCTGCTAAACTATCAATGTCCTGCTTCAGTCAATTACTATCATCCTGACTGTCTGGCCATTCTGCTAAACTATAAATGTCCTGTTTCAGTCAATTACTATCATCCTGACTGTCTGTCCATTCTGCTAAACTGTCAATGTCCTGTTTCAGTCAATTAATATCATCCTGACTCTCTGTCCTTTCTGCTAAACAATCAATGTCCTGTTTCAGTCAATTACTATCATCCTGACTGTCTGTCCATTCTGCTGAACTATCAATGTCCTGTTTCAGTCAATTACTATCATCCTGACTGTCTGTCCATTCTGCTAAACTATCAATGTCCTGTTTCAGTCAATTAATATCATTCTGACTTTCTATCCATTCTGCAAAAATATCAATGTCCTTTTTCAGTCAATTACAATCATCCTGACTGTCTGTCCATTCTGCTAAACTATCAATGTCCTGTTTCTGTCAATTACTATCATCCTGACTGTCTGTCCATTCTGCTAAACTATCAATGTCCTGTTTCAGTCAATTACTATCATCCTGACTGTCTATCCATTCTGCTAAAATATCAATGTCCTGTTCCAGTCAATTACTATCATCCTGACTGTCTGACCATTCTGCTAACCTATCAATGTCCTGTTTCAGTCAATTACTATCATCCTGACTGTCTGACCATTCTGCTAAACTATCAATGTCCTGTTTCAGTCAATTACTATCATCCTGACTGTCTGTCCATTCTGCTAACCTATCAATGTCCTGTTTCAGTCAATTACTATCATCCTGAATGTCTGTCCATTCTGCTAAAGTATCAATGTCTGTTTCATTCAATTACTATCATCCTGACTCTCTGTCCATTCTGCTAAACTATCCATGCCCTGTTTCAGTCAATTACTATCATCCTGACTGTCGGTCCATTCTGCTAAACTATCAATGTCCTGTTTCAGTCAATTACTATCATCCTGACTGTCTGTCCATTCTGCTAAGCCTTCAGTGTCCTGTTTCAGTCAATTACTATCATCCTGACTGTCTGTCCATTCTGCTAAACTATCCATGTCCTGTTTCAGTCAATTACTATCATCCTGACTGTCTGTCCATTCTGCTAACCTATCAATGTCCTGTTTCAGTCAATTACTATCATCCTGAATGTCTGTCCATTCTGTTAAACTATCTATGTCCTGTTTCAGTCAATTACTATCATCCTGACTGTCGGTCCATTCTGCTAAACTATCAATGTCCTGTTCAGTCAATTACTATCATCCTGACTGTCTGTCCATTCTGCTAAACTATCAATGTCCTGTTTCCGTCAATTACTATCATCCAGACTGTCTTCCATTCTGCTAAATTATCATTGTCCTGTTTCAGTCAATTACTATCATCCTGACTGTCTGTCCATTCTGCTAAACTATCCATGTCCTGTTTTAGTCAATTACTATCATCCTGACTGTCTGTCCATTCTGCTAGTCTATCAATGTCCTGTTTCAGTCAATTACTATCATCCTGACTGTCTGTCCATTCTGCTAATCTATCAATGTCCTGTTTCAGTCAATTATTATCATCCTGACTGTCTGTCCATTCTGCTAAATTATCATTGTCCTGTTTCACTCAATTGCTATCATCCTGACTGTCTGTCCATTCTGCTAAATTATCAATGTCCTGTTTCAGTCAATTACTATCATCCTGACTCTCTGTCCATTCTGCGAAATTATCAATGTCCTGCTTCAGTCAATTACTATCATCCTGACTCTCTGTCCATTCTGCTAATCTATCAATGTCCTGTTTCAGTCAATTATTATCATCCTGACTGTCTGTCCATTCTGCTAAATTATCATTGTCCTGTTTCAGTCAATTGCTATCATCCTGACTGTCTGTCCATTCTGCTAAATTATCAATGTCCTGTTTCAGTCAATTACTATCATCCTGACTGTCTGTCCATTCTGCTAAACAATCAATGTCCTGTTTCAGTCAATTACTATCATCCTGACTGTCTGTCCATTCTGCTAAACTATCAATGTCCTGTTTCAGTCAATTACCATCATCCTGACTCTCTGTCCTTTCTGCTAAACTATCAATGTCCTGTTTCAGTCAATTACTATCATCCTGACTCTCTGTCCATTCTGCTAAACTATCAATGTCCTGTTTCAGTCAATTACTATCATCCTGACTGTCTGTCCATTCTGCTGAATTATCCTTCTCCTGTTTCAGTCAATTACTATCATCCTGACTGTCTGTCCATTCTGTGAAATTATCAATGTCCTGTTTCAGTCAATTACTATCATCCTGACTCTCTGTCCATTCTGCTAAACTATCAATGTCCAGTTTCAGTCAATTACTATCATCCTGACTGTCTGTCCATTCTGCTAAACTATCAATGTCCTGTTTCAGTCAATTACTATCATCCTGACTCTCTGTCCATTCTGCTAAACTATCAATGTCCTGCTTCAGTCAATTCCTATCATCCTGACTCTCTGTCCATTCTGCTAAACTATCAATATCCTGTTTCAGTCAATTACTATCATCCTGACTGTCTGTCCATTCTGCTAAATTATCAATGTCCTGTTTCAGTCAATTACTATCATCCTGACTGTCTGTCCATTCTGCTAAACTATCAATGTCCTGTTTCAGTCAATTACTATCATCCTGAATGTCTATCCATTCTGCTAAACTATCAATGTCCTGTTTCAGTCAATTAATATCATCCTGATCCTCTGTCCATTCTGCTAAACTATCCATGTCCTGTTTCAGTCAATTACTATCATCGTGACTCTCTGTCCATTCTGCTAAACTATCCATGTCCTGTTTCAGTCAATTACTATCATCCTGTCTGTCTGTCCATTCTGCTAAACTATCCATGTCCTGTTTCAGTCAAATACTATCATCCTGACTGTCTGTCCATTCTGCTAAACTATCCATGTCCTGTTTCAGTCAATTACTATCATCCTGACTGTCTGTCCATTCTGCTAAACGTTCCATGTCCTGTTTCAGTCAATTACTATCATCCTGACTCTCTGTCCATTCTGCTAACCTATCAATGTCCTGTTTCAGTCAATTACTATCATCCTGACTGTCTGTCCATTCTGCTAAACTATCAATGTCCTGTTTCAGTCAATTACTTTCATCCTGACTGTCTGTCCATTCTGCTAAACTATCAATGTCCTGTTTCAGTCAATTACTATCATCCTGACTGTCTGTCCATTCTGCTAAACTATCAATGTCCTGTTTCAGTCAATTACTATCATCCTGACTGTCTGTCCATTCTGCTAAACTATCAATGTCCTGTGTCAGTCAATTACTATCATCCTGACTGTCTGTCCATTCTGCTAAACTATCAATGTCCTGTTTCAGTCAATTACTATCATCCTGACTGTCTGTCCATTCTGCTGAAATATCAATGTCCTGTTCAGGTCAATTACTATCATCCTGACTGTCTGACAATTCTGCTAACCTATCAATGTCCTGTTTCAGTCAATTACTATCATCCTGACTGTCTGTCCATTCTGCTAAACTATCAATGCCCTGTTTCAGTCAATGACTATCATCCTGACTGTCTGTCCATTCTGCTAACCTATCAATGTCCTGTTTCAGTCAATTTCTATCATCCTGACTGTCTGTCCATTCTGCTAAACTATCTATGTCCTGTTTCAGTCAATTACTATCATCCTGACTGTCGGTCTATTATGCTAAACTATCAATGTCCTGTTTCAATCAATTACTTTCATCCTGACTGTCTGTCCATTCTGCTAAACTATCAATGTCCTGTTTCAGTCAATTACTATCATCCTGACTGTCTGTCCCTTCTGCTAAACTATCAATGTCCTGTTTCCGTCAATTACTATCATCCTGACTGTCTGTCCATTCTGCTAAACTATCAATGTCCTGTTTCAGTCAATTAATTTCATCCTGACTGTCTGTCCATTCTGCTAACCTATCAATGTCCAGTTTCAGTCAATTACTATCATCCTGATCCTCTGTCTATTCTGCGAAACTATCCATGTCCTGTTTCAGTCAATTACTATCATCCTGACTGTCTGTCCATTCTGCTGAACTATCAATGTCCTGTTTCAGTCAATTACTATCATTCTGACTGTCTGTCCATTCTGCTAAACTATCCATGCCCTGTTTCAGTCAATTACTATCATCCTGACTGTCTGTCCATTCTGCTAAACTATCAATGTCCTGTTTCAGTCAATTACTATCATTCTGACTGTCTGTCCATTCTGCTAAACTATCCATGTCCTGTTTCAGTCAATTACTATCATCCTGACTCTCTGTCCATTCTGCTAAACTATCCATGTCCTGTTTCAGTCAATTACTATCATCCTGACTGTCTGTCCATTCTGCTAAACTATCAATGTCCTGACTCAGTCAATTACCATCATCCAGACTGTCTGTCCATTCTGCTAAATTATCATTGTCCTGTTTCAGTCAATTACTATCATCCTGACTGTCTGTCCATTCTGCTAAACTATCCATGTCCTGTTTCAGTCAATTACTATCATCCTGACTGTCTGTCCATTCTGCTAGTCTATCAATGTCCTGTTTCAGTCAATTACTATCATCCTGACTGTCTGTCCATTCTGCTGATCTATCAATGTCCTGTTTCAGTCAATTACTATCATGCTGACTGTCTGTCCATTCTGCTAAATTATCATTGTCCTGTTTCAGTCAATTACTATCATCCTGACTGTCTGTCCATTCTGCTAAATTATCAATGTCCTGTTTCAGTCAATTAATATCATCCTGACTCTCTGTCCATTCTGCTAAATTATCAATGTCCTGTTTCAGTCAATTACTATCATCCTGACTCTCTGTCCGTTCTGCTAAACTATCAATGTCCTGTTTCAGTCAATTACTATCATCCTGACTGTCTGTCCATTCTGCTAAACTATCAATGTCCTGTTTCTGTCAATTACCATCATCCTGACTCTCTGACCATTCTGCTAAACTATCAATGTCCTGTTTCAGTCAATTACAATCATCCTGACTCTCTGCCCATTCTGCTAAACTATCAATGTCCTGTTTCAGTCAATTACTATCATCCTGACTGTCTGTCCATTCTGCTAAACTACCAATGTCCTGTTTCAGTCAATTACTACCATCCGGCTGTCTGTCCATTCTGCTAAACTATCCATGTCCTGTTTCAGTCAATTACTATCATCCTGACTGTCTGTCCATTCTGCTGAATTATCATTGTCCTGTTTCAGTCAATTACTATCATCCTGACTGTCTGTCCATTCTGCTAAATTATCAATGTCCTGTTTCAGTCAATTACTATCATCCTGACTCTCTGTCCATTCTGCTAAATTATCAATGTCCTGTTTCAGTCAATTACTATCATCCTGACTCTCTGTCCATTCTGCTAAACTATCAATGTCCTGTTTCAGTCAATTACTATCATTCTGACTGTCTGTCCATTCTGCTAAACTATCCATGTCCTGTTTCAGTCAATTACTATCATCCTGACTCTCTGTCCATTCTGCTAAACTATCCATGTCCTGTTTCAGTCAATTACTATCATCCTGACTGTCTGTCCATTCTGCTAAACTATCAATGTCCTGACTCAGTCAATTACCATCATCCAGACTGTCTGTCCATTCTGCTAAATTATCATTGTCCTGTTTCAGTCAATTACTATCATCCTGACTGTCTGTCCATTCTGCTAAACTATCCATGTCCTGTTTCAGTCAATTACTATCATCCTGACTGTCTGTCCATTCTGCTAGTCTATCAATGTCCTGTTTCAGTCAATTACTATCATCCTGACTGTCTGTCCATTCTGCTGATCTATCAATGTCCTGTTTCAGTCAATTACTATCATGCTGACTGTCTGTCCATTCTGCTAAATTATCATTGTCCTGTTTCAGTCAATTACTATCATCCTGACTGTCTGTCCATTCTGCTAAATTATCAATGTCCTGTTTCAGTCAATTACTATCATCCTGACTCTCTGTCCATTCTGCTAAATTATCAATGTCCTGTTTCAGTCAATTACTATCATCCTGACTCTCTGTCCGTTCTGCTAAACTATCAATGTCCTGTTTCAGTCAATTACTATCATCCTGACTGTCTGTCCATTCTGCTAAACTATCAATGTCCTGTTTCTGTCAATTACCATCATCCTGACTCTCTGACCATTCTGCTAAACTATCAATGTCCTGTTTCAGTCAATTAATATCATCCTGATCCTCTGTCCATTCTGCTAAACTATCCATGTCCTGTTTCAGTCAATTACTATCATCGTGACTCTCTGTCCATTCTGCTAAACTATCCATGTCCTGTTTCAGTCAATTACTATCATCCTGTCTGTCTGTCCATTCTGCTAAACTATCCATGTCCTGTTTCAGTCAAATACTATCATCCTGACTGTCTGTCCATTCTGCTAAACTATCCATGTCCTGTTTCAGTCAATTACTATCATCCTGACTGTCTGTCCATTCTGCTAAACGTTCCATGTCCTGTTTCAGTCAATTACTATCATCCTGACTCTCTGTCCATTCTGCTAACCTATCAATGTCCTGTTTCAGTCAATTACTATCATCCTGACTGTCTGTCCATTCTGCTAAACTATCAATGTCCTGTTTCAGTCAATTACTTTCATCCTGACTGTCTGTCCATTCTGCTAAACTATCAATGTCCTGTTTCAGTCAATTACTATCATCCTGACTGTCTGTCCATTCTGCTAAACTATCAATGTCCTGTTTCAGTCAATTACTATCATCCTGACTGTCTGTCCATTCTGCTAAACTATCAATGTCCTGTGTCAGTCAATTACTATCATCCTGACTGTCTGTCCATTCTGCTAAACTATCAATGTCCTGTTTCAGTCAATTACTATCATCCTGACTGTCTGTCCATTCTGCTGAAATATCAATGTCCTGTTCAGGTCAATTACTATCATCCTGACTGTCTGACAATTCTGCTAACCTATCAATGTCCTGTTTCAGTCAATTACTATCATCCTGACTGTCTGTCCATTCTGCTAAACTATCAATGCCCTGTTTCAGTCAATGACTATCATCCTGACTGTCTGTCCATTCTGCTAACCTATCAATGTCCTGTTTCAGTCAATTTCTATCATCCTGACTGTCTGTCCATTCTGCTAAACTATCTATGTCCTGTTTCAGTCAATTACTATCATCCTGACTGTCGGTCTATTATGCTAAACTATCAATGTCCTGTTTCAATCAATTACTTTCATCCTGACTGTCTGTCCATTCTGCTAAACTATCAATGTCCTGTTTCAGTCAATTACTATCATCCTGACTGTCTGTCCCTTCTGCTAAACTATCAATGTCCTGTTTCCGTCAATTACTATCATCCTGACTGTCTGTCCATTCTGCTAAACTATCAATGTCCTGTTTCAGTCAATTAATTTCATCCTGACTGTCTGTCCATTCTGCTAACCTATCAATGTCCAGTTTCAGTCAATTACTATCATCCTGATCCTCTGTCTATTCTGCGAAACTATCCATGTCCTGTTTCAGTCAATTACTATCATCCTGACTGTCTGTCCATTCTGCTGAACTATCAATGTCCTGTTTCAGTCAATTACTATCATTCTGACTGTCTGTCCATTCTGCTAAACTATCCATGCCCTGTTTCAGTCAATTACTATCATCCTGACTGTCTGTCCATTCTGCTAAACTATCAATGTCCTGTTTCAGTCAATTACTATCATTCTGACTGTCTGTCCATTCTGCTAAACTATCCATGTCCTGTTTCAGTCAATTACTATCATCCTGACTCTCTGTCCATTCTGCTAAACTATCCATGTCCTGTTTCAGTCAATTACTATCATCCTGACTGTCTGCCCATTCTGCTAAACTATCAATGTCCTGACTCAGTCAATTACCATCATCCAGACTGTCTGTCCATTCTGCTAAATTATCATTGTCCTGTTTCAGTCAATTACTATCATCCTGACTGTCTGTCCATTCTGCTAAACTATCCATGTCCTGTTTCAGTCAATTACTATCATCCTGACTGTCTGTCCATTCTGCTAGTCTATCAATGTCCTGTTTCAGTCAATTACTATCATCCTGACTGTCTGTCCATTCTGCTGATCTATCAATGTCCTGTTTCAGTCAATTACTATCATGCTGACTGTCTGTCCATTCTGCTAAATTATCATTGTCCTGTTTCAGTCAATTACTATCATCCTGACTGTCTGTCCATTCTGCTAAATTATCAATGTCCTGTTTCAGTCAATTAATATCATCCTGACTCTCTGTCCATTCTGCTAAATTATCAATGTCCTGTTTCAGTCAATTACTATCATCCTGACTCTCTGTCCGTTCTGCTAAACTATCAATGTCCTGTTTCAGTCAATTACTATCATCCTGACTGTCTGTCCATTCTGCTAAACTATCAATGTCCTGTTTCTGTCAATTACCATCATCCTGACTCTCTGACCATTCTGCTAAACTATCAATGTCCTGTTTCAGTCAATTACAATCATCCTGACTCTCTGCCCATTCTGCTAAACTATCAATGTCCTGTTTCAGTCAATTACTATCATCCTGACTGTCTGTCCATTCTGCTAAACTACCAATGTCCTGTTTCAGTCAATTACTACCATCCGGCTGTCTGTCCATTCTGCTAAACTATCCATGTCCTGTTTCAGTCAATTACTATCATCCTGACTGTCTGTCCATTCTGCTGAATTATCATTGTCCTGTTTCAGTCAATTACTATCATCCTGACTGTCTGTCCATTCTGCTAAATTATCAATGTCCTGTTTCAGTCAATTACTATCATCCTGACTCTCTGTCCATTCTGCTAAATTATCAATGTCCTGTTTCAGTCAATTACTATCATCCTGACTCTCTGTCCATTCTGCTAAACTATCAATGTCCTGTTTCAGTCAATTACTATCATTCTGACTGTCTGTCCATTCTGCTAAACTATCCATGTCCTGTTTCAGTCAATTACTATCATCCTGACTCTCTGTCCATTCTGCTAAACTATCCATGTCCTGTTTCAGTCAATTACTATCATCCTGACTGTCTGTCCATTCTGCTAAACTATCAATGTCCTGACTCAGTCAATTACCATCATCCAGACTGTCTGTCCATTCTGCTAAATTATCATTGTCCTGTTTCAGTCAATTACTATCATCCTGACTGTCTGTCCATTCTGCTAAACTATCCATGTCCTGTTTCAGTCAATTACTATCATCCTGACTGTCTGTCCATTCTGCTAGTCTATCAATGTCCTGTTTCAGTCAATTACTATCATCCTGACTGTCTGTCCATTCTGCTGATCTATCAATGTCCTGTTTCAGTCAATTACTATCATGCTGACTGTCTGTCCATTCTGCTAAATTATCATTGTCCTGTTTCAGTCAATTACTATCATCCTGACTGTCTGTCCATTCTGCTAAATTATCAATGTCCTGTTTCAGTCAATTACTATCATCCTGACTCTCTGTCCATTCTGCTAAATTATCAATGTCCTGTTTCAGTCAATTACTATCATCCTGACTCTCTGTCCGTTCTGCTAAACTATCAATGTCCTGTTTCAGTCAATTACTATCATCCTGACTGTCTGTCCATTCTGCTAAACTATCAATGTCCTGTTTCTGTCAATTACCATCATCCTGACTCTCTGACCATTCTGCTAAACTATCAATGTCCTGTTTCAGTCAATTACAATCATCCTGACTCTCTGCCCATTCTGCTAAACTATCAATGTCCTGTTTCAGTCAATTACTATCATCCTGACTGTCTGTCCATTCTGCTAAACTACCAATGTCCTGTTTCAGTCAATTACTACCATCCGGCTGTCTGTCCATTCTGCTAAACTATCCATGTCCTGTTTCAGTCAATTACTATCATCCTGACTGTCTGTCCATTCTGCTGAATTATCATTGTCCTGTTTCAGTCAATTACTATCATCCTGACTGTCTGTCCATTCTGCTAAATTATCAATGTCCTGTTTCAGTCAATTACTATCATCCTGACTCTCTGTCCATTCTGCTAAATTATCAATGTCCTGTTTCAGTCAATTACTATCATCCTGACTCTCTGTCCATTCTGCTAAACTATCAATGTCCTGTTTCAGTCAATTACTATCATCCTGACTGTCTGTCCATTCTGCTAAACTATCAATGTTCTGTTTCAGTCAATTACTATCATTCTGACTCTCTGTCCATTCTGCTAAACTATCAATGTCCTGCTTCAGTCAATTCCTATCATCCTGACTCTCTGTCCATTCTGCTAATCTATCAATGTCCTGTTTCAATCAATTACTATCATCCTGACTGTCTGTCCATTCTGCTAAACTATCAATGTCCTGTTTCAGTCAATTACTATCATCCTGACTGTCTGTCCATTCTGCTAAATTATCAATGTCCTGTTTCAGTCAATTACTATCATCCTGACTCTCTGTCCATTCTGCTAAACTATCCATGTCCTGTTTCAGTCAATTACTATCATCCTGACCGTCTATCCATTCTGCTAATATATCCATGTCCTGTTTCAGTCAATTACTATCATCCTGACTGTCTATCCATTCTGCTAAACTATCAATGTCCTGTTTCAGTCAATTACTATCATCCTGACTGTCTATCCATTCTGCTAATCTATCAATGTCCTGTTTCAGTCAATTACTATCATCCAGACTGTCTGTCCTTTCTGCTAAACTACCAATGTCCTGTTTCAGTCAATTACTACCATCCGGCTGTCTGTCCATTCTGCTAAACTATCCATGTCCTGTTTCAGTCAATTACTATCATCCTGACTGTCTGTCCATTCTGCTGAATTATCATTGTCCTGTTTCAGTCAATTACGATCATCCTGACTGTCTGTCCATTCTGCTAAATTATCAATGTCCTGTTTCAGTCAATTACTATCATCCTGACTCTCTGTCCATTCTGCTAAATTATCAATGTCCTGTTTCAGTCAATTACTATCATCCTGACTCTCTGTCCATTCTGCTAAACTATCAATGTCCTGTTTCAGTCAATTACTATCATCCTGACTGTCTGTCCATTCTGCTAAACTATCAATGTTCTGTTTCAGTCAATTACTATCATTCTGACTCTCTGTCCATTCTGCTAAACTATCAATGTCCTGCTTCAGTCAATTCCTATCATCCTGACTCTCTGTCCATTCTGCTAATCTATCAATGTCCTGTTTCAATCAATTACTATCATCCTGACTGTCTGTCCATTCTGCTAAACTATCAATGTCCTGTTTCAGTCAATTACTATCATCCTGACTGTCTGTCCATTCTGCTAAATTATCAATGTCCTGTTTCAGTCAATTACTATCATCCTGACTCTCTGTCCATTCTGCTAAACTATCCATGTCCTGTTTCAGTCAATTACTATCATCCTGACTGTCTATCCATTCTGCTAATATATCCATGTCCTGTTTCAGTCAATTACTATCATCCTGACTGTCTATCCATTCTGCTAAACTATCAATGTCCTGTTTCAGTCAATTACTATCATCCTGACTGTCTATCCATTCTGCTAATCTATCAATGTCCTGTTTCAGTCAATTACTATCATCCAGACTGTCTGTCCTTTCTGCTAAACTATCAATGTCCTGTTTCAGTCAATTACTATCATCCTGACTGTCTGTCCATTCTGCCAAACTATCAATGTCCTGTTCAGTCAATTACTATCATCCTGACTGTCTATCCATTCTGCTAAACTATTCATGTCCTGTTTCAGTCAATTACTATCATCATGACTGTCTGTCCATTCTGCTAAACTATCCATGTCCTGTTTCAGTCAATTACTATCATCCTGACTGTCTGTCCATTCTGCTAAACTATCAATGTCCTGTTTCAGTCAATTACTATCATCCTGAATGTCTGTCCATTCTGCTACACTATCCATGTCCTGTTTCAGTCAATTACTATCATCCCGACTGTCGGTCCTTTCTGCTAAACTATCAATGTCCTGTTTCAGTCAATTACTATCATCCTGACTCTCTGTCCATTCTGCTAAACTATCCATGTCCTGTTTCAGTCAATTACTATCATCCTGACTGTCGGTCCATTCTGCTAAACTATCAATGTCCTGTTTCAGTTAATTACTATCATCCTGACTGTCTGTCCATTCTGCTAACCTATCAATGTCCTGTTTCAGTCAATTACTATCATCCTGACTGTCTGTCCATTTTGCTAAACTATCAATGTCCTTTTTCAGTCAATTACTTTCATCCTGACTGTCTGTCCATTCTGCTAAACTATCAATGTCCTGCTTCAGTCAATTACTATCATCCTGACTGTCTGGCCATTCTGCTAAACTATAAATGTCCTGTTTCAGTCAATTACTATCATCCTGACTGTCTGTCCATTCTGCTAAACTGTCAATGTCCTGTTTCAGTCAATTAATATCATCCTGACTCTCTGTCCATTCTGCTAAACAATCAATGTCCTGTTTCAGTCAATTACTATCATCCTGACTGTCTGTCCATTCTGCTAAACTATCAATGTCCTGTTTCAGTCAATTACTATCATCCTGACTGTCTGTCCATTCTGCTAAACTATCAATGTCCTGTTTCAGTCAATTAATATCATTCTGACTTTCTATCCATTCTGCAAAAATATCAATGTCCTGTTTCAGTCAATTACAATCATCCTGACTGTCTGTCCATTCTGCTAAACTATCAATGTCCTGTTTCAGTCAATTACTATCATCCTGACTGTCTGTCCATTCTGCTAAACTATCAATGTCCTGTTTCAGTCAATTACTATCATCCTGACTGTCTATCCATTCTGCTAAAATATCAATGTCCTGTTCCAGTCAATTACTATCATCCTGACTGTCTGACCATTCTGCTAACCTATCAATGTCCTGTTTCAGTCAATTACTATCATCCTGATTGTCTGACCATTCTGCTAAACTATCAATGTCCTGTTTCAGTCAATTACTATCATCCTGACTGTCTGTCCATTCTGCTAACCTATCAATGTCCTGTTTCAGTCAATTACTATCATCCTGAATGTCTGTCCATTCTGCTAAACTATCCATGTCCTGTTTCAGTCAATTACTATCATCCTGACTGTCGGTGCATTCTGCTAAAGTATCAATGTCTGTTTCATTCAATTACTATCATCCTGACTCTCTGTCCATTCTGCTAAACTATCCATGTCCTGTTTCAGTCAATTACTATCATCCTGACTGTCGGTCCATTCTGCTAAACTATCAATGTCCTGTTTCAGTCAATTACTATCATCCTGACTGTCTGTCCATTCTGCTAAGCCTTCAGTGTCCTGTTTCAGTCAATTACTATCATCCTGACTGTCTGTCCATTCTGCTAAACTATCCATGTCCTGTTTCAGTCAATTACTATCATCCTGACTGTCTGTCCATTCTGCTAACCTATCAATGTCCTGTTTCAGTCAATTACTATCATCCTGAATGTCTGTCCATTCTGTTAAACTATCTATGTCCTGTTTCAGTCAATTACTATCATCCTGACTGTCGGTCCATTCTGCTAAACTATCAATGTCCTGTTCAGTCAATTACTATCATCCTGACTGTCTGTCCATTCTGCTAACCTATCAATGTCCTGTTTCAGTCAATTACTATCATCCTGAATGTCTGTCCATTCTGCTAAACTATCCATGTCCTGTTTCAGTCAATTACTATCATCCTGACTGTCTGTCCATTCTGCTAAACTATCAATGTCCTGTTTCAGTCAATTACTATCATCCTGAATGTCTGTCCATTCTGCTACACTATCCATGTCCTGTTTCAGTCAATTACTATCATCCCGACTGTCGGTCCTTTCTGCTAAACTATCAATGTCCTGTTTCAGTCAATTACTATCATCCTGACTCTCTGTCCATTCTGCTAAACTATCCATGTCCTGTTTCAGTCA
Organism: Heterodontus francisci; assembly: GCF_036365525.1. Taxonomy (NCBI): domain Eukaryota; kingdom Metazoa; phylum Chordata; class Chondrichthyes; order Heterodontiformes; family Heterodontidae; genus Heterodontus; species Heterodontus francisci. Next base: position 68,653,927 of record NC_090398.1, on the reverse strand, counting down.
ATTACTATCATCCTGACTGTCGGTCCATTCTGCTAAACTATCAATGTCCTGTTTCAGTTAATTACTATCATCCTGACTGTCTGTCCATTCTGCTAACCTATCAATGTCCTGTTTCAGTCAATTACTATCATCCTGACTGTCTGTCCATTCTGCTAAACTATCAATGTCCTTTTTCAGTCAATTACTTTCATCCTGACTGTCTGTCCATTCTGCTAAACTATCAATGTCCTGCTTCAGTCAATTACTATCATCCTGACTGTCTGGCCATTCTGCTAAACTATAAATGTCCTGTTTCAGTCAATTACTATCATCCTGACTGTCTTTCCATTCTGCTAAACTGTCAATGTCCTGTTTCAGTCAATTAATATCATCCTGACTCTCTGTCCATTCTGCTAAACTATCAATGTCCTGTTTCAGTCCATTACTATCATCCTGACTGTCTGTCCATTCTGCTAACCTATCAATGTCCTGTTTCAGTCAATTACTATCATCCTGAATGTCTGTCCATTCTGCTAAACTATCCATGTCCTGTTTCAGTCAATTACTATCATCCTGACTGTCGGTGCATTCTGCTAAAGTATCAATGTCTGTTTCATTCAATTACTATCATCCTGACTCTCTGTCCATTCTGCTAAACTATCCATGTCCTGTTTCAGTCAATTACTATCATCCTGACTGTCGGTCCATTCTGCTAAACTATCAATGTCCTGTTTCAGTCAATTACTATCATCCTGACTGTCTGTCCATTCTGCTAAGCCTTCAGTGTCCTGTTTCAGTCAATTACTATCATCCTGACTGTCTGTCCATTCTGCTAAACTATCCATGTCCTGTTTCAGTCAATTACTATCATCCTGACTGTCTGTCCATTCTGCTAACCTATCAATGTCCTGTTTCAGTCAATTACTATCATCCTGAATGTCTGTCCATTCTGTTAAACTATCTATGTCCTGTTTCAGTCAATTACTATCATCCTGACTGTCGGTCCATTCTGCTAAACTATCAATGTCCTGTTCAGTCAATTACTATCATCCTGACTGTCTGTCCATTCTGCTAACCTATCAATGTCCTGTTTCAGTCAATTACTATCATCCTGAATGTCTGTCCATTCTGCTAAACTATCCATGTCCTGTTTCAGTCAATTACTATCATCCTGAATGTCTGTCCATTCTGCTAAACTATCAATGTCCTGTTTCAGTCAATTACTATCATCCTGAATGTCTGTCCATTCTGCTACACTATCCATGTCCTGTTTCAGTCAATTACTATCATCCCGACTGTCGGACCTTTCTGCTAAACTATCAATGTCCTGTTTCAGTCAATTACTATCATCCTGACTCTCTGTCCATTCTGCTAAACTGTCAATGTCCTGTTTCAGTCAATTAATATCATCCTGACTCTCTGTCCATTCTGCTAAACAATCAATGTCCTGTTTCAGTCAATTACTATCATCCTGACTGTCTGTCCATTCTGCTAAACTATCAATGTCCTGTTTCAGTCAATTACTATCATCCTGACTGTCTGTCCATTCTGCTAAACTATCAATGTCCTGTTTCAGTCAATTAATATCATTCTGACTTTCTATCCATTCTGCAAAAATATCAATGTCCTGTTTCAGTCAATTACAATCATCCTGACTGTCTGTCCATTCTGCTAAACTATCAATGTCCTGTTTCAGTCAATTACTATCATCCTGACTGTCTGTCCATTCTGCTAAACTATCAATGTCCTGTTTCAGTCAATTACTATCATCCTGACTGTCTATCCATTCTGCTAAAATATCAATGTCCTGTTCCAGTCAATTACTATCATCCTGACTGTCTGACCATTCTGCTAACCTGTCAATGTCCTGTTTCAGTCAATTACTATCATCCTGACTGTCTGACCATTCTGCTAAACTATCAATGTCCTGTTTCAGTCAATAACTATCATCCTGACTGTCTGTCCATTCTGCTAACCTATCAATGTCCTGTTTCAGTCAATTACTATCATCCTGAATGTCTGTCCATTCTGCTAAACTATCCATGTCCTGTTTCAGTCAATTACTATCATCCTGACTGTCGGTGCATTCTGCTAAAGTATCAATGTCTGTTTCATTCAATTACTATCATCCTGACTCTCTGTCCATTCTGCTAAACTATCCATGTCCTGTTTCAGTCAATTACTATCATCCTGACTGTCGGTCCATTCTGCTAAACTATCAATGTCCTGTTTCAGTCAATTACTATCATCCTGACTGTCTGTCCATTCTGCTAAGCCTTCAGTGTCCTGTTTCAGTCAATTACTATCATCCTGACTGTCTGTCCATTCTGCTAAACTATCCATGTCCTGTTTCAGTCAATTACTATCATCCTGACTGTCTGTCCATTCTGCTAACCTATCAATGTCCTGTTTCAGTCAATTACTATCATCCTGAATGTCTGTCCATTCTGTTAAACTATCTATGTCCTGTTTCAGTCAATTACTATCATCCTGACTGTCGGTCCATTCTGCTAAACTATCAATGTCCTGTTCAGTCAATTACTATCATCCTGACTGTCTGTCCATTCTGCTAAACTATCAATGTCCTGTTTCCGTCAATTACTATCATCCAGACTGTCTGCCATTCTGCTAAATTATCATTGTCCTGTTTCAGTCAATTACTATCATCCTGACTGTCTGTCCATTCTGCTAAACTATCCATGTCCTGTTTTAGTCAATTACTATCATCCTGACTGTCTGTCCATTCTGCTAGTCTATCAATGTCCTGTTTCAGTCAATTACTATCATCCTGACTGTCTGTCCATTCTGCTAATCTATCAATGTCCTGTTTCAGTCAATTATTATCATCCTGACTGTCTGTCCATTCTGCTAAATTATCATTGTCCTGTTTCAGTCAATTGCTATCATCCTGACTGTCTGTCCATTCTGCTAAATTATCAATGTCCTGTTTCAGTCAATTACTATCATCCTGACTCTCTGTCCATTCTGCGAAATTATCAATGTCCTGCTTCAGTCAATTACTATCATCCTGACTCTCTGTCCATTCTGCTAATCTATCAATGTCCTGTTTCAGTCAATTATTATCATCCTGACTGTCTGTCCATTCTGCTAAATTATCATTGTCCTGTTTCAGTCAATTGCTATCATCCTGACTGTCTGTCCATTCTGCTAAATTATCAATGTCCTGTTTCAGTCAATTACTATCATCCTGACTGTCTGTCCATTCTGCTAAACTATCAATGTCCTGTTTCAGTCAATTACTATCATCCTGAATGTCTGTCCATTCTGCTAAACTATCAATGTCCTGTTTCAGTCAATTACTATCATCCTGAGGGTCTATCCATTCTGCTAAAATATCAATGTCCTGTTCCAGTCAATTACTATCATCCTGACTGTCTGACCATTCTGCTAACCTATCAATGTCCTGTTTCAGTCAATTACTATCATCCTGACTGTCTGTCCATTCTGCTAAACTATCAATGTCCTGTTTCAGTCAATTAATATCATCCTGACTGTCTGTCCATTCTGCTAAACTATCAATGTCCTGTTTCAGTCAATTACTATCATCCTGAATGTCTGTCCATTCTGCTAAACTATCTATGTCCTGTTTCAGTCAATTACTATCATCCTGACTGTCGGTCCGTTCTGCTAAACTATCAATGTCCTGTTTCAGTCAATTGCTATCATCCTGACTGTCTGTCCATTCTGCTAACCTATCAATGTCCTGTTTCAGTCAATTACTATCATCCTGAATGTCTGTCCATTCTGCTACACTATACATGTCCTGTTTCAGTCAATTACTATCATCCCGACTGTCGGTCCTTTCTGCTAAACTATCAATGTCCTGTTTCAGTCAATTACTATCATCCTGACTCTCTGTCCATTCTGCTAAACTATCCATGTCCTGTTTCAGTCAATTACTATCATCCTGACTGTCGGTCCATTCCGCTAAACTATCAATGTCCTGTTTCAGTTAATTACTATCATCCTGACTGTCTGTCCATTCTGCTAACCTATCAATGTCCTGTTTCAGTCAATTACTATCATCCTGACTGTCTGTCCATTCTGCTAAACTATCGATGTCCTTTTTCAGTCAATTACTTTCATCCTGACTGTCTGTCCATTCTGCTAAACTATCAATGTCCTGCTTCAGTCAATTACTATCATCCTGACTGTCTGGCCATTCTGCTAAACTATAAATGTCCTGTTTCAGTCAATTACTATCATCCTGACTGTCTGTCCATTCTGCTAAACTGTCAATGTCCTGTTTCAGTCAATTAATATCATCCTGACTCTCTGTCCATTCTGCTAACCTATCAATGTCCTGTTTCAGTCAATTACTATCATCCTGACTGTCTGTCCATTCTGCTAAACTATCAATGTCCTTTTTCAGTCAATTACTTTCATCCTGACTGTCTGTCCATTCTGCTAAACTATCAATGTCCTGCTTCAGTCAATTACTATCATCCTGACTGTCTGGCCATTCTGCTAAACTATAAATGTCCTGTTTCAGTCAATTACTATCATCCTGACTGTCTGTCCATTCTGATAAACTGTCAATGTCCTGTTTCAGTCAATTACTATCATCCTGACTGTCTGTCCATTCTGCTAAACTATCAATGTCCTGTTTCAGTCAATTACTATCATCCTGACTGTCTATCCATTCTGCTAAAATATCAATGTCCTGTTCCAGTCAATTACTATCATCCTGACTGTCTGACCATTCTGCTAACCTATCAATGTCCTGTTTCAGTCAATTACTATCATCCTGACTGTCTGACCATTCTGCTAAACTATCAATGTCCTGTTTCAGTCAATTATTATCATCCTGACTGTCTGTCCATTCTGCTAAATTATCATTGTCCTGTTTCAGTCAATTGCTATCATCCTGACTGTCTGTCCATTCTGCTAAATTATCAATGTCCTGTTTCAGTCAATTACTATCATCCTGACTCTCTGTCCATTCTGCGAAATTATCAATGTCCTGCTTCAGTCAATTACTATCATCCTGACTCTCTGTCCATTCTGCTAATCTATCAATGTCCTGTTTCAGTCAATTATTATTTTCCTGACTGTCTGTCCATTCTGCTAAATTATCATTGTCCTGTTTCAGTCAATTGCTATCATCCTGACTGTCTGTCCATTCTGCTAAATTATCAATGTCCTGTTTCAGTCAATTACTATCATCCTGACTGTCTGTCCATTCTGCTAAACAATCAATGTCCTGTTTCAGTCAATTACTATCATCCTGACTGTCTGTCCATTCTGCTAAACTATCAATGTCCTGTTTCAGTCAATTACCATCATCCTGACTCTCTGTCCTTTCTGCTAAACTATCAATGTCCTGTTTCAGTCAATTACTATCATCCTGACTCTCTGTCCATTCTGCTAAACTATCAATGTCCTGTTTCAGTCAATTACTATCATCCTGACTGTCTGTCCATTCTGCTGAATTATCATTCTCCTGTTTCAGTCAATTACTATCATCCTGACTGTCTGTCCATTCTGTGAAATTATCAATGTCCTGTTTCAGTCAATTACTATCATCCTGACTCTCTGTCCATTCTGCTAAACTATCAATGTCCAGTTTCAGTCAATTACTATCATCCTGACTGTCTGTCCATTCTGCTAAACTATCTATGTCCTGTTTCAGTCAATTACTATCATCCTGACTCTCTGTCCATTCTGCTAAACTATCAATGTCCTGCTTCAGTCAATTCCTATCATCCTGACTCTCTGTCCATTCTGCTAAACTATCAATATCCTGTTTCAGTCAATTACTATCATCCTGACTGTCTGTCCATTCTGCTAAACTATCCATGTACTGTTTCAGTCAATTACTATCATCCTGACTGTCTGTCCATTCTGCTAAATTATCAATGTCCTGTTTCAGTCAATTACTATCATCCTGACTGTCTGTCCATTCTGCTAAACTATCAATGTCCTGTTTCAGTCAATTACTATCATCCTGAATGTCTATCCATTCTGCTAAACTATCAATGTGCTGTTTCAGTCAATTAATATCATCCTGATCCTCTGTCCATTCTGCTAAACTATCCATGTCCTGTTTCAGTCAATTACTATCATCCTGACTCTCTGTCCATTCTGCTAAACTATCCATGTCCTGTTTCAGTCAATTACTATCATCCTGTCTGTCTGTCCATTCTGCTAAACTATCCATGTCCTGTTTCAGTCAATTACTATCATCCTGACTGTCTGTCCATTCTGCTAAACTATCCATGTCCTGTTTCAGTCAATTACTATCATCCTGACTGTCTGTCCATTCTGCTAAACGTTCCATGTCCTGTTTCAGTCAATTACTATCATCCTGACTCTCTGTCCATTCTGCTAACCTATCAATGTCCTGTTTCAGTCAATTACTATCATCCTGACTGTCTGTCCATTCTGCTAAACTATCAATGTCCTGTTTCAGTCAATTACTTTCATCCTGACTGTCTGTCCATTCTGCTAAACTATCAATGTCCTGTTTCAGTCAATTACTATCATCCTGACTGTCTGTCCATTCTGCTAAACTATCAATGTCCTGTTTCAGTCAATTACTATCATCCTGACTGTCTGTCCATTCTGCTAAACTATCAATGTCCTGTGTCAGTCAATTACTATCATCCTGACTGTCTGTCCATTCTGCTAAACTATCAATGTCCTGTTTCAGTCAATTACTATCATCCTGACTGTCTGTCCATTCTGCTAAAATATCAATGTCCTGTTCAGGTCAATTACTATCATCCTGACTGTCTGACAATTCTGCTAACCTATCAATGTCCTGTTTCAGTCAATTACTATCATCCTGACTGTCTGTCCATTCTGCTAAACTATCAATGCCCTGTTTCAGTCAATGACTATCATCCTGACTGTCTGTCCATTCTGCTAACCTATCAATGTCCTGTTTCAGTCAATTTCTATCATCCTGACTGTCTGTCCATTCTGCTAAACTATCTATGTCCTGTTTCAGTCAATTACTATCATCCTGACTGTCGGTCTATTCTGCTAAACTATCAATGTCCTGTTTCAATCAATTACTTTCATCCTGACTGTCTGTCCATTCTGCTAAACTATCAATGTCCTGTTTCAGTCAATTACTATCATCCTGACTGTCTGTCCCTTCTGCTAAACTATCAATGTCCTGTTTCCGTCAATTACTATCATCCTGACTGTCTGTCCATTCTGCTAAACTATCAATGTCCTGTTTCAGTCAATTAATTTCATCCTGACTGTCTGTCCATTCTGCTAACCTATCAATGTCCAGTTTCAGTCAATTACTATCATCCTGATCCTCTGTCTATTCTGCGAAACTATCCATGTCCTGTTTCAGTCAATTACTATCATCCTGACTGTCTGTCCATTCTGCTGAACTATCAATGTCCTGTTTCAGTCAATTACTATCATTCTGACTGTCTGTCCATTCTGCTAAACTATCCATGCCCTGTTTCAGTCAATTACTATCATCCTGACTGTCTGTCCATTCTGCTAAACTATCAATGTCCTGTTTCAGTCAATTACTATCATTCTGACTGTCTGTCCATTCTGCTAAACTATCCATGTCCTGTTTCAGTCAATTACTATCATCCTGACTCACTGTCCATTCTGCTAAACTATCCATGTCCTGTTTCAGTCAATTACTATCATCCTGACTGTCTGTCCATTCTGCTAAACTATCAATGTCCTGACTCAGTCAATTACCATCATCCAGACTGTCTGTCCATTCTGCTAAATTATCATTGTCCTGTTTCAGTCAATTACTATCATCCTGACTGTCTGTCCATTCTGCTAAACTATCCATGTCCTGTTTCAGTCAATTACTATCATCCTGACTGTCTGTCCATTCTGCTAGTCTATCAATGTCCTGTTTCAGTCAATTACTATCATCCTGACTGTCTGTCCATTCTGCTGATCTATCAATGTCCTGTTTCAGTCAATTACTATCATGCTGACTGTCTGTCCATTCTGCTAAATTATCATTGTCCTGTTTCAGTCAATTACTATCATCCTGACTGTCTGTCCATTCTGCTAAATTATCAATGTCCTGTTTCAGTCAATTACTATCATCCTGACTCTCTGTCCATTCTGCTAAATTATCAATGTCCTGTTTCAGTCAATTACTATCATCCTGACTCTCTGTCCGTTCTGCTAAACTATCAATGTCCTGTTTCAGTCAATTACTATCATCCTGACTGTCTGTCCATTCTGCTAAACTATCAATGTCCTGTTTCTGTCAATTACCATCATCCTGACTCTCTGACCATTCTGCTAAACTATCAATGTCCTGTTTCAGTCAATTACAATCATCCTGACTCTCTGCCCATTCTGCTAAACTATCAATGTCCTGTTTCAGTCAATTACTATCATCCTGACTGTCTGTCCATTCTGCTAAACTACCAATGTCCTGTTTCAGTCAATTACTATCATCCGGCTGTCTGTCCATTCTGCTAAACTATCCATGTCCTGTTTCAGTCAATTACTATCATCCTGACTGTCTGTCCATTCTGCTGAATTATCATTGTCCTGTTTCAGTCAATTACTATCATCCTGACTGTCTGTCCATTCTGCTAAATTATCAATGTCCTGTTTCAGTCAATTACTATCATCCTGACTCTCTGTCCATTCTGCTAAATTATCAATGTCCTGTTTCAGTCAATTACTATCATCCTGACTCTCTGTCCATTCTGCTAAACTATCAATGTCCTGTTTCAGTCAATTACTATCATCCTGACTGTCTGTCCATTCTGCTAAACTATCAATGTTCTGTTTCAGTCAATTACTATCATTCTGACTCTCTGTCCATTCTGCTAAACTATCAATGTCCTGCTTCAGTCAATTCCTATCATCCTGACTCTCTGTCCATTCTGCTAATCTATCAATGTCCTGTTTCAATCAATTACTATCATCCTGACTGTCTGTCCATGCTGCTAAACTATCAATGTCCTGTTTCAGTCAATTACTATCATCCTGACTGTCTGTCCATTCTGCTAAATTATCAATGTCCTGTTTCAGTCAATTACTATCATCCTGACTCTCTGTCCATTCTGCTAAACTATCCATGTCCTGTTTCAGTCAATTACTATCATCCTGACTGTCTATCCATTCTGCTAATATATCCATGTCCTGTTTCAGTCAATTACTATCATCCTGACTGTCTATCCATTCTGCTAAACTATCAATGTCCTGTTTCAGTCAATTACTATCATCCTGACTGTCTATCCATTCTGCTAATCTATCAATGTCCTGTTTCAGTCAATTACTATCATCCAGACTGTCTGTCCTTTCTGCTAAACTATCAAAGTCCTGTTTCAGTCAATTACTATCATCCTGACTGTCTGTCCATTCTGCCAAACTATCAATGTCCTGTTTCAGTCAATTACTATCATCCTGACTGTCTATCCATTCTGCTAAACTATTCATGTCCTGTTTCAGTCAATTACTATCATCATGACTGTCTGTCCATTCTGCTAAACTATCCATGTCCTGTTTCAGTCAATTACTATCATCCTGACTGTCTGTCCATTCTGCTAAACTATCAATGTCCTGTTTCAGTCAATTACTATCATACTGACTGTCTGTCCATTCTGCTAAACTATCAATGTGCTGTCTCAGTCAATTACTATCATCCTGACTGTCTATCCATTCTGCTAATCTATCAATGTCCTGTTTCAGTCAATTACTATCATCCAGACTGTCTGTCCATTCTGCTAAACTATCAATGTGCTGTTTCAGTCAATTACTATCATGCTGACTGTCTGTCCATTCTGCTAAATTATCATTGTCCTGTTTCAGTCAATTACTATCATCCTGACTGTCTGTCCATTCTGCTAAATTATCAATGTCCTGTTTCAGTCAATTACTATCATCCTGACTCTCTGTCCATTCTGCTAAATTATCAATGTCCTGTTTCAGTCAATTACAATCATCCTGACTCTCTGCCCATTCTGCTAAACTATCAATGTCCTGTTTCAGTCAATTACTATCATACTGACTGTCTGTCCATTCTGCTAAACTATCAATGTGCTGTCTCAGTCAATTACTATCATCCTGACTGTCTATCCATTCTGCTAATCTATCAATGTCCTGTTTCAGTCAATTACTATCATCCAGACTGTCTGTCCATTCTGCTAAACTATCAATGTCCTGTTTCAGTCAATTACTATCATCCAGACTGTCTGTCCATTCTGCTAAACTATCAATGTGCTGTTTCAGTCAATTACTATCATGCTGACTGTCTGTCCATTCTGCTAAATTATCATTGTCCTGTTTCAGTCAATTACTATCATCCTGACTGTCTGTCCATTCTGCTAAATTATCAATGTCCTGTTTCAGTCAATTACTATCATCCTGACTCTCTGTCCATTCTGCTAAATTATCAATGTCCTGTTTCAGTCAATTACAATCATCCTGACTCTCTGCCCATTCTGCTAAACTATCAATGTCCTGTTTCAGTCAATTACTATCATCCTGACTGTCTGTCCATTCTGCTAAACTACCAATGTCCTGTTTCAGTCAATTACTATCATCCGGCTGTCTGTCCATTCTGCTAAACTATCCATGTCCTGTTTCAGTCAATTACTATCATCCTGACTGTCTGTCCATTCTGCTGAATTATCATTGTCCTGTTTCAGCCAATTACTATCATCCTGACTGTCTGTCCATTCTGCTAAATTATCAATGTCCTGTTTCAGTCAATTACTATCATCCTGACTCTCTGTCCATTCTGCTAAATTATCAATGTCCTGTTTCAGTCAATTACTATCATCCTGACTCTCTGTCCATTCTGCTAAACTATCAATGTCCTGTTTCAGTCAATTACTATCATCCTGACTGTCTGTCCCTTCTGCTAAACCATCAATGTCCTGTTTCCGTCAATTACTGTCATCCTGACTGTCTGTCCATTCTGCTAAACTATCAATGTCCTGTTTCAGTCAATTAATTTCATCCTGACTGTCTGTCCATTCTGCTAACCTATCAATGTCCAGTTTCAGTCAATTACTATCATCCTGATCCTCTGTCTATTCTGCGAAACTATCCATGTCCTGTTTCAGTCAATTACTATCATCCTGACTGTCTGTCCATTCTGCTGAACTATCAATGTCCTGTTTCAGTCAATTACTATCATTCTGACTGTCTGTCCATTCTGCTAAACTATCCATGCCCTGTTTCAGTCAATTACTATCATCCTGACTGTCTGTCCATTCTGCTAAACTATCAATGTCCTGTTTCAGTCAATTACTATCATTCTGACTGTCTGTCCATTCTGCTAAACTATCCATGTCCTGTTTCAGTCAATTACTATCATCCTGACTCTCTGTCCATTCTGCTAAACTATCCATGTCCTGTTTCAGTCAATTACTATCATCCTGACTGTCTGTCCATTCTGCTAAACTATCAATGTCCTGACTCAGTCAATTACCATCATCCAGACTGTCTGTCCATTCTGCTAAATTATCAATGTCCTGTTTCAGTCAATTACTATCATCCTGACTGTCTGTCCATTCTGCTAAACTATCCATGTCCTGTTTCAGTCAATTACTATCATCCTGACTGTCTGTCCATTCTGCTAGTCTATCAATGTCCTGTTTCAGTCATTTACTATCATCCTGACTGTCTGTCCATTCTGCTGATCTATCAATGTCCTGTTTCAGTCAATTACTATCATGCTGACTGTCTGTCCATTCTGCTAAATTATCATTGTCCTGTTTCAGTCAATTACTATCATCCTGACTGTCTGTCCATTCTGCTAAATTATCAATGTCCTGTTTCAGTCAATTACTATCATCCTGACTCTCTGTCCATTCTGCTAAATTATCAATGTCCTGTTTCAGTCAATTACTATCATCCTGACTCTCTGTCCATTCTGCTAAACTATCAATGTCCTGTTTCAGTCAATTACTATCATCCTGACTGTCTGTCCATTCTGCTAAACTATCAATGTCCTGTTTCTGTCAATTACCATCATCCTGACTCTCTGACCATTCTGCTAAACTATCAATGTCCTGTTTCAGTCAATTACTATCATCCTGACTGTCTGTCCATTCTGCTAAACTACCAATGTCCTGTTTCAGTCAATTACTATCATCCGGCTGTCTGTCCATTCTGCTAAACTATCCATGTCCTGTTTCAGTCAATTACTATCATCCTGACTGTCTGTCCATTCTGCTGAATTATCATTGTCCTGTTTCAGTCAATTACTATCATCCTGACTGTCTGTCCATTCTGCTAAATTATCAATGTCCTGTTTCAGTCAATTACTATCATCCTGACTCTCTGTCCATTCTGCTAAATTATCAATGTCCTGTTGCAGTCAATTACTATCATCCTGACTCTCTGTCCATTCTGCTAAACTATCAATGTCCTGTTTCAGTCAATTACTATCATCCTGACTGTCTGTCCATTCTGCTAAACTATGAATGTTCTGTTTCAGTCAATTACTATCATTCTGACTCTCTGTCCATTCTGCTAAACTATCAATGTCCTGCTTCAGTCAATTCCTATCATCCTGACTGTCTGTCCATTCTGCTGAACTATCAATGTCCTGTTTCAGTCAATTACTATCATTCTGACTGTCTGTCCATTCTGCTAAACTATCCATGCCCTGTTTCAGTCAATTACTATCATCCTGACTGTCTGTCCATTCTGCTAAACTATCAATGTCCTGTTTCAGTCAATTACTATCATTCTGACTGTCTGTCCATTCTGCTAAACTATCCATGTCCTGTTTCAGTCAATTACTATCATCCTGACTGTCTGTCCATTCTGCTAAATTATCAATGTCCTGTTTCAGTCAATTACTATCATCCTGACTCTCTGTCCATTCTGCTAAATTATCAATGTCCTGTTTCAGTCAATTACTATCATCCTGACTCTCTGTCCATTCTGCTAAACTATCAATGTCCTGTTTCAGTCAATTAATTTCATCCTGACTGTCTGTCCATTCTGCTAACCTATCAATGTCCAGTTTCAGTCAATTACTATCATCCTGATCCTCTGTCTATTCTGCGAAACTATCCATGTCCTGTTTCAGTCAATTACTATCATCCTGACTGTCTGTCCATTCTGCTGAACTATCAATGTCCTGTTTCAGTCAATTACTATCATTCTGACTGTCTGTCCATTCTGCTAAACTATCCATGCCCTGTTTCAGTCAATTACTATCATCCTGACTGTCTGTCCATTCTGCTAAACTATCAATGTCCTGTTTCAGTCAATTACTATCATTCTGACTGTCTGTCCATTCTGCTAAACTATCCATGTCCTGTTTCAGTCAATTACTATCATCCTGACTCTCTGTCCATTCTGCTAAACTATCCATGTCCTGTTTCAGTCAATTACTATCATCCTGACTGTCTGTCCATTCTGCTAAACTATCAATGTCCTGACTCAGTCAATTACCATCATCCAGACTGTCTGTCCATTCTGCTAAATTATCATTGTCCTGTTTCAGTCAATTACTATCATCCTGACTGTCTGTCCATTCTGCTAAACTATCCATGTCCTGTTTCAGTCAATTACTATCATCCTGACTGTCTGTCCATTCTGCTAGTCTATCAATGTCCTGTTTCAGTCAATTACTATCATCCTGACTGTCTGTCCATTCTGCTGATCTATCAATGTCCTGTTTCAGTCAATTACTATCATGCTGACTGTCTGTCCATTCTGCTAAATTATCATTGTCCTGTTACAGTCAATTACTATCATCCTGACTGTCTGTCCATTCTGCTAAATTATCAATGTCCTGTTTCAGTCAATTACTATCATCCTGACTCTCTGTCCATTCTGCTAAATTATCAATGTCCTGTTTCAGTCAATTACTATCATCCTGACTCTCTGTCCATTCTGCTAAACTATCAATGTCCTGTTTCAGTCAATTACTATCATCCTGACTGTCTGTCCATTCTGCTAAACTATCAATGTCCTGTTGCTGTCAATTACCATCATCCTGACTCTCTGACCATTCTGCTAAACTATCAATGTCCTGTTTCAGTCAATTACAATCATCCTGACTCTCTGCCCATTCTGCTAAACTATCAATGTCCTGTTTCAGTCAATTACTATCATCCTGACTGTCTGTCCATTCTGCTAAACTACCAATGTCCTGTTTCAGTCAATTACTATCATCCGGCTGTCTGTCCATTCTGCTAAACTATCCATGTCCTGTTTCAGTCAATTACTATCATCCTGACTGTCTGTCCATTCTGCTGAATTATCATTGTCCTGTTTCAGTCAATTACTATCATCCTGACTGTCTGTCCATTCTGCTAAATTATCAATGTCCTGTTTCAGTCAATTACTATCATCCTGACTCTCTGTCCATTCTGCTAAATTATCAATGTCCTGTTTCAGTCAATTACTATCATCCTGACTCTCTGTCCATTCTGCTAAACTATCAATGTCCTGTTTCAGTCAATTACTATCATCCTGACTGTCTGTCCATTCTGCTAAACTATCAATGTTCTGTTTCAGTCAATTACTATCATTCTGACTCTCTGTCCATTCTGCTAAACTATCAATGTCCTGCTTCAGTCAATTCCTATCATCCTGACTCTCTGTCCATTCTGCTAATCTATCAATGTCCTGTTTCAATCAATTACTATCATCCTGACTGTCTGTCCATTCTGCTAAACTATCAATGTCCTGTTTCAGTCAATTACTATCATCCTGACTGTCTGTCCATTCTGCTAAATTATCAATGTCCTGTTTCAGTCAATTACTATCATCCTGACTCTCTGTCCATTCTGCTAAACTATCCATGTCCTGTTTCAGTCAATTACTATCATCCTGACTGTCTATCCATTCTGCTAATATATCCATGTCCTGTTTCAGTCAATTACTATCATCCTGACTGTCTATCCATTCTGCTAAACTATCAATGTCCTGTTTCAGTCAATTACTATCATCCTGACTGTCTATCCATTCTGGTAATCTATCAATGTCCTGTTTCAGTCAATTACTATCATCCAGACTGTCTGTCCTTTCTGCTAAACTATCAATGTCCTGTTTCAGTCAATTACTATCATCCTGACTGTCTGTCCATTCTGCCAAACTATCAATGTCCTGTTTCAGTCAATTACTATCATCCTGACTGTCTATCCATTCTGCTAAACTATTCATGTCCTGTTTCAGTCAATTACTATCATCATGACTGTCTGTCCATTCTGCTAAACTATCCATGTCCTGTTTCAGTCAATTACTATCATCCTGACTGTCTGTCCATTCTGCTAAACTATCAATGTCCTGTTTCAGTCAATTACTATCATACTGACTGTCTGTCCATTCTGCTAAACTATCAATGTGCTGTCTCAGTCAATTACTATCATCCTGACTGTCTATCCATTCTGCTAATCTATCAATGTCCTGTTTCAGTCAATTACTATCATCCAGACTGTCTGTCCATTCTGCTAAACTATCAATGTCCTGTTTCAGTCAATTACT
The DNA here is from genome assembly GCF_036365525.1 of Heterodontus francisci. NCBI lineage: Eukaryota > Metazoa > Chordata > Chondrichthyes > Heterodontiformes > Heterodontidae > Heterodontus > Heterodontus francisci. Next base: position 68,638,510 of record NC_090398.1, on the reverse strand, counting down.
ATCATGCTGACTGTCTGTCCATTCTGCTAAATTATCATTGTCCTGTTTCAGTCAATTACTATCATCCTGACTGTCTGTCCATTCTGCTAAATTATCAATGTCCTGTTTCAGTCAATTACTATCATCCTGACTCTCTGTCCATTCTGCTAAATTATCAATGTCCTGTTTCAGTCAATTACTATCATCCTGACTCTCTGTCCATTCTGCTAAACTATCAATGTCCTGTTTCAGTCAATTACTATCATCCTGACTGTCTGTCCATTCTGCTAAACTATCAATGTCCTGTTTCTGTCAATTACCATCATCCTGACTCTCTGACCATTCTGCTAAACTATCAATGTCCTGTTTCAGTCAATTACAATCATCCTGACTCTCTGCCCATTCTTCTAAACTATCAATGTCCTGTTTCAGTCAATTACTATCATCCTGACTGTCTGTCCATTCTGCTAAACTACCAATGTCCTGTTTCAGTCAATTACTATCATCCGGCTGTCTGTCCATTCTGCTAAACTATCCATGTCCTGTTTCAGTCAATTACTATCATCCTGACTGTCTGTCCATTCTGCTGAATTATCATTGTCCTGTTTCAGTCAATTACTATCATCCTGACTGTCTGTCCATTCTGCTAAATTATCAATGTCCTGTTTCAGTCAATTACTATCATCCTGACTCTCTGTCCATTCTGCTAAATTATCAATGTCCTGTTTCAGTCAATTACTATCATCCTGACTCTCTGTCCATTCTGCTAAACTATCAATGTCCTGTTTCAGTCAATTACTATCATCCTGACTGTCTGTCCATTCTGCTAAACTATCAATGTTCTGTTTCAGTCAATTACTATCATTCTGACTCTCTGTCCATTCTGCTAAACTATCAATGTCCTGCTTCAGTCAATTCCTATCATCCTGACTCTCTGTCCATTCTGCTAATCTATCAATGTCCTGTTTCAATCAATTACTATCATCCTGACTGTCTGTCCACTCTGCTAAACTATCAATGTCCTGTTTCAGTCAATTACTATCATCCTGACTGTCTGTCCATTCTGCTAAATTATCAATGTCCTGTTTCAGTCAATTACTATCATCCTGACTCTCTGTCCATTCTGCTAAACTATCCATGTCCTGTTTCAGTCAATTACTATCATCCTGACTGTCTATCCATTCTGCTAATATATCCATGTCCTGTTTCAGTCAATTACTATCATCCTGACTGTCTATCCATTCTGCTAAACTATCAATGTCCTGTTTCAGTCAATTACTATCATCCTGACTGTCTATCCATTCTGCTAATCTGTCAATGTCCTGTTTCAGTCAATTACTATCATCCAGACTGTCTGTCCTTTCTGCTAAACTATCAATGTCCTGTTTCAGTCAATTACTATCATCCTGACTGTCTGTCCATTCTGCCAAACTATCAATGTCCTGTTTCAGTCAATTACTATCATCCTGACTGTCTATCCATTCTGCTAAACTATTCATGTCCTGTTTCAGTCAATTACTATCATCATGACTGTCTGTCCATTCTGCTAAACTGTCCATGTCCTGTTTCAGTCAATTACTATCATCCTGACTGTCTGTCCATTCTGCTAAACTATCAATGTCCTGTTTCAGTCAATTACTATCATACTGACTGTCTGTCCATTCTGCTAAACTATCAATGTGCTGTCTCAGTCAATTACTATCATCCTGACTGTCTATCCATTCTGCTAATCTATCAATGTCCTGTTTCAGTCAATTACTATCATCCAGACTGTCTGTCCATTCTGCTAAACTATCAATGTCCTGTTTCAGTCAATTACTATCATCCTGACTGTCTGTCCATTCTGCCAAACTAACAATGTCCTGTTTCAGTCAATTATTATCATCCTGACTGTCTATCCATTCTGCTAAACTATTCATGTCCTGTTTCAGTCAATTACTATCATCATGAATGTCTGTCCATTCTGCTAAACTATCCATGTCCTGTTTCAGTCAATTATTTTCATCCTGACTGTCTGTCCATTCTGCTGAACTATCAATGTCCTGTTGCAGTCATTTACTATCATCCTGACTGTCTATCCATTCTGCTAAACTATCCATGTCCTGTTTCAGTCAATTACTATCATCCCGACCGTCTATCCATTCTGCTAAACTATCCATGTCCTGTTTCAGTCAATTACTATCATCCTGACTGTCTGTCCATTCTGCTAACCTATCAATGTCCATTTTCAGTCAATTACTATCATCCTGACTGTCTGTCCATTCTGCTAACCTATCAATGTCCATTTTCAGTCAATTACTATCATCCTGACTGTCTGTCCATTCTGCTAAACTATCCATGTCCTGTTTTAGTCAATTACTATCATCCTGACTGTCTGTCCATTCTGCTAAACTATCAATGTCCTGTTTCAGTCAATTACTATCATCCTGACTCTCTGTCCATTCTGCTAACCTATCAATGTCCAGTTTCAGTCAATTACTATCATCCTGACTGTCTGTCCATTCTGCTAAACTATCAATGTCCTGTTTCAGTCAATTACTATCATCCTGACTGTCTATCCATTCTGCTAAACTATCAATGTCCTGTTTCAGTCAATTACTATCATCCTGATCCTCTGTCCATTCTGCTAAACTATCCATGTCCTGTTTCCGTCAATTACTATCATCCTGACTGTCTGTCCATTCTGCTAAAATATCAATGTCCTGTTTCAGTCAATTACTATCATCCTGACTGTCTGTCCATTCTGCTAAACTATCCATGTCCTGTTTCAAACAATTGCTATCATCCAGACTGTCTCTCCATTCTGCTAAACTATCCATGTCCTGTTTCAGTCAATTGCTATCATCCTGACTGTCTGTCCATTCTGCTGAACTACCAATGTTCTGTTTCAGTCAATTACTATCATCCTGACTGTCTGTCCATTCTGCAGAACTATCCATGTCCTGTTTCAGTCAATTACTATCATCCTGACTCTCTGTCCATTCTGCTAAACTATCCATGTCCTGTTTCAGTCAATTACTATCATCCTGACTGTCTGTCCATTCTGCTAAACGATCGATGTCCTGTTTCAGTCAATTACTATCATCCTCACTGTCTGTCCATTCTGCTAACCTAACAATGTCCTGTTTCAGTCAATTACTATCATCCTGACTGTCTGTCCATTCTGCTAACCTATCAATGTCCTGTTTCAGTCAATTCCTATCATCCTGACTGTCTGTCCATTCTGCTAAACTATCAATGTCCTGTTTCAGTCAATTACAATCATCCTGACTGTCTTTCCATTCTGCTAAATTATCAATGTCCTGTTTCAGTCAATTACTATCATCCTGACTCTCTGTCCATTCTGCTAAATTATCAATGTCCTGCTTCAGTCAATTCCTATCATCCTGACTCTCTGTCCATTCTGCTAATCTATCAATGTCCTGTTTCAATCAATTACTATCATCCTGACTGTCTGTCCATTCTGCTAAACTATCAATGTCCTGTTTCAGTCAATTACCATCATCCTGACTGTCTGTCCATTCTGCTAAATTATCAATGTCCTGTTTCAGTCAATTACTATCATCCTGACTCTCTGTCCATTCTGCTAAACTATCCATGTCCTGTTTCAGTCAATTACTATCATCCTGACTGTCTATCCATTCTGCTAATATATCCATGTCCTGTTTCAGTCAATTACTATCATTCTGACTGTCGATCCATTCTGCTAAACTATCAATGTCCTGTTTCAGTCAATTACTATCATCCTGACTGTCTGTCCATTCTGCTAATATCTCAATGTCCTGTTTCAGTCAATTACTATCATCCAGACTGTCTGTCCATTCTGCTAAACTATCAATGTCCTGTTTCAGTCAATTACTATCATCCTGACTGTCTGTCCATTCTGCTAAACTATCAATGACCTGTTTCAGTCAATTACTATCATCCTGACTGTCTATCCATTCTGCTAAACTATTCATGTCCTGTTTCAGTCAATTACTATCATCATGACTGTCTGTCCATTCTGCTAAACTATCAATGTCCTGTTTCAGTCAATTACTATCATACTGACTGTCTGTCCATTCTGCTAAACTATCAATGCCCTGTTTCAGTCAGTTATTTTCATCCTGACTGTCTGTCCATTCTGCTAAACTATCAATGTCCTGTTTCAGTCATTTACTATCATCCTGACTGTCTATCCATTCTGCTAAACTATCCATGTCCTGTTTCAGTCAATTACTATCATCCTGACCGTCTATCCATTCTGCTAAACTATCCATGTCCTGTTTCAGTCAATTACTATCATCCTGACTGTCTGTCCATTCTGCTAACCTATCAATGTCCAGTTTCAGTCAATTACTATCATCCTGACTGTCTGTCCATTCTGCTAAACTATCCATGTCCTGTTTTTTAGTCAATTACTATCATCCTGACTGTCTATCCATTCTCCTAAACTATCCATGTCCTGTTTCAGTCAATTACTATCATCCTGAATGTCTATCCATTCTGCTAAACTATCCATGTCCTGTTTCAGTCAATTACTATCATCCTGACTGTCTGTCCATTCTGCTAACCTATCAATGTCCAGTTTCAGTCAATTACTATCATCCTGACTGTCTGTCCATTCTGCTAAACTATCAATGTCCTGTTTCAGTCAATTACTATCATCCTGACTCTCTGTCCATTCTGCTAACCTATCAATGTCCAGTTTCAGTCAATTACTATCATCCTGACTGTCGATCCATTCTGCTAAACTATCAATGTCCTGTTTCAGTCAATTACTATCATCCTGACTGTCTGTCCATTCTGCTAATATCTCAATGTCCTGTTTCAGTCAATTACTATCATCCAGACTGTCTGTCCATTCTGCTAAACTATCAATGTCCTGTTTCAGTCAATTACTATCATCCTGACTGTCTGTCCATTCTGCTAAACTATCAATGTCCTGTTTCAGTCAATTACTATCATCCTGACTGTCTATCCATTCTGCTAATCTATTCATGTCCTGTTTCAGTCAATTACTATCATCATGACTGTCTGTCCATTCTGCTAAACGATCAATGTCCTGTTTCAGTCAATTACTATCATACTGACTGTCTGTCCATTCTGCTAAACTATCAATGTCCTGTTTCAGTCAGTTATTTTCATCCTGACTGTCTGTCCATTCTGCTAAACTATCAATGTCCTGTTTCAGTCAGCTACTATCATCCTGACTGTCTATCCATTCTGCTAATCTATCAATGTCCTGTTTCAGTCAATTACTATCATCCAGACTGTCTGTCCATTCTGCTAAACTATCAATGTCCTGTTTCAGTCAATTACTATCATCCTGACTCTCTGTCCATTCTGCCAAACTATCAATGTCCTGTTTCAGTCAATTACTATCATCCTGACTGTCTATCCATTCTGCTAAACTATTCATGTCCTGTTTCAGTCAATTACTATCATCATGAATGTCTGTCCATTCTGCTAAACTATCCATGTCCTGTTTCAGTCAATTACTATCATCCTGACTCTCTGTCCATTCTGCTAAACTATCCATGTCCTGTTTCAGTCAATTACTATCATCCTGACTGTCTGTCCATTCTGCTAAACGATCGATGTCCTGTTTCAGTCAATTAATATCATCCTCACTGTCTGTCCATTCTGCTAACCTATCAATGTCCTGTTTCAGTCAATTACTATCATCCTGACTGTCTGTCCATTCTGCTAACCTATCAATGTCCTGTTTCAGTCAATTCCTATCATCCTGACTGTCTGTCCATTCTGCTAAACTATCAATGTCCTGTTTCAGTCAATTGCAATCATCCTGACTGTCTTTCCATTCTGCTAAATTATCAATGTCCTGTTTCAGTCAATTACTATCATCCTGACTCTCTGTCCATTCTGCTAAATTATCAATGTCCTGCTTCAGTCAATTCCTATCATCCTGACTCTCTGTCCATTCTGCTAATCTATCAATGTCCTGTTTCAATCAATTACTATCATCCTGACTGTCTGTCCATTCTGCTAAACTATCAATGTCCTGTTTCAGTCAATTACCATCATCCTGACTGTCTGTCCATTCTGCTAAATTATCAATGTCCTGTTTCAGTCAATTACTATCATCCTGACTCTCTGTCCATTCTGCTAAACTATCCATGTCCTGTTTCAGTCAATTACTATCATCCTGACTGTCTATCCATTCTGCTAATATATCCATGTCCTGTTTCAGTCAATTACTATCATTCTGACTGTCGATCCATTCTGCTAAACTATCAATGTCCTGTTTCAGTCAATTACTATCATCCTGACTGTCTGTCCATTCTGCTAATATCTCAATGTGCTGTTTCAGTCAATTACTATCATCCAGACTGTCTGTCCATTCTGCTAAACTATCAATGTCCTGTTTCAGTCAATTACTATCATCCTGACTGTCTGTCCATTCTGCTAAACTATCAATGACCTGTTTCAGTCAATTACTATCATCCTGACTGTCTATCCATTCTGCTAAACTATTCATGTCCTGTTTCAGTCAATTACTATCATCATGACTGTCTGTCCATTCTGCTAAACTATCAATGTCCTGTTTCAGTCAATTACTATCATACTGACTGTCTGTCCATTCTGCTAAACTATCAATGTCCTGTTTCAGTCAGTTATTTTCATCCTGACTGTCTGTCCATTCTGCTAAACTATCAATGTCCTGTTTCAGTCATTTACTATCATCCTGACTGTCTATCCATTCTGCTAACCTATCAATGTCCAGTTTCAGTCAATTACTATCATCCTGACTGTCTGTCCATTCTGCTAAACTATCCATGTCCTGTTTTTTAGTCAATTGCTATCATCCTGACTGTCTATCCATTCTCCTAAACTATCCATGTCCTGTTTCAGTCAATTACTATCATCCTGAATGTCTATCCATTCTGCTAAACTATCCATGTCCTGTTTCAGTCAATTACTATCATCCTGACTGTCTGTCCATTCTGCTAACCTATCAATGTCCAGTTTCAGTCAATTACTATCATCCTGACTGTCTGTCCATTCTGCTAAACTATCAATGTCCTGTTTCAGTCAATTACTATCATCCTGACTCTCTGTCCATTCTGCTAACCTATCAATGTCCAGTTTCAGTCAATTACTATCATCCTGACTGTCGATCCATTCTGCTAAACTATCAATGTCCTGTTTCAGTCAATTACTATCATCCTGACTGTCTGTCCATTCTGCTAATATCTCAATGTCCTGTTTCAGTCAATTACTATCATCCAGACTGTCTGTCCATTCTGCTAAACTATCAATGTCCTGTTTCAGTCAATTACTATCATCCTGACTGTCTGTCCATTCTGCTAAACTATCAATGTCCTGTTTCAGTCAATTACTATCATCCTGACTGTCTATCCATTCTGCTAATCTATTCATGTCCTGTTTCAGTCAATTACTATCATCATGACTGTCTGTCCATTCTGCTAAACGATCAATGTCCTGTTTCAGTCAATTACTATCATACTGACTGTCTGTCCATTCTGCTAAACTATCAATGTCCTGTTTCAGTCAGTTATTTTCATCCTGACTGTCTGTCCATTCTGCTAAACTATCAATGTCCTGTTTCAGTCAGCTACTATCATCCTGACTGTCTATCCATTCTGCTAATCTATCAATGTCCTGTTTCAGTCAATTACTATCATCCAGACTGTCTGTCCATTCTGCTAAACTATCAATGTCCTGTTTCAGTCAATTACTATCATCCTGACTCTCTGTCCATTCTGCCAAACTATCAATGTCCTGTTTCAGTCAATTACTATCATCCTGACTGTCTATCCATTCTGCTAAACTATTCATGTCCTGTTTCAGTCAATTACTATCATCATGAATGTCTGTCCATTCTGCTAAACTATCCATGTCCTGTTTCAGTCAATTATTTTCATCCTGACTGTCTGTCCATTCTGCTGAACTATCAATGTCCTGTTGCAGTCATTTACTATCATCCTGACTGTCTATCCATTCTGCTAAACTATCCATGTCCTGTTTCAGTCAATTACTATCATCCCGACCGTCTATCCATTCTGCTAAACTATCCATGTCCTGTTTCAGTCAATTGCTATCATCCTGACTGTCTGTCCATTCTGCTAACCTATCAATGTCCATTTTCAGTCAATTACTATCATCCTGACTGTCTGTCCATTCTGCTAAACTATCCATGTCCTGTTTTAGTCAATTACTATCATCCTGACTGTCTATCCATTCTCCTAAACTATCCATGTCCTGTTTCAGTCAATTACTATCATCCTGACTGTCTATCCATTCTGCTAAACTATCCATGTCCTGTTTCAGTCAATTACTATCATCCTGACTGTCTGTCCATTATGCTAACCTATCCATGTCCAGTTTCAGTCAATTACTATCATCCTGACTGTCTGTCCATTCTGCTAAACTATCAATGTCCTGTTTCAGTCAATTACTATCATCCTGACTCTCTGTCCATTCTGCTAACCTATCAATGTCCAGTTTCAGTCAATTACTATCATCCTGACTGTCTGTCCATTCTGCTAAACTATCAATGTCCTGTTTCAGTCAATTACTATCATCCTGACTGTCTATCCATTCTGCTAAACTATCAATGTCCTGTTTCAGTCAATTACTATCATCCTGATCCTCTGTCCATTCTGCTAAACTATCCATGTCCTGTTTCCGTCAATTACTATCATCCTGACTGTCTGTCCATTCTGCTAAAATATCAATGTCCTGTTTCAGTCAATTACTATCATCCTGACTGTCTGTCCATTCTGCTAAACTATCCATGTCCTGTTTCAGTCAATTGCTATCATCCAGACTGTCTCTCCATTCTGCTAAACTATCCATGTCCTGTTTCAGTCAATTGCTATCATCCTGACTGTCTGTCCATTCTGCTGAACTATCAATGTTCTGTTTCAGTCAATTACTATCATCCTGACTGTCTGTCCATTCTGCTGAACTATCCATGTCCTGTTTCAGTCAATTACTATCATCCTGACTCTCTGTCCATTCTACTAAACTATCCATGTCCTGTTTCAGTCAATTACTATCATCCTGACTGTCTGTCCATTCTGCTAAACGATCGATGTCCTGTTTCAGTCACTTACTATCATCCTCACTGTCTGTCCATTCTGCTAACCTATCAATGTCCTGTTTCAGTCAATTACTATCATCCTGACTGTCTGTCCATTCTGCTAAACAATCAATGTCCTGTTTCAGTCAATTCCTATCATCCTGACTGTCTGTCCATTCTGCTAAACTATCAATGTCCTGTTTCAGTCAATTACAATCATCCTGACTGTCTGTCCATTCTGCTAAATTATCAATGTCCTGTTTCAGTCAATTACTATCATCCTGACTCTCTGTCCATTCTGCTAAATTAACAATGTCCTGCTTCAGTCAATTCCTATCATCCTGACTCTCTGTCCATTCTGCTAATCTATCAATGTCCTGTTTCAATCAATTACTATCATCCTGACTGTCTGTCCATTCTGCTAAACTATCAATGTCCTGTTTCAGTCAATTACCATCATCCTGACTGTCTGTCCATTCTGCTAAATTATCAATGTCCTGTTTCAGTCAATTACTATCATCCTGACTCTCTGTCCATTCTGCTAAACTATCCATGTCCTGTTTCAGTCAATTACTATCATTCTGACTGTCGATCCATTCTGCTAAACTATCAATGTCCTGTTTCAGTCAATTACTATCATCCTGACTGTCTGTCCATTCTGCTAATATCTCAATGTCCTGTTTCAGTCAATTACTATCATCCAGACTGTCTGTCCATTCTGCTAAACTATCAATGTCATGTTTCAGTCAATTACTATCATCCTGACTGTCTGTCCATTCTGCTAAACTATCAATGTCCTGTTTCAGTCAATTACTATCATCCTGACTGTCTATCCATTCTGCTAAACTATTCATGTCCTGTTTCAGTCAATTACTATCATCATGACTGTCTGTCCATTCTGCTAAACTATCAATGTCCTGTTTCAGTCAATTACTATCATACTGACTGTCTGTCCATTCTGCTAAACTATCAATGTCCTGTTTCAGTCATTTACTATCATCCTGACTGTCTATCCATTCTGCTAAACTATCCATGTCCTGTTTCAGTCAATTACTATCATCCTGACCGTCTATCCATTCTGCTAAACTATCCATGTCCTGTTTCAGTCAATTACTATCATCCTGACTGTCTGTCCATTCTGCTAACCTATCAATGTCCAGTTTCAGTCAATTACTATCATCCTGACTGTCTGTCCATTCTGCTAAACTATCAATGTCCTGTTTCAGTCAATTACTATCATCCTGACTCTCTGTCCATTCTGCTAACCTATCAATGTCCAGTTTCAGTCAATTACTATCATCCTGACTGTCGATCCATTCTGCTAAACTATCAATGTCCTGTTTCAGTCAATTACTATCATCCTGACTGTCTGTCCATTCTGCTAATATCTCAATGTCCTGTTTCAGTCAATTACTATCATCCAGACTGTCTGTCCATTCTGCTAAACTATCAATGTCCTGTTTCAGTCAATTACTATCATCCTGACTGTCTGTCCATTCTGCTAAACTATGAATGTGCTGTTTCAGTCAATTACTATCACCCTGACTGTCTATCCATTCTGCTAAACTATTCATGTCCTGTTTCAGTCAATTACTATCATCATGACTGTCTGTCCATTCTGCTAAACTATCAACGTCCTGTTTCAGTCAGTTACTATCATCCTGACTGTCTATCCATTCTGCTAAACTATCCATGTCCTGTTTCAGTCAATTACTATCATCCTGAACGTCTATCCATTCTGCTAAACTATCCATGTCCTGTTTCAGTCAATTACTATCATCCTGACTGTCTTTCCATTCTGCTAACCTATCAATGTCCAGTTTCAGTCAATTACTATCATCCTGACTGTCTGTCCATTCTGCTAAATTATCCATGTCCTGTTTTTTATTCAATTACGATCATCCTGACTGTCTATCCATTCTCCTAAACTATCCATGTCCTGTTTCAGTCAATTACTATCATCCTGACTCTCTGTCCATTCTGCTAAACTATCCATGTCCTGTTTCAGTCAATTACTATCATCCTGACTGTCTGTCCATTCTGCTAAACGATCGATGTCCTGTTTCAGTCACTTACTATCATCCTCACTGTCTGTCCATTCTGCTAACCTATCAATGTCCTGTTTCAGTCAATTACTATCATCCTGACTGTCTGTCCATTCTGCTAAACAATCAATGTCCTGTTTCAGTCAATTCCTATCATCCTGACTGTCTGTCCATTCTGCTAAACTATCAATGTCCTGTTTCAGTCAATTACAATCATCCTGACTGTCTGTCCATTCTGCTAAATTATCAATGTCCTGTTTCAGTCAATTACTATCATCCGGACTCTCTGTCCATTCTGCTAAATTAACAATGTCCTGCTTCAGTCAATTCCTATCATCCTGACTCTCTGTCCATTTAGCTAATCTATCAATGTCCTGTTTCAATCAATTACTATCATCCTGAATGTCTGTCCATTCTGCTAAACTATCAATGTCCTGTTTCAGTCAATTACCATCATTCTGACTGTCTGTCCATTCTGCTAAATTATCAATGTCCTGTTTCAGTCAATTACTATCATCCTGACTCTCTGTCCATTCTGCTAAACTATCCATGTCCTGTTTCAGTCAATTACTATCATTCTGACTGTCGATCCATTCTGCTAAACTATCAATGTCCTGTTTCAGTCAATTACTATCATCCTGACTGTCTGTCCATTCTGCTAATATCTCAATGTCCTGTTTCAGTCAATTACTATCATCCAGACTGTCTGTCCATTCTGCTAAACTATCAATGTCCTGTTTCAGTCAATTACTATCATCCTGACTGTCTGTCCATTCTGCTAAACTATCAATGTCCTGTTTCAGTCAATTACTATCATCCTGACTGTCTATCCATTCTGCTAAACTATTCATGTCCTGTTTCAGTCAATTACTATCATCATGACTGTCTGTCCATTCTGCTAAACTATCAATGTCCTGTTTCAGTCAATTACTATCATACTGACTGTCTGTCCATTCTGCTAAACTATCAATGTCCTGTTTCAGTCATTTACTATCATCCTGACTGTCTATCCATTCTGCTAAACTATCCATGTCCTGTTTCAGTCAATTACTATCATCCTGACCGTCTATCCATTCTGCTAAACTATCCATGTCCTGTTTCAGTCAATTACTATCATCCTGACTGTCTGTCCATTCTGCTAACCTATCAATGTCCAGTTTCAGTCAATTACTATCATCCTGACTGTCTGTCCATTCTGCTAATATCTCAATGTCCTGTTTCAGTCAATTACTATCATCCAGACTGTCTGTCCATTCTGCTAAACTATCAATGTCCTGTTTCAGTCAATTACTATCATCCTGACTGTCTGTCCATTCTGCTAAACTATCAATGTGCTGTTTCAGTCAATTACTATCACCCTGACTGTCTATCCATTCTGCTAAACTATTCATGTCCTGTTTCAGTCAATTACTATCATCATGACTGTCTGTCCATTCTGCTAAACTATCAATGTCCTGTTTCAGTCAGTTACTATCATCCTGACTGTCTATCCATTCTGCTAAACTATCCATGTCCTGTTTCAGTCAATTACTATCATCCTGACCGTCTATCCATTCTGCTAAACTATCCATGTCCTGTTTCAGTCAATTACTATCATCCTGACTTTCTTTCCATTCTGCTAACCTATCAATGTCCAGTTTCAGTCAATTACTATCATCCTGACTGTCTGTCCATTCTGCTAAATTATCCATGTCCTGTTTTTTATTCAATTACGATCATCCTGACTGTCTATCCATTCTCCTAAACTATCCATGTCCTGTTTCAGTCAATTACTATCATCCTGACTCTCTGTCCATTCTGCTAAACTATCCATGTCCTGTTTCAGTCAATTACTATCATCCTGACTGTCTGTCCATTCTGCTAAACGATCGATGTCCTGTTTCAGTCACTTACTATCATCCTCACTGTCTGTCCATTCTGCTAACCTATCAATGTCCTGTTTCAGTCAATTACTATCATCCTGACTGTCTGTCCATTCTGCTAAACAATCAATGTCCTGTTTCAGTCAATTCCTATCATCCTGACTGTCTGTCCATTCTGCTAAACTATCAATGTCCTGTTTCAGTCAATTACAATCATCCTGACTGTCTGTCCATTCTGCTAAATTATCAATGTCCTGTTTCAGTCAATTACTATCATCCTGACTCTCTGTCCATTCTGCTAAATTAACAATGTCCTGCTTCAGTCAATTCCTATCATCCTGACTCTCTGTCCATTCTGCTAATCTATCAATGTCCTGTTTCAATCAATTACTATCATCCTGACTGTCTTTCCATTCTGCTAAACTATCAATGTCCTGTTTCAGTCAATTACCATCATCCTGACTGTCTGTCCATTCTGCTAAATTATCAATGTCCTGTTTCAGTCAATTACTATCATCCTGACTCTCTGTCCATTCTGCTAAACTATCCATGTCCTGTTTCAGTCAATTACTATCATTCTGACTGTCGATCCATTCTGCTAAACTATCAATGTCCTGTTTCAGTCAATTACTATCATCCTGACTGTCTGTCCATTCTGCTAATATCTCAATGTCCTGTTTCAGTCAATTACTATCATCCAGACTGTCTGTCCATTCTGCTAAACTATCAATGTCCTGTTTCAGTCAATTACTATCATCCTGACTGTCTGTCCATTCTGCTAAACTATCAATGTCCTGTTTCAGTCAATTACTATCATCCTGACTGTCTATCCATTCTGCTAAACTATTCATGTCCTGTTTCAGTCAATTACTATCATCATGACTGTCTGTCCATTCTGCTAAACTATCAATGTCCTGTTTCAGTCAATTACTATCATACTGACTGTCTGTCCATTCTGCTAAACTATCAATGTCCTGTTTCAGTCATTTACTATCATCCTGACTGTCTATCCATTCTGCTAAACTATCCATGTCCTGTTTCAGTCAATTACTATCATCCTGACCGTCTATCCATTCTGCTAAACTATCCATGTCCTGTTTCAGTCAATTACTATCATCCTGACTGTCTGTCCATTCTGCTAACCTATCAATGTCCAGTTTCAGTCAATTACTATCATCCTGACTGTCTGTCCATTCTGCTAAACTATCAATGTCCTGTTTCAGTCAATTACTATCATCCTGACTCTCTGTCCATTCTGCTAACCTATCAATGTCCAGTTTCAGTCAATTACTATCATCCTGACTGTCGATCCATTCTGCTAAACTATCAATGTCCTGTTTCAGTCAATTACTATCATCCTGACTGTCTGTCCATTCTGCTAATATCTCAATGTCCTGTTTCAGTCAATTACTATCATCCAGACTGTCTGTCCATTCTGCTAAACTATCAATGTCCTGTTTCAGTCAATTACTATCATCCTGACTGTCTGTCCATTCTGCTAAACTATCAATGTGCTGTTTCAGTCAATTACTATCATCCTGACTGTCTATCCATTCTGCTAAACTATTCATGTCCTGTTTCAGTCAATTACTATCATCATGACTGTCTGTCCATTCTGCTAAACTATCAATGTCCTGTTTCAGTCAGTTACTATCATCCTGACTGTCTATCCATTCTGCTAAACTATCCATGTCCTGTTTCAGTCAATTACTATCATCCTGACCGTCTATCCATTCTGCTAAACTATCCATGTCCTGTTTCAGTCAATTACTATCATCCTGACTGTCTTTCCATTCTGCTAACCTATCAATGTCCAGTTTCAGTCAATTACTATCATCCTGACTGTCTGTCCATTCTGCTAAATTATCCATGTCCTGTTTTTTATTCAATTACGATCATCCTGACTGTCTATCCATTCTCCTAAACTATCCATGTCCTGTTTCAGTCAATTACTATCATCCTGACTGTCTATCCATTCTGCTAAACTATCCATGTCCTGTTTCAGTCAATTACTATCATCCTGACTGTCTGTCCATTCTGCTAAACTATCAATGTCCTGTTTCAGTCAATTACTATCATCCTGACTGTCTGTCCATTCTGCTAAACTATCAATGTCCTGTTTCAGTCAATTACTATCATCCTGACTGTCTGTCCATTCTGCTAACCTATCAATGTCCTGTTTCAGTCAATTACTATCATCCTGACTGTCTGTCCATTCTGCTAAACTATCTCTGTCCTGTTTCAGTCAATTACTATCATCCTGACTGTCGGTCCATTCTGCTAAACTATCAATGTCCTGTTTCAATCAATTACTATCATCCTGACTGTCTGTCCATTCTGCTAAACTATCAATGTCCTGTTTCAGTCAATTACTATCATCCTGACTGTCTGTCCCTTCTGCTAAACTATCAATGTCCTGTTTCCTTCAATTACTATCATCCTGACTGTCTGTCCATTCTTCTAAATTATCATTGTCCTGTTTCCATCAATTACTATCATCCTGACTGTCTGTCCATTCTGCTAAACTATCAATGTCCTGCTTCAGTCAATTACTATCATCCTGACTGTCTGTCCATTCTGCTAACCTATCAATGTCCAGTTTCAGTCAATTACTTTCATCCTGATCCTCTGTCTATTCTGCGAAACTATCCATGTCCTGTTTCAGTCATTTACTATCATCCTGACTGTCTATCCATTCTGCTAAACTATCCATGTCCTGTTTCAGTCAATTACTATCATCCTGACCGTCTATCCATTCTGCTAAACTATCCATGTCCTGTTTCAGTCAATTACTATCATCCTGACTGTCTGTCCATTCTGCTAACCTATCAATGTCCAGTTTCAGTCAATTACTATCATCCTGACTGTCTGTCCATTCTGCTAAACTATCAATGTCCTGTTTCAGTCAATTACTATCATCCTGACTGTCTGTCCATTCTGCTAACCTATCAATGTCCTGTTTCAGTCAATTACTATCATCCTGACTGTCTGTCCATTCTGCTAAACTATCTCTGTCCTGTTTCAGTCAATTACTATCATCCTGACTGTCGGTCCATTCTGCTAAACTATCAATGTCCTGTTTCAATCAATTACTATCATCCTGACTGTCTGTCCATTCTGCTAAACTATCAATGTCCTGTTTCAGTCAATTACTATCATCCTGACTGTCTGTCCCTTCTGCTAAACTATCAATGTCCTGTTTCCTTCAATTACTATCATCCTGACTGTCTGTCCATTCTTCTAAATTATCATTGTCCTGTTTCCATCAATTACTATCATCCTGACTGTCTGTCCATTCTGCTAAACTATCAATGTCCTGCTTCAGTCAATTACTATCATCCTGACTGTCTGTCCATTCTGCTAACCTATCAATGTCCAGTTTCAGTCAATTACTTTCATCCTGATCCTCTGTCTATTCTGCGAAACTATCCATGTCCTGTTTCAGTCATTTACTATCATCCTGACTGTCTATCCATTCTGCTAAACTATCCATGTCCTGTTTCAGTCAATTACTATCATCCTGACCGTCTATCCATTCTGCTAAACTATCCATGTCCTGTTTCAGTCAATTACTATCATCCTGACTGTCTGTCCATTCTGCTAACCTATCAATGTCCAGTTTCAGTCAATTACTATCATCCTGACTGTCTGTCCATTCTGCTAAACTATCCATGTCCTGTTTTTTAGTCAATTACTATCATCCTGACCGTCTATCCATTCTCCTAAACTATCCATGTCCTGTTTCAGTCAATTACTATCATCCTGACTGTCTGTCCATTCTGCTAAACTATCAATGTCCTGTTTCAGTCAATTACTATCATCCTGACTGTCTGTCCATTCTGCTAAACTATCAATGTCCTGTTTCAGTCAATTACTATCATCCTGACTGTCTATCCATTCTGCTAAACTATTCATGTCCTGTTTCAGTCAATTACTATCATCATGACTGTCTGTCCATTCTGCTAAACGATCAATGTCCTGTTTCAGTCAATTACTATCATACTGACTGTCTGTCCATTCTGCTAAACTATCAATGTCCTGTTTCAGTCAGTTATTTTCATCCTGACTGTCTGTCCATTCTGCTAAACTATCAATGTCCTGTTTCAGTCATTTACTATCATCCTGACTGTCTATCCATTCTGCTAAACTATCCATGTCCTGTTTCAGTCAATTACTATCATCCTGACCGTCTATCCATTCTGCTAAACTATCCATGTCCTGTTTCAGTCAATTACTATCATCCTGACTGTCTTTCCATTCTGCTAACCTATCAATGTCCAGTTTCAGTCAATTACTATCATCCTGACTGTCTGTCCATTCTGCTAAACTATCCATGTCCTGTTTTTTATTCAATTACTATCATCCTGACTGTCTATCCATTCTCCTAAACTATCCATGTCCTGTTTCAGTCAATTACTATCATCCTGACTGTCTATCCATTCTGCTAAACTATCCACGTCCTGTTTCAGTCAATTACTATCATCCTGACTGTCTGTCCATTCTGCTAACCTATCAATGTCCAGTTTCAGTCAATTACTATCATCCTGACTGTCTGTCCATTCTGCTAAACTATCAATGTCCTGTTTCAGTCAATTACTATCATCCTGTCTCTCTGTCCATTCTGCTAACCTATCAATGTCCAGTTTCAGTCAATTACTATCATCCTGACTGTCTGTCCATTCTGCTAAACTATCAATGTCCTGTTTCAGTCAATTACTATCATCCTGACTCTCTGTCCATTCTGCTAAACTATCAATGTCCTGTTTCAGTCAATTACTATCATCCTGACTGTCTATCCATTCTGCTAAAATATCAATGTCCTGTTCCAGTCAATTACTATCATCCTGACTGTCTGACCATTCTGCTAACCTATCAATGTCCTGTTTCAGTCAATTACTATCATCCTGACTGTCTGTCCATTCTGCTAAACTATCAATTTCCTGTTTCTGTCAATTACTATCATCCTGACTGTCTGTCCATTCTGCTAACCTATCAATGTCCTGTTTCAGTCAATTACTATCATCCTGACTGTCTGTCCATTCTGCTAAACTATCTCTGTCCTGTTTCAGTCAATTACTATCATCCTGACTGTCGGTCCATTCTGCTAAACTATCAATGTCCAGTTTCAATCAATTACTATCATCCTGACTGTCTGTCCATTCTGCTAAACTATCCATGTCCTGTTTCAGTCAATTACTATCATCCTGACTGTCTGTCCATTCTGCTGAATTATCATTGTCCTGTTTCAGTCAATTACTATCATCCTGACTGTCTGTCCATTCTGCTAAATTATCAATGTCCTGTTTCAGTCAATTACTATCATCCTGACTCTCTGTCCATTCTGCTAAATTATCAATGTCCTGTTTCAGTCAATTACTATCATCCTGACTCTCTGTCCATTCTGCTAAACTATCAATGTCCTGTTTCAGTCAATTACTATCATCCTGACTGTCTGTCCATTCTGCTAAACTATCAATGTTCTGTTTCAGTCAATTACTATCATTCTGACTGTCTATCCATTCTGCTAATATATCCATGTCCTGTTTCAGTCAATTACTATCATCCTGACTGTCTATCCATTCTGCTAAACTATCAATGTCCTGTTTCAGTCAATTACTATCATCCTGACTGTCTATCCATTCTGCTAATCTATCAATGTCCTGTTTCAGTCAATTACTATCATCATGACTGTCTGTCCATTCTGCTAAACTATCAATGTCCTGTTTCAGTCATTTACTATACATCCTGACTGTCTATCCATTCTGCTAAAATATCCATGTCCTGTTTCAGTCAATTACTATCATCCCGACCGTCTATCCATTCTGCTAAACTATCCATGTCCTGTTTCAGTCAATTACTATCATCCTGACTGTCTGTCCATTCTGCTAACCTATCAATGTCCAGTTTCAGTCAATTACTATCATCCTGACTGTCTGTCCATTCTGCTAAACTATCCATGTCCTGTTTTAGTCAATTACTATCATCCTGACTGTCTATCCATTCTCCTAAACTATCCATCTCCTGTTTCAGTCAATTACTATCATCCTGACTGTCTATCCATTCTGCTAAACTATCCATGTCCTGTTTCAGTCAATTACCATCATCCAGACTGTCTGTCCATTCTGCTAAATTATCATTGTCCTGTTTCAGTCAATTACTATCATCCTGACTGTCTGTCCATTCTGCTAAACTATCCATGTCCTGTTTCAGTCAATTACTATCATCCTGACTGTCTGTCCATTCTGCTAGTCTATCAATGTCCTGTTTCAGTCAATTACTATCATCCTGACTGTCTGTCCATTCTGCTGATCTATCAATGTCCTGTTCCAGTCAATTACTATCATCCTGACTCTCTGTCCTTTCTGCTAAATTATCAATGTCCTGTTTCAGTCAATTCCTATCATCCTGACTCTCTGTCCATTCTGCTAAACTATCAATGTCCTGTTTCAGTCAATTACTATCATCCTGACTGTCTGTCCATTCTGCTAAACTATCAATGTCCTGTTTCAGTCAATTACCATCATCCTGACTCTCTGACCATTCTGCTAAACTATCAATGTCCTGTTTCAGTCAATTACAATCATCCTGACTCTCTGTCCATTCTGCTAAACTATCAATGTCCTGTTTCAGTCAATTACTATCATCCTGACTGTCTGCCCATTCTGCTAAACTATCAATGTCCTGTTTCAGTCAATTACTATCATCCTGACTGTCTGTCCATTCTGCTAAACTATCCATGTCCTGTTTCAGTCAATTACTATCATCCTGACTGTCTGTCCATTCTGCTGAATTATCATTGTCCTGTTTCAGTCAATTACTATCATCCTGACTGTCTGTCCATTCTGCTAAATTATCAATGTCCTGTTTCAGTCAATTACTATCATCCTGACTCTCTGTCCATTCTGCTAAATTATCAATGTCCTGTTTCAGTCAATTACTATCATCCTGACTCTCTGTCCATTCTGCTAAACTATCAATGTCCTGTTTCAGTCAATTACTATCATCCTGACTGTCTGTCCATTCTGCTAAACTATCAATGTTCTGTTTCAGTCAATTACTATCATTCTGACTCTCTGTCCATTCTGCTAAACTATCAATGTCCTGCTTCAGTCAATTACTATCATCCTGACTCTCTGTCCATTCTGCTAATCTATCAATGTCCTGTTTCAATCAATTACTATCATCCTGACTGTCTGTCCATTCTGCTAAACTATCAATGTCCTGTTTCAGTCAATTCCTATCATCCTGACTGTCTGTCCATTCTGCTAAACTATCCATGTCCTGTTTCAGTCAATTACCATCATCCAGACTGTCTGTCCATTCTGCTAAATTATCATTGTCCTGTTTCAGTCAATTACTATCATCCTGACTGTCTGTCCATTCTGCTAAACTATCCATGTCCTGTTTCAGTCAATTACTATCATCCTGACTGTCTGTCCATTCTGCTAGTCTATCAATGTCCTGTTTCAGTCAATTACTATCATCCTGACTGTCTGTCCATTCTGCTGATCTGTCAATGTCCTGTTCCAGTCAATTACTATCATCCTGACTCTCCGTCCATTCTGCTAAATTATCAATGTCCTGTTTCAGTCAATTACTATCATCCTGACTCTCTGTCCATTCTGCTAAACTATCAATGTCCTGTTTCAGTCAATTACTATCATCCTGACTGTCTGTCCATTCTGCTAAACTATCAATGTCCTGTTTCAGTCAATTACCATCATCCTGACTCTCTGACCATTCTGCTAAACTATCAATGTCCTGTTTCAGTCAATTACAATCATCCTGACTCTCTGTCCATTCTGCTAAACTATCAATGTCCTGTTTCAGTCAATTACTATCATCCTGACTGTCTGCCCATTCTGCTAAACTATCAATGTCCTGTTTCAGTCAATTACTATCATCCTGACTGTCTGTCCATTCTGCTAAACTATCCATGTCCTGTTTCAGTCAATTACTATCATCCTGACTGTCTGTCCATTCTGCTGAATTATCATTGTCCTGTTTCAGTCAATTACTACCATCCTGACTGTCTGTCCATTCTGCTAAATTATCAATGTCCTGTTTCAGTCAATTACTATCATCCTGACTCTCTGTCCATTCTGCTAAATTATCAATGTCCTGTTTCAGTCAATTACTATCATCCTGACTCTCTGTCCATTCTGCTAAGCTATCAATGTCCTGTTTCAGTCAATTACTATCATCCTGACTGTCTGTCCATTCTGCTAAACTATCAATGTTCTGTTTCAGTCAATTACTATCATTCTGACTCTCTGTCCATTCTGCTAAACTATCAATGTCCTGCTTCAGTCAATTACTATCATCCTGACTCTCTGTCCATTCTGCTAATCTATCAATGTCCTGTTTCAATCAATTACTATCATCCTGACTGTCTGTCCATTCTGCTAAACTATCAATGTCCTGTTTCAGTCAATTACTATCATCCTGACTGTCTGTCCATTCTGCTAAATTATCAATGTCCTGTTTCAGTCAATTACTATCATCCTGACTCTCTGTCCATTCTGCTAAACTATCCATGTCCTGTTTCAGTCAATTACTATCATCCTGACTGTCTATCCATTCTGCTAATATATCCATGTCCTGTTTCAGTCAATTACTATCATCCTGACTGTCTATCCATTCTGCTAAACTATCAATGTCCTGTTTCAGTCAATTACTATCATCCTGACTGTCTATCCATTCTGCTAATCTAAAAATGTCCTGTTTCAGTCAATTACTATCATCATGACTGTCTGTCCATTCTGCTAAACTATCCATGTCCTGTTTCAGTCAATTATTTTCATCCTGACTGTCTGTCCATTCTGCTAAACTATCAATGTCCTGTTTCAGTCATTTACTATCATCCTGACTGTCTATCCATTCTGCTAAACTATCCATGTCCTGTTTCAGTCAATTACTATCATCCCGACCGTCTATCCATTCTGCTAAACTATCCATGTCCTGTTTCAGTCAATTACTATCATCCTGACTGTCTGTCCATTCTGCTAACCTATCAATGTCCAGTTTCAGTCAATTACTATCATCCTGACTGTCTGTCCATTCTGCTAAACTATCCATATCCTGTTTTAGTCAATTACTATCATCCTGACTGTCTATCCATTCTCCTAAACTATCCATGTCCTGTTTCAGTCAATTACTATCATCCTGACTGTCTATCCATTCTGCTAAACTATCCATGTCCTGTTTCAGTCAATTACTATCATCCTGACTGTCTGTCCATTCTGCTAACCTATCCATGTCCAGTTTCATTCAATTACTATCATCCTGACTGTCTGTCCATTCTGCTAAACTATCAATGTCCAGTTTCAGTCAATTACTATCATCCTGACCTTCTGTCCATTCTGCTAACCTATCAATGTCCAGTTTCAGTCAATTACTATCATCCTGACTGTCTGTCCATTCTGCTAAACTATCAATGTCCTGTTTCAGTCAATTACTATCATCCTGACTGTCTATCCATTCTGCTAAACTATCAATGTCCTGTTTCAGTCAATTACTATCATCCTGATCCTCTGTCCATTCTGCTAAACTATCCATGTCCTGTTTCCGTCAATTACTATCATCCTGACTGTCTGTCCATTCTGCTAAACTATCCATGTCCTTTTTCAGTCAATTGCTATCATCCAGACTGTCTCTCCATTCTGCTAAACTATCCATGTCCTGTTTCAGTCAATTGCTATCATCCTGTCTGTCTGTCCATTCTGCTGAACTATCCATGTCCTGTTTCAGTCAATTACTATCATCCTGACTCTCTGTCCATTCTGCTAAACTATCCATGTCCTGTTTCAGTCAATTACTATCATCCTGACTGTCTGTCCATTCTGCTAGTCTATCAATGTCCTGTTTCAGTCAATTACTATCATCCTGACTGTCTGTCCATTCTGCTGATCTATCAATGTCCTGTTCCAGTCAATTACTATCATCCTGACTCTCTGTCCATTCTGCTAAATTATCAATGTCCTGTTTCAGTCAATTACTATCATCCTGACTCTCTGTCCATTCTGCTAAACTATCAATGTCCTGTTTCAGTCAATTACTATCATCCTGACTGTCTGTCCATTCTGCTAAACTATCAATGTCCTGTTTCAGTCAATTACTATCATCCTGACCCTCTGTCCATTCTGCTAACCTATCAATGTCCAGTTTCAGTCAATTACTATCATCCTGACTGTCTGTCCATTCTGCTAAACTATCAATGTCCTGTTTCAGTCAATTACTATCATCCTGACTGTCTATCCATTCTGCTAAACTATCAATGTCCTGTTTCAGTCAATTACTATCATCCTGATCCTCTGTCCATTCTGCTAAACTATCCATGTCCTGTTTCCGTCAATTACTATCATCCTGACTGTCTGTCCATTCTGCTAAACTATCCATGTCCTTTTTCAGTCAATTGCTATCATCCAGACTGTCTCTCCATTCTGCTAAACTATCCATGTCCTGTTTCAGTCAATTGCTATCATCCTGTCTGTCTGTCCATTCTGCTGAACTATCCATGTCCTGTTTCAGTCAATTACTATCATCCTGACTCTCTGTCCATTCTGCTAAACTATCCATGTCCTGTTTCAGTCAATTACTATCATCCTGACTGCCTGTCCATTCTGCTAGTCTATCAATGTCCTGTTTCAGTCAATTACTATCATCCTGACTGTCTGTCCATTCTGCTGATCTATCAATGTCCTGTTCCAGTCAATTACTATCATCCTGACTCTCTGTCCATTCTGCTAAATTATCAATGTCCTGTTTCAGTCAATTACTATCATCCTGACTCTCTGTCCATTCTGCTAAATTATCAATGTCCTGTTTCAGTCAATTACCATCATCCTGACTCTCTGACCATTCTGCTAAACTATCAATGTCCTGTTTCAGTCAATTACAATCATCCTGACTCTCTGTCCATTCTGCTAAACTATCAATGTCCTGTTTCAGTCAATTACTATCATCCTGACTGTCTGCCCATTCTGCTAAACTATCAATGTCCTGTTTCAGTCAATTACTATCATCCTGACTGTCTGTCCATTCTGCTAAACTATCCATGTCCTGTTTCAGTCAATTACTATCATCCTGACTGTCTGTCCATTCTGCTGAATTATCATTGTCCTGTTTCAGTCAATTACTATCATCCTGACTGTCTGTCCATTCTGCTAAATTATCAATGTCCTGTTTCAGTCAATTACTATCATCCTGACTCTCTGTCCATTCTGCTAAATTATCAATGTCCTGTTTCAGTCAATTACTATCATCCTGACTCTCTGTCCATTCTGCTAAACTATCAATGTCCTGTTTCAGTCAATTACTATCATCCTGACTGTCGGTCCATTCTGCTAAACTATCAATGTTCTGTTTCAGTCAATTACTATCATTCTGACTCTCTGTCCATTCTGCTAAACTATCAATGTCCTGCTTCAGTCAATTACTATCATCCTGACTCTCTGTCCATTCTGCTAATCTATCAATGTCCTGTTTCAATCAATTACTATCATCCTGACTGTCTGTCCATTCTGCTAAACTATCACTGTCCTGTTTCAGTCAATTACTATCATCCTGACTGTCTGTCCATTCTGCTAAATTATCAATGTCCTGTTTCAGTCAATTACTATCATCCTGACTCTCTGTCCATTCTGCTAAACTATCCATGTCCTGTTTCAGTCAATTACTATCATCCTGACTGTCTATCCATTCTGCTAATATATCCATGTCCTGTTTCAGTCAATTACTATCATCCTGACTGTCTATCCATTCTGCTAAACAATCAATGTCCTGTTTCAGTCAATTACTATCATCCTGACTGTCTATCCATTCTGCTAAACTATCCATGTCCTGTTTCAGTCAATTACTATCATCCCGACCGTCTATCCATTCTGCTAAACTATCCATGTCCTGTTTCAGTCAATTACTATCATCCTGACTGTCTGTCCATTCTGCTAACCTATCAATGTCCAGTTTCAGTCAATTACTATCATCCTGACTGTCTGTCCATTCTGCTAAACTATCCATGTCCTGTTTTAGTCAATTACTATCATCCTGACTGTCTATCCATTCTCCTAAACTATCCATGTCCTGTTTCAGTCAATTACTATCATCCTGACTGTCTATCCATTCTGCTAAACTATCCATGTCCTGTTTCAGTCAATTACTATCATCCTGACTGTCTGTCCATTCTGCTAACCTGTCCATGTCCAGTTTCAGTCAATTACTATCATCCTGACTGTCTGTCCATTCTGCTAAACTATCAATGTCCTGTTTCCGTCAATTACTATCATCCTGACCCTCTGTCCATTCTGCCAACCTATCAATGTCCAGTTTCAGTCAATTACTATCATCCTGACTGTCTGTCCATTCTGCTAAACTATCAATGTCCTGTTTCAGTCAATTACTATCATCCTGACTGTCTATCCATTCTGCTAAACTATCAATGTCCTGTTTCAGTCAATTACTATCATCCTGATCCTCTGTCCATTCTGCTAAACTATCCATGTCCTGTTTCCGTCAATTACTATCATCCTGACTGTCTGTCCATTCTGCTAAACTATCCATGTCCTTTTTCAGTCAATTGCTATCATCCAGACTGTCTCTCCATTCTGCTAAACTATCCATGTCCTGTTTCAGTCAATTGCTATCATCCTGTCTGTCTGTCCATTCTGCTGAACTATCCATGTCCTGTTTCAGTCAATTACTATCATCCTGACTCTCTGTCCATTCTGCTAAACTATCATTTCCTGTTTCAGTCAATTACTATCATCCTGACTGTCTGTCCATTCTGCTAAACGATCGATGTCCTGTTTCACTCAATTACTATCATCCTCACTGTCTGTCCATTCTGCTAACCTATCAATGTCCTGTTTCAGTCAATTACTATCATCCTGACTGTCTGTCCATTCTGCTAAACTATCAATGTCCTGTTTCAGTCAATTCCTATCATCCTGACTGTCTGTCCATTCTGCTAAACTATCAATGTCCTGTTTCAGTCAATTACTATCATCCTGACTGTCTGTCCATTCTGCTAAATTATCAATGTCCTGTTTCAGTCAATTACTATCATCCTGACTCTCTGTCCATTCTGCTAAATTATCAATGTCCTGTTTCAGTCAATTGCTATTATCCTGACTCTCTGTCCATTCTGCTAAACTATCAATGTCCAGTTTCAGTCAATTACTATCATCCTGTCTGTCTGTCCATTCTGCTAAACTGTCAATGTTCTGTTTCAGTCAATTACTATCATCCTGACTCTCTGTCCATTCTGCTAAACTATCAATGTCCTGCTTCAGTCAATTCCTATCATCCTGACTCTCTGTCCATTCTGCTAATCTATCAATGTCCTGCTTCAATCAATTACTATCATCCTGACTGTCTGTCCATTCTGCTAAACTATCAATGTCCTGTTTCAGTCAATTACTATCATCCTGACTGTCTGTCCATTCTGCTAAATTATCAATGTCCTGTTTCAGTCAATTACCATCATCCTGACTCTCTGTCCATTCTGCTAAACTATCCATGTCCTGTTTCAGTCAATTACTATCATCCTGACTGTCTATCCATTCTGCTAATATATCCATGTCCTGTTTCAGTCAATTACTATCATCCTGACTGTCTATCCATTCTGCTAAACTATCAATGTCCTGTTTCAGTCAATTACTATCATCATGACTGTCTGTCCATTCTGCTAATATCTCAATGTCCTGTTTCAGTCAATTACTATCATCCAGACTGTCTGTCCATTCTGCTGAACTATCAATGTCCTGTTTCAGTCAATTACTATCATCCTGACTGTCTGTCCATTCTGCTAAACTATCAATGTCCTGTTTCAGTCAATTACTATCATCCTGACTGTCTATCCATTCTGCTAAACTATTCATGTCCTGTTTCAGTCAATTACTATCATCATGACTGTCTTTCCATTCTGCTAAACTATCCATGTCCTGTTTCAGTCAATTACTATCATCCTGACTGTCTGTCCATTCTGCTAAACTATCAATGTCCTGTTTCAGTCAATTACTATCATACTGACTGTCTGTCCATTCTGCTAAACTATCAATGTCCTGTCTCAGTCAATTACTATCATCCTGACTGTCTGTCCATTCTGCTAAACTATCCATGTCCTGTTTCAGTCAATTATTTTCATCCTGACTGTCTATCCATTCTGCTAAACTATCCATGTCCTGTTTCAGTCAATTACTATCATCCTGACGGTCTATCCATTCTGCTAAACTATCCATGTCCTGTTTCAGTCAATTACTATCATCCTGACTGTCTGTCCATTCTGCTAACCTATCAATGTCCAGTTTCAGTCAATTACTATCATCCTGACTGTCTGTCCATTCTGCTAAACTATCCATGTCCTGTTTTAGTCAATTACTATCATCCTGACGGTCTATCCATTCTCCTAAACTATCCATGTCCTGTTTCAGTCAATTACTATCATCCTGACTGTCTATCCTTTCTGCTAAACTATCCATGTCCTGTTTCAGTCAATTACTATCATCCTGACTGTCTGTCCATTCTGCTAACCTATCAATGTCCAGTTTCAGTCAATTACTATCATCCTGACTGTCTGTCCATTCTGCTAAACTATCAATGTCCTGTTTCAGTCAATTACTATCATCCTGACTCTCTGTCCATTCTGCTAACCTATCAATGTCCAGGTTCAGTCAATTACTATCATCCTGACTGTCTGTCCATTCTGCTAAACTATCAATGTCCTGTTTCAGTCAATTACTATCATCCTGACTGTCTATCCATTCTGCTAAACTATCAATGTCCTGTTTCAGTCAATTACTATCATCCTGATCCTCTGTCCATTCTGCTAAACTATCCAAGTCTTGTTTCAGTCAATTACTATCATCCTGACTGTCTGTCCATTCCGCTAAACTATCCATGTCCTGTTTCAGTCAATTACTATCATCCTGACTGTCTGTCCATTCTGCTAACAGATCAATGTCCTGTTTCAGTCAATTACTATCATCCAGACTGTCTCTCCATTCTGCTAAACTATCCATGTCCTGTTTCAGTCAATTACGATCATCCTGTCTGTCTGTCCATTCTGCTGAACTATCCATGTCCTGTTTCAGTCAATTACTATCATCCTGACTCTCTGTCCATTCTGCTAAACGATCGATGTCCTGTTTCAGTCAATTACTATCATCCTGACTGTCTGTCCATTTTGCGAAACGATCGATGTCCTGTTTCAGTCAATTACTATCATCCTCACTGTCTGTCCATTCTGCTAACAGATCAATGTCCTGTTTCAGTCAATTACTATCATCCTGACTGTCTGTCCATTCTGCTAAACTATCAATGTCCTGTTTCAGTCAATTCCTATCATCCTGACTGTCTGTCCATTCTGCTAAACTATTAATGTCCTGTTTCAGTCAATTACTATCATCCTGACTGTCTGTCCATTCTGCTAAATTATCAATGTCCTGTTTCAGTCAATTACTATCATCCTGACTCTCTGTCCATTCTGCTAAATTATCAATATCCTGTTTCAGTCAATTACGATCATCCTGACTCTCTGACCATTCTGCTAAACTATCAATGTCCGGTTTCAGTCAATTACTATCATCCTGACTGTCTGTCCATTCTGCTAAACTATCAATGTTCTGTTTCAGTCAATTACTATCATCCTGACTGTCTGTCCATTCTGCTAAACTATCAATGTCCTGCTTCAGTCAATTCCTATCATCCTGACTCTCTGTCCATTCTGCTAATTTATCAATGTCCGGTTTCAATCAATTACTATCATCCTGACTGTCTGTCCATTCTGCTAAACTATCAATGTCCTGTTTCAGTCAATTACTATCATCCTGACTGTCTGTCCATTCTGCTAAATTATCAATGTCCTGTTTCAGTCAATTACTATCATCCTGACTCTCTGTCCATTCTGCTAAACTATCCATGTCCTGTTTCAGTCAATTGCTATCATCCTGACTGTCTAACCATTCCGCTAATATATCCATGTCCTGTTTCAGTCAATTACTATCATCCTGACTGTCTGTCCATTCTGCTAAACTATCAATGTCCTGTTTCAGTCAATTACTATCATACTGACTGTCTGTCCATTCTGCTAAACTATCAATGTCCTGTCTCAGTCAATTACTATCATCCTGACTGTCTGTCCATTCTGCTAAACTATCCATGTCCTGTTTCAGTCAATTATTTTCATCCTGTTTGTCTATCCATTCTGCTAAACTATCCATGTCCTGTTTCAGTCAATTACTATCATCCTGACCGTCTATCCATTCTGCTAAACTATCCATGTCCTGTTTCAGTCAATTACTATCATCCTGACTGTCTGTCCATTCTGCTAACCTATCAATGTCCAGTTTCAGTCAATTACTATCATCCTGACTGTCTGTCCATTCTGCTAAACTATCCATGTCCTGTTTTAGTCAATTACTATCATCCTGACTGTCTATCCATTCTCCTAAACTATCCATGTCCTGCTTCAGTCAATTCCTATCATCCTGACTCTCTGTCCATTCTGCTAATCTATCAATGTCCTGCTTCAATCAATTACTATCATCCTGACTGTCTGTCCATTCTGCTAAACTATCAATGTCCTGTTTCAGTCAATTACTATCATCCTGACTGTCTGTCCATTCTGCAAAATTATCAATGTCCTGTTTCAGTCAATTACCATCATCCTGACTCTCTGTCCATTCTGCTAAACTATCCATGTCCTGTTTCAGTCAATTACTATCATCCTGACTGTCTATCCATTCTGCTAATATATCCATGTCCTCTTTCAGTCAATTACTATCATCCTGACTGTCTATCCATTCTGCTAAACTATCAATGTCCTGTTTCAGTCAATTACTATCATCATGACTGTCTGTCCATTCTGCAAATATATCCATGTCCTGTTTCAGTCAATTACTATCATCCAGACTGTCTGTCCATTCTGCTAAACTATCAATGTCCTGTTTCAGTCAATTACTATCATCCTGACTGTCTGTCCATTCTGCTAAACTATCAATGTCCTGTTTCAGTCAATTACTATCATCCTGACTGTCTATCCATTCTGCTAAACTATTCATGTCCTGTTTCAGTCAATTACTATCATCATGACTGTCTTTCCATTCTGCTAAACTATCCATGTCCTGTTTCAGTCAATTACTATCATCCTGACTGTCTGTCCATTCTGCTAAACTATCAATGTCCTGTTTCAGTCAATTACTATCATACTGACTGTCTGTCCATTCTGCTAAACTATCAATGTCCTGTCTCAGTCAATTACTATCATCCTGACTGTCTGTCCATTCTGCTAAACTATCCATGTCCTGTTTCAGTCAATTATTTTCATCCTGACTGTATATCCATTCTGCTAAACTATCAGTGTCCTGTTTCAGTCAATTACTGTCATCCTGACCGTCTATCCATTCTGCTAAACTATCCATGTCCTGTTTCAGTCAATTACTATCATCCTGACTGTCTGTCCATTCTGCTAACCTATCAATGTCCAGTTTCAGTCAATTACTATCATCCTGACTGTCTGTCCATTATGCTAAACTATCCATGTCCTGTTTTAGTCAATTACTATCATCCTGACTGTCTATCCATTCTCCTAAACTATCAATGTCCTGTTTCAGTCAATTACTATCATCCTGATCCTCTGTCCATTCTGCTAAACTATCCATGTCCTGTTTCAGTCAATTACTATCATCCTGACTGTCTATCCATTCTGCTAAACTATCAATGTCCTGTTTCAGTCAATTACTATCATCCTGATCCTCTGTCCATTCTGCTAAACTATCCATGTCCTGTTTCAGTCAATTACTATCATCCTGACTGTCTGTCCATTCCGCTAAACTATCCATGTCCTGTTTCAGTCAATTACTATCATCCTGACTGTCTGTCCATTCTGCTAAACTATCAATGTCCTGTTTCAGTCAATTACTATCATACTGACTGTCTATCCATTCTGCTAAACTATCAATGTCCTGTTTCAGTCAATTACTATCATCCTGATCCTCTGTCCATTCTGCTAAACTATCCATGTCCTGTTTCAGTCAATTACTATCATCCTGACTGTCTGTCCATTCCGCTAAACTATCCATGTCCTGTTTCAGTCAATTACTATCATCCTGACTGTCTGTCCATTCTGCTAACAGATCAATGTCCTGTTTCAGTCAATTACTATCATCCAGACTGTCTCTCCATTCTGCTAAACTATCCATGTCCTGTTTCAGTCAATTACGATCATCCTGTCTGTCTGTCCATTCTGCTAAACTATCCATGTCCTGTTTCAGTCAATTACTATCATCCTGACTCTCTGTCCATTCTGCTAAACGATCGATGTCCTGTTTCAGTCAATTACTATCATCCTGACTGTCTGTCCATTTTGCGAAACGATCGATGTCCTGTTTCAGTCAATTACTATCATCCTCACTGTCTGTCCATTCTGCTAACAGATCAATGTCCTGTTTCAGTCAATTACTATCATCCTGACTGTCTGTCCATTCTGCTAAACTATCAATGTCCTGTTTCAGTCAATTCCTATCATCCTGACTGTCTGTCCATTCTGCTAAACTATCAATGTCCTGTTTCAGTCAATTACTATCATCCTGACTGTCTGTCCATTCTGCTAAATTATCAATGTCCTGTTTCAGTCAATTACTATCATCCTGACTCTCTGTCCATTCTGCTAAATTATCAATATCCTGTTTCAGTCAATTACTATCATCCTGACTCTCTGACCATTCTGCTAAACTATCAATGTCCGGTTTCAGTCAATTACTATCATCCTGACTGTCTGTCCATTCTGCTAAACTATCAATGTTCTGTTTCAGTCAATTACTATCATCCTGACTGTCTGTCCATTCTGCTAAACTATCAATGTCCTGCTTCAGTCAATTCCTATCATCCTGACTCTCTGTCCATTCTGCTAATCTATCAATGTCCGGTTTCAATCAATTACTATCATCCTGACTGTCTGTCCATTCTGCTAAACTATCAATGTCCTGTTTCAGTCAATTACTATCATCCTGACTGTCTGTATATTCTGCTAAATTATCAATGTCCTGTTTCAGTCAATTACTATCATCCTGACTCTCTGTCCATTCTGCTAAACTATCCATGTCCTGTTTCAGTCAATTGCTATCATCCTGACTGTCTATCCATTCCGCTAATATATCCATGTCCTGTTTCAGTCAATTACTATCATCCTGACTGTCTGTCCATTCTGCTAAACTATCAATGTCCTGTTTCAGTCAATTACTATCATACTGACTGTCTGTCCATTCTGCTAAACTATCAATGTCCTGTCTCAGTCAATTACTATCATCCTGACTGTCTGTCCATTCTGCTAAACTATCCATGTCCTGTTTCAGTCAATTATTTTCATCCTGACTGTCTATCCATTCTGCTAAACTATCCATGTCCTGTTTCAGTCAATTACTATCATCCTGACCGTCTATCCATTCTGCTAAACTATCCATGTCCTGTTTCAGTCAATTACTATCATCCTGACTGTCTGTCCATTCTGCTAACCTATCAATGTCCAGTTTCAGTCAATTACTATCATCCTGACTGTCTGTCCATTCTGCTAAACTATCCATGTCCTGTTTTAGTCAATTACTATCATCCTGACTGTCTATCCATTCTCCTAAACTATCCATGTCCTGTTTCAGTCAATTACTATCATCCTGACTGTCTATCCATTCTGCTAAACTATCCATGCCCTGTTTCAGTCAATTACTATCATCCTGACTGTCTGTCCATTCTGCTAACCTATCAATGTCCAGTTTCAGTCAATTACTATCATCCTGACTGTCTGTCCATTCTGCTAAACTGTCAATGTTCTGTTTCAGTCAATTACTATCATCCTGACTCTCTGTCCATTCTGCTAAACTATCAATGTCCTGCTTCAGTCAATTCCTATCATCCTGACTCTCTGTCCATTCTGCTAATCTATCAATGTCCTGCTTCAATCAATTACTATCATCCTGACTGTCTGTCCATTCTGCTAAACTATCAATGTCCTGTTTCAGTCAATTACTATCATCCTGACTGTCTGTCCATTCTGCTAAATTATCAATGTCCTGTTTCAGTCAATTACCATCATCCTGACTCTCTGTCCATTCTGCTAAACTATCCATGTCCTGTTTCAGTCAATTACTATCATCCTGACTGTCTATCCATTCTGCTAATATATCCATGTCCTGTTTCAGTCAATTACTATCATCCTGACTGTCTATCCATTCTGCTAAACTATCAATGTCCTGTTTCAGTCAATTACTATCATCCTGACTGTCTGTCCATTCTGCTAATATATCCATGTCCTGTTTCAGTCAATTACTATCATCCAGACTGTCTGTCCATTCTGCTAAACTATCAATGTCCTGTTTCAGTCAATTACTATCATCCTGACTGTCTGTCCATTCTGCTAAACTATCAATGTCCTGTTTCAGTCAATTACTATCATCCTGACTGTCTATCCATTCTGCTAAACTATTCATGTCCTGTTTCAGTCAATTACTATCATCATGACTGTCTTTCCATTCTGCTAAACTATCCATGTCCTGTTTCAGTCAATTACTATCATCCTGACTGTCTGTCCATTCTGCTAAACTATCAATGTCCTGTTTCAGTCAATTACTATCATACTGACTGTCTGTCCATTCTGCTAAACTATCAATGTCCTGTCTCAGTCAATTACTATCATCCTGACTGTCTGTCCATTCTGCTAAACTATCCATGTCCTGTTTCACTCAATTATTTTCATCCTGACTGTCTATCCATTCTGCTAAACTATCAGTGTCCTGTTTCAGTCAATTACTATCATCCTGACCGTCTATCCATTCTGCTAAACTATCCATGTCCTGTTACAGTCAATTACTATCATCCTGACTGTCTGTCCATTCTGCTAACCTATCAATGTCCAGTTTCAGTCAATTACTATCATCCTGACTGTCTGTCCATTATGCTAAACTATCCATGTCCTGTTTTAGTCAATTACTATCATCCTGACTGTCTATCCATTCTCCTAAACTATCAATGTCCTGTTTCAGTCAATTACTATCATCCTGATCCTCTGTCCATTCTGCTAAACTATCCATGTCCTGTTTCAGTCAATTACTATCATCCTGACTGTCTATCCATTCTGCTAAACTATCAATGTCCTGTTTCAGTCAATTACTATCATCCTGATCCTCTGTCCATTCTGCTAAACTATCCATGTCCTGTTTCAGTCAATTACTATCATCCTGACTGTCTGTCCATTCCGCTAAACTATCCATGTCCTGTTTCAGTCAATTACTATCATCCTGACTGTCTGTCCATTCTGCTAAACTATCAATGTCCTGTTTCAGTCAATTACTATCATACTGACTGTCTATCCATTCTGCTAAACTATCAATGTCCTGTTTCAGTCAATTACTATCATCCTGATCCTCTGTCCATTCTGCTAAACTATCCATGTCCTGTTTCAGTCAATTCCTATCATCCTGACTGTCTGTCCATTCTGCTAAACTATCAATGTCCTGTTTCAGTCAATTACTATCATCCTGACTGTCTGTCCATTCTGCTAAATTATCCATGTCCTGTTTCAGTCAATTACTATCATCCTGACTGTCTGTCCATTCTGCTAACAGATCAATGTCCTGTTTCAGTCAATTACTATCATCCAGACTGTCTCTCCATTCTGCTAAACTATCCATGTCCTGTTTCAGTCAATTACGATCATCCTGTCTGTCTGTCCATTCTGCTAAACTATCCATGTCCTGTTTCAGTCAATTACTATCATCCTGACTCTCTGTCCATTCTGCTAAACGATCGATGTCCTGTTTCAGTCAATTACTATCATCCTGACTGTCTGTCCATTTTGCGAAACGATCGATGTCCTGTTTCAGTCAATTACTATCATCCTCACTGTCTGTCCATTCTGCTAACAGATCAATGTCCTGTTTCAGTCAATTACTATCATCCTGACTGTCTGTCCATTCTGCTAAACTATCAATGTCCTGTTTCAGTCAATTCCTATCATCCTGACTGTCTGTCCATTCTGCTAAACTATCAATGTCCTGTTTCAGTCAATTACTATCATCCTGACTGTCTGTCCATTCTGCTAAATTATCAATGTCCTGTTTCAGTCAATTACTATCATCCTGACTCTCTGTCCATTCTGCTAAATTATCAATATCCTGTTTCAGTCAATTACTATCATCCTGACTCTCTGACCATTCTGCTAAACTATCAATGTCCGGTTTCAGTCAATTACTATCATCCTGACTGTCTGTCCATTCTGCTAAACTATCAATGTTCTGTTTCAGTCAATTCCTATCATCCTGACTCTCTGTCCATTCTGCTAATCTATCAATGTCCTGCTTCAATCAATTACTATCATCCTGACTGTCTGTCCATTCTGCTAAACTATCAATGTCCTGTTTCAGTCAATTACTATCATCCTGACTGTCTGTCCATTCTGCTAAATTATCAATGTCCTGTTTCAGTCAATTACCATCATCCTGACTCTCTGTCCATTCTGCTAAACTATCCATGTCCTGTTTCAGTCAATTACTATCATCCTGACTGTCTATCCATTCTGCTAATATATCCATGTCCTGTTTCAGTCAATTACTATCATCCTGACTGTCTATCCATTCTGCTAAACTATCAATGTCCTGTTTCAGTCAATTACTATCATCATGACTGTCTGTCCATTCTGCTAATATATCCATGTCCTGTTTCAGTCAATTACTATCATCCAGACTGTCTGTCCATTCTGCTAAACTATCAATGTCCTGTTTCAGTCAATTACTATCATCCTGACTGTCTGTCCATTCTGCTAAACTATCAATGTCCTGTTTCAGTCAATTACTATCATCCTGACTGTCTATCCATTCTGCTAAACTATTCATGTCCTGTTTCAGTCAATTACTATCATCATGACTGTCTTTCCATTCTGCTAAACTATCCATGTCCTGTTTCAGTCAATTACTATCATCCTGACTGACTGTCCATTCTGCTAAACTATCAATGTCCTGTTTCAGTCAATTACTATCATACTGACTGTCTGTCCATTCTGCTAAACTATCAATGTCCTGTCTCAGTCAATTACTATCATCCTGACTGTCTGTCCATTCTGCTAAACTATCCATGTCCTGTTTCAGTCAATTATTTTCATCCTGACTGTCTGTCTATTCTGCTAAACTATCAGTGTCCTGTTTCAGTCAATTACTATCATCCTGACCGTCTATCCATTCTGCTAAACTATCCATGTCCTGTTTCAGTCAATTACTATCATCCTGACAGTCTGTCCATTCTGCTAACCTATCAATGTCCAGTTTCAGTCAATTACTATCATCCTGACTGTCTGTCCATTATGCTAAACTATCCATGTCCTGTTTTAGTCAATTACTATCATCCTGACTGTGTATCCATTCTCCTAAACTATCCATGTCCTGTTTCAGTCAATTACTATCATCCTGACTGTCTATCCATTCTGCTAAACTATCCATGTCCTGTTTCAGTCAATTACTATCATCCTGACTGTCTGTCCGTTCTGCTAACCTATCAATGTCCAGTTTCAGTCAATTACTATCATCCTGACTGTCTGTCCATTCTGCTAAACTATCAATGTCCTGTTTCAGTCAATTACTATCATCCTGACTGTCTGTCCATTCTGCTAACCTATCAATGTCCAGTTTCAGTCAATTACTATCATCCTGACTGTCTGTCCATTCTGCTAAACTATCAATGTCCTGTTTCAGTCAATTACTATCATCCTGACTGTCTGTCCATTCTGCTAAACTATCAATGTCCTGTTTCAGTCAATTACTGTCATCCTGACTGTCTGTCCATTCTGCTAAATTATCAATGTCCTGTTTCAGTCAATTACTATCATCCTGACTCTCTGTCCATTCTGCTAAATTATCAATATCCTGTTTCAGTCAATTACTATCATCCTGACTCTCTGACCATTCTGCTAAACTATCAATGTCCGGTTTCAGTCAATTACTATCATCCTGACTGTCTGTCCATTCTGCTAAACTATCAATGTTCTGTTTCAGTCAATTACTATCATCCTGACTGTCTGTCCATTCTGCTAAACTATCAATGTCCTGCTTCAGTCAATTCCTATCATCCTGACTCTCTGTCCATTCTGCTAATCTATCAATGTCCTGTTTCAATCAATTACTATCATCCTGACTGTCTGTCCATTCTGCTAAACTATCAATGTCCTGTTTCAGTCAATTACTATCATCCTGACTGTCTGTCCATTCTGCTAAATTATCAATGTCCTGTTTCAGTCAATTACTATCATCCTGACTCTCTGTCCATTTTGCTAAACTATCCATGTCATGTTTCAGTCAATTGCTATCATCCTGACTGTCTATCCATTCCGCTAATATATCCATGTCCTGTTTCAGTCAATTACTATCATCCTGACTGTCTGTCCATTCTGCTAAACTATCAATGTCCTGTTTCAGTCAATTACTATCATACTGACTGTCTGTCCATTCTGCTAAACTATCAATGTCCTGTCTCAGTCAATTACTATCATCCTGACTGTCTGTCCATTCTGCTAAACTATCCATGTCCTGTTTCCGTCAATTATTTTCATCCTGACTGTCTTTCCATTCTGCTAAACTATCCATGTCCTGTTTCAGTCAATTACTATCATCCTGACCGTCTATCCATTCTGCTAAACTATCCATGTCCTGTTTCAGTCAATTACTATCATCCTGACTGTCTGTCCATTCTGCTGAACTATCCATGTCCTGTTTCAGTCAATTACTATCATCCTGACCGTCTATCCATTCTGCTAAACTATCCATGTCCTGTTTCAG
This sequence comes from Heterodontus francisci, assembly GCF_036365525.1. NCBI lineage: Eukaryota > Metazoa > Chordata > Chondrichthyes > Heterodontiformes > Heterodontidae > Heterodontus > Heterodontus francisci. The sequence goes on along the minus strand of NC_090398.1, from coordinate 68,600,766 downwards.
TCAATTACTATCATCCTGACTGTCTGTCCATTCTGCTAAACTATCCATGTCCTGTTTTAGTCAATTACTATCATCCTGACTGTCTTTCCATTCTGCTAAACTATCCATGTCCTGTTTCAGTCAATTACTATCATCCTGACCGTCTATCCATTCTGCTAAACTATCCATGTCCTGTTTCAGTCAATTGCTATCATCCTGACTGTCTGTCCATTCTGCTAAACTATCAATGTCCTGTTTTAGTCAATTACTATCATCCTGACTGTCTATCCATTCTCCTAAACTATCCATGTCCTGTTTCAGTCAATTACTATCATCCTGACTGTCTATCCATTCTGCTAAACTATCCATGTCCTGTTTCAGTCAATTACTATCATCCTGAATGTCTGTCCATTCTGCTAACCTATCAATGTCCAGTTTCAGTCAATTACTATCATCCTGACTGTCTGTCCATTCTGCTAAACTATCAATGTCCTGTTTCAGTCAATTACTATCATCCTGACTCTCTGTCCATTCTGCTAACCTATCAATGTCCAGTTTCAGTCAATTACTATCATCCTGACTGTCTGTCCATTCTGCTAAACTATCAATGTCCTGTTTCAGTCAATTACTATCATCCTGACTGTCTATCCATTCTGCTAAACTATCAATGTCCTGTTTCAGTCAATTACTATCATCCTGATCCTCTGTCCATTCTGCTAAACTATCCATGTCCTGTTTCAGTCAATTACTATCATCCTGACCTGCTGTCCATTCCGCTAAACTATCCATGTCCTGTTTCAGTCAATTACTATCATCCTGACTGTCTCTCCATTCTGCTGAACTATCCATGTCCTTTTTCAGTCAATTACTATCATCCTGACTGTCTGTCCATTCTGCTAAACTATCGATGTCCTGTTTCAGTCAATTACTATCATCCTGACTCTCTGTCCATTCTGCTAAACTATCCATGTCCTGTTTCAGTCAATTACTATCATCCTGACTCTCTGTCCATTCTGCTAAACTATCCATGTCCTGTTTCTGTCAATTACTATCATCCTGACTGTCTGTCCATTCTGCTAAACGATCGATGTCCTGTTTCAGTCAATTACTATCATCCTGACTGTCTGTCCATTTTGCTAAACGATCGATGTCCTGTTTCAGTCAATTACTATCATCCTCACTGTCTGTCCATTCTGCTAACAGATCAATGTCCTGTTTCAGTCAATTACTATCATCCTGACTGTCTGTCCATTCTGCTAAACTATCAATGTCCTGTTTCAGTCAATTCCTATCATCCTGACTGTCTGTCCATTCTGCTAAACTATCAATGTCCTGTTTCAGTCAATTACTATCATCCTGACTGACTGTCCATTCTGCTAAATTATCAATGTCCTGTTTCAGTCAATTACTATCATCCTGACTCTCTGTCCATTCTGCTAAATTATCAATGTCCTGTTTCTGTCAATTACTATCATCCTGACTCTCTGTCCATTCTGCTAAACTATCAATGTCCTGTTTCAGTCAATTACTATCATCCTGACTGTCTGTCCATTCTGCTAAACTATCAATGTTCTGTTTCAGTCAATTACTATCATCCTGACTGTCTGTCCATTCTGCTAAACTATCAATGTCCTGCTTCAGTCAATTACTATCATCTTGACTCTATGTCCATTCTGCTAAACTATCCATGTCCTGTTTCAGTCAATTACTATCATCCTGACTGTCTATCCATTCCGCTAATATATCCATGTCCTGTTTCAGTCAATTACTATCATCCTGACTGTCTATCCATTCTGCTAAACAATCAATGTCCTGTTTCAGTCAATTACTATCATCCTGACTGTCTATCCATTCTGCTAATCTATCAATGTCCTGTTTCAGTCAATTACTATCATCCAGACTGTCTGTCCATTCTGCTAAACTATCAATGTCCTGTTTCAGTCATTTACTATCATCCTGACTGTCTGTCCATTCTGCTAAACTATCAATGTCCTGTTTCAGTCAATTACTATCATCATGACTGTCTGTCCATTCTGCTAAACTATCTATGTCCTGTTTCAGTCAATTACTATCATCCTGACTGTCTGTCCATTCTGCTAAACTATCGATGTCCTGTTTCAGTCAATTACTATCATCCTGACTCTCTGTCCATTCTGCTAAACTATCCATGTCCTGTTTCAGTCAATTACTATCATCCTGACTCTCTGTCCATTCTGCTAAACTATCCATGTCCTGTTTCAGTCAATTACTATCATCCTGACTGTCTGTCCATTCTGCTAAACGATCGATGTCCTGTTTCAGTCAATTACTATCATCCTGACTGTCTGTCCATTTTGCTAAACGATCGATGTCCTGTTTCAGTCAATTACTATCATCCTGACTGTCTGTCCATTCTGCTAACAGATCAATGTCCTGTTTCAGTCAATTACTATCATCCTGACTGTCTGTCAATTCTGCTAAACTATCAATGTCCTGTTTCAGTCAATTCCTATCATCCTGACTGTCTGTCCATTCTGCTAAACTATCAATGTCCTGTTTCAGTCAATTCCTATCATCCTGACTGTCTGTCCATTCTGCTAAATTATCAATGTCCTGTTTCAGTCAATTACTATCATCCTGACTCTCTGTCCATTCTGCTAAATTATCAATGTCCTGTTTCTGTCAATTACTATCATCCTGACTCTCTGTCCATTCTGCTAAACTATCAATGTCCTGTTTCAGTCAATTACTATCATCCTGACTGTCTGTCCATTCTGCTAAACTATCAATGTTCTGTTTCAGTCAATTACTATCATCCTGACTGTCTGTCCATTCTGCTAAACTATCAATGTCCTGTTTCAGTCAATTACTAACATCCTGACTGTCTGTCCATTCTGCTAAATTATCAATGTCCTGTTTCAGTCAATTACTATCATCTTGACTCTATGTCCATTCTGCTAAACTATCCATGTCCTGTTTCAGTCAATTACTATCATCCTGACTGTCTATCCATTCCGCTAATATATCCATGTCCTGTTTCAGTCAATTACTATCATCCTGACTGTCTATCCATTCTGCTAAAAAATCAATGTCCTGTTTCAGTCAATTACTATCATCCTGACTGTCTATCCATTCTGCTAATCTATCAATGTCCTGTTTCAGTCAATTACTATCATCCAGACTTTCTGTCCATTCTGCTAAACTATCAATGTCCTGTTTCAGTCAATTACTATCATCATGACTGTCTGTCCATTCTGCTAAACTATCTATGTCCTGTTTCAGTCAATTACTATCATCCTGACTGTCTGTCCATTCTGCTAAACTATCAATGTCCTGTTTCTGTCAATTACTATCATACTGACTGTCTGTCCATTCTGCTAAACTATCAATGTCCTGTCTCAGTCAATTACTATCATCCTGACTGTCTGTCCATTCTGCTAAACTATCCATGTCCTGTTTCAGTCAATTATTTTCATCCTGACTGTCTGTCCATTCTGCTAAACTATCAATGTCCTGTTTCAGTCATTTACTATCATCCTGACTGTCTATCCATTCTGCTAAACTATCTATGTCCTTTTTCAGTCAATTACTATCATCCTGACTGTCTGTCCATTCTGCTAAACTATCGATGTCCTGTTTCAGTCAATTACTATCATCCTGACTCTCTGTCCATTCTGCTAAACTATCCATGTCCTGTTTCAGTCAATTACTATCATCCTGACTCTCTGTCCATTCTGCTAAACTATCCATGTCCTGTTTCAGTCAATTACTATCATCCTGACTGTCTGTCCATTCTGCTAAACGATCGATGTCCTGTTTCAGTCAATTACTATCATCCTGACTGTCTGTCCATTTTGCTAAACGATCGATGTCCTGTTTCAGTCAATTACTATCATCCTCACTGTCTGTCCATTCTGCTAACAGATCAATGTCCTGTTTCAGTCAATTACTATCATCCTGACTGTCTGTCCATTCTGCTAAACTATCAATGTCCTGTTTCAGTCAATTCCTATCATCCTGACTGTCTGTCCATTCTGCTAAACTATCAATGTCCTGTTTCAGTCAATTACTATCATCCTGACTGTCTGTCCATTCTGCTAAATTATCAATGTCCTGTTTCAGTCAATTACTATCATCCTGACTCTCTGTCCATTCTGCTAAATTATCAATGTCCTGTTTCTGTCAATTACTATCATCCTGACTCTCTGTCCATTCTGCTAAACTATTAATGTCCTGTTTCAGTCAATTACTATCATCCTGACTGTCAGTCCATTCTGCTAAACTATCAATGTTCTGTTTCAGTCAATTACTATCATCCTGACTGTCTGTCCATTCTGCTAAACTATCAATGTCCTGCTTCAGTCAATTACTATCATCTTGACTCTATGTCCATTCTGCTAAACTATCCATGTCCTGTTTCAGTCAATTACTATCATCCTGACTGTCTATCCATTCCGCTAATATATCCATGTCCTGTTTCAGTCAATTACTATCATCCTGACTGTCTATCCATTCTGCTAAACAATCAATGTCCTGTTTCAGTCAATTACTATCATCCTGACTGTCTATCCATTCTGCTAATCTATCAATGTCCTGTTTCAGTCAATTACTATCATCCAGACTGTCTGTCCATTCTGCTAAACTATCAATGTCCTGTTTCAGTCAATTACTATCATCATGACTGTCTGTCCATTCTGCTAAACTATCTATGTCCTGTTTCAGTCAATTACTATCATCCTGACTGTCTGTCCATTCTGCTAAACTATCAATGTCCTGTTTCAGTCAATTACTATCATACTGACTGTCTGTCCATTCTGCTAAACTATCAATGTCCTGTCTCAGTCAATTACTATCATCCTGACTGTCTGTCCATTCTGCTAAACTATCGATGTCCTGTTTCAGTCAATTATTTTCATCCTGACTGTCTGTCCATTCTGCTAAACTATCAATGTCCTGTTTCAGTCATTTACTATCATCCTGACTGTCTATCCATTCTGCTAAACTATCAATGTCCTGTTTCAGTCAATTACTATCATCCTGACCGTCTATCCATTCTGCCAAACTATCCATGTCCTGTTTCAGTCAATTACTATCATCCTGACTGTCTGTCCATTCTGCTAACCTATCAATGTCCAGTTTCAGTCAATTACTATCATCCTGACTGTCTGTCCATTCTGCTAAACTATCCATGTCCTGTTTTAGTCAATTACTATCATCCTGACTTTCTATCCATTCTCCTAAACTATCCATGTCCTGTTTCAGTCAATTACTATCATCCTGACTGTCTATCCATTCTGCTAATCTATCAATGTCCTGTTTCAGTCTTTTACTATCATCCTGACTCTCTGTCCATTCTGCTGAGCTATCAATGTCCTGTTTCAGTCAATTACTATCATCCTGACTGTCTGTCCATTCTGCTAAACTATCAATGTCCTGTTTCAGTCAATTACTATCATCCTGACTGTCTATCCATTCTGCTAAACTATCAATGTCCTGTTTCAGTCAATTACTATCATCCTGATCCTCTGTCCATTCTGCTAAACTATCCATGTCCTGTTTCAGTCAATTACTATCATCCTGACTGTCTGTCCATTCCGCTAAACTATCCATGTCCTGTTTCAGTCAATTACTATCATCCAGACTGTCTCTCCATTCTGCTAAACTATCCATGTCCTGTTTCAGTCAATTACTATCATCCTGACTGTCTGTCCATTCCGCTAAACTATCCATGTCCTGTTTCAGTCAATTACTATCATCCAGACTGTCTCTCCATTCTGCTAAACTATCCATGTCCTGTTTCAGTCAATTACTATCATCCTGTCTGTCTGTCCATTCTGCTAAACTATCCATGTCCTGTTTCAGTCAATTACTATCATCCAGACTGTCTCTTCATTCTGCTAAACTATTCATGTCCTGTTTCAGTCAATTACTATCATCCTGACTCTCTGTCCATTCTGCTAAACTATCCATGTCCTGTTTCAGTCAATTACTATCATCCTGACTGTCTGTCCATTCTGCTAAACGATCGATGTCCTGTTTCAGTCAATTACTATCGTCCTCACTGTCTGTCCATTCTGCTAACCTATCAATGTCCTGTTTCAGTCAATTACTATCATCCTGTCTGTCTGTCCATTCTGCTAAACTATCAATGTCCTGTTTCAGTCAATTCCTATCATCCTGACTGTCTGTCCATTCTGCTAAACTATCAATGTCCTGTTTCAGTCAATTACTATCATCCAGACTGTCTGTCCATTCTGCTAAACTATCAATGTCCTGTTTCAGTCAATTACTATCATCCTGACTCTCTGTCCATTCTGCTAAACTATCAATGTCCTGTTTCAGTCAATTACTATCATCCTGACTCTCTGTCCATTCTGCTAAACTATCAATGTCCTGTTTCAGTCAATTACTATCATCCTGACTGTCTGTCCATTCTGCTAAACTATCAATGTCCTGTTTCAGTCAATTACTATCATCCTGACTCTCTGTCCATTCTGCTAAACTATCAATGTCCTGTTTCAGTCAATTATTATCATCCTGAATCTCTGTCCATTCTGCTAAACTGTCCAAGTCCTGTTTCAGTCAATTACTATCATCCTGACTGTCTGTCCATTCTGCTAAACTATCCATGTCCTGTTTCAGTCAATTACTATCATCCAGACTGTCTCTCCATTCTGCTAAACTATCCATGTCGTGTTTCAGTCAATGACTATCATCCTGACTGTCTGTCCATTCTGCTAAACTATCAATGTCCTGTTTCAGTCAATGACTATCATCCTGACTGTCTGTCCATTCTGCTAAACTATCAATGTCCTGTTTCAGTCAATTACTATCATCCTGACTGTCTGTCCATTCTGCTAAACTATCCATGTCCTGTATCAGTCAATGACTATCATCCTGACTGTCTGTCCATTCTGCTAAACTATCCATGTCCTGTTTCAGTCAATTACTATCATCCTGACTGTCTATCCATTCTGCTAAACTATCAATGTCCTGTTTCAGTCAATTACTATCATCCTGACTGTCTGTCCATTCTGCTAAACTATCAATGTCCTGTTTCAGTCAATTACTATCATCCTGACTGTCTGTCCATTCTGCTAAAATATCAATGTCCTGTTTCAGTCAATTACTATCATCCTGACTGTCTGTCCATTCTGCTAAACTATCAATGTCCTGTTTCAGTCAATTACTATCATCCTGACTGTCTGTCCATTCTGCTAAACTATCAATGTCCTGTTTCAGTCAATTAGTATCATCCTGACTGTCTGTCCATTCTGCTAAAATATCAATGTCCTGTTTCAGTCAATTACTATCATCCTGACTGTCTATCCATTCTGCTAAACAATCAATGTCCTGTTTCAGTCAATTACTATCATCCTGACTGTCTATCCATTCTGCTAATCTATCAATGTCCTGTTTCAGTCAATTACTATCATCCAGACTGTCTGTCCATTCTGCTAAACTATCAATGTCCTGTTTCAGTCATTTACTATCATCCTGACTGTCTGTCCATTCTGCTAAACTATCAATGTCCTGTTTCAGTCAATTACTATCATCATGACTGTCTGTCCATTCTGCTAAACTATCTATGTCCTGTTTCAGTCAATTACTATCATCCTGACTGTCTGTCCATTCTGCTAAACTATCGATGTCCTGTTTCAGTCAATTACTATCATCCTGACTCTCTGTCCATTCTGCTAAACTATCCATGTCCTGTTTCAGTCAATTACTATCATCCTGACTCTCTGTCCATTCTGCTAAACTATCCATGTCCTGTTTCAGTCAATTACTATCATCCTGACTGTCTGTCCATTCTGCTAAACGATCGATGTCCTGTTTCAGTCAATTACTATCATCCTGACTGTCTGTCCATTTTGCTAAACGATCGATGTCCTGTTTCAGTCAATTACTATCATCCTGACTGTCTGTCCATTCTGCTAACAGATCAATGTCCTGTTTCAGTCAATTACTATCATCCTGACTGTCTGTCAATTCTGCTAAACTATCAATGTCCTGTTTCAGTCAATTCCTATCATCCTGACTGTCTGTCCATTCTGCTAAACTATCAATGTCCTGTTTCAGTCAATTACTATCATCCTGACTGTCTGTCCATTCTGCTAAATTATCAATGTCCTGTTTCAGTCAATTACTATCATCCTGACTCTCTGTCCATTCTGCTAAATTATCAATGTCCTGTTTCTGTCAATTACTATCATCCTGACTCTCTGTCCATTCTGCTAAACTATCAATGTCCTGTTTCAGTCAATTACTATCATCCTGACTGTCTGTCCATTCTGCTAAACTATCAATGTTCTGTTTCAGTCAATTACTATCATCCTGACTGTCTGTCCATTCTGCTAAACTATCAATGTCCTGTTTCAGTCAATTACTATCATCCTGACTGTCTGTCCATTCTGCTAAATTATCAATGTCCTGTTTCAGTCAATTACTATCATCTTGACTCTATGTCCATTCTGCTAAACTATCCATGTCCTGTTTCAGTCAATTACTATCATCCTGACTGTCTATCCATTCCGCTAATATATCCATGTCCTGTTTCAGTCAATTACTATCATCCTGACTGTCTATCCATTCTGCTAAAAAATCAATGTCCTGTTTCAGTCAATTACTATCATCCTGACTGTCTATCCATTCTACTAATCTATCAATGTCCTGTTTCAGTCAATTACTATCATCCAGACTTTCTGTCCATTCTGCTAAACTATCAATGTCCTGTTTCAGTCAATTACTATCATCATGACTGTCTGTCCATTCTGCTAAACTATCTATGTCCTGTTTCAGTCAATTACTATCATCCTGACTGTCTGTCCATTCTGCTAAACTATCAATGTCCTGTTTCTGTCAATTACTATCATACTGACTGTCTGTCCATTCTGCTAAACTATCAATGTCCTGTCTCAGTCAATTACTATCATCCTGACTGTCTGTCCATTCTGCTAAACTATCCATGTCCTGTTTCAGTCAATTATTTTCATCCTGACTGTCTGTCCATTTTGCTAAACTATCAATGTCCTGTTTCAGTCATTTACTATCATCCTGACTGTCTATCCATTCTGCTAAACTATCTATGTCCTTTTTCAGTCAATTACTATCATCCTGACTGTCTGTCCATTCTGCTAAACTATCGATGTCCTGTTTCAGTCAATTACTATCATCCTGACTCTCTGTCCATTCTGCTAAACTATCCATGTCCTGTTTCAGTCAATTACTATCATCCTGACTCTCTGTCCATTCTGCTAAACTATCCATGTCCTGTTTCAGTCAATTACTATCATCCTGACTGTCTGTCCATTCTGCTAAACGATCGATGTCCTGTTTCAGTCAATTACTATCATCCTGACTGTCTGTCCATTTTGCTAAACGATCGATGTCCTGTTTCAGTCAATTACTATCATCCTCACTGTCTGTCCATTCTGCTAACAGATCAATGTCCTGTTTCAGTCAATTACTATCATCCTGACTGTCTGTCCATTCTGCTAAACTATCAATGTCCTGTTTCAGTCAATTCCTATCATCCTGACTGTCTGTCCATTCTGCTAAACTATCAATGTCCTGTTTCAGTCAATTACTATCATCCTGACTGTCTGTCCATTCTGCTAAATTATCAATGTCCTGTTTCAGTCAATTACTATCATCCTGACTCTCTGTCCATTCTGCTAAATTATCAATGTCCTGTTTCTGTCAATTACTATCATCCTGACTCTCTGTCCATTCTGCTAAACTATTAATGTCCTGTTTCAGTCAATTACTATCATCCTGACTGTCTGTCCATTCTGCTAAACTATCAATGTTCTGTTTCAGTCAATTACTATCATCCTGACTGTCTGTCCATTCTGCTAAACTATCAATGTCCTGCTTCAGTCAATTACTATCATCTTGACTCTATGTCCATTCTGCTAAACTATCCATGTCCTGTTTCAGTCAATTACTATCATCCTGACTGTCTATCCATTCCGCTAATATATCCATGTCCTGTTTCAGTCAATTACTATCATCCTGACTGTCTATCCATTCTGCTAAACAATCAATGTCCTGTTTCAGTCAATTACTATCATCCTGACTGTCTATCCATTCTGCTAATCTATCAATGTCCTGTTTCAGTCAATTACTATCATCCAGACTGTCTGTCCATTCTGCTAAACTATCAATGTCCTGTTTCAGTCAATTACTATCATCATGACTGTCTGTCCATTCTGCTAAACTATCTATGTCCTGTTTCAGTCAATTACTATCATCCTGACTGTCTGTCCATTCTGCTAAACTATCAATGTCCTGTTTCAGTCAATTACTATCATACTGACTGTCTGTCCATTCTGCTAAACTATCAATGTCCTGTCTCAGTCAATTACTATCATCCTGACTGTCTGTCCATTCTGCTAAACTATCCATGTCCTGTTTCAGTCAATTATTTTCATCCTGACTGTCTGTCCATTCTGATAAACTATCAATGTCCTGTTTCAGTCATTTACTATCATCCTGACCGTCTATCCATTCTGCCAAACTATCCATGTCCTGTTTCAGTCAATTACTATCATCCTGACTGTCTGTCCATTCTGCTAACCTATCAATGTCCAGTTTCAGTCAATTACTATCATCCTGACTGTCTGTCCATTCTGCTAAACTATCCATGTCCTGTTTTAGTCAATTACTATCATCCTGACTTTCTATCCATTCTCCTAAACTATCCATGTCCTGTTTCAGTCAATTACTATCATCCTGACTGTCTATCCATTCTGCTAATCTATCAATGTCCTGTTTCAGTCTTTTACTATCATCCTGACTCTCTGTCCATTCTGCTGAGCTATCAATGTCCTGTTTCAGTCAATTACTATCATCCTGACTGTCTGTCCATTCTGCTAAACTATCAATGTCCTGTTTCAGTCAATTACTATCATCCTGACTGTCTATCCATTCTGCTAAACTATCAATGTCCTGTTTCAGTCAATTACTATCATCCTGATCCTCTGTCCATTCTGCTAAACTATCCATGTCCTGTTTCAGTCAATTACTATCATCCTGACTGTCTGTCCATTCCGCTAAACTATCCATGTCCTGTTTCAGTCAATTACTATCATCCAGACTGTCTCTCCATTCTGCTAAACTATCCATGTCCTGTTTCAGTCAATTACTATCATCCTGACTGTCTGTCCATTCCGCTAAACTATCCATGTCCTGTTTCAGTCAATTACTATCATCCAGACTGTCTCTCCATTCTGCTAAACTATCCATGTCCTGTTTCAGTCAATTACTATCATCCTGTCTGTCTGTCCATTCTGCTAAACTATCCATGTCCTGTTTCAGTCAATTACTATCATCCAGACTGTCTCTTCATTCTGCTAAACTATTCATGTCCTGTTTCAGTCAATTACTATCATCCTGACTCTCTGTCCATTCTGCTAAACTATCCATGTCCTGTTTCAGTCAATTACTATCATCCTGACTGTCTGTCCATTCTGCTAAACGATCGATGTCCTGTTTCAGTCAATTACTATCATCCTCACTGTCTGTCCATTCTGCTAACCTATCAATGTCCTGTTTCAGTCAATTACTATCATCCTGTCTGTCTGTCCATTCTGCTAAACTATCAATGTCCTGTTTCAGTCAATTCCTATCATCCTGACTGTCTGTCCATTCTGCTAAACTATCAATGTCCTGTTTCAGTCAATTACTATCATCCAGACTGTCTGTCCATTCTGCTAAACTATCAATGTCCTGTTTCAGTCAATTACTATCATCCTGACTCTCTGTCCATTCTGCTAAACTATCAATGTCCTGTTTCAGTCAATTACTATCATCCTGACTCTCTGTCCATTCTGCTAAACTATCAATGTCCTGTTTCAGTCAATTACTATCATCCTGACTGTCTGTCCATTCTGCTAAACTATCAATGTCCTGTTTCAGTCAATTACTATCATCCTGACTCTCTGTCCATTCTGCTAAACTATCAATGTCCTGTTTCAGTCAATTATTATCATCCTGAATCTCTGTCCATTCTGCTAAACTGTCCAAGTCCTGTTTCAGTCAATTACTATCATCCTGACTGTCTGTCCATTCTGCTAAACTATCCATGTCCTGTTTCAGTCAATTACTATCATCCAGACTGTCTCTCCATTCTGCTAAACTATCCATGTCGTGTTTCAGTCAATGACTATCATCCTGACTGTCTGTCCATTCTGCTAAACTATCAATGTCCTGTTTCAGTCAATGACTATCATCCTGACTGTCTGTCCATTCTGCTAAACTATCAATGTCCTGTTTCAGTCAATTACTATCATCCTGACTGTCTGTCCATTCTGCTAAACTATCCATGTCCTGTTTCAGTCAATGACTATCATCCTGACTGTCTGTCCATTCTGCTAAACTATCCATGTCCTGTTTCAGTCAATTACTATCATCCTGACTGTCTATCCATTCTGCTAAACTATCAATGTCCTGTTTCAGTCAATTACTATCATCCTGACTGTCTGTCCATTCTGCTAAACTATCAATGTCCTGTTTCAGTCAATTACTATCATCCTGACTGTCTGTCCATTCTGCTAAAATATCAATGTCCTGTTTCAGTCAATTACTATCATCCTGACTGTCTGTCCATTCTGCTAAACTATCAATGTCCTGTTTCAGTCAATTACTATCATCCTGACTGTCTGTCCATTCTGCTAAACTATCAATGTCCTGTTTCAGTCAATTAGTATCATCCTGACTGTCTGTCCATTCTGCTAAAATATCAATGTCCTGTTTCAGTCATTTACTATCATCCTGACTGTCCGTCCATTCTGCTAAAATATCAATGTCCTGTTTCAGTCAATTACTATCATCCTGACTGTCGGTCCATTCTGCTAAACTATCAATGTCCTGTTTCAGTCAATTACTATCATCCTGACTGTCTGTCCATTCTGCTAAACTATCAATGTCCTGTTTCGGTCAATTACTATCATCCTGTCTGTCTATCCATTCTGTTAAAATATCAATGTCCTGTTTCAGTCAATTACTATCATCCTGACTGTCTGACCATTCTGCTAACCTATCAATGTCCTGTTTCAGTCAATTACTATCATCCTGACTGTCTGTCCATTCTGCTAAACTATCAATGTCCTGTTTCAGTCAATTACTATCATCCTGACTGTCTGTCCATTCTGCTAAACTATCTATGTCCTGTTTCAGTCAATTACTATCATCCTGACTGTCTGTCCATTCTGCTAACCGATCAATGTCCTGTTTCAGTCAATTACTATCATCCTGACTGTCTGTCCATTCTGCCAACCTATCAATGTCCAGTTTCAGTCAATTACTATCATCCTGATCCTCTGTCTATTCTGCGAAACTGTCCATGTCCTGTTTCAGTCAATTACTATCATCCTGACTCTCTGTCCATTCTGCTAAACTATCCATGTCCCGCTTCAGTCAATTACTATCATCCTGACTGTCTATCCATTCTGCTAAACTATCAATGTCCTGTTTCAGTCAATTACTATCATCCTGACTGTCGGTCCATTCTGCTAAACTATCCATGTCCAGTTTCAGTCAATTACTATCATCCTGACTCTCGGTCCATTCTGCTAAACTATCAATGTCCTGTTTCAGTCAATTACTATCATCCTGACTGTCTGTCCATTCTGCTAAACTATCCATGTCCTGTTTCAGTCAATTACTATCATCCTGACTGTCTATCCATTCTGCTAAACTATCAATGTCCTGTTTCAGTCAATTGCTATCATCCTTACTGTCTGTCCATTCTGCTAAACTATCAATGTCCTGTTTCAGTCAATTACTATCATCCTGACTGTCTGTCCATTCTGCTAAATTATCTTTGTCCTGTTTCAGTCAATTACTATCATCCAGACTGTCTGTCCATTCTGCTAAACTATCAATGTCCTGTTTCAGTCAATTACTATCATCCAGACTGTCTGTCCATTCTGCTAAACTATCAATGTCCTGTTTCAGTCAATTACTATCATCCTGACTGTCTGTCCATTCTGCTAAACTATCAATGTCCTGTTTCAGTCAATTACTATCATCCTCACTGTCTGTCCATTCTGCTAAACTGTCAATGTCCTGTTTCAGTCAATTACTATCATCCTGACTGTCTGTCCATTCAGCTAAACTATCAATGTCCTGTTTCAGTCAATTACTATCATCCTGACTGTCTGTCCATTCTGCTAAATTATCAATGTCCTGTTTCAGTCAATTACTATCATCCTGACTGTCTGTCCATTCTGCTAAACTATCAATGTCCTGTTTCAGTCAATTACTATCATCCAGACTGTCTGTCCATTCTGCTAAACTATCCATGTCCTGTTTCAGTCAATTACTATCATCCAGACTGTCTGTCCATTCTGCTAAAGTATCGATGTCGTGTTTCAGTCAATTACTATCATCCTGACTGTCTGTCCATTCTGCTAACCTATCAATGTCCTGTTTCAGTCAATTACTATCATCCTGACTGTCTGTCCATTCTGCTAACCTATCAGTGTCCTGTTTCAGTCAATTACTGTCATCCTGACTGTCTGTCCATTCTGCTAAACTATCAATGTCCTGTTTCAGTCAATTACTATCATCCTGACTCTCTGTCCATTCTGCTAAACTATCAATGTCCTGTTTCAGTCAATTACTATCATCCTGACTGTCTGTCCATTCTGCTAACATATCAATGTCCTGTTTCAGTCAATTACTATCATCCTGACTGTCTGTCCATTCTTCTAAACTATCAATGTCCTGTTTCAGTCAATTACTATCATCCTGACTGTCTGTATATTCTGCTAAACTATCAATGTCCTGTTTCAGTCAATTACTATCATCCTGACTGTCTGTCCATTCTGCTAACATATCAATGTCCTGTTTCAGTCAATTACTATCATCCTGACTGTCTGTCCATTCTTCTAAACTATCAATGTCCTGTTTCAGTCAATTACTATCATCCTGACCGTCTGTCCATTCTGCTAACAGATCAATGTCCTGTTTCAGTCAATTACTATCATCCTGACTGTCTGTCCATTCTGCTAAACTATCAATGTCCTGTTTCAGTAAATTACTATCATCCTGACTCTCTGTCCATTCTGCTAAACTATCAATTTCCTGTTTCAGTCAATTACTATCATCCTGACTGTCTGTCCATTCCGCTAACCTATCAATGTCCTGTTTCAGTCAATTACTATCATCCTGACTGTCTGTCCATTCTGCTAAACTATCAATGTCCAGTTTCAGTCAATTACTATCATCCTGACTGTCTGTCCGTTCTGCTAAACTATCAATGTCCTGTTTCAGTCAATTACTTTCATCCTGACTGTCTGTCCATTCTGCTAAACTATCCATGTCCTGTTTCAGTCAATTACTATCATCCTGATTGTCTGTCCATTCTGCTGAATTATCATTGTCCTGTTTCAGTCAATCACTATCATCCTGACTGTCTGTCCATTCTGCTAAATTATCAATGTCCTGTTTCAGTCAATTACTATCATCCTGACTGTCTGTCCATTCTGCTAACCTATCAATGTCCTGTTTCAGTCAATTACTATCATCCTGACTGTCTGTCCATTCTGCTAACCTATCAATGTCCTGTTTCAGTCAATTACTATCATCCTGACTGTCTGTCCATTCTGCTAACCTATCAATGTCCTGTTTCAGTCAATTACTATCATCCTGACTGTCTGTCCATTCTGCTAACCTATCAATGTCCTGTTTCAGTCAATTACTATCATCCTGACTGTCTGTCCATTCTGCTAAACTATCAATGTCCTGTTTCAGTCAATTACTATCATCCTGACTGTCTGTCCATTCTGCTAAACTATCAATGTCCTGTTTCAGTCAATTACTATCATCCTGACTGTCTGTCCATTCTGCTAAACTATCAATGTCCTGTTTCAGTCAATTACTATCACCCTGACTCTCTGTCCATTCTGCTAAACTATCAATGTCCTGTTTCAGTCAATTACTATCATCCTGACTGTCTGTCCATTCTGCTAAACTATCAATGTCCTGTTTCAGTCAATTACTATCATCCTGATGTCTGTCCATTCTGCTAAACTATCAATGTCCTGTTTCAGTCAATTACTATCATCCTGACTGTCTATCCATTCTGCTAAAATGTCAATGTCCTGTTTCAGTCAATTACTATCATCCTGACTGTCTGTCCATTCTGCTAAAGTATCAATGTTCTGTTTCAGTCAATTACTATCATCCTGACTGTCTGTCCATTCTGCAAAAACTATCAATGTCCTGTTTCAGTCAAATACTATCATCCTGACTGTCTGTCCATTCTGCTAAACTATCAATGTCCTGTTTCAGTCAATTACTATCATCCTGACTGTCTATCCATTCTGCTAAAATGTCAATGTCCTGTTTCAGTCAATTACTATCATCCTGACTGTCTGTCCATTCTGCTAAACTATCAATGTCCTGTTTCAGTCAATTACTATCATCCTGACTGTCTGTCCATTCTGCAAAAACTATCAATGTCCTGTTTCAGTCAATTACTATCATCCTGACTGTCTGTCCATTCTGCTAAACTATCAATGTCCTGTTTCAGTCAATTACTATCATCCTGACTGTCTATCCATTTTGCTAAAATATCAATGTCCTGTTTCAGTCAATTACTATCATCCTGACTGTCCGACCATTCTGCTAACCTATCAATGTCCTGTTTCAGTCAATTAATATCATCCCGACTGTCTGTCCATTCTGCTAAACTATCAATGTCCTGTTTCAGTCAATTACTATCATACTGAATCTCTGTCCATTCTGCTAAACTATCAATTTCCTGTTTCAGTCAATTACTATCATCCCGACTGTCTGTCCATTCTGCTAACCTATCAATGTCCTGTTTCAGTCAATTACTATCATCCTGACTGTCTGTCCATTCTGCTAACCTATCAATGTCCTGTTTCAGTCAATTACTATCATCCTGACTGTCTGTCCATTCTGCTAACCTATCAATGTCCTGTTTCAGTCAATTACTATCATCCTCACTGTCTGTCCATTCTGCTAACCTATCAATGTCCTGTTTCAGTCAATTACTATCATCCTGACTGTCTGTCCATTCTGCTAAACTATCAATGTCCTGTTTCAGTCAATTACTATCATCCTGACTGTCTGTCCATTCTGCTAAACTATCAATGTCCTGTTTCAGTCAATTACTATCATCCTGACTGTCTGTCCATTCTGCTAAACTATCAATGTCCTGTTTCAGTCAATTACTATCACCCTGACTCTCTGTCCATTCTGCTAAACTATCAATGTCCTGTTTCAGTCAATTACTATCATCCTGACTGTCTGTCCATTCTGCTAAACTATCAATGTCCTGTTTCAGTCAATTACTATCATCCTGATGTCTGTCCATTCTGCTAAACTATCAATGTCCTGTTTCAGTCAATTACTATCATCCTGACTGTCTATCCATTCTGCTAAAATGTCAATGTCCTGTTTCAGTCAATTACTATCATCCTGACTGTCTGTCCATTCTGCTAAAGTATCAATGTTCTGTTTCAGTCAATTACTATCATCCTGACTGTCTGTCCATTCTGCAAAAACTATCAATGTCCTGTTTCAGTCAAATACTATCATCCTGACTGTCTGTCCATTCTGCTAAACTATCAATGTCCTGTTTCAGTCAATTACTATCATCCTGACTGTCTATCCATTCTGCTAAAATGTCAATGTCCTGTTTCAGTCAATTACTATCATCCTGACTGTCTGTCCATTCTGCTAAACTATCAATGTCCTGTTTCAGTCAATTACTATCATCCTGACTGTCTGTCCATTCTGCAAAAACTATCAATGTCCTGTTTCAGTCAATTACTATCATCCTGACTGTCTGTCCATTCTGCTAAACTATCAATGTCCTGTTTCAGTCAATTACTATCATCCTGACTGTCTATCCATTTTGCTAAAATATCAATGTCCTGTTTCAGTCAATTACTATCATCCTGACTGTCCGACCATTCTGCTAACCTATCAATGTCCTGTTTCAGTCAATTAATATCATCCCGACTGTCTGTCCATTCTGCTAAACTATCAATGTCCTGTTTCAGTCAATTACTATCATACTGAATCTCTGTCCATTCTGCTAAACTATCAATTTCCTGTTTCAGTCAATTACTATCATCCCGACTGTCTGTCCATTCTGCTAACCTATCAATGTCCTGTTTCAGTCAATTACTATCATCCTGACTGTCTGTCCATTCTGCTAACCTATCAATGTCCTGTTTCAGTCAATTAATATCATCCTCACTGTCTGTCCATTCTGCTAACCTATCAATGTCCTGTTTCAGTCAATTACTATCATCCTGACTGTCCGTCCATTCTGCTAAACTATCAATGTCCTGTTTCAGTCAATTCCTATCATCCTGACTGTCTGTCCATTCTGCTAAACTATCAATGTCCTGTTTCAGTCAATTACTATCATCCTGACTGTCTGTCCATTCTGCTAAACTATCAATGTCCTGTTTCAGTCAATTACTATCATCCTGACTGTCTGTCCATTCTGCTAAACTATCAATGTCCTGTTTCAGTCAATTACTATCACCCTGACTCTCTGTCCATTCTGCTAAACTATCAATTTCCTGTTTCAGTCAATTACTATCATCCTGACTGTCTGTCCATTCTGCTAAACTATCAATGTCCTGTTTCAGTCAATTACTATCATCCTGACTGTCTGTCCATTCTGCTAAACTATCAATGTCCTGTTTCAGTCAATTACTATCATCCTGACTGTCTATCCATTCTGCTAAAATATCAATGTCCTGTTTCAGTCAATTACTATCATCCTGACTGTCCGACCATTCTGCTAACCTATCAATGTCCTGTTTCAGTCAATTACTATCATCCCGACTGTCTGTCCATTCTGCTAAACTATCAATGTCCTGTTTCAGTCAATTACTATCATCCTGACTCTCTGTCCATTCTGCTAAACTATCAATTTCCTGTTTCAGTCAATTACTATCATCCTGACGGTCTGTCCATTCCGCTAACCTATCAATGTCCTGTTTCAGTCAATTACTATCATCCTGACTGTCTGTCCATTCTGCTAAACTATCAATGTCCAGTTTCAGTCAATTACTATCATCCTGACTGTCTGTCCGTTCTGCTAAACTATCAATGTCCTGTTTCAGTCAATTACTATCATCCTGACTGTCTGTCCATTCTGCTAAACTATCCATGTCCTGTTTCAGTCAATTACTATCATCCTGATTGTCCATTCTGCTGAATTATCATTGTCCTGTTTCAGTCAATTACTATCATCCTGACTGTCTGTCCATTCTGCTAAATTATCAATGTCCTGTTTCAGTCAATTACTATCATCCAGACTGTCTGTCCATTCTGCTAACCTATCAATGTCCTGTTTCAGTCAATTACTATCATCCTGACTGTCTGTCCATTCTGCTAACCTATCAATGTCCTGTATCAGTCAATTACTATCATCCTGACTGTCCGACCATTCTGCTAACCTATCAATGTCCTGTTTCAGTCAATTAATATCATCCCGACTGTCTGTCCATTCTGCTAAACTATCAATGTCCTGTTTCAGTCAATTACTATCATCCTGACTCTCTGTCCATTCTGCTAAACTATCAATGTCCTGTTTCAGTCAATTACTATCATCCTGACTGTCTGTCCATTCTGCTAAACTATCAATGTCCTGTTTCAGTCAATTACTATCATCCTGATGTCTGTCCATTCTGCTAAACTATCAATGTCCTGTTTCAGTCAATTACTATCATCCTGACTGTCTATCCATTCTGCTAAAATGTCAATGTCCTGTTTCAGTCAATTACTATCATCCTGACTGTCTGTCCATTCTGCTAAAGTATCAATGTTCTGTTTCAGTCAATTACTATCATCCTGACTGTCTGTCCATTCTGCAAAAACTATCAATGTCCTGTTTCAGTCAAATACTATCATCCTGACTGTCTGTCCATTCTGCTAAACTATCAATGTCCTGTTTCAGTCAATTACTATCATCCTGACTGTCTATCCATTCTGCTAAAATGTCAATGTCCTGTTTCAGTCAATTACTATCATCCTGACTGTCTGTCCATTCTGCTAAACTATCAATGTCCTGTTTCAGTCAATTACTATCATCCTGACTGTCTGTCCATTCTGCAAAAACTATCAATGTCCTGTTTCAGTCAATTACTATCATCCTGACTGTCTGTCCATTCTGCTAAACTATCAATGTCCTGTTTCAGTCAATTACTATCATCCTGACTGTCTATCCATTTTGCTAAAATATCAATGTCCTGTTTCAGTCAATTACTATCATCCTGACTGTCCGACCATTCTGCTAACCTATCAATGTCCTGTTTCAGTCAATTAATATCATCCCGACTGTCTGTCCATTCTGCTAAACTATCAATGTCCTGTTTCAGTCAATTACTATCATCCTGAATCTCTGTCCATTCTGCTAAACTATCAATTTCCTGTTTCAGTCAATTACTATCATCCCGACTGTCTGTCCATTCTGCTAACCTATCAATGTCCTGTTTCAGTCAATTACTATCATCCTGACTGTCTGTCCATTCTGCTAACCTATCAATGTCCTGTTTCAGTCAATTAATATCATCCTCACTGTCTGTCCATTCTGCTAAACTATCAATGTCCTGTTTCAGTCAATTACTATCATCCTGACTGTCCGTCCATTCTGCTAAACTATCAATGTCCTGTTTCAGTCAATTCCTATCATCCTGACTGTCTGTCCATTCTGCTAAACTATCAATGTCCTGTTTCAGTCAATTACTATCATCCTGACTGTCTGTCCATTCTGCTAAACTATCAATGTCCTGTTTCAGTCAATTACTATCATCCTGACTGTCTGTCCATTCTGCTAAACTATCAATGTCCTGTTTCAGTCAATTACTATCACCCTGACTCTCTGTCCATTCTGCTAAACTATCAATGTCCTGTTTCAGTCAATTACTATCATCCTGACTGTCTGTCCATTCTGCTAAACTATCAATGTCCTGTTTCAGTCAATTACTATCATCCTGACTGTCTGTCCATTCTGCTAAACTATCAATGTCCTGTTTCAGTCAATTACTATCATCCTGACTGTCTATCCATTCTGCTAAAATATCAATGTCCTGTTTCAGTCAATTACTATCATCCTGACTGTCCGACCATTCTGCTAACCTATCAATGTCCTGTTTCAGTCAATTACTATCATCCCGACTGTCTGTCCATTCTGCTAAACTATCAATGTCCTGTTTCAGTCAATTACTATCATCCTGACTCTCTGTCCATTCTGCTAAACTATCAATTTCCTGTTTCAGTCAATAACTATCATCCTGACTGTCTGTCCATTCCGCTAACCTATCAATGTCCTGTTTCAGTCAATTACTATCATCCTGACTGTCTGTCCATTCTGCTAAACTATCAATGTCCAGTTTCAGTCAATTACTATCATCCTGACTGTCTGTCCGTTCTGCTAAACTATCAATGTCCTGTTTCAGTCAATTACTATCATCCTGACTGTCTGTCCATTCTGCTAAACTATCCATGTCCTGTTTCAGTCAATTACTATCATCCTGATTGTCCATTCTGCTGAATTATCATTGTCCTGTTTCAGTCAATTACTATCATCCTGACTGTCTGTCCATTCTGCTAAATTATCAATGTCCTGTTTCAGTCAATTACTATCATCCAGACTGTCTGTCCATTCTGCTAACCTATCAATGTCCTGTTTCAGTCAATTACTATCATCCTGACTGTCTGTCCATTCTGCTAACCTATCAATGTCCTGTATCAGTCAATTACTATCATCCTGACTGTCCGACCATTCTGCTAACCTATCAATGTCCTGTTTCAGTCAATTAATATCATCCCGACTGTCTGTCCATTCTGCTAAACTATCAATGTCCTGTTTCAGTCAATTACTATCATCCTGACTCTCTGTCCATTCTGCTAAACTATCAATGTCCTGTTTCAGTCAATTACTATCATCCTGACTGTCTGTCCATTCTGCTAAACTATCAATGTCCTGTTTCAGTCAATTACTATCATCCTGATGTCTGTCCATTCTGCTAAACTATCAATGTCCTGTTTCAGTCAATTACTATCATCCTGACTGTCTATCCATTCTGCTAAAATGTCAATGTCCTGTTTCAGTCAATTACTATCATCCTGACTGTCTGTCCATTCTGCTAAAGTATCAATGTTCTGTTTCAGTCAATTACTATCATCCTGACTGTCTGTCCATTCTGCAAAAACTATCAATGTCCTGTTTCAGTCAAATACTATCATCCTGACTGTCTGTCCATTCTGCTAAACTATCAATGTCCTGTTTCAGTCAATTACTATCATCCTGACTGTCTATCCATTCTGCTAAAATGTCAATGTCCTGTTTCAGTCAATTACTATCATCCTGACTGTCTGTCCATTCTGCTAAACTATCAATGTCCTGTTTCAGTCAATTACTATCATCCTGACTGTCTGTCCATTCTGCAAAAACTATCAATGTCCTGTTTCAGTCAATTACTATCATCCTGACTGTCTGTCCATTCTGCTAAACTATCAATGTCCTGTTTCAGTCAATTACTATCATCCTGACTGTCTATCCATTTTGCTAAAATATCAATGTCCTGTTTCAGTCAATTACTATCATCCTGACTGTCCGACCATTCTGCTAACCTATCAATGTCCTGTTTCAGTCAATTAATATCATCCCGACTGTCTGTCCATTCTGCTAAACTATCAATGTCCTGTTTCAGTCAATTACTATCATCCTGAATCTCTGTCCATTCTGCTAAACTATCAATTTCCTGTTTCAGTCAATTACTATCATCCCGACTGTCTGTCCATTCTGCTAACCTATCAATGTCCTGTTTCAGTCAATTACTATCATCCTGACTGTCTGTCCATTCTGCTAACCTATCAATGTCCTGTTTCAGTCAATTAATATCATCCTCACTGTCTGTCCATTCTGCTAAACTATCAATGTCCTGTTTCAGTCAATTACTATCATCCTGACTGTCCGTCCATTCTGCTAAACTATCAATGTCCTGTTTCAGTCAATTCCTATCATCCTGACTGTC
The DNA here is from genome assembly GCF_036365525.1 of Heterodontus francisci. Taxonomy (NCBI): domain Eukaryota; kingdom Metazoa; phylum Chordata; class Chondrichthyes; order Heterodontiformes; family Heterodontidae; genus Heterodontus; species Heterodontus francisci. The sequence goes on along the minus strand of NC_090398.1, from coordinate 68,577,766 downwards.
TGTCCATTCTGCTAAACTATCAATGTCCTGTTTCAGTCAATTACTATCATCCTGACTGTCTGTCCATTCTGCTAAACTATCAATGTCCTGTTTCAGTCAATTACTATCATCCTGACTGTCTGTCCATTCTGCTAAACTATCAATGTCCTGTTTCAGTCAATTACTATCACCCTGACTCTCTGTCCATTCTGCTAAACTATCAATGTCCTGTTTCAGTCAATTACTATCATCCTGACTGTCTGTCCATTCTGCTAAACTATCAATGTCCTGTTTCAGTCAATTACTATCATCCTGACTGTCTGTCCATTCTGCTAAACTATCAATGTCCTGTTTCAGTCAATTACTATCATCCTGACTGTCTATCCATTCTGCTAAAATATCAATGTCCTGTTTCAGTCAATTACTATCATCCTGACTGTCCGACCATTCTGCTAACCTATCAATGTCCTGTTTCAGTCAATTACTATCATCCCGACTGTCTGTCCATTCTGCTAAACTATCAATGTCCTGTTTCAGTCAATTACTATCATCCTGACTCTCTGTCCATTCTGCTAAACTATCAATTTCCTGTTTCAGTCAATTACTATCATCCTGACTGTCTGTCCATTCCGCTAACCTATCAATGTCCTGTTTCAGTCAATTACTATCATCCTGACTGTCTGTCCATTCTGCTAAACTATCAATGTCCAGTTTCAGTCAATTACTATCATCCTGACTGTCTGTCCGTTCTGCTAAACTATCAATGTCCTGTTTCAGTCAATTACTATCATCCTGACTGTCTGTCCATTCTGCTAAACTATCCATGTCCTGTTTCAGTCAATTACTATCATCCTGATTGTCCATTCTGCTGAATTATCATTGTCCTGTTTCAGTCAATTACTATCATCCTGACTGTCTGTCCATTCTGCTAAATTATCAATGTCCTGTTTCAGTCAATTACTATCATCCAGACTGTCTGTCCATTCTGCTAACCTATCAATGTCCTGTTTCAGTCAATTACTATCATCCTGACTGTCTGTCCATTCTGCTAACCTATCAATGTCCTGTTTCAGTCAATTACTATCATCCTGACTGTCCGACCATTCTGCTAACCTATCAATGTCCTGTTTCAGTCAATTAATATCATCCCGACTGTCTGTCCATTCTGCTAAACTATCAATGTCCTGTTTCAGTCAATTACTATCATCCTGACTCTCTGTCCATTCTGCTAAACTATCAATTTCCTGTTTCAGTCAATTACTATCATCCCGACTGTCTGTCCATTCTGCTAACCTATCAATGTCCTGTTTCAGTCAATTACTATCATCCTGACTGTCTGTCCATTCTGCTAACCTATCAATGTCCTGTTTCAGTCAATTACTATCATCCTCACTGTCTGTCCATTCTGCTAACCTATCAATGTCCTGTTTCAGTCAATTACTATCATCCTGACTGTCTGTCCATTCTGCTAAACTATCAATGTCCTGTTTCAGTCAATTCCTATCATCCTGACTGTCTGTCCATTCTGCTAAACTATCAATGTCCTGTTTCAGTCAATTACTATCATCCTGACTGTCTGTCCATTCTGCTAAACTATCAATGTCCTGTTTCAGTCAATTACTATCATCCTGACTGTCTGTCCATTCTGCTAAACTATCAATGTCCTGTTTCAGTCAATTACTATCACCCTGACTCTCTGTCCATTCTGCTAAACTATCAATGTCCTGTTTCAGTCAATTACTATCATCCTGACTGTCTGTCCATTCTGCTAAACTATCAATGTCCTGTTTCAGTCAATTACTATCATCCTGACTGTCTGTCCATTCTGCTAAACTATCAATGTCCTGTTTCAGTCAATTACTATCATCCTGACTGTCTATCCATTCTGCTAAAATATCAATGTCCTGTTTCAGTCAATTACTATCATCCTGACTGTCCGACCATTCTGCTAACCTATCAATGTCCTGTTTCAGTCAATTACTATCATCCCGACTGTCTGTCCATTCTGCTAAACTATCAATGTCCTGTTTCAGTCAATTACTATCATCCTGACTCTCTGTCCATTCTGCTAAACTATCAATTTCCTGTTTCAGTCAATTACTATCATCCTGACTGTCTGTCCATTCCGCTAACCTATCAATGTCCTGTTTCAGTCAATTACTATCATCCTGACTGTCTGTCCATTCTGCTAAACTATCAATGTCCAGTTTCAGTCAATTACTATCTTCCTGACTGTCTGTCCGTTCTGCTAAACTATCAATGTCCTGTTTCAGTCAATTACTATCATCCTGACTGTCTGTCCATTCTGCTAAACTATCCATGTCCTGTTTCAGTCAATTACTATCATCCTGATTGTCCATTCTGCTGAATTATCATTGTCCTGTTTCAGTCAATTACTATCATCCTGACTGTCTGTCCATTCTGCTAAATTATCAATGTCCTGTTTCAGTCAATTACTATCATCCAGACTGTCTGTCCATTCTGCTAACCTATCAATGTCCTGTTTCAGTCAATTACTATCATCCTGACTGTCTGTCCATTCTGCTAACCTATCAATGTCCTGTTTCAGTCAATTACTTTCATCCTCATTGTCTGTCCATTCTGCTAACCTATCAATGTCCTGTTTCAGTCAATTACTATCATCCTGACTGTCTGTCCATTCTGCTAAACTATCAATGTCCTGTTTCAGTCAATTACTATCATCCTGACTGTCTGTCCATTCTGCTAAACTATCAATGTCCTGTTTCAGTCAATTACTATCATCCTGACTGTCTGTCCATTCTGCTAAACTATCAATGTCCTGTTTCAGTCAATTACTATCACCCTGACTCTCTGTCCATTCTGCTAAACTATCAATGTCCTGTTTCAGTCAATTACTATCATCCTGACTGTCTGTCCATTCTGCTAAACTATCAATGTCCTGTTTCAGTCAATTACTATCATCCTGACTGTCTGTCCATTCTGCTAAACTATCAATGTCCTGTTTCAGTCAATTACTATCATCCTGACTGTCTATCCATTCTGCTAAAATATCAATGTCCTGTTTCAGTCAATTACTATCATCCTGACTGTCCGACCATTCTGCTAACCTATCAATGTCCTGTTTCAGTCAATTACTATCATCCCGACTGTCTGTCCATTCTGCTAAACTATCAATGTCCTGTTTCAGTCAATTACTATCATCCTGACTCTCTGTCCATTCTGCTAAACTATCAATTTCCTGTTTCAGTCAATTACTATCATCCTAACTGTCTGTCCATTCCGCTAACCTATCAATGTCCTGTTTCAGTCAATTACTATCATCCTGACTGTCTGTCCATTCTGCTAAACTATCAATGTCCAGTTTCAGTCAATTACTATCATCCTGACTGTCTGTCCGTTCTGCTAAACTATCAATGTCCTGTTTCAGTCAATTACTATCATCCTGACTGTCTGTCCATTCTGCTAAACTATCCATGTCCTGTTTCAGTCAATTACTATCATCCTGATTGTCCATTCTGCTGAATTATCATTGTCCTGTTTCAGTCAATTACTATCATCCTGACTGTCTGTCCATTCTGCTAAATTATCAATGTCCTGTTTCAGTCAATTACTATCATCCAGACTGTCTGTCCATTCTGCTAACCTATCAATGTCCTGTTTCAGTCAATTACTATCATCCTGACTGTCTGTCCATTCTGCTAACCTATCAATGTCCTGTTTCAGTCAATTACTATCATCCTGACTGTCCGACCATTCTGCTAACCTATCAATGTCCTGTTTCAGTCAATTAATATCATCCCGACTGTCTGTCCATTCTGCTAAACTATCAATGTCCTGTTTCAGTCAATTACTATCATCCTGACTCTCTGTCCATTCTGCTAAACTATCAATTTCCTGTTTCAGTCAATTACTATCATCCCGACTGTCTGCCCATTCTGCTAACCTATCAATGTCCTGTTTCAGTCAATTACTATCATCCTGACTGTCTGTCCATTCTGCTAACCTATCAATGTCCTGTTTCAGTCAATTACTATCATCCTCACTGTCTGTCCATTCTGCTAACCTATCAATGTCCTGTTTCAGTCAATTACTATCATCCTGACTGTCTGTCCATTCTGCTAAACTATCAATGTCCTGTTTCAGTCAATTCCTATCATCCTGACTGTCTGTCCATTCTGCTAAACTATCAATGTCCTGTTTCAGTCAATTACTATCATCCTGACTGTCTGTCCATTCTGCTAAACTATCAATGTCCTGTTTCAGTCAATTACTATCATCCTGACTGTCTGTCCATTCTGCTAAACTATCAATGTCCTGTTTCAGTCAATTACTATCACCCTGACTCTCTGTCCATTCTGCTAAACTATCAATGTCCTGTTTCAGTCAATTACTATCATCCTGACTGTCTGTCCATTCTGCTAAACTATCAATGTCCTGTTTCAGTCAATTACTATCATCCTGACTGTCTGTCCATTCTGCTAAACTATCAATGTCCTGTTTCAGTCAATTACTATCATCCTGACTGTCTATCCATTCTGCTAAAATATCAATGTCCTGTTTCAGTCAATTACTATCATCCTGACTGTCCGACCATTCTGCTAACCTATCAATGTCCTGTTTCAGTCAATTACTATCATCCCGACCGTCTGTCCATTCTGCTAAACTATCAATGTCCTGTTTCAGTCAACTACTATCATCCTGACTCTCTGTCCATTCTGCTAAACTATCAATTTCCTGTTTCAGTCAATTACTATCATCCTGACTGTCTGTCCATTCCGCTGACCTTTCAATGTCCTGTTTCAGTCAATTACTATCATCCTGACTGTCTGTCCATTCTGCTAAACTATCAATGTCCAGTTTCAGTCAATTACTATCTTCCTGACTGTCTGTCCGTTCTGCTAAACTATCAATGTCCTGTTTCAGTCAATTACTATCATCCTGACTGTCTGTCCATTCTGCTAAACTATCCATGTCCTGTTTCAGTCAATTACTATCATCCTGATTGTCCATTCTGCTGAATTATCATTGTCCTGTTTCAGTCAATTACTATCATCCTGACTGTCTGTCCATTCTGCTAAATTATCAATGTCCTGTTTCAGTCAATTACTATCATCCAGACTGTCTGTCCATTCTGCTAACCTATCAATGTCCTGTTTCAGTCAATTACTATCATCCTGACTGTCTGTCCATTCTGCTAACCTATCAATGTCCTGTTTCAGTCAATTACTTTCATCCTCACTGTCTGTCCATTCTGCTAACCTATCAATGTCCTGTTTCAGTCAATTACTATCATCCTGACTGTCTGTCCATTCTGCTAAACTATCAATGTCCTGTTTCAGTCAATTACTATCATCCCGACTGTCTGTCCATTCTGCTAAACTATCAATGTCCTGTTTCAGTCAATTACTATCATCCTGACTGTCTGTCCATTCTGCTAACCTATCAATGTCCTGTTTCAGTCAATTCCTGTCATCCTGACTGTCTGTCCATTCTGCTAAACTATCAATGTCCTGTTTCAGTCAATTACTATCATCCTGACTGTCTGTCCATTCTGCTAAACTATCCATGTCCCGTTTCAGTCAATTACTATCATCCTGACTGTCTGTCCATTCTGCTAACCTATCAATGTCCTGTTTCAGTCAATTACTAACATCCTGACTGTCGGTCCATTCTGCTAAGCTATCCATGTCCAGTTTCAGTCAATTACTATCATCCTGACTGTCGGTCCATTCTGCTAAACTATCCATGTCCTGTTTCAATCAATTACTATCATCCTGACTGTCTATCCATTCTGCTAAACTATCCATGTCCTGTTTCAGTCAATTGCTATCATCCTTACTGTCTGTCCATTCTGCTAAACTATCAATGTCCTGTTTCAGTCAATTACTATCATCCTGACTGTCTGTCCATTCTGCTAAATTATCTTTGTCCTGTTTCAGTCAATTACTATCATCCAGACTGTCTGTCCATTCTGCTAAACTATCAATGTCCTGTTTCAGTCAATTACTATCATCCAGACTGTCTGTCCATTCTGCTAAACTATCAATGTCCTGTTTCAGTCAATTACTATCATCCTGACTGCCTGTCCATTCTGATAAACTATCAATGTCCTGTTTCAGCCAATTACTATCATCCAGACTGTCTGTCCATTCTGCTAAACTATCAATGTCCTGTTTCAGTCAATTACTATCATCCTGACTGTCTGTCCATTCTGCTAAATTATCAATGTCCTGTTTCAGTCAATTACTATCATCCTGACTGTCTGTCCATTCTGCTAACCTATCAATGTCCTGTTTCAGTCAATTACTATCATCCTGACTGTCTGGCCATTCTGCTAAACTATCCATGTCCTGTTTCAGTCAATTACTATCATCCTGACTGTCTGTCCATTCTGCTAACCTATCAATGTCCAGTTTCAGTCAATTACTATCATCCTGATCCTCTGTCTATTCTGCTAAACTATCCATGTCATGTTTCAGTCAATTACTATCATCCTGACTGTCGGTCCATTCTGCGAAACTATCCATGTCCAGTTTCAGTCAATTACTTTCATCCTGTCTGTCGGTCCAATCTGCTAAACTATCAATGTCCTGTTTCAGTCATTTCCTATCATCCTGACTGTCTGTCCATTCTGCTAAACTATCCATGTCCTGTTTCAGTCAATTACTATCATCCTGACTGTCTGTCCATTCTGCTAAACTATCAATGTCCTGTGTCAGCCAATTACTATCATCCTGACTGTCGGTCCATTCTGCTCAACTTTCAATGTACTGTTTCAGTCAATTACTATCATCCTGATTGTCGGTCCATTCTGCTAAACTATCAATGTCCTGTTTCAGTCAATTGCTATCATCCTGACTGTCTGTCCATTCTGCTAAACTATCAATGTCCTGTTTCAGTCAATTACTATCATCCTGACTGTCTGTCCATTCTGCTAACCTATCAGTGTCCTGTTTCAGTCAATTACTATCATCCTGACTGTCTGTCCATTCTGCTAACCTATCAGTGTCCTGTTTCAGTCAATTACTATCATCCTGACTGTCTGTCCATTCTGCTAAACTATCAATGTCCTGTTTCAGTCAATTACTATCATCCTGACTGTCTGTCCATTCTGCTAACATATCAATGTCCTGTTTCAGTCAATTACTATCATCCTGACTGTCTGTCCATTCTGCTAAACTATCAATGTCCTGTTTCAGTCAATTACTATCATCCTGACTGTCTGTCCATTCTGCTAAACTATCAATGTCCTGTTTCAGTCAATTACTATCATCCTGACTGTCTGTCCATTCTGCTAACCTATCAATGTCCTGTTTCAGTCAATTACTATCATCCTGACTCTCTGTCCATTCTGCTTAACTATCAATTTCCTGTTTCAGTCAATTACTATCATCCTGACTGTCTGTCCATTCCGCTAACCTATCAATGTCCTGTTTCAGTCAATTACTATCATCCTGACTGTCTGTCCGTTCTGCTAAACTATCCATGTCCTGTTTCAGTCAATTACTATCATCCTGACTGTCTGTCCATTCTGCTGAACTATCAATGTCCTGTTTAAGTCAATTACTATCATCCTGACTGTCTGTCCATTCTGCTAAACTATCCATGTCCTGTTTCAGTCAATTACTATCATCCTGACTGTCTGTCCATTCTGCTAAATTATCATTGTCCTGTTTCAGTCAATTACTATCATCCTGACTCTCTGTCCATTCTGCTAAATTATCAATGTCCTGTTTCAGTCAATTACTATCATCCTGACTCTCTGTCCATTCTGCTAAACTATCAATGTCCTGTTTCAGTCAATTAATACCATCCTGACTGTCTGTCCATTCTGCTAAACTATCCATGTCCCGTTTCAGTCAATTACTATCATCCTGACTGTCTATCCATTCTGCTAAACTATCAATGTCCTGTTTCAGTCAATTACTATCATCCTGACTGTCGGTCCATTCTGCTAAACTATCCATGTCCAGTTTCAGTCAATTACTATCATCCTGACTGTCGGTCCATTCTGCTAAACTATCCATGTCCTGTTTCAGTCAGTTACTATCATCCTGACTGTCTATCCATTCTGCTAAACTATCCATGTCCTGTTTCAGTCAATTGCTATCATCCTTACTGTCTGTCCATTCTGCTAAACTATCAATGTCCTGTTTCAGTCAATTACTATCATCCTGACTGTCTGTCCATTCTGCTAAATGATCTTTGTCCTGTTTCAGTCAATTACTATCATCCAGACTGTCTGTCCATTCTGCTAAACTATCAATGTCCTGTTTCAGTCAATTACTATCATCCAGACTGTCTGTCCATTCTGCTAAACTATCAATGTCCTGTTTCAGCCAATTACTATCATCCTGACTGTCTGTCCATTCTGCTAAACTATCAATGTCCTGTTTCAGCCAATTACTATCATCCAGACTGTCTGTCCATTCTGCTAAACTATCAATGTCCTGTTTCAGTCAATTACTATCATCCTGACTGTCTGTCCATTCTGCTAAATTATCAATGTCCTGTTTCAGTCAATTACTATCATCCTGACTGTCTGTCCATTCTGCTAAACTAGCCATGTCCTGTTTCAGTCAATTACTATCATCCTGACTGTCTGTCCATTCTGCTAACCTATCAATGTCCAGTTTCAGTCAATTACTATCATCCTGATCCTCTGTCTATTCTGCTAAACTATCCATGTCCTGTTTCAGTCAATTACTATCATCCTGACTGTCGGTCCATTCTGCTAAACTATCCATGTCCAGTTTCAGTCAATTACTATCATCCTGACTGTCGGTCCATTCTGCTAAATTATCAATGTCCTGTTTCAGTCAATTCCTATCATCCTGACTGTCTGTCCATTCTGCTAAACTATCCATGTCCTGTTTCAGTCAATTACTATCATCCTGACTGTCTGTCCATTCTGCTAAACTATCAATGTCCTGTGTCAGTCAATTACTATCATCCTGACTGTCGGTCCATTCTGCTAAACTTTCAATGTACTGTTTCAGTCAATTACTATCATCCTGATTGTCGGTCCATTCTGCTAAACTATCAATGTCCTGTTTCAGTCAATTGCTATCATCCTGACTGTCTGTCCATTCTGCTAAGCTATCAATGTCCTGTTTCAGTCAATTACTATCATCCTGACTGTCTGTCCATTCTGCTAAACTATCAATGTCGTGTTTCAGTCAATTACGATCATCCTGACTGTCTGTCCATTCTGCTAACCTATCAATGTCCTGTTTCAGTCAATTACTATCATCCTGACTGTCTGTCCATTCTGCTAACCTATTAGTGTCCTGTTTCAGTCAATTACTATCATCCTGACTGTCTGTCCATTCTGCTAAACTATCCATGTCCTGTTTCAGTCAATTACTATCATCCTGACTCTCTGTCCATTCTGCTAAACTATCAATGTCCTGTTTCAGTCAATTACTATCATCCTGACTGTCTGTCCATTCTGCTAACATATCAATGTCCTGTTTCAGTCAATTACTATCATCCTGACTGTCGGTCCATTCTGCGAAACTATCAATGTCCTGTTTCAGTCAATTACTATCATCCTGACTGTCTGTCCATTCTGCTAAACTATCAATGTCCTGTTTCAGTCAATTACTATCATCCTGACTGTCTGTCCATTCTGCTAACCTATTCATGTCCTGTTTCAGTCAATTACTATCATCCTGACTGTCTGTCCATTCTGCTAAACTATCCATGTCCTGTTTCAGTCAATTACTATCATCCTGACTCTCTGTCCATTCTGCTAAACTATCAATTTCCTGTTTCAGTCAATTACTATCATCCTGACTGTCTGTCCATTCCGCTAACCTATCAATGTCCTGTTTCAGTCAATTACTATCATCCTGACTGTCTGTCCATTCTGCTAAACTATCAATGTCCAGTTTCAGTCAATTACTATCATCCTGACTGTCTGTCCGTTCTGCTAAACTATCAATGTCCTGTTTCAGTCAATTACTATCATCCTGACTGTCTGTCCTTTCTGCTAAACTATCCATGTCCTGTTTCAGTCAATTACTATCATCCTGACTGTCTGTCCATTCTGCTGAATTATCATTGTCCTGTTTCAGTCAATTACTATCATCCTGACTGTCTGTCCATTCTGCTAAATTATCAATGTCCTGTTTCAGTCAATTACTATCATCCTGACTGTCTGTCCATTCTGCTAAACTATCCATGTCCTGTTTCAGTCAATTACTATCATCCTGACTGTCTGTCCATTCTGCTGAATTATCATTGTCCTGTTTCAGTCAATTACTATCATCCTGACTCTCTGTCCATTCTGCTAAATTATCAATGGCCTGTTTCAGTCAATTACTATCATCCTGACTCTCTGTCCATTCTGCTAAACTATCAATGTCCAGTTTCAGTCAATTACTATCATCCTGACTGTCTGTCCGTTCTGCTAAACTATCAATGTCCTGTTTCAGTCAATTACTATCATCCTGACTGTCTGTCCATTCTGCTAAACTATCCATGTCCTGTTTCAGTCAATTACTATCATCCTGCCTGTCTGTCCATTCTGCTGAATAATCATTGTCCTGTTTCAGTCAATTACTATCATCCTGACTGTCTGTCCATTCTGCTAAATTATCAATGTCCTGTTTCAGTCAATTACTATCATCCTGACTGTCTGTCCATTCTGCTAAACTATCAATGTCCTGTTTCAGTCAATTACTATCATCCTGACTGTCTGTCCATTCTGCTAAACTATCCATGTCCTGTTTCAGTCAATTACTATCATCCTGACTGTCTGTCCATTCTGCTAAATTATCATTGTCCTGTTTCAGTCAATTACTATCATCCTGACTCTCTGTCCATTCTGCTAAATTATCAATGTCCTGTTTCAGTCAATTACTATCATCCTGACTCTCTGTCCATTCTGCTAAACTATCAATGTCCTGTTTCAGTCAATTAATATCATCCTGTCTGTCTGTCCATTCTGCTAAACTATCAATGTCCTGTTTCAGTCAATTACTATCATCCTGACTGTCTGTCCATTCTGCTAAATTATCAATGTCCTGTTTCAGTCAATTACTATCAGCCTGACTCTCTGTCCATTCTGCTAAGCTATCAATGTCCTGTTTCAGTCAATTACTATCATCCTGACTGTCTATCCATTCTGCTAAACTATCCATGTCCTGTTTCAGTCATTTACTATCATCCTGACTGTCTATCCATTCTGCTAAACTATCCATGTCCTGTTTCAGTCAATTACTATCATCCTGACTGTCTGTCCATTCTGCTAAACTATCCATGTCCTGTTTCAGTCAATTACTATCATCCTGACTGTCTGTCCATTCTGCTAAACTATCCATGTCCTGTTTCAGTCAATTTCAACAATCCTGACTGTCTGTCCATTCTGCTAACCTATCAATGTCCACTTTCAGTCAATTACTATCATCCTGACTGTCTGTCCATTCTGCTAAACTATCAATGTCCTGTTTCAGTCAATTACTATCATCCTGACTGTCTATCCATTCTGCTAACCTATCAATGTCCAGTTTCAGTCAATTACTATCGTCCTGACTGTCTGTCCATTCTGCTAAACTATCAATGTCCTGTTTCAGTCAATTACTATCATCCTGAATGTCTATCCATTCTGCTAAACTATCAATGTCCTGTTTCAGTCAATTACTATCATCCTGACTGTCTGTCCATTCTGCTAAAATATCCATGTCCTGTTTCAGTCAATTACTATCATCCTGACTGTCTGTCCATTCTGCTAAACTATCAATATCCTGTTTCAGTCAATTACTATCATCCTGACTGTCTGTCCATTCTGCTAAACTATCAATGTCCTGTTTCAGTCAATTACTATCATCCTGACTGTCTATCCATTCTGCTAAACTATCAATGTCCTGTTTCAGTCAATTACTATCATCCTGACTGTCTGTCCATTCTGCTAAACTATCCATGTCCTGTTTCAGTCAATTACTATCATCCTGACGGTCTGTCCATTCTGCTAAACTATCAATGTCCTGTTTCAGTCAATTACTATCATCCTGACTGTCTGTCCATTCTGCTAAACTATCAATGTCCCGTTTCAGTCAATTACTGTCATCCTGACTGTCTATCCATTCTGCTAAATTATCAATGTCCTGTTTCAGTCGACCACTATCATCCTGACTGTCTGTGCATTCTGCTAAACTATCAATGTCCTGTTTCAGTCAATTACTATCATCCTGACTATCTGTCCATTCTGCTAAACTATCCATGTACTGTTTCAGTCATTTACTATCATCCTGACTGTCTATCCATTCTGCTAAACTATCCATGTCCTGTTTCAATCAATTACTATCATCCTGACTCTCTGTCCATTCTGCTAAACTATCAATGTCCAGTTTCAGTCAATTACTATCATCCTGACTGTCTGTCCGTTCTGCTAAACTATCAATGTCCTGTTTCAGTCAATTACTATCATCCTGACTGTCTGTCCATTCTGCTAAACTATCCATGTCCTGTTTCAGTCAATTACTATCATCCTGCCTGTCTGTCCATTCTGCTGAATAATCATTGTCCTGTTTCAGTCAATTACTATCATCCTGACTGTCTGTCCATTCTGCTAAACTATCAATGTCCTGTTTCAGTCAATTACTATCATCCTGACTGTCTGTCCATTCTGCTAAACTATCCATGTCCTGTTTCAGTCAATTACTATCATCCTGACTGTCTGTCCATTCTGCTAAACTATCAATGTCCAGTTTCAGTCAATTACTATCATCCTGACTGTCTGTCCGTTCTGCTAAACTATCAATGTCCTGTTTCAGTCAATTACTATCATCCTGACTGTCTGTCCTTTCTGCTAAACTATCCATGTCCTGTTTCAGTCAATTACTATCATCCTGACTGTCTGTCCATTCTGCTGAATTATCATTGTCCTGTTTCAGTCAATTACTATCATCCTGACTGTCTGTCCATTCTGCTAAATTATCAATGTCCTGTTTCAGTCAATTACTATCATCCTGACTGTCTGTCCATTCTGCTAAACTATCCATGTCCTGTTTCAGTCAATTACTATCATCCTGACTGTCTGTCCATTCTGCTGAATTATCATTGTCCTGTTTCAGTCAATTACTATCATCCTGACTCTCTGTCCATTCTGCTAAATTATCAATGGCCTGTTTCAGTCAATTACTATCATCCTGACTCTCTGTCCATTCTGCTAAACTATCAATGTCCAGTTTCAGTCAATTACTATCATCCTGACTGTCTGTCCGTTCTGCTAAACTATCAATGTCCTTTTTCAGTCAATTACTATCATCCTGACTGTCTGTCCATTCTGCTAAACTATCCATGTCCTGTTTCAGTCAATTACTATCATCCTGCCTGTCTGTCCATTCTGCTGAATAATCATTGTCCTGTTTCAGTCAATTACTATCATCCTGACTGTCTGTCCATTCTGCTAAATTATCAATGTCCTGTTTCAGTCAATTACTATCATCCTGACTGTCTGTCCATTCTGCTAAACTATCAATGTCCTGTTTCAGTCAATTACTATCATCCTGACTGTCTGTCCATTCTGCTAAACTATCCATGTCCTGTTTCAGTCAATTACTATCATCCTGACTGTCTGTCCATTCTGCTAAATTATCATTGTCCTGTTTCAGTCAATTACTATCATCCTGACTCTCTGTCCATTCTGCTAAATTATCAATGTCCTGTTTCAGTCAATTACTATCATCCTGACTCTCTGTCCATTCTGCTAAACTATCAATGTCCTGTTTCAGTCAATTAATATCATCCTGACTGTCTGTCCATTCTGCTAAACTATCAATGTCCTGTTTCAGTCAATTACTATCATCCTGACTGTCTGTCCATTCTGCTAAATTATCAATGTCCTGTTTCAGTCAATTACTATCAGCCTGACTCTCTGTCCATTCTGCTAAGCTATCAATGTCCTGTTTCAGTCAATTACTATCATCCTGACTGTCTATCCATTCCGCTAAACTATCCATGTCCTGTTTCAGTCATTTACTATCATCCTGACTGTCTATCCATTCTGCTAAACTATCCATGTCCTGTTTCAGTCAATTACTATCATCCTGACTGTCTGTCCATTCTGCCAAACTATCAATGTCCTGTTTCAGTCAATGACTATCATCCTGACTGTCTGTCCATTCTGCTAAACTATCCATGTCCTGTTTCAGTCAATTTCTACAATCCTGACTGTCTGTCCATTCTGCTAACCTATCAATGTCCAGTTTCAGCCAATCACTATCATCCTGACTGTCTGTCCATTCTGCTAAACTATCCATGTCCTGTTTCAGTCAATTACTATCATCCTGACTGTCTGTCCATTCTGCTAAACTATCCATGTCCTGTTTCAGTCAATTTCTACAATCCTGACTGTCTGTCCATTCTGCTAACCTATCAATGTCCAGTTTCAGTCAATTACTATCATCCTGACTGTCTGTCCATTCTGCTAAACTATCAATGTCCTGTTTCAGTCAATTACTATCATCCTGACTGTCTATCCATTCTGCTAACCTATCAATGTCCAGTTTCAGTCAATTACTATCGTCCTGACTGTCTGTCCATTCTGCTAAACTATCAATGTCCTGTTTCAGTCAATTACTATCATCCTGAATGTCTATCCATTCTGCTAAACTATCAATGTCCTGTTTCAGTCAATTACTATCATCCTGACTGTCTGTCCATTCTGCTAAAATATCCATGTCCTGTTTCAGTCAATTACTATCATCCTGACTGTCTGTCCATTCTGCTAAACTATCAATATCCTGTTTCAGTCAATTACTATCATCCTGACTGTCTGTCCATTCTGCTAAACTATCAATGTCCTGTTTCAGTCAATTACTATCATCCTGACTGTCTATCCATTCTGCTAAACTATCAATGTCCTGTTTCAGTCAATTACTATCATCCAGACTGTCTGTCCATTCTGCTAAACTATCCATGTCCTGTTTCAGTCAATTACTATCATCCTGACGGTCTGTCCATTCTGCTAAACTATCAATGTCCTGTTTCAGTCAATTACTATCATCCTGACTGTCTGTCCATTCTGCTAAACTATCAATGTCCCGTTTCAGTCAATTACTGTCATCCTGACTGTCTATCCATTCTGCTAAACTATCAATGTCCTGTTTCAGTCGACCACTATCATCCTGACTGTCTGTGCATTCTGCTAAACTATCAATGTCCTGTTTCAGTCAATTACTATCATCCTGACTATCTGTCCATTCTGCTAAACTATCCATGTACTGTTTCAGTCATTTACTATCATCCTGACTATCTATCCATTCTGCTAAACTATCCATGTCCTGTTTCAATCAATTACTATCATCCTGACTCTCTGTCCATTCTGCTAAACTATCAATGTCCAGTTTCAGTCAATTACTATCATCCTGACTGTCTGTCCGTTCTGCTAAACTATCAATGTCCTGTTTCAGTCAATTACTATCATCCTGACTGTCTGTCCATTCTGCTAAACTATCCATGTCCTGTTTCAGTCAATTACTA
The DNA here is from genome assembly GCF_036365525.1 of Heterodontus francisci. NCBI lineage: Eukaryota > Metazoa > Chordata > Chondrichthyes > Heterodontiformes > Heterodontidae > Heterodontus > Heterodontus francisci. The sequence goes on along the minus strand of NC_090398.1, from coordinate 68,562,316 downwards.
TCATCCTGCCTGTCTGTCCGTTCTGCTGAATAATCATTGTCCTGTTTCAGTCAATTACTATCATCCTGACTGTCTGTCCATTCTGCTAAATTATCAATGTCCTGTTTCAGTCAATTACTATCATCCTGACTGTCTGTCCATTCTGCTAAACTATCAATGTCCTGTTTCAGTCAATTACTATCATCCTGACTGTCTGTCCATTCTGCTAAACTATCCATGTCCTGTTTCAGTCAATTACTATCATCCTGACTGTCTGTCCATTCTGCTAAATTATCATTGTCCTGTTTCAGTCAATTACTATCATCCTGACTCTCTGTCCATTCTGCTAAATTATCAATGTCCTGTTTAGGTCAATTACTATCATCCTGACTCTCTGTCCATTCTGCTAAACTATCAATGTCCTGTTTCAGTCAATTACTATCATCCTGACTGTCTATCCATTCTGCTAAACTATCAATGTCCTGTTTCAGTCAATTACTATCATCCTGACTCTCTGTCCATTCTGCTAAACTATCAATTTCCTGTTTCAGTCAATTACTATCATCCTGACTGTCTGTCCATTCCGCTAACCTATCAATGTCCTGTTTCAGTCAATTACTATCATCCTGACTGTCTGTCCATTCTGCTAAACTATCAATGTCCAGTTTCAGTCAATTACTATCATCCTGACTGTCTGTCCGTTCTGCTAAACTATCAATGTCCTGTTTCAGTCAATTACTATCATCCTGACTGTCTGTACATTCTGCTAAACTATCCATGTCCTGTTTCAGTCATTTACTATCATCCTGACTGTCTATCCATTCTGCGAAACTATCCATGTCCTGTTTCAATCAATTACTATCATCCTGACTCTCTGTCCATTCTGCTAAACTATCAATGTCCAGTTTCAGTCAATTACTATCATCCTGACTGTCTGTCCGTTCTGCTAAACTATCAATGTCCTGTTTCAGTCAATTACTATCATCCTGACTGTCTGTCCATTCTGCTAAACTATCCATGTCCTGTTTCAGTCAATTACTATCATCCTGCCTGTCTGTCCATTCTGCTGAATAATCATTGTCCTGTTTCAGTCAATTACTATCATCCTGACTGTCTGTCCATTCTGCTAAATTATCAATGTCCTGTTTCAGTCAATTACTATCATCCTGACTGTCTGTCCATTCTGCTAAACTATCAATGTCCTGTTTCAGTCAATTACTATCATCCTGACTGTCTGTCCATTCTGCTAAACTATCCATGTCCTGTTTCAGTCAATTACTATCATCCTGACTGTCTGTCCATTCTGCTAAATTATCATTGTCCTGTTTCAGTCAATTACTATCATCCTGACTCTCTGTCCATTCTGCTAAATTATCAATGTCCTGTTTCAGTCAATTACTATCATCCTGACTCTCTGTCCATTCTGCTAAACTATCAATGTCCTCTTTCAGTCAATTAATATCATCCTGACTGTCTGTCCATTCTGCTAAACTATCCATGTCCTGTTTCAGTCAATTACTATCATCCTGACTCTCTGTCCATTCTGCTAAACTATCAATTTCCTGTTTCAGTCAATTACTATCATCCTGACTGTCTGTCCATTCCGCTAACCTATCAATGTCCTGTTTCAGTCAATTACTATCATCCTGACTGTCCATTCTGCTAAACTATCAATGTCCAGTTTCAGTCAATTACTATCATCCTGACTGTCTGTCCCTTCTGCTAAACTATCAATGTCCTGTTTCAGTCAATTACTATCATCCTGACTGTCTGTCCATTCTGCTAAACTATCCATGTCCTGTTTCAGTCAATTACTATCATCCTGACTGTCTGTCCATTCTGCTGAATTATCATTGTCCTGTTTCAGTCAATTACTATCATCCTGACTGTCTGTCCATTCTGCTAAATTATCAATGTCCTGTTTCAGTCAATTACTATCATCCTGACTGTCTGTCCATTCTGCTAAACTATCCATGTCCTGTTTCAGTCAATTACTATCATCCTGACTGTCCGTCCATTCTGCTACATTATCATTGTCCTGTTTCAGTCAATTACTATCATCCTGACTCTCTGTCCATTCTGCTAAATTATCAATGGCCTGTTTCAGTCAATTACTATCATCCTGACTCTCTGTCCATTCTGCTAAACTATCAATGTCCAGTTTCAGTCAATTACTATCATCCTGACTGTCTGTCCGTTCTGCTAAACTATCAATGTCCTGCTTCAGTCAATTACTATCATCCTGACTGTCTGTCCATTCTGCTAAACTATTAATGTCCTGTTTCAGTCAATTACTATCATCCTGCCTGTCTGTCCATTCTGCTGAATAATCATTGTCCTGTTTCAGTCAATTACTATCATCCTGACTGTCTGTCCACTCTGCTAAATTATCAATGTCCTGTTTCAGTCAATTACTATCATCCTGACTGTCTGTCCATTCTGCTAAACTATCAATGTCCTGTTTCAGTCAATTACTATCATCCTGACTGTCTGTCCATTCTGCTAAACTATCCATGTCCTGTTTCAGTCAATTACTATCATCCTGACTGTCTGTCCATTCTGCTAAATTATCATTGTCCTGTTTCAGTCAATTACTATCATCCTGACTCTCTGTCCATTCTGCTAAATTATCAATGTCCTGTTTCAGTCAATTACTATCATCCTGACTCTCTGTCCATTCTGCTAAACTATCAATGTCCTGTTTCAGTCAATTAATATCATCCTGACTGTCTGTCCATTCTGCTAAACTATCAATGTCCTGTTTCAGTCAATTACTATCATCCTGACTGTCTGTCCATTCTGCTAAATTATCAATGTCCTGTTTCAGTCAATTACTATCAGCCTGACTCTCTGTCCATTCTGCTAAACTATCAATGTCCTGTTTCAGTCAATTACTATCATCCTGACTGTCTATCCATTCTGCTAAACTATCCATGTCCTGTTTCAGTCAATTACTATCATCCTGACTGTCTGTCCATTCTGCTAAACTATCAATGTCCTGTTTCAGTCAATGACTATCATCCTGACTGTCTGTCCATTCTGCTAAACTATCCATGTCCTGTTTCAGTCAATTTCTACAATCCTGACTGTCTGTCCATTCTGCTAACCTATCAATGTCCAGTTTCAGCCAATCACTATCATCCTGACTGTCTGTCCATTCTGCTAAACTATCCATGTCCTGTTTCAGTCAATTACTATCATCCTGACTGTCTGTCCATTCTGCTAAACTATCCATGTCCTGTTTCAGTCAATTTCTACAATCCTGACTGTCTGTCCATTCTGCTAACCTATCAATGTCCAGTTTCAGTCAATTACTATCATCCTGACTGTCTGTCCATTCTGCTAAACTATCAATGTCCTGTTTCAGTCAATTACTATCATCCTGACTCTCTGTCCATTCTGCTAACCTATCAATGTCCAGTTTCAGTCAATTACTATCGTCCTGACTGTCTGTCCATTCTGCTAAACTATCAATGTCCTGTTTCAGTCAATTACTATCATCCTGAATGTCTATCCATTCTGCTAAACTATCAATGTCCTGTTTCAGTCAATTACTATCATCCTGACTGTCTGTCCATTCTGCTAAACTATCCATGTCCTGTTTCAGTCAATTACTATCATCCTGACTGTCTGTCCATTCTGCTAAACTATCAATATCCTGTTTCAGTCAATTACTATCATCCTGACTGTCTGTCCATTCTGCTAAACTATCAATGTCCTGTTTCAGTCAATTACTATCATCCTGACTGTCTATCCATTCTGCTAAACTATCAATGTCCTGTTTCAGTCAATTACTATCATCCAGACTGTCTGTCCATTCTGCTAAACTATCCATGTCCTGTTTCAGTCAATTACTATCATCCTGACGGTCTGTCCATTCTGCTAAACTATCAATGTCCTGTTTCAGTCAATTACTATCATCCTGACTGTCTGTCCATTCTGCTAAACTATCAATGTCCCGTTTCAGTCAATTACTATCATCCTGACTGTCTATCCATTCTGCTAAACTATCAATGTCCTGTTTCAGTCAACCACTATCATCCTGACTGTCTGTCCATTCTGCTAAACTATCAATGTCCTGTTTCAGTCAATTACTATCATCCTGACTATCTGTCCATTCTGCTAAACTATCCATGTACTGTTTCAGTCATTTACTATCATCCTGACTGTCTATCCATTCTGCTAAACTATCCATGTCCTGTTTCAATCAATTACTATCATCCTGACTCTCTGTCCATTCTGCTAAACTATCAATGTCCAGTTTCAGTCAATTACTATCATCCTGACTGTCTGTCCGTTCTGCTAAACTATCAATGTCATGTTTCAGTCAATTACTATCATCCTGACTGTCTGTCCATTCTGCTAAACTATCCATGTCCTGTTTCAGTCAATTACTATCATCCTGCCTGTCTGTCCATTCTGCTGAATAATCATTGTCCTGTTTCAGTCAATTACTATCATCCTGACTGTCTGTCCATTCTGCTAAACTATCAATGTCCTGTTTCAGTCAATTACTAACATCCTGACTGTCTGTCCATTCTTCTAAACTATCCATGTCCTGTTTCAGTCAATTACTATCATCCTGACTGTCTGTCCATTCTGCTAAATTATCATTGTCCTGTTTCAGTCAATTACTATCATCCTGACTCTCTGTCCATTCTGCTAAATTATCAATGTCCTGTTTCAGTCAATTACTATCATCCTGACTCTCTGTCCATTCTGCTAAACTATCAATGTCCTGTTTCAGTCAATTAATATCATCCTGACTGTCTGTCCATTCTGCTAAACTATCAATGTCCTGTTTCAGTCAATTACTATCTTCCTGACTGTCTGTCCATTCTGCTAAATTATCAATGTCCTGTTTCAGTCAATTACTATCAGCCTGACTCTCTGTCCATTCTGCTAAACTATCAATGTCCTGTTTCAGTCAATTACTATCATCCTGACTGTCTATCCATTCTGCTAAACTATCCATGTCCTGTTTCAGTCATTTACTATCATCCTGACTGTCTATCCATTCTGCTAAACTATCCATGTCCTGTTTCAGTCAATTACTATCATCCTGACTGTCTGTCCATTCTGCTAAACTATCAATGTCCTGTTTCAGTCAATGACTATCATCCTGACTGTCTGTCCATTCTGCTAAACTATCCATGTCCTGTTTCAGTCAATTTCTACAATCCTGACTGTCTGTCCATTCTGCTAACCTATCAATGTCCAGTTTCAGCCAATCACTATCATCCTGACTGTCTGTCCATTCTGCTAAACTATCCATGTCCTGTTTCAGTCAATTACTATCATCCTGACTGTCTGTCCATTCTGCTAAACTATCCATGTCCTGTTTCAGTCAATTTCTACAATCCTGACTGTCTGTCCATTCTGCTAACCTATCAATGTGCAGTTTCAGTCAATTACTATCATCCTGACTGTCTGTCCATTCTGCTAAACTATCAATGTCCTGTTTCAGTCAATTACTATCATCCTGACTCTCTGTCCATTCTGCTAACCTATCAATGTCCAGTTTCAGTCAATTACTATCGTCCTGACTGTCTGTCCATTCTGCTAAACTATCAATGTCCTGTTTCAGTCAATTACTATCATCCTGAATGTCTATCCATTCTGCTAAACTATCAATGTCCTGTTTCAGTCAATTACTATCATCCTGACTGTCTGTCCATTCTGGTAAACTATCCATGTCCTGTTTCAGTCAATTACTATCATCCTGACTGTCTGTCCATTCTGCTAAACTATCAATATCCTGTTTCAGTCAATTACTATCATCCTGACTGTCTGTCCATTCTGCTAAACTATCAATGTCCTGTTTCAGTCAATTACTATCATCCTGAATGTCTATCCACTCTGCTAAACTATCAATGTCCTGTTTCAGTCAATTACTATCATCTAGACTGTCTGTCCATTCTGCTAAACTATCCATGTCCTGTTTCAGTCAATTACTATCATCCTGACGGTCTGTCCATTCTGCTAAACTATCAATGTCCTGTTTCAGTCAATTACTATCATCCTGACTGTCTGTCCATTCTGCTAAACTATCAATGTCCCGTTTCAGTCAATTACTATCATCCTGACTGTCTATCCATTCTGCTAAACTATCAATGTCCTGTTTCAGTCAACCACTATCATCCTGACTGTCTGTCCATTCTGCTAAACTATCAATGTCCAGTTTCAGTCAATTACTATCATCCTGACTATCTGTCCATTCTGCTAAACTATCCATGTACTGTTTCAGTCATTTACTATCATCCTGACTGTCTATCCATTCTGCTAAACTATCCATGTCCTGTTTCAATCAATTACTATCATCCTGACTGTCTGTCAATTCTGCTAAACTATCCATGTCCTGTTTCAGTCAATTACTATCATCCTGACTGTCTGTCCATTCTGCTAAACTATCAATGTCCTGTTTCAGTCAATTACTATCATCCTGACTGTCTGTCCATTCTGCTAAACTATCCATGTCCTGTTTCAGTCAATTACTATCATCCTGACTGTCTGTGCATTCTGCTGAACTATCCATGTCCTGTTTCAGTCAATTAGTATCATCCTGACTGTCTGACCATTCTGCTAAACTATCCATGTCCTGTTTCAGTCAATTACTATCATCCTGACTCTCTGTCCATTCTGCTAAACTTTCCATGTCCTGTTTCAGTCATTTACTATCATCCTGACTGTCTGTCCATTCTGCTAAACTATCAATGTGTCCTGTTTCAGTCAATTACTATCATCCTGACTGTCTGTCCATTCTGCTAAACGATCCATGTCCTGTTTCAGTCAATTACTATCATCCTGACTGTCTATCCATTCTGCTAAACTATCAATGTCCTTTTTCAGTCAATTACTATCATCCTGACTGTCTGTCTATTCTGCTAAACTATCCATGTCCTGTTTCAGTCAATTACTATCATCCAGACTCTCTGTCCATTCTGCTAAACTATCCATGTCCTGTTTCAGTCAATTACTATCATCCTGACTGTCTATCCATTCTGCTAAACTATCCATGTCCTGTTTCAGTCAATTACTATCATCCTGACTCTCTATCCATTCTGCTAAACTATCAATGTCCTGTTTCAGTCAATTACTATCATCCTGACTGTCTGTCCATTCTGCTAATCTATCCATGTCCTGTTTCAGTCAATTACTATCATCCTGACTTTCTGTCCATTCTGCTAAATTATCATTGTCCTGTTTCAGTCAATTACTATCATCCTGACTCTCTGTCCATTCTGCTAAATTATCAATGTCCTGTTTCAGTCAATTACTATCATTCTGACTCTCTGTCCATTCTGCTAAACTATCAATGTCCTGTTTCAGTCAATTAATATCATCCTGACTGTCTGTCCATTCTGCTAAACTATCAATGTCCTGTTTCAGTCAATTACTATCATCCTGACTGTCTGTCCATTCTGCTAAATTATCAATGTCCTGTTTCAGTCAATTACTATCAGCCTGACTCTCTGTCCATTCTGCTAAACTATCAATGTCCTGTTTCAGTCAATTACTATCATCCTGACTGTCTATCCATTCTGCTAAACTATCCATGTCCTGTTTCAGTCATTTACTATCATCCTGACTGTCTATCCATTCTGCTAAACTATCCATGTCCTGTTTCAGTCAATTACTATCATCCTGACTGTCTGTCCATTCTGCTAAACTATCAATGTCCTGTTTCAGTCAATGACTATCATCCTGACTGTCTGTCCATTCTGCTAAACTATCCATGTCCTGTTTCAGTCAATTACTATTATCTGACTGTCTGTCCATTCTGCTAAACTATCCATGTCCTGTTTCAGTCAATTTCTACAATCCTGACTGTCTGTCCATTCTGCTAACCTATCAATGTCCAGTTTCAGTCAATTACTATCATCCTGACTGTCTGTCCATTCTGCTAAACTATCAATGTCCTGTTTCAGTCAATTACTATCATCCTGACTCTCTGTCCGTTCTGCTAACCTATCAATGTCCAGTTTCAGTCAATTACTATCGTCCTGACTGTCTGTCCATTCTGCTAAACTATCAATGTCCTGTTTCAGTCAATTACTATCATCCTGAATGTCTATCCATTCTGCTAAACTATCAGTGTCCTGTTTCAGTCAATTACTATCATCCTGACTGTCTGTCCATTCTGCTAAACTATCCATGTCCTGTTTCAGTCAATTACTATCATCCTGACTGTCTGTCCATTCTGCTAAACTATCAATGTCCTGTTTCAGTCAATTACTATCATCCTGACTGTCTGTCCATTCTGCTAAACTATCAATGTCCTGTTTCAGTCAATTACTATCATCCTGACTGTCTATCCATTCTGCTAAACTATCAATGTCCTGTTTCAGTCAATTACTATCATCCAGACTGTCTGTCCATTCTGCTAAACTATCCATGTCCTGTTTCAGTCAATTACTATCATCCTGACGGTCTGTCCATTCTGCTAAACTATCAATGTCCTGTTTCAGTCAATTACTATCATCCTGACTGTCTGTCCATTCTGCTAAACTATCAATGTCCCGTTTCAGTCAATTACTATCATCCTGACTGTCTATCCATTCTGCTAAACTATCAATGTCCTGTTTCAGTCAACCACTATCATCCTGACTGTCTGTCCGTTCTGCTAAACTATCAATGTCCTGTTTCAGTCAATTACTATCATCCAGACTGTCTGTCCATTCTGCTAAACTATCCATGTCCTGTTTCAGTCAATTACTATCATCCTGACGGTCTGTCCATTCTGCTAAACTATCAATGTCCTGTTTCAGTCAATTACTATCATCCTGACGGTCTGTCCATTCTGCTAAACTATCAATGTCCCGTTTCAGTCAATTACTATCATCCTGACTGTCTATCCATTCTGCTAAACTATCAATGTCCTGTTTCAGTCAACCACTATCATCCTGACTGTCTGTCCGTTCTGCTAAACTATCAATGTCCTGTTTCAGTCAATTACTATCATCCTGACTATCTGTCCATTCTGCTAAACTATCCATGTACTGTTTCAGTCATTTACTATCATCCTGACTGTCTATCCATTCTGCTAAACTATCCATGTCCTGTTGCAGTCAATTACTATCATCCTGAGTGTCTGTCCATTCTGCTAAACTATCAATGTCCTGTTTCAGTCAATTACTATCATCCTGACTGTCTGTCCATTCTGCTAAACTATCCATGTCCTGTTTCAGTCAATTACTATCATCCTGACTGTCTGTCCATTCTGCTGAACTATCCATGTCCTGTTTCAGTCAATTAGTATCATCCTGACTGTCTGACCATTCTGCTAAACTATCCATGTCCTGTTTCAGTCAATTACTATCATCCTGACTCTCTGTCCATTCTGCTAAACTTTCCATGTCCTGTTTCAGTCATTTACTATCATCCTGACTGTCTGTCCATTCTGCTAAACTATCAGTGTCCTGTTTCAGTCAATTACTATCATCCTGACTGTCTGTCCATTCTGCTAAACGATCCATGTCCTGTTTCAGTCAATTACTATCATCCTGACTGTCTATCCATTCTGCTAAACTATCAATGTCCTGTTTCAGTCAATTACTATCATCCTGACTGTCTGTCTATTCTGCTAAACTATCCATGTCCTGTTTCAGTCAATTACTATCATCCAGACTGTCTGACCATTCTGCTAAACTATCCATGTCCTGTTTCAGTCAATTACTATCATCCTGACTGTCTATCCATTCTGCTAAACTATCCATGTCCTGTTTCAGTCAATTACTATCATCCTGACTCTCTATCCATTCTGCTAAACTATCAATGTCCTGTTTCAGTCAATTACTATCATCCTGACTGTCTGTCTATTCTGCTAAACTATCCATGTCCTGTTTCAGTCAATTACTATCATCCAGACTGTCTGACCATTCTGCTAAACTATCCATGTCCTGTTTCAGTCAATTACTATCATCCTGACTGTCTATCCATTCTGCTAAACTATCCATGTCCTGTTTCAGTCAATTACTATCATCCTGACTGTCTGTCCATTCTGCTAAACTATCAATGTCCTGTTTCAGTCAATTACTATCATCCTGACTGTCTGTCCATTCTGCTAAACGATCAATGTCCTGTTTCAGTCAATTACTATCATCCTGACTGTCTGTCCATTCTGCTAAACTATCAATGTCCTGTTTCAGTCAATTACTATCATCCAGACTGTCTGTCCATTCTGCTAAACTATCAATGTCCTGTTTCAGTCAATTACTATCATCCAGACTGTCTGTCCATTCTGCTAAACTATCAATGTCCTGTTTCAGTCAATTACTATCATCCAGACTCTCTGTCCATTCTGCTAAACTATCCATGTCCTGTTTCAGTCAACTACTATCATCCTGACTGTCTGTCCATTCTGGTAAACTATCCATGTCCTGTTTCATTCAATTACTATCATCCTGACTGTCTGTCCATTCTGCTAAACTATCAATGTCCTGTTTCAGTCAATTACTATCATCCAGACTGTCTGTCCATTCTGCTAAACTATCAATGTCCTGTTTCAGTCAATTACTATCATCCTGACTGTCTGTCCATTCTGCTAAACTATCCATGTCCTGTTTCAGTCAATTACTGTCATCCTGACTGTCTGTCCATTCTGCTAAAATATCCATGTCCTGTTTCAGTCAATTACTATCATCCTGATCCTCTGTCCATTCTGCTAAACTATCCATGTACTGTTTCAGTCATTTACTATCATCCTGACTGTCTATCCATTCTGATAAACTATCCATGTCCTGTTTCAGTCAATTACTATCATCCTGACTGTCTGTCAATTCTGCTAAACTATCCATGTCCTGTTTCAGTCAATTACTATCATCCTGACTGTCTGTCCATTCTGCTAAACTATCCATGTCCTGTTTCAGTCAATTACTATCATCCTGACTGTCTGTCAATTCTGCTAAACTATCCATGTCCTGTTTCAGTCAATTACTATCATCCTGACTGTCTGTCCATTCTGCTAAACTATCCATGTCCTGTTTCAGTCAATTACGATCATCCTGACTGTCTATCCATTCTGCTAAACTATCTATGTCCTGTTTCAGTCAATTACTATCATCCTGACTGTCTGTCCATTCTGCTAAACTATCCATGTCCTGTTTCATTCAATTACTATCATCCTGACGGTCTGTCCATTCTGCTAAACTATCAATGTCCTGTTTCAGTCAATTACTATCATCCTGACTGTCTGTCCATTCTGCTAAACTATCAATGTCCTGTTTCAGTCAATTACTATCATCCTGACTGTCTGTCCATTCTGCGAAACTATCAATGTCCCGTTTCAGTCAATTACTATCATCCTGACTGTCTATCCATTCTGCTAAACTATCAATGTCCTGTTTCAGTCAACCACTATCATCCTGACTGTCTGTCCGTTCTGCTAAACTATCAATGTCCTGTTTCAGTCAATTACTATCATCCTGACTATCTGTCCATTCTGCTAAACTATCCATGTACTGTTTCAGACATTTACTATCATCCTGACTGTCTATCCATTCTGCTAAACTATCCATGTCCTGTTGCAGTCAATTACTATCATCCTGAGTGTCTGTCCATTCTGCTAAACTATCAATGTCCTGTTTCAGTCAATTACTATCATCCTGACTGTCTGTCCATTCTGCTAAACTATCCATGTCCTGTTTCAGTCAATTACTATCATCCTGACTGTCTGTCCATTCTGCTGAACTATCCATGTCCTGTTTCAGTCAATTAGTATCATCCTGAATGTCTGACCATTCTGCTAAACTATCCATGTCCTGTTTCAGTCAATTACTATCATCCTGACTCTCTGTCCATTCTGCTAAACTTTCCATGTCCTGTTTCAGTCATTTACTATCATCCTGACTGTCTGTCCATTCTGCTAAACTATCAGTGTCCTGTTTCAGTCAATTACTATCATCCTGACTGTCTGTCCATTCTGCTAAACGATCCATGTCCTGTTTCAGTCAATTACTATCATCCTGACTGTCTATCCATTCTGCTAAACTATCAATGTCCTGTTTCAGTCAATTACTATCATCCTGACTGTCTGTCTATTCTGCTAAACTATCCATGTCCTGTTTCAGTCAATTACTATCATCCAGACTGTCTGACCATTCTGCTAAACTATCCATGTCCTGTTTCAGTCAATTACTATCATCCTGACTGTCTATCCATTCTGCTAAACTATCCATGTCCTGTTTCAGTCAATTACTATCATCCTGACTCTCTATCCATTCTGCTAAACTATCAATGTCCTGTTTCAGTCAATTACTATCATCCTGACTGTCTGTCTATTCTGCTAAACTATCCATGTCCTGTTTCAGTCAATTACTATCATCCAGACTGTCTGACCATTCTGCTAAACTATCCATGTCCTGTTTCAGTCAATTACTATCATCCTGACTGTCTATCCATTCTGCTAAACTATCCATGTCCTGTTTCAGTCAATTACTATCATCCTGACTGTCTGTCCATTCTGCTAAACTATCAATGTCCTGTTTCAGTCAATTACTATCATCCTGACTGTCTGTCCATTCTGCTAAACGATCAATGTCCTGTTTCAGTCAATTACTATCATCCTGACTGTCTGTCCATTCTGCTAAACTATCAATGTCCTGTTTCAGTCAATTACTATCATCCAGACTGTCTGTCCATTCTGCTAAACTATCAATGTCCTGTTTCAGTCAATTACTATCATCCAGACTGTCTGTCCATTCTGCTAAACTATCAATGTCCTGTTTCAGTCAATTACTATCATCCAGACTCTCTGTCCATTCTGCTAAACTATCCATGTCCTGTTTCAGTCAACTACTATCATCCTGACTGTCTGTCCATTCTGGTAAACTATCCATGTCCTGTTTCATTCAATTACTATCATCCTGACTGTCTGTCCATTCTGCTAAACTATCAATGTCCTGTTTCAGTCAATTACTATCATCCAGACTGTCTGTCCATTCTGCTAAACTATCAATGTCCTGTTTCAGTCAATTACTATCATCCTGACTGTCTGTCCATTCTGCTAAACTATCCATGTCCTGTTTCAGTCAATTACTGTCATCCTGACTGTCTGTCCATTCTGCTAAAATATCCATGTCCTGTTTCAGTCAATTACTATCATCCTGATCCTCTGTCCATTCTGCTAAACTATCCATGTACTGTTTCAGTCATTTACTATCATCCTGACTGTCTATCCATTCTGCTAAACTATCCATGTCCTGTTTCAGTCAATTACTATCATCCTGACTGTCTGTCAATTCTGCTAAACTATCCATGTCCTGTTTCAGTCAATTACTATCATCCTGACTGTCTGTCCATTCTGCTAAACTATCCATGTCCTGTTTCAGTCAATTACTATCATCCTGACTGTCTGTCAATTCTGCTAAACTATCCATGTCCTGTTTCAGTCAATTACTATCATCCTGACTGTCTGTCCATTCTGCTAAACTATCCATGTCCTGTTTCAGTCAATTACTATCATCCTGACTGTCTATCCATTCTGCTAAACTATCTATGTCCTGTTTCAGTCAATTACTATCATCCTGACTGTCTGTCCATTCTGCTAAACTATCCATGTCCTGTTTCATTCAATTACTATCATCCTGACTGTCTGTCCATTCTGCAAAACTATCAATGTCCTGTTTCAGTCAATTACTATCATCCTGACTGTCTGTCCATTCTGCTAAACTATCAATGTCCTGTTTCTGTCAATTACTATCATCCGGACTGTCTGTCCATTCTGCTAAACTATCAATGTCCTGTTTCAGTCAATTACTATCATCCAGACTGTCTGTCCATTCTGCTAAACTATCAATGTCCTGTTTCAGTCAATTACTATCATCCTGACTGTCTGTCCATTCTGGTAAACTATCCATGTCCTGTTTCATTCAATTACTATCATCCTGACTGTCTGTCCATTCTGCTATACTATCCATGTCCTGTTTCATTCAATTACTATCATCCTGACTGTCTGTCCATTCTGCTAAACTATCAATGTCCTGTTTCAGTCAATTACTATCATCCTGACTGTCTGTCCATTCTGCTAAACTATCAATGTCCTGTTTCAGTCAATTACTATCATCCTGACTGTCTGTCCATTCTGCTAAACTATCAATGTCCTGTTTCAGTCAATTACGATCATCCAGACTGTCTGTCCATTCTGCTAAACTATCCATGTCCTGTTTCAGTCAATTGCTATCATCCTGATCCTCTGTCCATTCCGCTAAACTATCAATGTCCTGTTTCAGTCAATTACTATCATCCTGACTCTCTGTCCATTCTGCTATACTATCCATTTCCTGTTTCAGTCAATTACTATCATCCTGACTGTCTGTCCATTCTGCTAACCTATCAATGTCCTGTTTCAGTCAATTACTATCATCCTGACTGTCTGTCCATTCTGCTATACTATCAATGTCCTGTTTCAGTCAATTACTGTCATCCTGACTGTCTGTCCATTGTGCTAAAATATCCATGTCCTGTTTCAGTCAATTACTATCATCCTGATCCTCTGTCCATTCTGCTATCCTATCAGTCTCCTGTTTCAGTCAATTACTATCATCCTGACTGTCTGTCCATTCTGCTAAACTATCCATGTCCTGTTTCAGTCAATTACTATCATCCTGACTGTCTATCCATTCTGCTAAACTATCCATGTCCTGTTTCAGTCAATTACTATCATCCTGACTGTCTGTGCATTCTGCTAACCTATCAATGTCCAGTTACAGTCAATTAATATCATCCTGACTGTCTGTGCATTCTGCTGAACTATCAATGTCCTGTTTCAGTCAATTACTATCATCCTGACAGTCTGTCCATTCTGCTAAACTATCAATGTCCTGTTTCAGTCAATTACTATCATCCTGACTGTCTGTCCATTCTGCTAAACTATCAATGTCCTGTTTCAGTCAATTACTATCATCCAGACTCTCTGTCCATTCTGCTAAACTATCCATGTCCTGTTTCAGTCAATTGCTATCATCCTGGCTGTCTGTCCATTCTGCTAAACTATCCATGTCCTGTTTCAGTCATTTACTATCATCCTGACTGTCTGTCCATTCTGCTAAACTATCAATGTCCTGTCTCAGTCAATTACTATCATCCTGACTGTCTGTCCATTCTGCTAAACTATCCATGTCCTCTTTCAGTCATTTACTATCATCCTGACTGTCTGTCCATTCTGCTAAACTATCAATGTCCTGTTTCAGTCAATTACTATCATCCAGACTGTCTGTCCATTCTGCTAAACTATCCATGTCCTGTTTCAGTCAATTACTATCATCCTGACGGTCTGTCCATTCTGCTAAACTATCAATGTCCTGTTTCAGTCATTTACTATCATCCTGACTGTCTGTCCATTCTGCTAAACTATCAATGTCCCGTTTCAGTGAATTACTATCATCCTGACTGTCTATCCATTCTGCTAAACTATCAATGTCCTGTTTCAGTCAACCACTATCATCCTGACTGTCTGTCCATTCTGCTAAACTATCAATGTCCTGTTTCAGTCAATTACTATCATCCTGACTGTCTGTCCATTCTGCTAAACTATCAATGTCCTGTTTCAGTCAATTACTATCATCCTGACTGTCTGTCCATTCTGCTAAACTATCAATGTCCTGTTTCAGTCAATTACGATCATCCAGACTGTCTGTCCATTCTGCTAAACTATCCATGTCCTGTTTCAGTCAATTACTATCATCCTGATCCTCTGTCCATTCCGCTAAACTATCAATGTCCTCTTTCAGTCAATTACTATCATCCTGACTCTCTGTCCATTCTGCTATACTATCCATTTCCTGTTTCAGTCAATTACTATCATCCTGACTGTCTGTCCATTCTGCTAACCTATCAATGTCCTGTTTCAGTCAATTACTATCATCCTGACTGTCTGTCCATTCTGCTATACTATCAATGTCCTGTTTCAGTCAATTACTGTCATCCTGACTGTCTGTCCATTCTGCTAAAATATCCATGTCCTGTTTCAGTCAATTACTATCATCCTGATCCTCTGTCCATTCTGCTAAACTATCCATGTACTGTTTCAGTCATTTACTATCATCCTGACTGTCTATCCATTCTGCTAAACTATCCATGTCCTGTTTCAGTCAATTACTATCATCCTGACTGTCTGTCAATTCTGCTAAACTATCCATGTCCTGTTTCAGTCAATTACTATCATCCTGACTGTCTGTCCATTCTGCTAAACTATCCATGTCCTGTTTCAGTCAATTACTATCATCCTGACTGTCTATCCATTCTGCTAAACTATCTATGTCCTGTTTCAGTCAATTACTATCATCCTGACTATCTGTCCATTCTGCTGAACTATCCATGTCCTGTTTCAGTCAATTACTATCATCCTGACTGTCTGTCCATTCTGCTAAACTATCCAAGTCCTGTTTCAGTCAATTACTATCATCCTGACTATCTGTCCATTCTGCTGAACTATCCATGTCCTGTTTCAGTCAATTACTATCATCCTGACTGTCTGTCCATTCTGCTAAACTATCCATGTCCTGTTTCAGTCAATTACTATCATCCTGACTCTCTGTCCATTCTGCTAAACTTTCCATGTCCTGTTTCAGTCATTTACTATCATTCTGACTGTCTGTCCATTCTGCTAAACTATCAGTGTCCTGTTTCAGTCAATTACTATCATCCTGACTGTCTGTCCATTCTGCTAAACTATCAGTGTCCTGTTTCAGTCAATTACTATCATCCTGACTGTCTATCCATTCTGCTAAACGATCCATGTCCTGTTTCAGTCAATTACTATCATCCTGACTGTCTATCCATTCTGCTAAACTATCAATGTCCTGTTTCAGTCAATTACTATCATCCTGACTGTCTGTCTATTCTGCTAAACTATCCATGTCCTGTTTCAGTCAATTACTATCATCCTGACTGTCTGACCATTCTGCTAAACTATCCATGTCCTGTTTCAGTCAATTACTATCATCCTGACTGTCTATCCATTCTGCTAAACTATGCATGTCCTGTTTCAGTCAATTACTATCATCCTGACTGTCTGTCCATTCTGCTAAACTATCAATGTCCTGTTTCAGTCAATTACTATCATCCTGACTGTCTGTCCATTCTGCTAAACTATCAATGTCCTGTTTCAGTCAATTACTATCATCCTGACTGTCTGTCCATTCTGCTAAACTATCCATGTTCTGTTTCAGTCAATTACTATCATCCTGACTGTCTGTCCATTCTGCTAAACTATCAATGTCCTGTTTCAGACAATTACTATCATCCAGACTGTCTGTCCATTCTGCTAAACTATCAATGTCCTGTTTCAGTCAATTACTATCATCCAGACTCTCTGTCCATTCTGCTAAACTATCAATGTCCTGTTTCAGTCAATTACTATCATCCAGACTGTCTGTCCATTCTGCTAAACTATCAATGTCCTGTTTCAGTCAATTACTATCATCCTGACTGTCTGACCATTCTGCTAAGCTATCAATGTCCTGTTTCAGTCAATTACTATCATCCTGACTGTCTGTCCATTCTGCTAAACTATCCATGTCCTGTTTCAGTCAATTACTATCATCCTGACTGTCTGTCCATTCTGCTAAACTATCCATGTCCTGTTTCAGTCCATTACTATCATCCTGACTGTCTGTCCATTCTGGTAAACTATCCATGTCCTGTTTCATTCAATTACTATCATCCTGACTGTCTGTCCATTCTGCAAAACTATCAATGTCCTGTTTCAGTCAATTACTATCATCCTGACTGTCTGTCCATTCTGGTAAACTATCCATGTCCTGTTTCATTCAATTACTATCATCCTGACTGTCTGTCCATTCTGCTAAACTATCCATGTCCTGTTTCATTCAATTACTATCATCCTGACTGTCTGTCCATTCTGCGAAACTATCCATGTACTGTTTCAGTCATTTACTATCATCCTGACTGTCTATCCATTCTGCTAAACGTTCCATGTCCTCTTTCAGTCATTTACTATCATCCTGACTGTCTGTCCATTCTGCTAAACTATCAGTGTCCTGTTTCAGTCAATTACTATCATCCTGACTGTCTGTCCATTCTGCTAAACTATCAGTGTCCTGTTTCAGTCAATTACTATCATCCTGACTGTCTGTCAATTCTGCTAAACTATCCATGTCCTGTTTCAGTCAATTACTATCATCCTGACTCTCTGTCCATTCAGCTAAACTATCCATGTCCTGTTTCAGTCAATTACTATCATCCTGACTCTCTGTCCATTCAGCTAAACTATCCATGTCCTGTTTCAGTCAATTACTATCATCCTGACTCTCTGTCCATTCTGCTAAACTTTCCATGTCCTGTTTCAGTCATTTACTATCATCCTGACTGTCTGTCCATTCAGCTAAACTATCAGTGTCCTGTTTCAGTCAATTACTATCATCCTCACTGTCTGTCCATTCTGCTAAACTATCAGTGTCCTGTTTCAGTCAATTACTATCATCCTGACTGTCTATCCATTCTGCTAAACGATCCATGTCCTGTTTCAGTCAATTACTATCATCCTGACTGTCTATCCATTCTGCTAAACTATCAATGTCCTGTTTCAGTCAATTACTATCATCCTGACTGTCTGTCTATTCTGCTAAACTATCCATGTCCTGTTTCAGTCAATTACTATCATCCTGACTGTCTGACCATTCTGCTAAACTATCCATGTCCTGTTTCAGTCAATTACTATCATCCTGACTGTCTGTCCATTCTGCTAAACTATCCATGTCCTGTTTCAGTCAATTACTATCATCCTGACTCTCTGTCCATTCTGCTAAACTATAAATGTCCAGTTTCAGACAATTACTATCATCCAGACTGTCTGTCCATTCTGCTAAACTATCAATGTCCTGTTTCAGTCAATTACTATCATCCAGACTCTCTGTCCATTCTGCTAAACTATCCATGTCCTGTTGCAGTCAATTACTATCATCCTGACTGTCTGTCCATTCTGGTAAACTATCCATGTCCTGTTTCATTCAATTACTATCATCCTGACTGTCTGTCCATTCTGCTAAACTATCAATGTCCTGTTTCAGTCAATTACTATCATCCAGACTGTCTGTCCATTCTGCTAAACTATCAATGTCCTATTTCAGTCAATTACTATCATCCTGACTGTCTGACCATTCTGCTAAGCTATCAATGTCCTGTTTCAGTCAATTACTATCATCCTGACTGTCTGTCCATTCTGCTAAACTATCCATGTCCTGTTTCAGTCAATTACTATCATCCTGACTGTCTGTCCATTCTGCTAAACTATCCATGTCCTGTTTCAGTCAATTACTATCATCCAGACTGTCTGTCCATTCTGGTAAACTATCCATGTCCTGATTCATTCAATTACTATCATCCTGACTGTCTGTCCATTCTGCTAAACTATCAATGTCCTGTTTCAGTCAATTACTATCATCCTGACTGTCTGTCCATTCTGGAAAACTATCCATGTCCTGTTTCATTCAATTACTATCATCCTGACTGTCTGTCCATTCTGCTAATCTATCCATGTCCTGTTTCATTCAATTACTATCATCCTGACTGTCTGTCCATTCTGCTAAACTATCAATGTCCTGTTTCAGTCAATTACTATCATCCTGACTGTCTGTCCATTCTGCTAAACTATCAATGTCCTGTTTCAGTCAATTACTATCATCCAGACTGTCTGTCCATTCTGCTAAACTATCAATGTCCTGTTTCAGTCAATTACTATCATTCTGACTGTCTGTCCATTCTGCTAAACTATCAATGTCCTGTTTCAGTCAATTACTATCATCCTGACTGTCTGTCCATTCTGGTAAACTATCCATGTCCTGTTTCATTCAATTACTATCATCCTGACTGTCTGTCCATTCTGCTAAACTATCCATGTCCTGTTTCATTCAATTACTATCATCTTGACTGTCTGTCCATTCTGCTAAACGATCAATGTCCTGTTTCAGTCAATTACTATCATCCTGACTGTCTGTCCATTCTGCTAAACTATCAATGTCCTGTTTCAGTCAATTACTATCATCCAGACTGTCTGTCCATTCTGCTAAACTATCAATGTCCTGTTTCAGTCAATTACAATCATCCAGACTGTCTGTCCATTCTGCTAAACTATCCATGTCCTGTTTCAGTCAATTACTATCATCCTGATCCTCTGTCCATTCCGCTAAACTATCAATGTCCTGTTTCAGTCAATTACTATCATCCTGACTGTCTGTCCATTCTGCTAAACTATCCATGTCCTGTTTCAGTCAATTACTATCATCCTGACTGTCTGTCCATTCTGCTAACCTATCAATGCCCTGTTTCAGTCAATTACTATCATCCTGACTGTCTGTCCATTCTGCCAAACTATCAATGTCCTGTTTCAGTCAATTACTATCATGCTGACTGTCTGTCCATTCTGCTATTTTATCCATTTCCTGTTTCAGTCAATTACTATCATCCTGACTGTCTGTCCATTCTGCTAAACTATCAATGTCCTGTTTCAGTCAATTACTATCATTCTGACTGTCTGTCCATTCTGCTAAACTATCAATGTCCTGTTTCAGTCAATTACTATCATCCTGACTGTCTGTCCATTCTGGTAAACTATCCATGTCCTGTTTCATTCAATTACTATCATCCTGACTGTCTGTCCATTCTGCTAAACTATCCATGTCCTGTTTCATTCAATTACTATCATCTTGACTGTCTGTCCATTCTGCTAAACGATCAATGTCCTGTTTCAGTCAATTACTATCATCCTGACTGTCTGTCCATTCTGCTAAACTATCAATGTCCTGTTTCAGTCAATTACTATCATCCAGACTGTCTGTCCATTCTGCTAAACTATCAATGTCCTGTTTCAGTCAATTACAATCATCCAGACTGTCTGTCCATTCTGCTAAACTATCCATGTCCTGTTTCAGTCAATTACTATCATCCTGATCCTCTGTCCATTCCGCTAAACTATCAATGTCCTGTTTCAGTCAATTACTATCATCCTGACTGTCTGTCCATTCTGCTAAACTATCCATGTCCTGTTTCAGTCAATTACTATCATCCTGACTGTCTGTCCATTCTGCTAACCTATCAATGCCCTGTTTCAGTCAATTACTATCATCCTGACTGTCTGTCCATTCTGCCAAACTATCAATGTCCTGTTTCAGTCAATTACTATCATGCTGACTGTCTGTCCATTCTGCTATTTTATCCATTTCCTGTTTCAGTCAATTACTATCATCCTGACTGTCTGTCCATTCTGCTAACCTATCAATGTCCTGTTTCAGTCAATTACTATCATCCTGACTGTCTGTCCATTCTGGTAAACTATCCATGTCCTGTTTCATTCAATTACTATCATCCTGACTGTCTGTCCATTCTGCTAAACTATCCATGTCCTGTTTCATTCAATTACTATCATCCTGACTGTCTGTCCATTCTGCTAAACGATCAATGTCCTGTTTCAGTCAATTACTATCATCCTGACTGTCTGTCCATTCTGCTAAACTATCAATGTCCTGTTTCAGTCAATTACTATCATCCAGACTGTCTGTCCATTCTGCTAAACTATCAATGTCCTGTTTCAGTCAATTACAATCATCCAGACTGTCTGTCCATTCTGCTAAACTATCCATGTCCTGTTTCAGTCAATTACTATCATCCTGATCCTCTGTCCATTCCGCTAAACTATCAATGTCCTGTTTCAGTCAATTACTATCATCCTGACTGTCTGTCCATTCTGCTAAACTATCCATGTCCTGTTTCAGTCAATTACTATCATCCTGACTGTCTGTCCATTCTGCTAACCTATCAATGCCCTGTTTCAGTCAATTACTATCATCCTGACTGTCTGTCCATTCTGCCAAACTATCAATGTCCTGTTTCAGTCAATTACTATCATGCTGACTGTCTGTCCATTCTGCTATACTATCCATTTCCTGTTTCAGTCAATTACTATCATCCTGACTGTCTGTCCATTCTGCTAACCTATCAATGTCCTGTTTCAGTCAATTACTATCATCCTGACTGTCTGTCCATTCTGCTATACTATCAATGTCCTGTTTCAGTCAATTACTGTCATCCTGACTGTCTGTCCATTCTGCTAAAATATCCATGTCCTGTTTCAGTCAATTACTATCATCCTGATCCTCTGTCCATTCTGCTAACCTATCAGTCTCCTGTTTCAGTCAATTACTATCATCCTGACTGTCTGTCCATTCTGCTAAACTATCCATGTCCTGTTTCAGTCAATTACTATCATCCTGACTGTCTATCCATTCTGCTAAACTATCCATGTCCTGTTTCAGTCAATTACTATCATCCTGACTGTCTGTCCATTCTGCTAAACTATCAATGTCCAGTTTCAGTCAATTACTATCATCCTGACTGTCTGTCCATTCTGTTAACCTATCCATGTCCTGTTTCAGTCAATTACTATCATCCTGACTGTCTGTCCATTCTGCTGAACTATCAATGTTCTGTTTCAGTCAATTACTATCATCCTGACAGTCTGTCCATTCTGCTAAACTATCAATGTCCTGTTTCAGTCAATTACTATCATCCTGATCCTCTGTCCATTCTGCTAACCTATCAGTCTCCTGTTTCAGTCAATTACTATCATCCTGACTGTCTGTCCATTCTGCTAAACTATCCATGTCCTGTTTCAGTCAATTACTATCATCCTGACTGTCTATCCATTCTGCTAAACTATCCATGTCCTGTTTCAGTCAATTACTATCATCCTGACTGTCTGTCCATTCTGCTAAACTATCAATGTCCAGTTTCAGTCAATTACTATCATCCTGACTGTCTGTCCATTCTGTTAACCTATCCATGTCCTGTTTCAGTCAATTACTATCATCCTGACTGTCTGTCCATTCTGCTGAACTATCAATGTCCTGTTTCAGTCAATTACTATCATCCTGACAGTCTGTCCATTCTGCTAAACTATCAATGTCCTGTTTCAGTCAATTACTATCATCCTGACTGTCTGTCCATTCTGCTAAACTATCAATGTCCTGTTTCAGTCAATTACTATCATCCTGACTGTCTGTCCATTCTGTTAACCTATCAATGTCCTGTTTCAGTCAATTACTATCATCCTGACTGTCTGTCCATTCTGCTAAACTATCAATGTCCTGTTTCAGTCAATTAATATCATCCTGACTCTCTGTCCATTCTGCTAAACTATCAATGTCCTGTTTCAGTCAATTACTATCATCCTGACTGTCTGTCCATTCTGCTAACCTATCAATGTCCAGTTTCAGTCAATTACTATCATCCTGATCTTCTGTCTATTCTGCTAAACTATCCATGTCCAGTTTCAGTCAATTACTATCATCCTGACTCTCTGTCCATTCTGCTAAACTATCCATGTCCTGTTTCAGTCAATTACTATCATCCTGACTGTCTATCCATTCTGCTAAGCTATCAATGTCCTGTTTCAGTCAATTACTATCATCCTGACTGTCGGTCCATTCTGCTAAACTATCAATGTCCTGTTTCAGTCAATTACTATCATCCTGACTGTCTATCCTTTCTGCTCTACTATCCATGTCCTGTTTCAGTCAATTACTATCATCCTGACTGTCTGTCCATTCTGCTAAACTATCAATGTCCTGTTTCAGTCAATTACTATCATCCTGACTGTCTGTCCATTCTGCTAAACTATCAATGTCCTGTTTCAGTCAATTACTATCATCCTGATTGTCTGTCCATTCTGCGAAACTATCCATGTCCTGTTTCAGTCAATTACTATCATCCTGACTGTCTGTCCATTCTGCTAAACTATCAATGTCCTGTTTCAGTCAATTACTATCATCCTGAAAGTCTATCCATTCTGCTAAACTATCAATGTCAAGTTTCAGTCAATTACTATCATCCTGACTGTCGGGCCATTCTGCTAAACTATCAATGTCCTGTTTCAGTCAATTACTATCATCCTGACTGTCTATCCTTTCTGCTCCACTTTCCATGTCCTGTTTCAGTCAATTACTATCATCCTGACTGTCTGTCCATTCTGCTAAACTATCAATGTCCTGTTTCAGTCAATTACTATCATCCTGACTGTCTGTCCATTCTGCTAAACTATCAATGTCCTGTTTCAGTCAATTACTATCATCCTGATTGTCTGCCATTCTGCTAAACTATCAATGTCCTGTTTCAGTCAATTACTATCATCCTGACTGTCTGTCCATTTTGCTAAACTTTCAATGTCCTGTTTCAGTCAATTACTATCATCCTGACTGTCTATCCTTACTGCTCTACTATCCATGTCCTGTTTCAGTCAATTACTATCATCCTGACTGTCTGTCCATTCTGCGAAATTATCAATGTTCTGTTTCAGTCTATTACTATCATCCAGACTGTCTGTCCATTCTGCTAAACTATCAATGTCCTGTTTCAGTCAATTACTATCATCCTGACTGTCTGTCCATTCTGTTAAACTATCAATGTCCTGTTTCAGTCAATTACTATCATCCTGACTGTCTGTCCATTCAGCTAAACTATCCATGTCCTGTTTCAGTCAATTACTATCATCCTGATCCTCTGTCCATTCCGCTAA
Organism: Heterodontus francisci; assembly: GCF_036365525.1. NCBI lineage: Eukaryota > Metazoa > Chordata > Chondrichthyes > Heterodontiformes > Heterodontidae > Heterodontus > Heterodontus francisci. The sequence continues at coordinate 68,537,811 of NC_090398.1, read as the reverse complement.
ACTATCAATGTCCTGTTTCAGTCAATTACTATCATCCTGACTGTCTGTCCATTCTGCTAAACTATCCATGTCCTGTTTCAGTCAATTACTATCATCCTGACTGTCTGTCCATTCTGCTAACCTATCAATGCCCTGTTTCAGTCAATTACTATCATCCTGACTGTCTGTCCATTCTGCTAAACTATCAATGTCCTGTTTCAGTCAATTACTATCATCATGACTGTCTGTCCATTCTGCTATACTATCCATTTCCTGTTTCAGACAATTACTATCATCCTGACTGTCTGTCCATTCTGCTAACCTATCAATATCCTGTTTCAGTCAATTACTATCATCCTGACTGTCTGTCCATTCTGCTACACTATCAAAGTCCTGTTTCAGTCAATTACTGTCATCCTGACTGTCTGTCCATTCTGCTAAAATATCCATGTCCTGTTTCAGTCAATTACTATCATCCTGATCCTCTGTCCATTCTGCTAACCTATCAGTCTCCTGTTTCAGTCAATTACTATCATCCTGACTGTCTGTCCATTCTGCTAAACTATCAATGTCCTGTTTCAGTCAATTACTATCATCCTGACTGTCGGGCCATTCTGCTAAACTATCAATGTCCTGTTTCAGTCAATTACTATCATCCTGACTGTCTATCCTTTCTGCCCTACTATCCATGTCCTGTTTCAGTCAATTACTATCATCCTGACTGTCTGTCCATTCTGCTAAACTATCAATGTCCTGTTTCAGTCAATTACTATCATCCTGACTGTCTGTCCATTCTGCTAAACTATCAATGTCCTGTTTCAGTCAATTACTATCATCCTGATTGTCTGCCATTCTGCTAAACTATCAATGTCCTGTTTCAGTCAATTACTATCATGCTGACTGTCTGTCCATTTTGCTAAACTATCAATGTCCTGTTTCAGTCAATTACTATCATCCTGACTGTCTATCCTTTCTGTTCTACTATCCATGTCCTGTTTCAGTCAATTACTATCATCCTGACTGTCTGTCCATTCTGCGAAATTATCAATGTTCTGTTTCAGTCAATTACTATCATCCAGACTGTCTGTCCATTCTGCTAAACTATCAATGTCCTGTTTCAGTCAATTACTATCATCCTGACTGTCTGTCCATTCTGTTAAACTATCAATGTCCTGTTTCAGTCAATTACTATCATCCTGACTGTCTGTCCATTCTGCTAAACTATCCATGTCCTGTTTCAGTCAATTACTATCATCCTGATCCTCTGTCCATTCCGCTAAACTATCAATGTCCTGTTTCAGTCAATTACTATCATCCTGACTGTCTGTCCATTCTGCTAACCTAGCAATGCCCTGTTTCAGTCAATTACTATCATCCTGACTGTCTGTCCATTCTGCTAAACTATCAATGTCCTGTTTCAGTCAATTACTATCATCCTGACTGTCTGTACATTCTGCTATACTATCCATGTCCTGTTTCAGTCAATTACTATCAGCCTGACTGTCTGTCCATTCTGCTAACCTATCAATGTCCTGTTTCAGTCAATTACTATCATCCTGACTGTCTGTCCATTCTGCTACACTATCAAAGTCCTGTTTCAGTCAATTACTGTCATCCTGACTGTCTGTCCATTCTGCTAAAATATCCATGTCCTGTTTCAGTCAATTACTATCATCCTGATCCTCTGTCCATTCTGCTAACTTATCAGTCTCCTGTTTCAGTCAATTACTATCATCCTGACTGTCTGTCCATTCTGCTAAACTATCCATGTCCTGTTTCAGTCAATTACTATCATCCTGACTGTCTATCCATTCTGCTAAACTATCCATGTCCTGTTTCAGTCAATTGCTATCATCCTGACTGTCTGTCCATTCTGCTAACCTATCAATGCCCTGTTTCAGTCAATTACTATCATCCTGACTGTCTGTCCATTCTGCTAACCTATCAATGTCCTGTTTCAGTCAATTACTATCATCCTGACTGTCTGTCCATTCTGCTACACTATCAATGTCCTGTTTCAGTCAATTACTGTCATCCTGACTGTCTGTCCATTCTGCTAAAATATCCATGTCCTGTTTCAGTCAATTACTATCATCCTGATCCTCTGTCCATTCTGCTAACCTATCAGTCTCCTGTTTCAGTCAATTACTATCATCCTGACTGTCTGTCCATTCTGCTAAACTATCCATGTCCTGTTTCAGTCAATTACTATCATCCTGGCTGTCTATCTATTCTGCTAAACTATCCATGTCCTGTTTCAGTCAATTACTATCATCCTGACTGTCTGTCCATTCTGCTAACCGATCAATGCCCTGTTTCAGTCAATTACTATCATCCTGACTGTCTGTCCATTCTGCTAACCTATCAATGTCCAGTTTCAGTCAATTACTATCATCCTGATCCTCTGTCTATTCTGCTAAACTATCCATGTCCAGTTTCAGTCAATTACTATCATCCTGATTGTCTGTCCATTCTGCTAAACTATCCATGTCCTGTTTCAGTCAATTACTATCATCCTGACTGTCTATCCATTCTGCTAAACTATCAATGTCCTGTTTCAGTCAATTACTATCATCCTGACTGTCGGTCCATTCTGCTAAACTATCAATGTCCTGTTTCAGTCAATTACTATCATCCTGAATGCCTATCCATTCTGCTCTACTATCCATGTCCTGTTTCAGTCAATTACTATCATCCTGACTGTCTGTCCATTCTGCTAAACTATCAATGTCCTGTTTCAGTCAATTACTATCATCCTGACTGTCTGTCCATTCTGCTAAACTATCCATGTCCTGTTTCAGTCAATTACTATCATCCTGACTCTCTGTCCATTCTGCTAAACTGTCAATGTCCTGTTTCAGTCAATTACTATCATCCTGACTGTCTATCCATTCTGCTAAACTATCCATGTCCTGTTTCAGTCAATTACTATCATCCTGACTGTCTGTCCATTCTGCTAAACTATCCATGTCCTGTTTCAGTCAATTACTATCATCCTGACTCTCTGTCCATTCTGCTAAACTATCAATGTCCTGTTTCAGACAATAACTATCATCCAGACTGTCTGTCCATTCTGCTAAACTATCAATGTCCTGTTTCAGTCAATTACTATCATCCAGACTCTCTGTCCATTCTGCTAAACTTTCCATGTCCTGTTTCAGTCAATTACTATCATCCAGACTCTCTGTCCATTCTGCTAAACTTTCCATGTCCTGTTTCAGTCAATTACTATCATCCTGACTGTCTGTCCATTCTGGTAAACTATCCAAGTCCTGTTTCATTCAATTACTATCATCCTGACTGTCTGTCCATTCTGCTAAAATATCCATGTCCTGTTTCAGTCAATTACTATCATCCTGATCCTCTGTCCATTCTGCTAACCTATCAGTCTCCTGTTTCAGTCAATTACTATCATCCTGACTGTCTGTCCATTCTGCTAAACTATCCATGTCCTGTTTCAGTCAATTACTATCATCCTGACTGTCTATCCATTCTGCTAAACTATCCATGTCCTGTTTCAGTCAATTGCTATCATCCTGACTGTCTGTCCATTCTGCTAACCTATCAATGCCCGGTTTCAGTCAATTACTATCATCCTGACTGTCTGTCCATTCTGCTAAACTATCAATGTCCTGTTTCAGTCAATTACTATCATCCTGACTGTCTGTCCATTCTGCTATACTATCCATTTCCTGTTTCAGTCAATTACTATCATCCTGACTGTCTGTCCATTCTGCTAACCTATCAATGTCCTGTTTCAGTCAATTACTATCATCCTGACTGTCTGTCCATTCTGCTACACTATCAATGTCCTGTTTCAGTCAATTACTGTCATCCTGACTGTCTGTCCATTCTGCTAAAATATCCATGTCCTGTTTCAGTCAATTACTATCATCCTGATCCTCTGTCCATTCTGCTAACCTATCAGTCTCCTGTTTCAGTCAATTACTATCATCCTGACTGTCTGTCCATTCTGCTAAACTATCCATGTCCTGTTTCAGTCAATTACTATCATCCTGGCTGTCTATCCATTCTGCTAAACTATCCATGTCCTGTTTCAGTCAATTACTATCATCCTGACTGTCTGTCCATTCTGCTAACCGATCAATGCCCTGTTTCAGTCAATTACTATCATCCTGACTGTCTGTCCATTCTGCTAACCTATCAATGTCCAGTTTCAGTCAATTACTATCATCCTGATCCTCTGTCTATTCTGCTAAACTATCCATGTCCAGTTTCAGTCAATTACTATCATCCTGATTGTCTGTCCATTCTGCTAAACTATCCATGTCCTGTTTCAGTCAATTACTATCATCCTGACTGTCTATCCATTCTGCTAAACTATCAATGTCCTGTTTCAGTCAATTACTATCATCCTGACTGTCGGTCCATTCTGCTAAACTATCAATGTCCTGTTTCAGTCAATTACTATCATCCTGACTGCCTATCCTTTCTGCTCTACTATCCATGTCCTGTTTCAGTCAATTACTATCATCCTGACTGTCTGTCCATTCTGCTAAACTATCAATGTCCTGTTTCAGTCAATTACTATCATCCTGACTGTCTGTCCATTCTGCTAAACTATCCATGTCCTGTTTCAGTCAATTACTATCATCCTGATTGTCTGTCCATTCTGCTAAACTATCAATGTCCTGTTTCAGTCAATTACTATCATCCTGACTCTCTGACCATTCTGCTAAATTATCAATGTTCTGTTTCAGTCAAAAACTATCATCCTGACTGTCTGTCCATTCTGCTAAACTATCAATGTCCTGTTTCAGTCAAGTACTATCATCCTGACTGTCTGTCCATTCTGCTAAACTATCAATGTCCTGTTTCAGTCAATTACTATCATCCTGACTGTCTGTCCATTCTGCTAAACTATCCATGTCCTGTTTCAGTCAATTACTATCATCCTGACTGTCTGTCCATTCTGCTAAACTATCCATGTCCTGTTTCAGTCAATTACTATCATCCTGACTCTCTGTCCATTCTGCTAAACTATCAATGTCCTGTTTCAGACAATAACTATCATCCAGACTGTCTGTCCATTCTGTTAAACTATCAATGTCCTGTTTCAGTCAATTACTATCATCCAGACTCTCTGTCCATTCTGCTAAACTTTCCATGTCCTGTTTCAGTCAATTACTATCATCCTGACTGTCTGTCCATTCTGGTAAACTATCCAAGTCCTGTTTCATTCAATTACTATCATCCTGACTGTCTGTCCATTCTGCTAAACTATCAATGTCCTGTTTCAGTCAATTACTATCATCCAGACTGTCTGTCCATTCTGCTAAACTATCAATGTCCTGTTTCAGTCAATTACTATCATCCTGACTGTCTGACCATTCTGCTAAACTATCAATGTCCTGTTTCAGTCAATTACTATCATCCTGACTGTCTGTCCATTCTGCTAAACTATCCATGTCCTGTTTCAGTCAATTACTATCATCCTGACTGTCTGTCCATTCTGCTAAACTATCCATGTCCTGTTTCAGTCAATTACTATCATCCTGACTGTCTATCCATTCTGCTAAACTATCAATGTCCTGTTTCAGTCAATTACTATCATCCTGACTGTCGGTCCATTCTGCTAAACTATCAATGTCCTGTTTCAGTCAATTACTATCATCCTGAATGCCTATCCTTTCTGCTCTACTATCCATGTCCTGTTTCAGTCAATTACTATCATCCTGACTGTCTGTCCATTCTGCTAAACTATCAATGTCCTGTTTCAGTCAATTACTATCATCCTGACTGTCTGTCCATTCTGCTAAACTATCAATGTCCTGTTTCAGTCAATTACTATCATCCTGATTGTCTGTCCATTCTGCTAAACTATCAATGTCCTGTTTCAGTCAATTACTATAATCCTGACTGTCTGTCCATTCTGCTAAACTATCAATGTCCTGTGTCAGTCAATTACTATCATCCTGACTCTCTGACCATTCTGCTAAATTATCAATGTTCTGTTTCAGTCAAATACTATCATCCAGACTGTCTGTCCATTCTGCTAAACTAGCAATGTCCTGTTTCAGTCAATTACTATCATCCTGACTTTCTGTCCATTCTGCTAAACCATCAATGTCCTGTTTCAGTCAATTACTATCATCCTGACTGTCTGTCCATTCTGCTAAACTGTCAATGTCCTGTTTCAGTCAATTACTATCATCCTGACTGTCTATCCATTCTGCTAAACTATCCATGTCCTGTTTCAGTCAATTACTATCATCCTGACTGTCTGTCCATTCTGCTAAACTATCCATGTCCTGTTTCAGTCAATTACTATCATCCTGACTCTCTGTCCATTCTGCTAAACTATCAATGTCCTGTTTCAGACAATAACTATCATCCAGACTGTCTGTCCATTCTGCTAAACTATCAATGTCCTGTTTCAGTCAATTACTATCATCCAGACTCTCTGTCCATTCTGCTAAACTTTCCATGTCCTGTTTCAGTCAATTACTATCATCCAGACTCTCTGTCCATTCTGCTAAACTTTCCATGTCCTGTTTCAGTCAATTACTATCATCCTGACTGTCTGTCCATTCTGGTAAACTATCCAAGTCCTGTTTCATTCAATTACTATCATCCTGACTGTCTGTCCATTCTGCTAAAATATCCATGTCCTGTTTCAGTCAATTACTATCATCCTGATCCTCTGTCCATTCTGCTAAACTATCCATGTCCTGTTTCAGTCAATTACTATCATCCTGACTGTCTATCCATTCTGCTAAACTATCCATGTCCTGTTTCAGTCAATTACTATCATCCTGACTGTCTGTCCATTCTGCTATACTATCCATTTCCTGTTTCAGTCAATTACTATCATCCTGACTGTCTGTCCATTCTGCTAACCTATCAATGTCCTGTTTCAGTCAATTACTATCATCCTGACTGTCTGTCCATTCTGCTACACTATCAATGTCCTGTTTCAGTCAATTACTGTCATCCTGACTGTCTGTCCATTCTGCTAAAATATCCATGTCCTGTTTCTGTCAATTACTATCATCCTGATCCTCTGTCCATTCTGCTAACCTATCAGTCTCCTGTTTCAGTCAATTACTATCATCCTGACTGTCTGTCCATTCTGCTAAACTATCCATGTCCTGTTTCAGTCAATTACTATCATCCTGGCTGTCTATCCATTCTGCTAAACTATCCATGTCCTGTTTCAGTCAATTACTATCATCCTGACTGTCTGTCCATTCTGCTAACCGATCAATGCCCTGTTTCAGTCAATTACTATCATCCTGACTGTCTGTCCATTCTGCTAACCTATCAATGTCCAGTTTCAGTCAATTACTATCATCCTGATCCTCTGCCTATTCTGCTAAACTATCCATGTCCAGTTTCAGTCAATTACTATCATCCTGATTGTCTGTCCATTCTGCTAAACTATCCATGTCCTGTTTCAGTCAATTACTATCATCCTGACTGTCTATCCATTCTGCTAAACTATCAATGTCCTGTTTCAGTCAATTACTATCATCCAGACTGTCTGTCCATTCTGCTAAACTATCAACGTCCTGTTTCAGTCAATTACGATCATCCAGACTGTCTGTCCATTCTGCTAAACTATCCATGTCCTGCTTCAGTCAATTACTATCATCCTGATCCTCTGTCCATTCCGCTAAACTATCAATGTCCTGTTTCAGTCAATTACTATCATCCTGACTGTCTGTCCATTCTGCTAAACTATCCATGTCCTGTTTCAGTCAATTACTATCATCCTGACTGTCTGTCCATTCTGCTAACCTATCAATGCCCTGTTTCAGTCAATTACTATCATCCTGACTGTCTGTCCATTCTGCTAAACTATCTATGTCCTGTTTCAGTCAATTACTATCATGCTGACTGTCTGTCCATTCTGCTATACTATCCATTTCCTGTTTCAGTCAATTACTGTCATCCTGACTGTCTGTCCATTCTGCTAAAATATCCATGTCCTGTTTCTGTCAATTACTATCATCCTGATCCTCTGTCCATTCTGCTAACCTATCAGTCTCCTGTTTCAGTCAATTACTATCATCCTGACTGTCTGTCCATTCTGCTAAACTATCCATGTCCTGTTTCAGTCAATTACTATCATCCTGGCTGTCTATCCATTCTGCTAAACTATCCATGTCCTGTTTCAGTCAATTACTATCATCCTGACTGTCTGTCCATTCTGCTAACCGATCAATGCCCTGTTTCAGTCAATTACTATCATCCTGACTGTCTGTCCATTCTGCTAACCTATCAATGTCCAGTTTCAGTCAATTACTATCATCCTGATCCTCTGCCTATTCTGCTAAACTATCCATGTCCAGTTTCAGTCAATTACTATCATCCTGATTGTCTGTCCATTCTGCTAAACTATCCATGTCCTGTTTCAGTCAATTACTATCATCCTGACTGTCTATCCATTCTGCTAAACTATCAATGTCCTGTTTCAGTCAATTACTATCATCCAGACTGTCTGTCCATTCTGCTAAACTATCAACGTCCTGTTTCAGTCAATTACGATCATCCAGACTGTCTGTCCAGTCTGCTAAACTATCCATGTCCTGCTTCAGTCAATTACTATCATCCTGATCCTCTGTCCATTCCGCTAAACTATCAATGTCCTGTTTCAGTCAATTACTATCATCCTGACTGTCTGTCCATTCTGCTAAACTATCCATGTCCTGTTTCAGTCAATTACTATCATCCTGACTGTCTGTCCATTCTGCTAACCTATCAATGCCCTGTTTCAGTCAATTACTATCATCCTGACTGTCTGTCCATTCTGCTAAACTATCTATGTCCTGTTTCAGTCAATTACTATCATGCTGACTGTCTGTCCATTCTGCTATACTATCCATTTCCTGTTTCAGTCAATTACTATCATCCTGACTGTCTGTCCATTCTGCTAACCTATCAATGTCCTGTTTCAGTCAATTACTATCATCCTGACTGTCTGTCCATTCTGCTATACTATCAATGTCCTGTTTCAGTCAATTACTGTCATCCTGACTGTCTGTCCATTCTGCTAAAATATCCATGTCCTGTTTCAGTCAATTACTATCATCCTGATCCTCTGTCCATTCTGCTAACCTATCAATCTCCTGTTTCAGTCAATTACTATCATCCTGACTGTCTGTCCATTCTGCTAAACTATCCATGTCCTGTTTCAGTCAATTACTATCATCCTGACTGTCTATCCATTCTGCTAAACTATCCATGTCCTGTTTCAGTCAATTACTATCATCCTGACTGTCTGTCCATTCTGCTAACCTATCAATGTCCAGTTTCAGTCAATTACTATCATCCTGACTGTCTGTCCATTCTGCTGAACTATCAATGTCCTGTTTCAGTCAATTACTATCATACTGACAGTCTGTCCATTCTGCTAAACTATCAATGTCCTGTTTCAGTCAATTACTATCATCCTGACTGTCTGTCCATTCTACTAACTTATCAAGGTCCTGTTTCAGTCAATTACTATCATCCTGACTGTCTGTCCATTCTGCTAAACTATCAATGTCCTGTTTCAGTCAATTAATATCATCCTGACTGTCTGTCCATTCTGCTAAACTATCAATGTCCTGTTTCAGTCAATTACTATCATCCTGACTGTCTGTCCATTCTGCTAACCTATCAATGTCCTGTTTCAGTCAATTACTATCATCCTGACTGTCTGTCCATTCTGCTAAACTATCCATGTCCAGTTTCAGTCAATTACTATCATCCTGACTCTCTGTCCATTCTGCTAAACTATCCATGCCCTGTTTCAGTCAATTACTATCATCCTGACTGTCTATCCATTCTGCTAAACTATCAATGTCCTGTTTCAGTCAATTACTATCATCCTGACTGTCTATCCTTTCTGCTCTACTATCCATGTCCTGTTTCAGTCAATTACTATCATCCTGACTGTCTGTCCATTCTGCTAAACTATCAATGTCCTGTTTCAGTCAATTACTATCATCCTGACTGTCTGTCCATTCTGGTAAACTATCCAAGTCCTGTTTCATTCAATTACTATCATCCTGACTGTCTGTCCATTCTGCTAAACTATCAATGTCCTGTTTCAGTCAATTACTATCATCCAGACTGTCTGTCCATTCTGCTAAACTATCAATGTCCTGTTTCAGTCAATTACTATCATCCTGACTGTCTGACCATTCTGCTAAACTATCAATGTCCTGTTTCAGTCAATTACTATCATCCTGACTGTCTGTCCATTCTGCTAAACTATCCATGTCCTGTTTCATTCAATTCCTATCATCCTTACTGTCTGTCCATTCTGCTAAACTATCCATGTCCTGTTTCAGTCAATTACTATCATCCTGACTGTCTGTCCATTCTGGTAAACTATCCATGTCCTGTTTCATTCAATTACTATCATCCTGACTGTCTGTCCATTCTGCTAAACTATCCAATTCCTGTCTCATTCAATTACTATCATCCTGACTGTCTGTCCATTCTGCTAAACTATCAATGTCCTGTTTCAGTCAATTACTATCATCCTGACTGTCTGTCCATTCTGCTAAACTATCAATGTCCTGTTTCAGTCAATTACTATCATCCAGACGGTCTGTCCATTCTGCTAAACTATCAATGTCCTGTTTCAGTCAATTACTATCATCCTGACTGTCTGTCCATTCTGCTAAACTATCAATGTCCTGTTTCAGTCAATTACTATCATCCTGACTGTCTGTCCATTCTGGTAAACTATCCATGTCCTGTTGCATTCAATTACTATCATCCTGACTGTCTGTCCATTCTGCTAAACTAACCATGTCCTGTTTCATTCAATTACTATCATCCTGACTGTCTATCCATTCTGCTAAACTATCAATGTCCTGTTTCAGTCAATTACTATCATCCTGACTGTCTGTCCATTCTGCTAAACTATCAATGTCCTGTTTCAGTCAATTACTATCATCCAGACTGTCTGTCCATTCTGCTAAACTATCAATGTCCTGTTTCAGTCAATTACGATCATCCAGACTGTCTGTCCATTCTGCTAAACTATCCATGTCCTGCTTCAGTCAATTACTATCATCCTGAACCTCTGTCCATTCCGCTAAACTATCAATGTCCTGTTTCAGTCAATTACTATCATCCTGACTGTCTGTCCATTCTGCTAAACTATCCATGTCCTGTTTCAGTCAATTACTATCATCCTGACTGTCTGTCCATTCTGCTAACCTATCAATGCCCTGTTTCAGTCAATTACTATCATCCTGACTGTCTGTCCATTCTGCTAAACTATCTATGTCCTGTTTCAGTCAATTACTATCATGCTGACTGTCTGTCCATTCTGCTATACTATCCATTTCCTGTTTCAGTCAATTACTATCATCCTGACTGTCTGTCCATTCTGCTAACCTATCAATGTCCGGTTTCAGTCAATTACTATCATCCTGACTGTCTGTCCATTCTGCTATACTATCAATGTCCTGTTTCAGTCAATTACTGTCATCATGACTGTCTGTCCATTCTGCTAAAATATCCATGTCCTGTTTCAGTCAATTACTATCATCCTGATCCTCTGTCCATTCTGCTAACCTATCAATCTCCTGTTTCAGTCAATTACTATCATCCTGACTGTCTGTCCATTCTGCTAAACTTTCCATGTCCTGTTTCAGTCAATTACTATCATCCTGACTGTCTATCCATTCTGCTAAACTATCCATGTCCTGTTTCACTCAATTACTATCATCCTGACTGTCTGTCCATTCTGCTAACCTATCAATGTCCAGTTTCAGTCAATTACTATCATCCTGACTGTCTGTCCATTCTGCTGAACTATCAATGTCCTGTTTCAGTCAATTACTATCATACTGACAGTCTGTCCATTCTGCTAAACTATCAATGTCCTGTTTCAGTCAATTACTATCATCCTGACTGTCTGTCCATTCTGCTAAACTATCAATGTCCTGTTTCAGTCAATTACTATCATCCTGACTGTCTGTCCATTCTACTAACTTATCAATGTCCTGTTTCAGTCAATTACTATCATCCTGACTGTCTGTCCATTCTGCTAAACTATCAATGTCCTGTTTCAGTCAATTAATATCATCCTGACTGTCTGTCCATTCTGCTAAACTATCAATGTCCTGTTTCAGTCAATTACTATCATCCTGACTGTCTGTCCATTCTGCTAACCTATCAATGTCCTGTTTCAGTCAATTACTATCATCCTGACTCTCTGTCCATTCTGCTAAACTATCCATGTCCTGTTTCAGTCAATTACTATCATCCTGACTGTCTATCCATTCTGCTAAACTATCAATGTCCTGTTTCAGTCATTTACTATCATCCTGACTGTCGGTCCATTCTGCTAAACTATCAATGTCCTGTTTCAGTCAATTACTATCATCCTGAAAGTCTATCCATTCTGCTAAACTATCAATGTCCTGTTTCAGTCAATTACTATCATCCTGACTGTCTATCCTTTCTGCTCTACTATCCATGTCCTGTTTCAGTCAATTACTATCATCCTGACTATCTGTCCATTCTGCTAAACTATCAATGTCCTGTTTCAGTCAATTACTATCATCCTGACTGTCTGTCCATTCTGCTAAACTATCAATGTCCTGTTTCAGTCAATTACTATCATCCTGATTGTCTGTCCATTCTGCTAAACTATCAATGTCCTGTTTCAGTCAATTACTATCATCCTGACTGTCTGTCATTTTGCTAAACTATCAATGTCCTGTTTCAGTCAATTACTATCATCCTGACTGTCTATCCTTTCTGCTCTACTATCCATGTCCTGTTTCAGTCAATTACTATCATCCAGACTGTCTGTCTATTCTGCTAAACTATCAATGTCCTGTTTCAGTCAATTACTATCATCCTGACTCTCTGTCCATTCTGTTAAACTATCAATGTCCTGTTTCAGTCAATTACTATCATCCTGACTGTCTGTCCATTCTGCTAAACTATCCATGTCCTGTTTCAGTCAATTACTATCATCCTGATCCTCTGTCCATTCTGCTAAACTATCAATGTCCTGTTTCAGTCAATTACTATCATCCTGACTGTCTGTCCATTCTGCTAAACTATCCATGTCCTGTTTCAGTCAATTACTATCATCCTGACTGTCTGTCCATTCTGCTAACCTATCAATGCCCTGTTTCAGTCAATTACTATCATCCTGACTGTCTGTCCATTCTGCTAAACTATCAATGTCCTGTTTCAGTCAATTACTATCATCCTGACTGTCTGTCCATTCTGCTATACTATCCATTTCCTGTTTCAGTCAATTACTATCATCCTGACTGTCTGTCCATTCTGCTAACCTATCAATGTCCTGTTTCAGTCAATTACTATCATCCTGACTGTCTGTCCATTCTGCTACACTATCAATGTCCTGTTTCAGTCAATTACTGTCATCCTGACTGTCTGTCCATTCTGCTAAAATATCCATGTCCTGTTTCAGTCAATTACTATCATCATGATCCTCTGTCCATTCTGCTAACCTATCAGTCTCCTGTTTCAGTCAATTACTATCATCCTGACTGCCTGTCCATTCTGCTAAACTATCCATGACCTGTTTCAGTTAATTACTATCATCCTGACTGTCTATCCATTCTGCTAAACTATCCATGTCCTGTTTCAGTCAATTACTATCATCCTGACTGTTTGTCCATTCTGCTAACCTATCAATGCCCTGTTTCAGTCAATTACTATCATCCTGACTGTCTGTCCATTCTGCTTAACTATCAATGTCCTGTTTCAGTCAATTACTATCATCCTGACTGTCTGTCCATTCTGCTATACTATCCATTTCCTGTTTCAGTCAATTACTATCATCCTGACTGTCTGTCCATTCTGCTAACCTATCAATGTCCTGTTTCAGTCAATTACTATCATCCTGACTGTCTGTCCATTCTGCTACACTATCAATGTCCTGTTTCAGTAAATTACTGTCATCCTGACTGTCTGTCCATTCTGCTAAAATATCCATGTCCTGTTTCAGTCAATTACTATCATCCTGATCCTCTGTCCATTCTGCTAACCTATCAGTCTCCTGTTTCAGTCAATTACTATCATCCTGACTGTCTGTCCATTCTGCTAAACTATCCATGCCCTGTTTCAGTCAATTACTATCATCCTGACTGTCTATCCATTCTGCTAAACTATCCATGTCCTGTTTCAGTCAATTACTATCATCCTGACTGTCTGTCCATTCTGCTAACCGATCAATGTCCTGTTTCAGTCAATTACTATCATCCTGACTGTCTGTCCATTCTGCTAACCTATCAATGTCCAGTTTCAGTCAATTACTATCATCCTGATCCTCTGTCTATTCTGCTAAACTATCCATGTCCAGTTTCAGTCAATTACTATCATCCTGATTGTCTGTCCATTCTGCTAAACTATCCATGTCCTGTTTCAGTCAATTACTATCATCCTGACTGTCGGTCCATTCTGCTAAACTATCAATGTCCTGTTTCAGTCAATTACTATCATCCTGACTGTCGATCCTTTCTGCTCTACTATCCATGTCCTGTTTCAGTCAATTACTATCATCCTGACTGTCTGTCCATTCTGCTAAACTATCAATGTCCTGTTTCAGTCAATTACTATCATCCTGACTGTCTGTCCATTCTGCTAAACTATCAATGTCCTGTTTCAGTCAATTACTATCATCCTGATTGTCTGTCCATTCTGCTAAACTATCAATGTCCTGTTTCAGTCAATTACTATCATCCTGACTGTCTGTCAATTCTGCTAAACTATCAATGTCCTGTTTCAGTCAATTACTATCATCCTGACTCTCTGACCATTCTGCTAAATTATCAATGTTCTGTTTCAGTCAAATACTATCATCCAGACTGTCTGTCCATTCTGCTAAACTATCAGTGTCCTGTTTCAGTCAATTACTATCATCCTGACTGTCTGTCCATTCTGCTAAACTATCAATGTCCTGTTTCAGTCAATTACTATCATCCTGACTGTCTGTCCATTCTGCTAAACTGTCAATGTCCTGTTTCAGTCAATTACTATCATCCTGACTGTCTATCCATTCTGCTAAACTATCCATGTCCTGTTTCAGTCAATTACTATCATCCTGACTGTCTATCCATTCTGCTAAACTATCCATGTCCTGTTTCAGTCAATTACTATCATCCTGACTGTCTGTCCATTCTGCTAAACTATCAATGTCCTGTTTCAGTCAATTACTATCATCCTGACTGTCTGTCCATTCTGCTAAACTACCCATGTCCTGTTTCAGTCAATTACTATCATCCTGACTGTCTATCCATTCTGCTAAACTATCCATGTCCTGTTTCAGTCAATTACTACCATCCTGACTGTCTGTCCATTCTGCTAAACTATCCATGTCCTGTTTCAGACAAGTACTATCATCCTGACTGTCTGTCCATTCTGCTAACCTATCAATGTCCTGTTTCAGTCACTTACTATCATCCTGACTGTCTATCCATTCTGCTAAACTATCCATGTCCTGTTTCAGTCAATTACTATCATCCTGACTGTCTGTCCATTCTGCTAAACTATCAATGTCCTGTTTCAGTCAATTACTATCATCCTGACTGTCTGTCCATTCTGCTAAACTATCCATGTCCTGTTTCAGTCAATTACTATCATCCTGACTGTCTGTCCATTCTGCTAAACTATCAATGTCCTGTTTCAGTCAATTACTATCATCCTGACTGTCTGTCCATTCTGCTAAACTATCAATGTCCTGTTTCAGTCAATTACTATCATCCTGACTGTCTATCCATTCTGCTAAACTATCAATGTCCTGTTTCAGTCAATTACTATCATCCTGATTGTCTATCCATTCTGCTAAACTATCAATGTCCTGTTTCAGTCAATTACTATCATCCTGACTGTCTGTCCATTCTGCTGAACTATCAATGTCCTGTTTCAGTAAATTACTATCATCCTGACTCTCTGTCCATTCTGCTAAACTATCCATGTCCTGTTTCAGTCAATTATTATCATCCTGACTGTCTGCCCATTCTGCTAAACTATCCATGTCCTGTTTCAGTCAATTACTATCATCCTGACTGTCTGTCCATTCTGCTAAACTATCCATGTCCTGTTTCAGTCAATTACTATCATCCTGACTGTCTATCCATTCTGCTAAACTATCCATGCCCTGTTTCAGTCAATTACTATCATCCTGACGGTCTGTCCATTCTGCTAAACAATCGATGTCCTGTTTCAGTCTATTACTATCATCCTGACTGTCTATCCATTCTGCTAAACTATCAATGTCCTGTTTCAGTCAATTACTATCATCCTGACTGTCTATCCATTCTGCTAAACAATCAATGTCCTGTTTCAGTCAATTACTATCATCCTGACTGTCTGTCCATTCTGCTAAACTATCCATGTCCTGTTTCAGTCAATTACTATCATCCTGACTGTCTATCCATTCTGCTAAACTATCAATGTCCTGTTTCAGTCAATTACTATCATCCTGACTGTCGGTCCATTCTGCTAAGCTATCCATGCCCTGTTTCAGTCAATTACTATCATCCTGACTGTCTATCCATTCTGCTAAACTATCAATGTCCTGTTTCGGTCATTTACTATCATCCTGACTGTCTGTCCATTCTGCCAAACTATCAATGTCCTGTTTCAGTCATTTACTATCATCCTGACTGTCTATCCATTCTGCTAAACTATCCATGTCCTGTTTCAGTCAATTACTATCATCCTGACTGTCTGTCCATTCTGCTAAACTATCCATGTCCTGTTTCAGTCAATTACTAACATCCTTATTGTCTGTCCATTCTGCTAAACTATCCATGTCCTGTTTCAGTCATTTACTATCATCCTGACTGTCTGTCCATTCTGCTAAACTATCAATGTCCAGTTTCAGTCAATTACTATCATCCTGACTGTCTGTCCATTCTGCTAAACTATCCATGTCCTGTTTCAGTCAATTACTATCATCCTGACTCTCTGTCCATTCTGCTAAACTATCCATGTCCTGTTTCATTCAATTACTATCATCCTGACTCTCTGTCCATTCTGCTAACCTATCAATGTCCAGTTTCAGTCAATTACTATCATCCTGACTGTCTGTCCATTCTGCTAAACTATCCATGTCCTGTTTCAGTCAATTACTATCATCCTGAATCTCTGTCCATTCTGCTAAACTATCCAAGTCCTGTTTCAGTCAATTACTATCATCCTGACTGTCTGTCCATTCTGCTAAATTATCAATGTCCTGCTTCAGTCAATTACTATCATCCTGACTGTCTGTCCATTCTGCTAAACTATCCATGTCCTGTTTCAGTCAATTACTATCATCCTGACTGTCTGTCCATTCTGCTAACCTTTCAATGTCCAGTTTCAGTCAATTACTATCATCCTGACTGTCTGTCCATTCTGCAAAACTATCAATGTCCTGTTTCAGTCAATTACTATCATCCTGACTGTCTGTCCATTCTGCTAAACTATCAATGTCCTGTTTCAGTCAATTACTATCATCCTGATTGTCTGTCCATTCTGCTAAACTATCAATGTCCTGTTTCAGTCAATTACTGTCATCCTGACTGTCTGTCCATTCTGCTAAACTATCAATGTCCTGTTTCAGTCAATTACTATCATCCTGACTCTCTGACCATTCTGCTAAATTATCAATGTCCTGTTTCAGTCAATTACTATCATCCAGACTGTCTGTCCATTCTGCTAAACTATCAATGTCCTGTTTCCGTCAATCACTATCATCCTGACTGTCTGTTCATTCTGCTAAACTATCCATGTCCTGTTTCAGTCAATTACTATCATCCTGACTGTCTATCCATTCTGCTAAACTATCAATGTCCTGTTTCAGTCAATTACTATCATCCTGACTGTCCATCCATTCTGCTAAACAATCAATGTCCTGTTTCAGTCAATTACTATCATCCTGACTGTCTGTCCATTCTGCTAAACGATCCATGTCCTGTTTCAGTCAATTACTCTCATCCTGACTGTCTATCCATTCTGCTAAACTATCAATGTCCTGTTTCAGTCAATTACTATCATCCTGACTGTCGGTCCATTCTGCTAAACTATCCATGTCCTGTTTCAGTCATTTACTATCATCCTGACTGTCTGTCCATTCTGCTAAACTATCAATGTCCTGTTTCAGTCATTTACTATCATCCTGACTGTCTATCCATTCTGCTAAACTATCCATGTCCTGTTTCAGTCAATTACTATCATCCTGACTGTCTGTCCATTCTGCTAAACTATCCATGTCCTGTTTAAGTCAATTACTATCATCCTGACTGTCTGTCCATTCTGCTAAACTTTCCATGTCCTGTTTCAGTCATTTACTATCATCCTGACTGTCTGTCCATTCTGCTAAACTATCAATGTCCAGTTTCAGTCAATTACTATCATCCTGACTGTCTGTCCATTCTGCCAAACCATCCATGTCCTGTTTCAGTCAATTACTATCATCCTGACTCTCTGTCCATTCTGCTAAACTATCCATGTCCTGTTTCATTCAATTACTATCATCCTCTCTGTCTGTCCATTCTGCTACACTATCAATGTCCTGTTTCAGTCAATTACTGTCATCCTGACTGTCTGTCCATTCTGCTAAAATATCCATGTCCTGTTTCAGTCAATTACTATCATCCTGATCCTCTGTCCATTCTGCTAAACTGTCAATGTCCTGTTTCAGTCAATTACTATCATCCTGACTGTCTGTCCATTCTGCTAACCTATCAATGTCCAGTTTCAGTCAATTACTATCATCCTGACTGTCTGTCCATTCTGCAAAACTATCCATGTCCTGTTTCAGTCAATTACTATCATCCTGACTCTCTGTCCATTCTGCTAAGCTATCCAAGTCCTGTTTCAGTCAATTACTATCATCCTGACTGTCTGTCCATTCTGCTAAATTATCAATGTCCTGTTTCAGTCAATTACTATCATCCTGACTCTCTGTCCATTCTGCTAAACTATCCATGTCCTGTTTCAGTCAATTACTATCATCCTGACTGTCTGTCCATTCTGCTAACCTATCAATGTCCAGTTTCAGTCAATTACTATCATCCTGACTGTCTGTCCATTCTGCTAAACTATCAATGTCCTATTTCAGTCAATTACTATCATCCTGACTGTCTGTCCATTCTGCTAAACTATCCATGTCCTGTTTCATTCAATTACTATCATCCTGACTGTCTGTCCATTCTGCTAAACTATCCATGTCCTGTTTCAGTCAATTACTATCATCCTGACTGTCTGTCCATTCTGCTAAATTATCAATGTCCTGTTTCATTCAATTACTGTCATCCTGATCCTCTGTCCATTCTGCTAAACTGTCAATGTCCTGTTTCAGTCAATTACTATCATCCTGACTGTCTGTCCATTCTGCTAACCTATCAATGTCCAGTTTCAGTCAATTACTATCATCCTGACTGTCTGTCCATTCTGCTAAACTATCCATGTCCTGTTTCAGTCAATTACTATCATCCTGACTCTCTGTCCATTCTGCTAAACTATCCAAGTCCTGTTTCAGTCAATTACTATCATCCTGACTGTCTGTCCATTCTGCTAAATTATCAATGTCCTGTTTCAGTCAATTACTATCATCCTGACTCTCTGTCCATTCTGCTAAACTATCCATGTCCTGTTTCAGTCAATTACTATCATCCTGACTGTCTGTCCATTCTGCTAAACTATCCATGTCCTGTTTCAGTCAATTACTATCATCCTGACTGTCTGTCCATTCTGCTAAACTATCCATGTCCTGTTTCAGTCAATTACTAACATCCTTATTGTCTGTCCATTCTGCTAAACTATCCATGTCCTGTTTCAGTCATTTACTATCATCCTGACTGTCTGTCCATTCTGCTAAACTATCAATGTCCAGTTTCAGTCAATTACTATCATCCTGACTGTCTGTCCATTCTGCTAAACTATCCATGTCCTGTTTCAGTCAATTACTATCATCCTGACTCTCTGTCCATTCTGCTAAACTATCCATGTCCTGTTTCATTCAATTACTATCATCCTGACTCTCTGTCCATTCTGCTAACCTATCAATGTCCAGTTTCAGTCAATTACTATCATCCTGACTGTCTGTCCATTCTGCTAAACTATCCATGTCCTGTTTCAGTCAATTACTATCATCCTGAATCTCTGTCCATTCTGCTAAACTATCCAAGTCCTGTTTCAGTCAATTACTATCATCCTGACTGTCTGTCCATTCTGCTAAATTATCAATGTCCTGCTTCAGTCAATTACTATCATCCTGACTGTCTGTCCATTCTGCTAAACTATCCATGTCCTGTTTCAGTCAATTACTATCATCCTGACTGTCTGTCCATTCTGCTAACCTTTCAATGTCCAGTTTCAGTCAATTACTATCATCCTGACTGTCTGTCCATTCTGCGAAACTATCAATGTCCTGTTTCAGTCAATTACTATCATCCTGACTGTCTGTCCATTCTGCTAAACTATCAATGTCCTGTTTCAGTCAATTACTATCATCCTGATTGTCTGTCCATTCTGCTAAACTATCAATGTCCTGTTTCAGTCAATTACTGTCATCCTGACTGTCTGTCCATTCTGCTAAACTATCAATGTCCTGTTTCAGTCAATTACTATCATCCTGACTCTCTGACCATTCTGCTAAATTATCAATGTCCTGTTTCAGTCAATTACTATCATCCAGACTGTCTGTCCATTCTGCTAAACTATCAATGTCCTGTTTCCGTCAATCACTATCATCCTGACTGTCTGTTCATTCTGCTAAACTATCCATGTCCTGTTTCAGTCAATTACTATCATCCTGACTGTCTATCCATTCTGCTAAACTATCAATGTCCTGTTTCAGTCAATTACTATCATCCTGACTGTCCATCCATTCTGCTAAACAATCAATGTCCTGTTTCAGTCAATTACTATCATCCTGACTGTCTGTCCATTCTGCTAAACGATCCATGTCCTGTTTCAGTCAATTACTCTCATCCTGACTGTCTATCCATTCTGCTAAACTATCAATGTCCTGTTTCAGTCAATTACTATCATCCTGACTGTCGGTCCATTCTGCTAAACTATCCATGTCCTGTTTCATTCAATTACTATCATCCTCTCTGTCTGTCCATTCTGCTACACTATCAATGTCCTGTTTCAGTCAATTACTGTCATCCTGACTGTCTGTCCATTCTGCTAAAATATCCATGTCCTGTTTCAGTCAATTACTATCATCCTGATCCTCTGTCCATTCTGCTAAACTGTCAATGTCCTGTTTCAGTCAATTACTATCATCCTGACTGTCTGTCCATTCTGCTAACCTATCAATGTCCAGTTTCAGTCAATTACTATCATCCTGACTGTCTGTCCATTCTGCAAAACTATCCATGTCCTGTTTCAGTCAATTACTATCATCCTGACTCTCTGTCCATTCTGCTAAGCTATCCAAGTCCTGTTTCAGTCAATTACTATCATCCTGACTGTCTGTCCATTCTGCTAAATTATCAATGTCCTGTTTCAGTCAATTACTATCATCCTGACTCTCTGTCCATTCTGCTAAACTATCCATGTCCTGTTTCAGTCAATTACTATCATCCTGACTGTCTGTCCATTCTGCTAACCTATCAATGTCCAGTTTCAGTCAATTACTATCATCCTGACTGTCTGTCCATTCTGCTAAACTATCAATGTCCTATTTCAGTCAATTACTATCATCCTGACTGTCTGTCCATTCTGCTAAACTATCCATGTCCTGTTTCATTCAATTACTATCATCCTGACTGTCTGTCCATTCTGCTAAACTATCCATGTCCTGTTTCAGTCAATTACTATCATCCTGACTGTCTGTCCATTCTGCTAAATTATCAATGTCCTGTTTCATTCAATTACTGTCATCCTGATCCTCTGTCCATTCTGCTAAACTGTCAATGTCCTGTTTCAGTCAATTACTATCATCCTGACTGTCTGTCCATTCTGCTAACCTATCAATGTCCAGTTTCAGTCAATTACTATCATCCTGACTGTCTGTCCATTCTGCTAAACTATCCATGTCCTGTTTCAGTCAATTACTATCATCCTGACTCTCTGTCCATTCTGCTAAACTATCCAAGTCCTGTTTCAGTCAATTACTATCATCCTGACTGTCTGTCCATTCTGCTAAATTATCAATGTCCTGTTTCAGTCAATTACTATCATCCTGACTCTCTGTCCATTCTGCTAAACTATCCATGTCCTGTTTCAGTCAATTACTATCATCCTGACTGTCTGTCCATTCTGCTAAACTATCCATGTCCTGTTTCAGTCAATTACTATCATCCTGACTGTCTGTCCATTCTGCTAAACTATCCATGTCCTGTTTCAGTCAATTACTAACATCCTTATTGTCTGTCCATTCTGCTAAACTATCCATGTCCTGTTTCAGTCATTTACTATCATCCTGACTGTCTGTCCATTCTGCTAAACTATCAATGTCCAGTTTCAGTCAATTACTATCATCCTGACTGTCTGTCCATTCTGCTAAACTATCCATGTCCTGTTTCAGTCAATTACTATCATCCTGACTCTCTGTCCATTCTGCTAAACTATCCATGTCCTGTTTCATTCAATTACTATCATCCTGACTCTCTGTCCATTCTGCTAACCTATCAATGTCCAGTTTCAGTCAATTACTATCATCCTGACTGTCTGTCCATTCTGCTAAACTATCCATGTCCTGTTTCAGTCAATTACTATCATCCTGAATCTCTGTCCATTCTGCTAAACTATCCAAGTCCTGTTTCAGTCAATTACTATCATCCTGACTGTCTGTCCATTCTGCTAAATTATCAATGTCCTGCTTCAGTCAATTACTATCATCCTGACTGTCTGTCCATTCTGCTAAACTATCCATGTCCTGTTTCAGTCAATTACTATCATCCTGACTGTCTGTCCATTCTGCTAACCTTTCAATGTCCAGTTTCAGTCAATTACTATCATCCTGACTGTCTGTCCATTCTGCGAAACTATCAATGTCCTGTTTCAGTCAATTACTATCATCCTGACTGTCTGTCCATTCTGCTAAACTATCAATGTCCTGTTTCAGTCAATTACTATCATCCTGATTGTCTGTCCATTCTGCTAAACTATCAATGTCCTGTTTCAGTCAATTACTGTCATCCTGACTGTCTGTCCATTCTGCTAAACTATCAATGTCCTGTTTCAGTCAATTACTATCATCCTGACTCTCTGACCATTCTGCTAAATTATCAATGTCCTGTTTCAGTCAATTACTATCATCCAGACTGTCTGTCCATTCTGCTAAACTATCAATGTCCTGTTTCCGTCAATCACTATCATCCTGACTGTCTGTTCATTCTGCTAAACTATCCATGTCCTGTTTCAGTCAATTACTATCATCCTGACTGTCTATCCATTCTGCTAAACTATCAATGTCCTGTTTCAGTCAATTACTATCATCCTGACTGTCCATCCATTCTGCTAAACAATCAATGTCCTGTTTCAGTCAATTACTATCATCCTGACTGTCTGTCCATTCTGCTAAACGATCCATGTCCTGTTTCAGTCAATTACTCTCATCCTGACTGTCTATCCATTCTGCTAAACTATCAATGTCCTGTTTCAGTCAATTACTATCATCCTGACTGTCGGTCCATTCTGCTAAACTATCCATGTCCTGTTTCAGTCATTTACTATCATCCTGACTGTCTGTCCATTCTGCTAAACTATCAATGTCCTGTTTCAGTCATTTACTATCATCCTGACTGTCTATCCATTCTGCTAAACTATCCATGTCCTGTTTCAGTCAATTACTATCATCCTGACTGTCTGTCCATTCTGCTAAACTATCCATGTCCTGTTTAAGTCAATTACTATCATCCTGACTGTCTGTCCATTCTGCTAAACTTTCCATGTCCTGTTTCAGTCATTTACTATCATCCTGACTGTCTGTCCATTCTGCTAAACTATCAATGTCCAGTTTCAGTCAATTACTATCATCCTGACTGTCTGTCCATTCTGCCAAACCATCCATGTCCTGTTTCAGTCAATTACTATCATCCTGACTCTCTGTCCATTCTGCTAAACTATCCATGTCCTGTTTCATTCAATTACTATCATCCTCTCTGTCTGTCCATTCTGCTACACTATCAATGTCCTGTTTCAGTCAATTACTGTCATCCTGACTGTCTGTCCATTCTGCTAAAATATCCATGTCCTGTTTCAGTCAATTACTATCATCCTGATCCTCTGTCCATTCTGCTAAACTGTCAATGTCCTGTTTCAGTCAATTACTATCATCCTGACTGTCTGTCCATTCTGCTAACCTATCAATGTCCAGTTTCAGTCAATTACTATCATCCTGACTGTCTGTCCATTCTGCAAAACTATCCATGTCCTGTTTCAGTCAATTACTATCATCCTGACTCTCTGTCCATTCTGCTAAGCTATCCAAGTCCTGTTTCAGTCAATTACTATCATCCTGACTGTCTGTCCATTCTGCTAAATTATCAATGTCCTGTTTCAGTCAATTACTATCATCCTGACTCTCTGTCCATTCTGCTAAACTATCCATGTCCTGTTTCAGTCAATTACTATCATCCTGACTGTCTGTCCATTCTGCTAACCTATCAATGTCCAGTTTCAGTCAATTACTATCATCCTGACTGTCTGTCCATTCTGCTAAACTATCAATGTCCTATTTCAGTCAATTACTATCATCCTGACTGTCTGTCCATTCTGCTAAACTATCCATGTCCTGTTTCATTCAATTACTATCATCCTGACTGTCTGTCCATTCTGCTAAACTATCCATGTCCTGTTTCAGTCAATTACTATCATCCTGACTGTCTGTCCATTCTGCTAAATTATCAATGTCCTGTTTCATTCAATTACTGTCATCCTGATCCTCTGTCCATTCTGCTAAACTGTCAATGTCCTGTTTCAGTCAATTACTATCATCCTGACTGTCTGTCCATTCTGCTAACCTATCAATGTCCAGTTTCAGTCAATTACTATCATCCTGACTGTCTGTCCATTCTGCTAAACTATCCATGTCCTGTTTCAGTCAATTACTATCATCCTGACTCTCTGTCCATTCTGCTAAACTATCCAAGTCCTGTTTCAGTCAATTACTATCATCCTGACTGTCTGTCCATTCTGCTAAATTATCAATGTCCTGTTTCAGTCAATTACTATCATCCTGACTCTCTGTCCATTCTGCTAAACTATCCATGTCCTGTTTCAGTCAATTACTATCATCCTGACTGTCTGTCCATTCTGCTAACCTATCAATGTCCAGTTTCAGTCAATTACTATCATCCTGACTGTCTGTCCATTCTGCTTAACTATCAATGTCCTGTTTCAGTCAATTACTATCATCCTGACTGTCTGTCCATTCTGCTAAACTATCAATGTCCTGTTTCAGTCAATTACTATCATCCTGACTCTCTGTCCATTCTGCTAAACTATCCATGTCCTGTTTCATTCAATTACTATCATCCTGACTGTCTGTCCATTCTGCTAAACTATCCATGTCCTGTTTCAGTCAATTACTATCATCCTGACTGTCTGTCCATTCTGCTAAATTATCAATGTCCTGTGTCAGTCAATTACTATCATCCTGACTCTCTGTCCATTCTGCTAAACTATCCATGTCCTGTTTCAGTCAATTACTATCATCCTGACTGTCTGTCCATTCTGCTAAACTATCCATGTCCTGTTTCATTCAATTACTATCATCCTGACTGTCTGTCCATTCTGCTAAACTATCCATGTCCTGTTTCAGTCAATTACTATCATCCTGACTCTCTGTCGATTCTGCTAAACTATTCAAGTCCTGTTTCAGTCAATTACTATCATCCTGACTGTCTGTCCATTCTGCTAAACTATCAATGTCCTGTTTCAGTCAATTACTATCATCCTGACTGTCTGTCCATTCTGCTAAACTATCAATGTCCTGTTTCAGTCAATTACTATCATCCTGATAGTCTGTCCATTCTGCTAAACTATCAATGTCCTGTTTCAGTCAATTACTATCATCCTGACTGTCTGTCCATTCTGCTAAACTATCAATGTCCTGTTTCAGTCAATTACTGTCATCCTGACTGTCTGTCCATTCTGCTAAACTATCCATGTCCTGTTTCATTCAATTACTATCATCCTGACTGTCTGTCCATTCTGCTAAACTATCCATGTCCTGTTTCAGTCAATTACTATCATCCTGACTCTCTGTCCATTCTGCTAAACTATTCAAGTCCTGTTTCAGTCAATTACTATCATCCTGACTGTCTGTCCATTCTGCTAAACTATCAATGTCCTGTTTCAGTCAATTACTATCATCCTGACTGTCTGTCCATTCTGCTAAACTATCAATGTCCTGTTTCAGTCAATTACTATCATCCTGATTGTCTGTCCATTCTGCTAAACTATCAATGTCCTGTTTCAGTCAATTACGATCATCCTGACTGTCTGTCCATTCTGCTAAACGATCAATGTCCTGTTTCAGTCAATTACTATCATTCTGACTCTCTGACCATTCTGCTAAATTATCAATGTCCTGTTTCAGTCAATTACTATCATTCAGACTGTCTGTCCATTCTGCTAAACTATCAATGTCCTGTTTCAGTCAATTACTATCATCCTGACTGTCTGTCCATTCTGCTAAACTATCAATGTCCTGTTTCAGTCAATTACTATCATCCTGATTGTCTGTCCATTCTGCTAAACTATCAATGTCCTGTTTCAGTCAATTACTATCATCCTGACTGTCTGCCCATTCTGCTAAACTATCAATGCCCTGTTTCAGTCAATTACTATCATCCTGACTCTCTGACCATTCTGCTAAATTATCAATGTCCTGTTTCAGTCAATTACTATCATCCAGACTGTCTGTCCATTCTACTAAATTATCAATGTCCTGTTTCAGTCAATTACTATCATCCTGACTGTCTATCCATTCTGCTAAACTATCCATGTCCTGTTTCAGTCAATTACTATCATCCTGACTGTCTGTCCATTCTGCTAAACTATCCATGTCCTGTTTCAGTCAATTACTATCATCCTGATTGTCTGTCCATTCTGCTAAACTATCCATGTCCTGTTTCAGTCATTTACTATCATCCTGACAGTCTGTCCATTCTGCTAAACTATCCATGTCCTGTTTCAGTCAATTACTATCATCCTGACTCTCTGTCCATTCTGCTAAACTATCCATGTCCTGTTTCATTCAATTACTATCATCCTGACTGTCAGTCCATTCTGCTAACCTATCAATGTCCAGTTTCAGTCAATTACTATCATCCTGACTGTCTGTCCATTCTGCTAAACTATCCATGTCCTGTTTCAGTCAATTACTATCATCCTGACTGTCTGTCCATTCTGCTAAACTATCAATGTCCTGTTTCAGTCAATTACTATCATTCTGACTCTCTGTCCATTCTGCTAAACTATCAATGTCCTGTTTCTGTCAATTACTATCATTCTGACTCTCTGACCATTCTGCTAAATAATCAATGTCCTGTTTCAGTCAATTACTATCATCCAGACTGTCTGTCCATTCTGCTAAACTATCAATGTCCTGTTTCAGTCAATCACTATCATCCTGACTGTCTGTTCATTCTGCTAATCGATCCATGTCCTGTTTCAGTCAATTACTATCATCCTGACTGTCTATCCATTCTGCTAAACTATCAATGTCCTGTTTCAGTCAATCACTATCATCCTGACTGTCTGTTCATTCTGCCAAACCATCCATGTCCTGTTTCAGTCAATTACTATCATCCTGACACTCTGTCCATTCTGCTAAACTATCCATGTCCTGTTTCATTCAATTACTATCATCCTGTCTGTCTGTCCATTCTGCTACACTATCGATGTCCTGTTTCAGTCAATTACTGTCATCCTGACTCTCTGTCCATTCTGCTAAAATATCCATGTCCTGTTTCAGTCAATTACTATCATCCTGATCCTCTGTCCATTCTGCTAAACTGTCAATGTCCTGTTTCAGTCAATTACTATCATCCTGACTGTCTGTCCATTCTGCTAACCTATCAATGTTCAGTTTCAGTCAATTACTATCATCCTGACTGTCTGTCCATTCTGCTAAACTATCCATGTCCTGTTTCAGTCAATTACTATCATCCTGACTCTCTGTCCATTCTGCTAAACTATCCAAGTCCTGTTTCAGTCAATTACTATCATCCTGACTGTCTGTCCATTCTGCTAAATTATCAATGTCCTGTTTCAGTCAATTACTATCATCCTGACTGTCTATCCATTCTGCTAAACTATCAATGTCCTGTTTCAGTCAATTACTATCATCCTGACTGTCTGTCCATTCTGCTAAATTATCAATGTCCTGTTTCAGTCAATTACTATCATCCTGACTGTCTATCCATTCTGCTAAACTATCCATGTCCTGTTTCAGTCAATTACTATCATCCTGACTCTCTGTCCATTCTGCTAAACTATCCATGTCCTGTTTCAGTCAATTACTATCATCCTGACTGTCTGTCCATTCTGCTAACCTATCAATGTCCAGTTTCAGTCAATTACTATCATCCTGACTGTCTGTCCATTCTGCTAAACTATCAATGTCCTGTTTCAGTCAATTACTATCATCCTGACTGTCTGTCCATTCTGCTAAACTATCAATGTCCTGTTTCAGTCAATTACTATCATCCTGACTCTCTGTCCATTCTGCTAAACTATCCATGTCCTGTTTCATTCAATTACTATCATCCTGACTGTCTGTCCATTCTGCTAAACTATCCATGTCCTGTTTCCGTCAATTACTATCATCCTGACTGTCTGTCCATTCTGCTAAATTATCAATGTCCTGTTTCATTCAATTACTGTCATCCTGATCCTCTGTCCATTCTGCTAAACTGTCAATGTCCGGTTTCAGTCTATTACTATCATCCTGACTGTCTGTCCATTCTGCTAACCTATCAATGTCCAGTTTCAGTCAATTACTATCATCCTGACTGTCTGTCCATTCTGCTAAACTATCCATGTCCTGTTTCAGTCAATTACTATCATCCTGACTCTCTGTCCATTCTACTAAACTATCCAAGTCCTGTTTCAGTCAATTACTATCATCCTGACTGTCTGTCCATTCTGCTAAATTATCAATGTCCTGTTTCAGTCAATTACTATCATCCTGACTCTCTGTCCATTCTGCTAAACTATCCATGTCCTGTTTCAGTCAATTACTATCATCCTGACTGTCTGTCCATTCTGCTAACCTATCAATGTCCAGTTTCAGTCAATTACTATCATCCTGACTGTCTGTCCATTCTGCTAAACTATCAATGTCCTGTTTCAGTCAATTACTATCATCCTGACTGTCTGTCCATTCTGCTAAACTATCAATGTCCTGTTTCAGTCAATTACTATCATCCTGACTCTCTGTCCATTCTGCTAAACTATCCATGTCCTGTTTCATTCAATTACTATCATCCTGACTGTCTGTCCATTCTGCTAAACTATCCATGTCCTGTTTCAGTCAATTACTATCATCCTGACTGTCTGTCCATTCTGCTAAATTATCAATGTCCTGTGTCAGTCAATTACTATCATCCTGACTGTCTGTCCATTCTGCTAAACTATCAATGTCCTGTTTCAGTCAATTACTATCATCCTGACTGTCTGTCCATTCTGCTAAACTATCAATGTCCTGTTTCAGTCAATTACTATCATCCTGACTGTCTGTCCATTCTGCTAAACTATCAATGTCCTGTTTCAGTCAATTACTATCATCCTGACCCTTGTCCATTCTGCTAAACTATCCATGTCCTGTTTCATTCAATTACTATCATCCTGACTGTCTGTCCATTCTGCTAAACTATCCATGTCCTGTTTCCGTCAATTACTATCATCCTGACTGTCTGTCCATTCTGCTAAATTATCAATGTCCTGTTTCATTCAATTACTGTCATCCTGATCCTCTGTCCATTCTGCTAAACTGTCAATGTCCGGTTTCAGTCTATTACTATCATCCTGACTATCTGTCCATTCTGCTAACCTATCAATGTCCAGTTTCAGTCAATTACTATCATCCTGACTGTCTGTCCATTCTGCTAAACTATCCATGTCCTGTTTCAGTCAATTACTATCATCCTGACTCTCTGTCCATTCTACTAAACTATCCAAGTCCTGTTTCAGTCAATTACTATCATCCTGACTGTCTGTCCATTCTGCTAAATTATCAATGTCCTGTTTCATTCAATTACTATCATCCTGACTCTCTGTCCATTCTGCTAAACTATCCATGTCCTGTTTCAGTCAATTACTATCATCCTGACTGTCTGTCCATTCTGCTAACATATCAATGTCCAGTTTCAGTCAATTACTATCATCCTGACTGTCTGTCCATTCTGCTAAACTATCAATGTCCTGTTTCAGTCAATTACTATCATCCTGACTGTCTGTCCATTCTGCTAAACTATCAATGTCCTGTTTCAGTCAATTACTATCATCCTGACTCTCTGTCCATTCTGCTAAACTATCCATGTCCTGTTTCATTCAATTACTATCATCCTGACTGTCTGTCCATTCTGCTAAACTATCCATGTCCTGTTTCAGTCAATTACTATCATCCTGACTGTCTGTCCATTCTGCTAAATTATCAATGTCCTGTGTCAGTCAATTACTATCATCCTGACTCTCTGTCCATTCTGCTAAACTATCCATGTCCTTTTTCAGTCAATTACTATCATCCTGACTGTCTGTCCATTCTGCTAAACTATCCATGTCCTGTTTCATTCAATTACTATCATCCTGACTGTCTGTCCATTCTGCTAAACTATCCATGTCCTGTTTCAGTCAATTACTATCATCCTGACTCTCTGTCCATTCTGCTAAACTATTCAAGTCGTGTTTCAGTCAATTACTATCATCCTGACTGTCTGTCCATTCTTCTAAACTATCAATGTCCTGTTTCAGTCAATTACTATCATCCTGACTGTCTGTCCATTCTGCTAAACTATCAATGTCCTGTTTCAGTCAATTACTATCATCCTGATTGTCTGTCCATTCTGCTAAACTATCAATGTCCTGTTTCAGTCAATTACTATCATCCTGACTGTCTGTCCATTCTGCTAAACTATCAATGTCCTGTTTCAGTCAATTACTATCATCCTGACTGTCTGTCCATTCTGCTAAACTATCCATGTCCTGTTTCATTCAATTACTATCATCCTGACTGTCCATTCTGCTAAACTATCCATGTCCTGTTTCAGTCAATTACTATCATCCTGACTCTCTGTCCATTCTGCTAAACTATTCAAGTCCTGTTTCAGTCAATTACTATCATCCTGACTGTCTGTCCATTCTGCTAAACTATCAATGTCCTGTTTCAGTCAATTACTATCATCCTGACTGTCTGTCCATTCTGCTAAACTATCAATGTCCTGTTTCAGTCAATTACTATCATCCTGATTGTCTGTCCATTCTGCTAAACTATCAATGTCCTGTTTCAGTCAATTACTATCATCCTGACTGTCTGTCCATTCTGCTAAACTATCAATGTCCTGTTTCAGTCAATTACTATCATTCTGAATCTCTGACCATTCTGCTAAATTATCAATGTCCTGTTTCAGTCAATTACTATCATTCAGACTGTCTGTCCATTCTGCTAAACTATCAATGTCCTGTTTCATTCAATTACTATCATCCTGACTGTCTGTCCATTCTGCGAAACTATCAATGACCTGTTTCATTCAATTACTATCATCCTGACTGTCTATCCATTCTGCTAAACTATCCATGTCCTGTTTCAGTCAATTACTATCATCCTGACTGTCTGTCCATTCTGCTAAATTATCAATGTCCTGTGTCGGTCAATTACTATCATCCAGACTGTCTGTCCATTCTGCTAAACTATCCATGTCCTGTTTCAGTCAATTACTATCATCCTGACTGTCTGTCCATTCTGCTAAACTATCCATGTCCTGTTTCATTCAATTACTATCATCCTGACTGTCTGTCCATTCTGCTAAACTATCCATGTCCTGTTTCAGTCAATTACTATCATCCTGACTCTCTGTCCATTCTGCTAAACTATTCAAGTCCTGTTTCAGTCAATTACTATCATCCTGACTGTCTGTCCATTCTGCTAAACTATCAATGTCCTGTTTCAGTCAATTACTATCATCCTGACTGTCTGTCCATTCTGCTAAACTATCAATGTCCTGTTTCAGTCAATTACTATCATCCTGATTGTCTGTCCATTCTGCTAAACTATCAATGTCCTGTTTCAGTCAATTACTATCATCCTGACTGTCTGTCCATTCTGCTAAACTATCAATGTCCTGTTTCAGTCAATTACTATCATCCTGACTGTCTGTCCATTCTGCTAAACTATCCATGTCATGTTTCATTCAATTACTATCATCCTGACTGTCTGTCCATTCTGCTAAACTATCCATGTCCTGTTTCAGTCAATTACTATCATCCTGACTCTCTGTCCATTCTGCTAAACTATTCAAGTCCTGTTTCAGTCAATTACTATCATCCTGACTGTCTGTCCATTCTGCTAAACTATCAATGTCCTGTTTCAGTCAATTACTATCATCCTGACTGTCTGTCCATTCTGCTAAACTATCAATGTCCTGTTTCAGTCAATTACTATCATCCTGATTGTCTGTCCATTCTGCTAAACTATCAATGTCCTGTTTCAGTCAATTACTATAATTCTGACTCTCTGACCATTCTGCTAAATTATCAATGTCCTGTTTCAGTCAATTACTATCATTCAGACTGTCTGTCCATTCTGCTAAACTATCAATGTCCTGTTTCAGTCAATTACTATCATCCTGACTGTCTGTCCATTCTGCTAAACTATCAATGACCTGTTTCAGTCAATTACTATCATCCTGACTGTCTGTCCATTCTGCTAAACTATCAATGCCCTGTTTCAGTCAATTACTATCATCCTGACTCTCTGACCATTCTGCTAAATTATCAATGTCCTGTTTCAGTCAATTACTATCATCCAGACTGTCTGTCCATTCTGCTAAATTATCAATGTCCTGTTTCAGTCAATTACTATCATCCTGACTGTCTATCCATTCTGCTAAACTATCCATGTCCTGTTTCAGTCAATTACTATCATCCGGACTGTCTGTCCATTCTGCTAAACTATCAATGTCCTGTTTCAGTCAATTACTATCATCCTGACTGTCTGTCCATTCTGCTAAACTATCAATGTCCTGTTTCAGTCATTTACTATCATCCTGACTGTCTGTCCATTCTGCTAAACTATCCATGTCCTGTTTCAGTCAATTATTATCATCCTGACTGGCTGTCCATTCTGCTAAACTATCCATGTCCTGTTTCAGTCATTTACTATCATCCTGACTGTCTGTCCATTCTGCTAAACTATCCATGTCCTGTTTCAGTCAATTACTATCATCCTGACTGTCTATCCATTCTGCTAAACTATCCATGTCCTGTTTCAGTCAATTACTATCATCCTGACTGTCTATCCATTCTGCTAAACTATCAATGTCCTGTTTCAGTCAATTACTATCATCCTGACTCTCTGTCCATTCTGCTAAACTATCCATGTCCTGTTTCATTCAATTACTTTCATCCTGACTGTCTGTCCATTCTGCTAACCTATCAATGTCCAGTTTCAGTCAATTACTATCATCCTGACTGTCTGTCCATTCTGCTAAACTATCCATGTCCTGTTTCAGTCAATTACTATCATCCTGAATCTCTGTCCATTCTGCTAAACTATCCAAGTCCTGTTTCAGTCAATTACTATCATCCTGACTGTCTGTCCATTCTGCTAAATTATCAATGTCCTGTTTCAGTCAATTACTATCATCCTGACTCTCTGTCCATTCTGCTAAACTATCCATGTCCTGTTTCAGTCAATTACTATCATACTGACTGTCTGTCCATTCTGCTAACCTATCAATGTCCAGTTTCAGACAATTACTATCATCCTGACTGTCTGTCCATTCTGCTAAACTATCCATGTCCTGTTTCAGTCAATTATTATCATCCTGACTGTCTGTCCATTCTGCTAAACTATCCATGTCCTGTTTCATTCATTTACTATCATCCTGACTGTCTGTCCATTCTGCTAAACTATCCATGTCCTGTTTCAGTCAATTACTATCATCCTGACTGTCTATCCATTCTGCTAAACTATCCATGTCCTGTTTCAGTCAATTACTATCATCCTGACTGTCTATCTATTCTGCTAAACTATCAATGTCCTGTTTCAGTCAATTACTATCATCCTGACTGTCTATCCATTCTGCTAAACTATCCATGTCCTGTTTCAGTCATTTACTATAATCCTGACTGTCTGTCCATTCTGATAAACTATCCATGTCCTGTTTCAGTCAATTACTGTCATCCTGACTGTCTGTCGATTCTGCTAAACTATCCATGTCCTGTTTCAGTCATTTACTATCATACTGACTGTCTGTCCATTCTGCTAAACTATCCATGTCCTGTTTCAGTCAATTACTATCATCCTGACTGTCTATCCATTCTGCTAAACTATCCATGTCCTGTTTCAGTCAATTACTATCATCCTGACTGTCTGTCCATTCTGCTAAACTATCCATGTCCTGTTTCAGTCAATTACTATCATCCTGACTGTCTTTCCATTCTGCTAAACTATCAATGTCCTGTTTCAGTCAATTACTATCATCCCGACTCTCTGTCCATTCTGCTAAACTATCCATGTCCTGTTTCAGTCATTTACTATCATCCTGACTGTCTATCCATTCTGCTAAACTATCCATGTCCTGTTTCAGTCAATTACTATCATCCTGACTGTCTGTCCATTCTGCTAAACTATCCATGTCCTGTTTCAGTCAATTAATATCATCCTGACTGTCTGTCCATTCTGCTAAACTATCCATGTCCTGTTTCAGTCATTTACTATCATCCTGACTGTCTGTCCATTCTGCTAAATTATCAATGTCCTGTTTCAGTCAATTACTATCATCCTGACTGTCTATCCATTCTGCTAAACTATCAATGTCCTGTTTCAGTCAATTACTATCATCCTGACTATCTGTCCATTCTGCTAAACTATCAATGACCTGTTTCAGTCAATTACTATCATCCTGACTGTCTGTCCATTCTGCTAAACTATCAATGCCCTGTTTCAGTCAATTACTATCATCCTGACTCTCTGACCATTCTGCTAAATTATCAATGTCCTGTTTCAGTCAATTACTATCATCCAGACTGTCTGTCCATTCTGCTAAATTATCAATGTCCTGTTTCAGTCAATTACTATCATCCTGACTGTCTATCCATTCTGCTAAACTATCCATGTCCTGTTTCAGTCAATTACTATCATCCGGACTGTCTGTCCATTCTGCTAAACTATCAATGTCCTGTTTCAGTCAATTACTATCATCCTGACTGTCTGTCCATTCTGCTAAACTATCAATGTCCTGTTTCAGTCATTTACTATCATCCTGACTGTCTGTCCATTCTGCTAAACTATCCATGTCCTGTTTCAGTCAATTATTATCATCCTGACTGGCTGTCCATTCTGCTAAACTATCCATGTCCTGTTTCAGTCATTTACTATCATCCTGACTGTCTGTCCATTCTGCTAAACTATCCATGTCCTGTTTCAGTCAATTACCATCATCCTGACTGTCTATCCATTCTGCTAAACTATCCATGTCCCGTTTCAGTCAATTACTATCATCCTGACTGTCTATCCATTCTGCTAAACTATCAATGTCCTGTTTCAGTCAATTACTATCATCCTGACTCTCTGTCCATTCTGCTAAACTATCCATGTCCTGTTTCATTCAATTACTTTCATCCTGACTGTCTGTCCATTCTGCTAACCTATCAATGTCCAGTTTCAGTCAATTACTATCATCCTGACTGTCTGTCCATTCTGCTAAACTATCCATGTCCTGTTTCAGTCAATTACTATCATCCTGAATCTCTGTCCATTCTGCTAAACTATCCAAGTCCTGTTTCAGTCAATTACTATCATCCTGACTGTCTGTCCATTCTGCTAAATTATCAATGTCCTGTTTCAGTCAATTACTATCATCCTGACTCTCTGTCCATTCTGCTAAACTATCCATGTCCTGTTTCAGTCAATTACTATCATACTGACTGTCGGTCCATTCTGCTAACCTATCAATGTCCAGTTTCAGACAATTACTATCATCCTGACTGTCTGTCCATTCTGCTAAACTATCCATGTCCTGTTTCAGTCAATTATTATCATCCTGACTGTCTGTCCATTCTGCTAAACTATCCATGTCCTGTTTCATTCATTTACTATCATCCTGACTGTCTGTCCATTCTGCTAAACTATCCATGTCCTGTTTCAGTCAATTACTATCATCCTGACTGTCTATCCATTCTGCTAAACTATCCATGTCCTGTTTCAGTCAATTACTATCATCCTGACTGTCTATCTATTCTGCTAAACTATCAATGTCCTGTTTCAGTCAATTACTATCATCCTGACTGTCTATCCATTCTGCTAAACTATCCATGTCCTGTTTCAGTCATTTACTATAATCCTGACTGTCTGTCCATTCTGATAAACTATCCATGTCCTGTTTCAGTCAATTACTATCATCCTGACTGTCTGTCCATTCTGCTAAACTATCCATGTCCTGTTTCAGTCATTTACTATCATACTGACTCTCTGTCCATTCTGCTAAACTATCCATGTCCTGTTTCAGTCATTTACTATCATACTGACTGTCTGTCCATTCTGCTAAACTATCCATGTCCTGTTTCAGTCAATTACTATCATCCTGACTGTCTGTCCATTCTGCTAATCTATCCATGTCCTGTTTCAGTCAATTACTATCATCCTGACTGTCTTTCCATTCTGCTAAACTATCAATGTCCTGTTTCAGTCAATTACTATCATCCCGACTCTCTGTCCATTCTGCCAAACTATCCATGTCCTGTTTCAGTCATTTACTATCATCCTGACTGTCTATCCATTCTGCTAAACTATCCATGTCCTGTTTCAGTCAATTACTATCATCCTGACTGTCTGTCCATTCTGCTAAACTATCCATGTCCTGTTTCAGTCAATTAATATCATCCTGACTGTCTGTCCATTCTGCTAAACTATCCATGTCCTGTTTCAGTCATTTACTATCATCCTGATCCTCTGTCCATTCCGCTAAACTATCAATGTCCTGTTTCAGTCAATTACTATCATCCTGACTGTCTGACCATTCTGCTAAACTATCCATGTCCTGTTTCAGTCAATTACTATCATCCTGACTGTCGGTCCATTCTGCTAAACTATCAATGTCCTGTTTCAGTCAATTACTATCATCCTGACTGTCTGTCCATTCTGCTAACCTATCAATGTCCTGTTTCAGTCAATTACTATCATCCTGACTGTCTGTCCATTCTGCTAAACTATCAATGTCCTGTTTCAGTCAATTACTATCATCCTGACGGTCTGTCCATTCTGCTAAACTATCAATGTCCTGTTTCAGTCAATTACTATCATCCTGATCCTCTGTCTATTCTGCTAAACTATCAATGTCCTGTTTCAGTCAATTACTATCATCCTGACTGTCTGTCCATTCTGCTAAACTATCAATGTCCTGTTTCAGTCAATTACTATCATCCTGACTGTCTGTCCATTCTGCGAAACTATCAATGTCCTGTTTCAGTCAATTACTATCATCCTGACTGTCTGTCCATTCTGCTAAACTATCAATGTCCTGTTTCACTCAATTATTATCATCCTGACTGTCTGTCCATTCTGCTAAACTATCAATGTCCTGTTTCAGTCAATTACTATCATCCTGACTGTCTGTCCATTCTGCTAACCTATCAATATCCTGTTTCAGTCAATTACTATCATGCTGACTGTCTGTCCATTCTGCTAAACTATCCATGTCCTGTTTCAGTCAATTACTATCATCCTGACTGTCTGTCCATTCTGCTAAACTATCAATGTCCTGTTTCAGTCAATTCCTATCATCCTGACTCTCTGTCCATTCTGCTAAACTATCCATGTCCTGTTTCAGTCAATTATTTTCATCCTGACTCTCTGTCCATTCTGCTAAACTATCCATGTCCTGTTTCAGTCAATTACTATCATCCTGACTGTCTGTCCATTCTGCTAAAATATCCATGTCCTGTTTCAGTCAATTACTATCATCCTGACTGTCTGTCCATTCTGCTAACATATCAATGTCCTGTTTCATTCAATTACTATCATCCTGACTGTCTGTCCATTCTGCTAAACTATCCATGTCCTGTTTCAGTCAATTACTATCATCCTGACTGTCTGTCCATTCTGATAACATATCAATGTCCTGTTTCATTCAATTACTATCATGCTGACTTTCTGTCCATTCTGCTAATCTATCCATGTCCTGTTTCAGTCAATTACTATCATCCTGACTGTCTTTCCATTCTGCTAAACTATCAATGTCCTGTTTCAGTCAATTACTATCATCCCGACTCTCTGTCCATTCTGCCAAACTATCCATGTCCTGTTTCAGTCATTTACTATCATCCTGACTGTCTATCCATTCTGCTAAACTATCCATGTCCTGTTTCAGTCAATTACTATCATCCTGACTGTCTGTCCATTCTGCTAAACTATCCATGTCCTGTTTCAGTCAATTAATATCATCCTGACTGTCTGTCCATTCTGCTAAACTATCCATGTCCTGTTTCAGTCATTTACTATCATCCTGATCCTCTGTCCATTCCGCTAAACTATCAATGTCCTGTTTCAGTCAATTACTATCATCCTGACTGTCTGACCATTCTGCTAAACTATCCATGTCCTGTTTCAGTCAATTACTATCATCCTGACTGTCTGTCCATTCTGCTAAACTATCAATGTCCTGTTTCAGTCAATTACTATCATCCTGACTGTCTGTCCATTCTGCTAACCTATCAATGTCCTGTTTCAGTCAATTACTATCATCCTGACTGTCTGTCCATTCTGCTAAACTA
This sequence comes from Heterodontus francisci, assembly GCF_036365525.1. NCBI lineage: Eukaryota > Metazoa > Chordata > Chondrichthyes > Heterodontiformes > Heterodontidae > Heterodontus > Heterodontus francisci. The sequence goes on along the minus strand of NC_090398.1, from coordinate 68,498,934 downwards.
TCAATGTCCTGTTTCAGTCAATTACTATCATCCTGACGGTCTGTCCATTCTGCTAAACTATCAATGTCCTGTTTCAGTCAATTACTATCATCCTGATCCTCTGTCTATTCTGCTAAACTATCAATGTCCTGTTTCAGTCAATTACTATCATCCTGATTGTCTGTCCATTCTGCTAAACTATCAATGTCCTGTTTCAGTCAATTACTATCATCCTGACTGTCTGTCCATTCTGCGAAACTATCAATGTCCTGTTTCAGTCAATTACTATCATCCTGACTGTCTGTCCATTCTGCTAAACTATCAATGTCCTGTTTCACTCAATTATTATCATCCTGACTGTCTGTCCATTCTGCTAAACTATCCATGTCCTGTTTCAGTCAATTACTATCATCCTGACTGTCTGTCCATTCTGCTAAACTATCAATGTCCTGTTTCAGTCAATTACTATCATCCTGACAGTCTGTCCATTCTGCTAAACTATCCATGTCCTGTTTCAGTCAATTACTATCATCCTGACTGTCTGTCCATTCTGCTAAACTATCAATGTCCTGTTTCAGTCAATTACTATCATCCTGATCCTCTGTCCATTCTGCTAACCTATCAATATCCTGTTTCAGTCAATTACTATCATGCTGACTGTCTGTCCATTCTGCTAAACTATCCATGTCCTGTTTCAGTCAATTACTATCATCCTGACTGTCTGTCCATTCTGCTAATCTATCAATGTCCTGTTTCAGTCAATTCCTATCATCCTGACTCTCTGTCCATTCTGCTAAACTATCCATGTCCTGTTTCAGTCAATTATTTTCATCCTGACTCTCTGTCCATTCTGCTAAACTATCCATGTCCTATTTCAGTCAATTACTATCATCCTGACTGTCTGTCCATTCTGCTAAAATATCCATGTCCTGTTTCAGTCAATTACTATCATCCTGACTGTCTGTCCATTCTGCTAACATATCAATGTCCTGTTTCATTCAATTACTATCATCCTGACTGTCTGTCCATTCTGCTAAACTATCCATGTCCTGTTTCAGTCAATTACTATCATCCTGACTGTCTGTCCATTCTGATAACATATCAATGTCCTGTTTCATTCAATTACTATCATGCTGACTGTCTGTCCATTCTGCTAAACTATCCATGTCCTGTTTCAGTCAATTACTATCATCCTGACTGTCTATCCATTCTGCTAAACTATCAATGTCCTGTTTCAGTCAATTACTATCATCCTGACTCTCTGTCCATTCTGCTAAACTATCCATGTCCTGTTTCAGTCAATTATTATCATCCTGACTCTCTGTCCATTCTGCTAAACTATCAATGTCCTGTTTCAGTCAATTACTATCATCCTGACTGTGTGTCCATTCTGCGAAACTATCAATGTCCTGTTTCAGTCAATTACTATCATCCTGACTGTCTGTCCATTCTGCTAAACTATCCATGTCCTGCTTCAGTCAATTACTATCATCCTGACTGTCGATCCAATCTGCTAAACTATGCATGTCCTGTTTCAGTCAATTACTATCATCCTGACTGTCTGTCCATTCTGCTAAACTATCAATGTCCTGTTTCAGTCAATTACTATCATCCTGACTGTCTGTCCATTCTGCTAAACTATCCATGTCCTGTTTCAGTCAATTATTATCATCCTGACTCTCTGTCCATTCTGCTAAACTATCAATGACCTGTTTCAGTCAATTACTATCATCCTGACTGTCTGTCCATTCTGCTAAACTATCAATGTCCTGTTTCAGTCAATTACTATCATCCTGACTCTCTGTCCATTCTGCTAAACTATCCATGTCCTGTTTCAGTCAATTATTATCATCCTGACTCTCTGTCCATTCTGCTAACCTATCAATGTCCTGTTTCAGTCAATTACTATCATCCTGACTCTCTGTCCATTCTGCTAAACTATCAATGTCCTGTTTCAGTCAATGACTATCATCCTGACTGTGTGTCCATTCTGCTAACCTATCAATGTCCTGTTTCAGTCAATTACTATCATCCTGACTGTCTATCCATTCTGCTAAACTATGCATGTCCTGTTTCAGTCAATTACTATCATCCTGACTGTCTATCCATTCTGCTAAACTATCAATGTCCTGTTTCAGTCAATTACTATCATCCTGACTGTCTGTCCATTCTGCTACACTATCAATGTCCTGTTTCAGTCAATTACTATCATCCTGACTGTCTGTCCATTCTGCTAAACTATCCATGTCCTGTTTCAGTCAATTACTATCATCCTGACTGTCTGTCCATTCTGCTAAACTATCCATGTCCTGTTTCAGTCAATTACTATCATCCTGACTGTCTGTCCATTCTGCTAAACTATCCATGTCCTGTTTCAGTCAATTATTATCATCCTGACTCTCTGTCCATTCTGCTAAAGTATCAATGTTCTGTTTCAGTCAATTACTATCATCCTGACTGTCGATCCATTCTGCTAAACTATCAATGTCCTGTTTCAGTCAATTACTATCATCCTGACTGTCTGTCCATTCTGCTACACTATCAATGTCCTGTTTCAGTCAATTATTATCATCCTGACTGTCTGTCCATTCTGCTAAACTATCAATGTCCTGTTTCAGTCATTTACTATCATCCTGACTGTCTGTCCATTCTGCTAAACTATCCATGTCCTGTTTCAGTCAATTACTATCATCCTGACTGTCTGTCCATTCTGCTAAACTATCCATGTCCTGTTTCAGTCAATTACTATCATCCTGACTGTCTGTCCATTCTGCTAAACTATCCCTGTCCTGTTTCAGTCAATTACTATCATCCTGACTGTCTGTCCATTCTGCTAAACTATCCATGTCCTGTTTCAGTCAATTACTATCATCCTGACTGTCTGTCCATTGTGCTAAACTATCCATGTCCTGTTTCAGTCAATTATTATCATCCTGACTCTCTGTCCATTCTGCTAAACTATCAATGTCCTGTTTCAGTCAATTACTATCATCCTGACTGTCGATCCATTCTGCTAAACTATCAATGTCCTGTTTCAGTCAATTACTATCATCCTGACTGTCTGTCCATTCTGCTAACCTATCAATGTCCTGTTTCAGTGAATTACTATCATCCTGATCCTCTGTCCATTCTGCTAAACTATCCATGTCCTGTTTCACTCAATTAATATCATCCTGACTGTCTGTCCATTCTGCTAAACTATCCATGTCCTGTTTCAGTCAATTACTATCATCCTGCCTCTCTGTCCATTCTGCTAAACTATCCATGTCCTGTTTCAGTCAATTACTATCATCCTGACTGTCTGTCCATTCTGCTAAACTATCAATGTCCTGTTTCAGTCAATTACTATCATCCTGACTCTCTGTCCATTCTGCTAAACTATCAGTGTCCTGTTTCAGTCAATTACTATCATCCTGACTGTCTGTCCATTCTGCTAACCTATCAGTGTCCTGTTTCAGTCAATTACTATCATCCTGACTGTCTGTCCATTCTGCTAAACTATCCATGTCCTGTTTCAGTCAATTACTATCATCCTGACTCTCTGTCCATTCTGCTAACCTATCAATGTCCTGTTTCAGTGAATTACTATCATCCTGATCCTCTGTCCATTCTGCTAAACTATCCATGTCCTGTTTCACTCAATTAATATCATCCTGACTGTCTGTCCATTCTGCTAAACTATCCATGTCCTGTTTCAGTCAATTACTATCATCCTGACTGTCTGTCCATTCTGCTAAACTATCCATGTCCTGTTTCAGTCAATTACTATCATCCTGACAGTCTGTCCATTCTGCTAAACTATCCATGTCCTGTTTCAGTCAATTACTATCATCCTGCCTGTCTGTCCATTCTGCTAAACTATCCATGTACTGTTTCTGTCAATTACTATCATCCTGACAGTCTGTCCATTCTGCTAAACTATCCATGTCCTGTTTCAGTCAATTACTATCATCCTGACTGTCTGTCCATTCTGCTAAACTATCAATGTCCTGTTTCAGTCAATTACTATCATCCTGACTCTCTGTCCATTCTGCTAAACTATCAGTGTCCTGTTTCAGTCAATTACTATCATCCTGACTGTCTGTCCATTCTGCTAAACTATCCATGTCCTGTTTCAGTCAATTACTATCATCCTGACTGTCTGTCCATTGTGCTAAACTATCCATGTCCTGTTTCAGTCAATTATTATCATCCTGACTCTCTGTCCATTCTGCTAAACTATCAATGTCCTGTTTCAGTCAATTACTATCATCCTGACTGTCGATCCATTCTGCTAAACTATCAATGTCCTGTTTCAGTCAATTACTATCATCCTGACTGTCTGTCCATTCTGCTAACCTATCAATGTCCTGTTTCAGTGAATTACTATCATCCTGATCCTCTGTCCATTCTGCTAAACTATCCATGTCCTGTTTCACTCAATTAATATCATCCTGACTGTCTGTCCATTCTGCTAAACTATCCATGTCCTGTTTCAGTCAATTACTATCATCCTGCCTGTCTGTCCATTCTGCTAAACTATCCATGTCCTGTTTCAGTCAATTACTATCATCCTGACTGTCTGTCCATTCTGCTAAACTATCAATGTCCTGTTTCAGTCAATTACTATCATCCTGACTCTCTGTCCATTCTGCTAAACTATCAGTGTCCTGTTTCAGTCAATTACTATCATCCTGACTGTCTGTCCATTCTGCTAACCTATCAGTGTCCTGTTTCAGTCAATTACTATCATCCTGACTGTCTGTCCATTCTGCTAAACTATCCATGTCCTGTTTCAGTCAATTACTATCATCCTGACTCTCTGTCCATTCTGCTAACCTATCAATGTCCTGTTTCAGTGAATTACTATCATCCTGATCCTCTGTCCATTCTGCTAAACTATCCATGTCCTGTTTCACTCAATTAATATCATCCTGACTGTCTGTCCATTCTGCTAAACTATCCATGTCCTGTTTCAGTCAATTACTATCATCCTGACTGTCTGTCCATTCTGCTAAACTATCCATGTCCTGTTTCAGTCAATTACTATCATCCTGACAGTCTGTCCATTCTGCTAAACTATCCATGTCCTGTTTCAGTCAATTACTATCATCCTGCCTGTCTGTCCATTCTGCTAAACTATCCATGTACTGTTTCAGTCAATTACTATCATCCTGACAGTCTGTCCATTCTGCTAAACTATCCATGTCCTGTTTCAGTCAATTACTATCATCCTGACTGTCTGTCCATTCTGCTAAACTATCAATGTCCTGTTTCAGTCAATTACTATCATCCTGACTCTCTGTCCATTCTGCTAAACTATCAGTGTCCTGTTTCAGTCAATTACTATCATCCTGACTGTCTGTCCATGCTGCTAAACTATCAATGTCCTGTTTCAGTCAATTACTATCATCCTGACTCTCTGTCCATTCTGCTAAACTATCAGTGTCCTGTTTCAGTCAATTACTATCATCCTGACTGTCTGTCCATTCTGCTAAACTATCCATGTCCTGTTTCAGTCAATTACTAACATCCTGACTGTCTGTCCATTCTGCTAAACTATCCATGTCCTGTTTCAGTCAATTATTTTCATCCTGACTCTCTGTCCATTCTGCTAAACTATCAATGTCCTGTTTCAGTCAATTACTATCATCCTGACTGTCTGTCCATTCTGCTAAACTATCCATGTCCTGTTTCAGTCAATTACTATCATCCTGACTGTCTGTCCATTCTGCTAACCTATCAATGTCCTATTTCATTCAATTACTATCATGCTGACTGTCTGTCCATTCTGCTAAACTATCCATGTCCTGTTTCAGTCAATTACTATCATCCTGACTGTCTGTCCATTCTGCTAAACTATCAATGTCCTGTTTCAGTCAATTACTATCATCCTGACTCTCTGTCCATTCTGCTAAACTATCAATGTCCTGTTGCAGTCAATTACTATCATCCTGACTGTCTGTCCATTCTGCTAAACTATCAATGTCCTGTTTCAGTCAATTACTATCATCCTGACTGTCTGTCCATTCTGCTAAACTATCTATGTCCCGTTTCAGTCAATTCCTATCATCCTGACTGTCTGTCCATTCTGCTAAACTATCTATGTCCCGTTTCACTCAATTACTATCATCCTGACTGTGTGTCCATTCTGCTAACCTATCAATGTCCTGTTTCAGTCAATTACTATCATCCTGACTGTCTGTCCATTCTGCTAAACTATCCATGTCCTGTTTCAGTCAATTACTATCATCCTGACTGTCTATCCATTCTGCTAAACTATCAATGTTCTGTTTCAGTCAATTACTATCATCCTGACTGTCTGTCCATTCTGCTAAACTATCCATGTCCTGTTTCAGTCAATTAAAATCATCCTGACTGTCAATCCATTCTGCTAAACTATCAATGTCCTGTTTCTGTCAATTACTATCATCCTGACTGTCTATCCATTCTACTAAACTATCAATGTCCTGTTTCAGTCAATTACTATCATCCTGACTGTCTGTCCATTCTGCTAAACTATCAATGTCCTGTTTCAGTCAATTACTATCATCCTGACTGTCTGTCCATTCTGCTAAACTATCCATGTCCTTTTTCAGTCAATTACTATCATCCTGACTGTCTGTCCATTCTGCTAAACTATCAATGTCCTGTTTCAGTCAATTACTATCATCCTGACTGTCTGTCCATTCTGCTAAACTATCCATGTCATGTTTCAGTCAATTACTATCATCATGACTGTCTGTCCATTCTGCTAAACTATCAATGTCCTGTTTCAGTCAATTACTATCATCCTGACTGTCTGTCCATTCTGCTAAACTATCCATGTACTGCTCAGTCAATTACTATCATCCTGACTGTCTGTCCATTCTGCTAAACTATCCATGTCCTGTTTCAGTCAATTACTATCATCCTGACTGTCTGTCCATTCTGCTAAACTATCCATGTCCTGTTTCAGTCAATTATTATCATCCTGACTCTCTGTCCATTCTGCTAAACTATCAATGTCCTGTTTCAGTCAATTACTATCATCCTGACTGTCTATCCATTCTGCTAAACTATCAATGTCCTGTTTCAGTCAATTACTATCATCCTGACTGTCTGTCCATTCTGCTAACATATCAAAGTCCTGTTTCAGTCAATTACTATCATCCTGATCTTCTGTCCATTCTGCTAAACTATCCATGTCCTGTTTCACTCAATTACTATCATCCTGACTGTCTGTCCATTCTGCTAAACTATCCATGTCCTGTTTCAGTCAATTACTATCATCCTGACTGTCTGTCTATTCTGCTAAACTATCCATGTCCTGTTTCAGTCATTTACTATCATCCTGACTGTCTGTCCATTCTGCTAAACTATCCATGTCCTGTTTCAGTCAATTACTATCATCCTGACTGTCTGTCCATTCAGCTAAACTATCCATGTCCTGTTTCAGTCATTTACTAGCATCCTGACTGTCTATCCATTCTGCTAAACTATCCATGTCCTGCTTCAGTCAATTACTATCATCCTGACTGTATGTCCATTCTGCTAAACTATCCATGTCCTGTTCCAGTCATTTACTATCATCCTGACTGTCTATCCATTCTGCTAAACTATCCATGTCCTGTTTCAGTCATTTACCATCATCCTGACTCTCTGTCCATTCTGCTAAACTATCCATGTCCTGTTTCAGTCAATTATTATCATCCTGACTGTCTGTCCATTCTGCTAAACTATCAATGTCCTGTTTCAGTCAATTACTATCATCCTGACTGTTTGTCCATTCTGCTAAACTATCTATGTCCCGTTTCTGTCAATTACTATCATCCTGACTGTCTGTCAATTCTGCTAAATTATCAATGTCCTGTTTCAGTCAATGACTATCATCCTGACTGTGTGTCCATTCTGCTAAACTATCAATGTCCTGTTTCAGTCAATTACTATCATCCTGATGTCTGTCCATTCTGCTAAACTATCCATGTCCTGCTTCAGTCAATTACTATCATCCTGACTGTCTATCCATTCTGCTAAACTATCAATGTCCTGTTTCAGTCAATTACTATCATCCTGACTGTCTGTCCATTCTGCTAAACTATCCATGTCCTGTTTCAGTCAATTACTATCATCCTGACTGTCTATCCATTCTGCTAAACTATCCATGTCCTGTTTCAGTCAATTACTATCATCCTGACTGTCTATCCATTCTGCTAAACTATCAATGTCCTGTTTCAGTCAATTACTATCATCCTGACTGTCTGTACATTCTGCTAACCTATCAATGTCCTGTTTCAGTCAATTACAATCATCCTGATCCTCTGTCCATTCTGCTAAACTATCCATGTCCTGTTTCACTCAATTACTATCATCCTGACTGTCTGTCCATTCTGCTAAACTATCCATGTCCTGTTTCAGTCATTTACTATCATCCTGACAGTCTGTCCATTCTGCTAAACTATCCATGTCCTGTTTCAGTCAATTACTATCATCCTGACAGTCTGTCCATTCTGCTAAACTATCCATGTCCTGTTTCAGTCATTTACTATCATCCTGACTGTCTATCCATTCTGCTAAACTATCCATGTCCTGTTTAAGTCAATTACTATCATCCTGACTGTCTGTCCATTCTGCTAAACTATCCATGTCCTGTTTCAGTCATTTACTATCATCCTGACTGTCTATCCATTCTGCTAATCTATCCATGTCCAGTTTCAGTCATTTACTATCATCCTGACTCTCTGTCCATTCTGCTAAACTATCCATGTCCTGTTTCAGTCAATTATTATCATCCTGAGTCTCTGTCCATTCTGCTAAACTATCAATGTCCTGTTTCAGTCAATTACTATCATCCTGACTCTCTGTCCATTCTGCTAAACTATCAAAGTCCTGTTTCAGTCAATTACTATCATCCTGACTGTCTGTCCATTCTGCTAAAGTATCAATGTGCTGTTTCAGTCAATTACTATCATCCTGACTGTCTGTCCATTCTGCTAAACTATCTATGTCCCGTTTCAGTCAATTACTATCATCCTGACTGTCTGTCCATTCTGCTAAATTGTCAATGTCCTGTTTCAGTCAATGACTATCATCCTGACTGTGTCTCCATTCTGCTAACCTATCAATGTCCTGTTTCAGTCAATTACTATCATCCTGACTGTCTGTCCATTCTGCTAAACTATCCATGTCCTGCTTCAGTCAATTAGTATCAACCTGACTGTCTATCCATTCTGCTATACTATCCATGTCCTGTTTCAGTCAATTACTATCATCCTGACTGTCTATTCATTCTGCTAAACTATCAATGTCCTGTTTCAGTCAATTACTATCATCCTGACTGTCTGTCCATTCTGCTAAACTATCCATGTCCTGTTTCAGTCAATTACTATCATCCTGACTGTCTATCCATTCTGCTAAACTATCCATGTCCTGTTTCAGTCAATTACTATCATCCTGACTGTCTATCCATTCTGCTAAACTATCAATGTCCTGTTTCAGTCAATTACTATCATCCTGACTGTCTGTCCATTCTGCTAACCTATCAATGTCCTGTTTCAGTCAATTACAATCATCCTGATCCTCTGTCCATTCTGCTAAACTATCCATGTCCTGTTTCACTCAATTACTATCATCCTGACTGTCTGTCCATTCTGCTAAACTATCCATGTCCTGTTTCAGTCAATTACTATCATCCTGACTGTCTGTCCATTCTCCTAAACTATCCATGTCCTGTTTCAGTCATTTACTATCATCCTGACTGTCTGTCCATTCTGCTAAACTATCCATGTCCTGTTTCAGTCAATTACTATCATCCTGACTGTCTGTCCATTCTGCTAAACTATCCATGTCCTGTTTCAGTCAATTACTATCATCCTGACTGTCTGTCCATTCTGCTAAACTATCCATGTCCTGTTTCAGTCATTTACCATCATCCTGACTGTCTATCCATTCTGCTAAACTATCCATGTCCTGTTTCAGTCAATTACTATCATCCTGACTGTCTGTCCATTCTGCTAAACTATCCATGTCCTGTTTCAGTCATGTACTATCATCCTGACTGTCTATCCATTCTGCTAAACTATCCATGTCCTGTTTCAGTCATTTACTATCATTCTGACTCTCTGTCCATTCTGCTAAACTATCCATGTCCTGTTTCAGTCAATTATGATCATCCTGACTGTCTATCCATTCTGCTAAACTTTCCATGTCCTGTTTCAGTCAATTACTATCATCCTGACTGTCTGTCCATTCTGCTAAACTAAAAATGTCCCGTTTCAGTCAATTACTATCATCCTGACTGTCTGTCCATTCTGCTAAATTATCAATGTCCTGTTTCAGTCAATGACTATCATCCTGACTGTGTGTCCATTCTGCTAACCTATCAATGTCTTGTTTCAGTAAATTACTATCATCCTGACTGTCTGTTCATTCTGCTAAACTATCCATGTCCTGCTTCAGTCAATTACTGTCATCCTGACTGTCTATCCATTCTGCTAAACTATCCATGTCCTGTTTCAGTCAATTACTATCATCCTGACTGTCTATCCATTCTGCTAAACTATCAATGTCCTGTTTCAGTCAATTACTATCATCCTGACTCTCTGTCCATTCTGCTAAACTATCAAAGTCCTGTTTCAGTCAATTACTATCATCCTGACTGTCTGTCCATTCTGCTAAAGTATCAATGTGCTGTTTCAGTCAATTACTATCATCCTGACTGTCTGTCCATTCTGCTAAACTATCTATGTCCCGTTGCAGTCAATTACTATCATCCTGACTGTCTGTCCATTCTGCTAAATTATCAATGTCCTGTTTCAGTCAATGACTATCATCCTGACTGTGTGTCCATTCTGCTAACCTATCAATGTCCTGTTTCAGTCAATTACTATCATCCTGACTGTCTGTCCATTCTGCTAAACTATCCATGTCCTGCTTCAGTCAATTAGTATCATCCTGACTGTCTATCCATTCTGCTATACTATCCATGTCCTGTTTCAGTCAATTACTATCATCCTGACTGTCTATCCATTCTGCTAAACTATCAATGTCCTGTTTCAGTCAATTACTATCATCCTGACTGTCTATCCATTCTGCTAAACTATCCATGTCCTGTTTCAGTCAATTACTATCATCCTGACTGTCTATCCATTCTGCTAAACTATCCATGTCCTGTTTCAGTCAATTACTATCATCCTGACTGTCTGTCCATTCTGCTAAACTATCCATGTCCTGTTTCAGTCAATTACTATCATCCTGACTGTCTATCCATTCTGCTAAACTATCAATGTCCTGTTTCAGTCAATTACTATCATCCTGACTGTCTATCCATTCTGCTAAACTATCAATGTCCTGTTTCAGTCAATTACTATCATCCTGACTGTCTGTCCATTCTGCTAACCTATCAATGTCCTGTTTCAGTCAATTACAATCATCCTGATCCTCTGTCCATTCTGCTAAACTATCCATGTCCTGTTTCACTCAATTACTATCATCCTGACTGTCTGTCCATTCTGCTAAACTATCCATGTCCTGTTTCAGTCAATTACTATCATCCTGACTGTCTGTCCATTCTCCTAAACTATCCATGTCCTGTTTCAGTCATTTACTATCATCCTGACTATCTGTCCATTCTGCTAAACTATCCATGTCCTGTTTCAGTCAATTACTATCATCCTGACTGTCTGTCCATTCTGCTAAACTATCCATGTCCTGTTGCAGTCAATTACTATCATCCTGACTGTCTATCCATTCTGCTAAACTATCCATGTCCTGTTTCAGTCATTTACTATCATCGTGACTGTCTATCCATTCTGCTAAACTATCCATGTCCTGTTTCAGTCAATTACTATCATCCTGACTGTCTGTCCATTCTGCTAAACTATCCATGTCTTGTTTCAGTCATGTACTATCGTCCTGACTGTCTATCCATTCTGCTAAACTATCCATGTCCTGTTTCATTCATTTACTATCATCCTGACTCTCTGTCCATTCTGCTAAACTATCCATGTCCTGTTTCAGTCAATTATTATCATCCTGACTGTCTATCCATTCTGCTAAACTATCCATGTCCTGTTTCAGTCAATTACTATCATCCTGACTGTCTGTCCATTCTGCTAAAGTATCAATGTCCTGTTTCAGTCAATTACTATCATCCTGACTGTCTGTCCATTCTGCTAAACTAAAAATGTCCCGTTTCAGTCAATTACTATCATCCTGACTGTCTGTCCATTCTGCTAAATTATCAATGTCCTGTTTCAGTCAATTACTATCATCCTGACTGTCTGTCCATTCTGCTAAATTATCAATGTCCTGTTTCAGTCAATGACTATCATCCTGACTGTGTGTCCATTCTGCTAACCTATCAATGTCTTGTTTCAGTAAATTACTATCATCCTGACTGTCTGTCCTTTCTGCTAAACTATCCATGTCCTGCTTCAGTCAATTACTGTCATCCTGACTGTCTATCCATTCTGCTAAACTATCCATGTCCTGTTTCAGTCAATTACTATCATCCTGACTGTCTATTCATTCTGCTAAACTATCAATGTCCTGTTTCAGTCAATTACTATCATCCTGACTGTCTGTCCATTCTGCTAAACTATCCATGTCCTGTTTCAGTCAATTACTATCATCCTGATCCTCTGTCCATTCTGCTAAACTATCCATGTCCTGTTTCAGTCAATTACTATCATCCTGATCCTCTGTCCATTCTGCTAAACTATCCATGTCCTGTTTCAGTCATTTACTATCATCCTGACTGTCTGTCCATTCTGCTAAACTATCCATGTCCTGTTTCAGTCAATTACTATCATCCTGACTGTCTATCCATTCTGCTAAACTATCCATGTCCTGTTTCAGTCAATTGCTATCATCCTGACTGTATGTCCATTCTGCTAAACTATCCATGTCCTGTTTCAGTCATTTACTATCATCCTGACTGTCTATCCATTCTGCTAAACTATCCATGTCCTGTTTCAGTCATTTACTATCATCCTGACTCTCTGTCCATTCTGCTAAACTATCCATGTCCTGTTTCAGTCAATTATTATCATCCTGACTCTCTGTCTATTCTGCTAAACTATCAATGTCCTGTTTCAGTCAATTACTATCATCCTGACTCTCTGTCCATTCTGCTAAACTATCAAAGTCCTGTTTCAGTCAATTGCTATCATCCTGACTGTCTGTCCATTCTGCTAAACTATCAATGTCCTGTTTCAGTCAATTACTATCATCCTGACTGTTTGTCCATTCTGCTAAACTATCTATGTCCCGTTTCTGTCAATTACTATCATCCTGACTGTCTGTCAATTCTGCTAAATTATCAATGTCCTGTTTCAGTCAATGACTATCATCCTGACTGTGTGTCCATTCTGCTAAACTATCAATGTCCTGTTTCAGTCAATTACTATCATCCTGATGTCTGTCCATTCTGCTAAACTATCCATGTCCTGCTTCAGTCAATTACTATCATCCTGACTGTCTATCCATTCTGCTAAACTATCAATGTCCTGTTTCAGTCAATTACTATCATCCTGACTGTCTGTCCATTCTGCTAAACTATCCATGTCCTGTTTCAGTCAATTACTATCATCCTGACTGTCTATCCATTCTGCTAAACTATCCATGTCCTGTTTCAGTCAATTACTATCATCCTGACTGTCTATCCATTCTGCTAAACTATCAATGTCCTGTTTCAGTCAATTACTATCATCCTGACTGTCTGTACATTCTGCTAACCTATCAATGTCCTGTTTCAGTCAATTACTATCATCCTGACTCTCTGTCCATTCTGCTAAACTATCCATGTCCTGTTTCACTCAATTACTATCATCCTGACTGTCTGTCCATTCTGCTAAACTATCCATGTCCTGTTTCAGTCATTTACTATCATCCTGACAGTCTGTCCATTCTGCTAAACTATCCATGTCCTGTTTCAGTCAATTACTATCATCCTGACAGTCTGTCCATTCTGCTAAACTATCCATGTCCTGTTTCAGTCATTTACTATCATCCTGACTGTCTATCCATTCTGCTAAACTATCCATGTCCTGTTTAAGTCAATTACTATCATCCTGACTGTCTGTCCATTCTGCTAAACTATCCATGTCCTGTTTCAGTCATTTACTATCATCCTGACTGTCTATCCATTCTGCTAATCTATCCATGTCCAGTTTCAGTCATTTACTATCATCCTGACTCTCTGTCCATTCTGCTAAACTATCCATGTCCTGTTTCAGTCAATTATTATCATCCTGAGTCTCTGTCCATTCTGCTAAACTATCAATGTCCTGTTTCAGTCAATTACTATCATCCTGACTCTCTGTCCATTCTGCTAAACTATCAAAGTCCTGTTTCAGTCAATTACTATCATCCTGACTGTCTGTCCATTCTGCTAAAGTATCAATGTGCTGTTTCAGTCAATTACTATCATCCTGACTGTCTGTCCATTCTGCTAAACTATCTATGTCCCGTTTCAGTCAATTACTATCATCCTGACTGTCTGTGCATTCTGCTAAATTGTCAATGTCCTGTTTCAGTCAATGACTATCATCCTGACTGTGTCTCCATTCTGCTAACCTATCAATGTCCTGTTTCAGTCAATTACTATCATCCTGACTGTCTGTCCATTCTGCTAAACTATCCATGTCCTGCTTCAGTCAATTAGTATCATCCTGACTGTCTATCCATTCTGCTATACTATCCATGTCCTGTTTCAGTCAATTACTATCATCCTGACTGTCTATTCATTCTGCTAAACTATCAATGTCCTGTTTCAGTCAATTACTATCATCCTGACTGTCTGTCCATTCTGCTAAACTATCCATGTCCTGTTTCAGTCAATTACTATCATCCTGACTGTCTATCCATTCTGCTAAACTATCCATGTCCTGTTTCAGTCAATTACTATCATCCTGACTGTCTATCCATTCTGCTAAACTATCAATGTCCTGTTTCAGTCAATTACTATCATCCTGACTGTCTGTCCATTCTGCTAACCTATCAATGTCCTGTTTCAGTCAATTACAATCATCCTGATCCTCTGTCCATTCTGCTAAACTATCCATGTCCTGTTTCACTCAATTACTATCATCCTGACTGTCTGTCCATTCTGCTAAACTATCCATGTCCTGTTTCAGACAATTACTATCATCCTGACTGTCTGTCCATTCTCCTAAACTATCCATGTCCTGTTTCAGTCATTTACTATCATCCTGACTGTCTGTCCATTCTGCTAAACTATCCATGTCCTGTTTCAGTCAATTACTATCATCCTGACTGTCTGTCCATTCTGCTAAACTATCCATGTCCTGTTTCACTCAATTACTATCATCCTGACTGTCTGTCCATTCTGCTAAACTATCCATGTCCTGTTTCAGTCATTTACCATCATCCTGACTGTCTATCCATTCTGCTAAACTATCCATGTCCTGTTTCAGTCAATTACTATCATCCTGACTGTCTGTCCATTCTGCTAAACTATCCATGTCCTGTTTCAGTCATGTACTATCATCCTGACTGTCTATCCATTCTGCTAAACTATCCATGTCCTGTTTCAGTCATTTACTATCATTCTGACTCTCTGTCCATTCTGCTAAACTATCCATGTCCTGTTTCAGTCAATTATGATCATCCTGACTGTCTATCCATTCTGCTAAACTTTCCATGTCCTGTTTCAGTCAATTACTATCATCCTGACTGTCTGTCCATTCTGCTAAACTAAAAATGTCCCGTTTCAGTCAATTACTATCATCCTGACTGTCTGTCCATTCTGCTAAATTATCAATGTCCTGTTTCAGTCAATGACTATCATCCTGACTGTGTGTCCATTCTGCTAACCTATCAATGTCTTGTTTCAGTAAATTACTATCATCCTGACTGTCTGTTCATTCTGCTAAACTATCCATGTCCTGCTTCAGTCAATTACTGTCATCCTGACTGTCTATCCATTCTGCTAAACTATCCATGTCCTGTTTCAGTCAATTACTATCATCCTGACTGTCTATCCATTCTGCTAAACTATCAATGTCCTGTTTCAGTCAATTACTATCATCCTGACTCTCTGTCCATTCTGCTAAACTATCCATGTCCTGCTTCAGTCAATTACTGTCATCCTGACTGTCTATCCATTCTGCTAAACTATCAATGTACTGTTTCAGTCAATTACTATCATCCTGACTCTCTGTCCATTCTGCTAAACTATCCATGTCCTGCTTCAGTCAATTACTGTCATCCTGACTGTCTATCCATTCTGCTAAACTATCCATGTCCTGTTTCAGTCAATTACTATCATCCTGACTGTCTATCCATTCTGCTAAACTATCCATGTCCTGTTTCAGTCAATTACTATCATCCTGACTGTCTGTCCATTCTGCTAAACTATCCATGTCCTGTTTCAGTCATTTACTATCATCCTGACTGTCTGTCCATTCTGCTAAACTATCCATGTCCTGTTTCAGTCAATTAATATCATCCTGACTGTCTATCCATTCTGCTAAACTATCCATGTCCTGTTTCAGTCAATTACTATCATCCTGACTGTCTATCCATTCTGCTAAACTATCAATGTCCTGTTTCAGTCAATTACTATCATCCTGACTGTCTGTCCATTCTGCTAACCTATCAATGTCCTGTTTCAGTCAATTACAATCATCCTGACTGTCTGTCCATTCTGCTAAACTATCCATGTCCTGTTTCAGTCAATTACTATCATCCTGACTGTCTGTCCATTCTGCTAAACTATCCATGTCCTGTTTCAGTCATTTACTATCATCCTGACTGTCTGTCCATTCTGCTAAACTATCCATGTCCTGTTTCAGTCAATTACTATCATCCTGACTGTCTGTCCATTCTGCTAAACTATCCATGTCCTGTTTCAGTCAATTACTATCATCCTGACTGTCTGTCCATTCTGCTAAACTATCCATGTCCTGTTTCAGTCATTTACTATCATCCTGACTGTCTATCCATTCTGCTAAACTACCCATGTCCTGTTTCAGTCAATTACTATCATCCTGACTGTCTGTCCATTCTGCTAAACTATCCATGTCAGTTTCAGTCATGTACTATCATCCTGACTGTCTATCCATGCTGCTAAACTATCCATGTCCTGTTTCAGTCATTTACTATCATCCTGACTGTCTGTCCATTCTGCTAAACTCTCCATGTCCTGTTTCAGTCAATTAATATCATCCTGACTGTCTATCCATTCTGCTAAACTATCCATGTCCTGTTTCAGTCAATTACTATCATCCTGACTGTCTATCCATTCTGCTAAACTATCAATGTCCTGTTTCAGTCAATTACTATCATCCTGACTGTCTGTCCATTCTGCTAACCTATCAATGTCCTGTTTCAGTCAATTACAATCATCCTGACTGTCTGTCCATTCTGCTAAACTATCCATGTCCTGTTTCAGTCAATTACTATCATCCTGACTGTCTGTCCATTCTGCTAAACTATCCATGTCCTGTTTCAGTCATTTACTATCATCCTGACTGTCTGTCCATTCTGCTAAACTATCCATGTCCTGTTTCAGTCAATTACTATCATCCTGACTGTCTGTCCATTCAGCTAAACTATCCATGTCCTGTTTCAGTCAATTACTATCATCCTGACTGTCTGTCCATTCTGCTAAACTATCCATGTCCTGTTTCAGTCATTTACTATCATCCTGACTGTCTATCCATTCTGGTAAACTACCCATGTCCTGTTTCAGTCAATTACTATCATCCTGACTGTCTGTCCATTCTGCTAAACTATCCATGTCAGTTTCAGTCATGTACTATCATCCTGACTGTCTATCCATGCTGCTAAACTATCCATGTCCTGTTTCAGTCATTTACTATCATCCTGACTCTCTGTCCATTCTGCTAAACTATCCATGTCCTGTTTCAGTCAATTATTATCATCCTGACTGTCTATCCATTCTGCTAAACTATCCATGTCCTGTTTCAGTCAATTACTATCATCCTGACTGTCTGTCCATTCTGCTAAAGTATCAATGTCCTGTTTCAGTCAATTACTATCATCCTGACTGCCTGTCCATTCTGCTAAACTAAAAATGTCCCGTTTCAGTCAATTACTATCATCCTGACTGTCTGTCCATTCTGCTAAATTATCAATGTCCTGTTTCAGTCAATGACTATCATCCTGACTGTGTGTCCATTCTGCTAACCTATCAATGTCTTGTTTCAGTAAATTACTATCATCCTGACTGTCTGTCCATTCTGCTAAACTATCCATGTCCTGCTTCAGTCAATTACTGTCATCCTGACTGTCTATCCATTCTGCTAAACTATCCATGTCCTGTTTCAGTCAATTACTATCATCCTGACTGTCTATCCATTCTGCTAAACTATCAATGTCCTGTTTCAGTCAATTACTATCATCCTGACTGTCTGTCCATTCTGCTAAACTATCCATGTCCTGTTTCAGTCAATTACTATCATCCTGACTGTCTATCCATTCTGCTAAACTATCCATGTCCTGTTTCAGTCAATTACTATCATCCTGACTGTCTATCCATTCTGCTAAACTATCAATGTCCTGTTTCAGTCAATTACTATCATCCTGACTGTCTGTCCATTCTGCTAACCTATCAATGTCCTGTTTCAGTCAATTACAATCATCCTGATCCTCTGTCCATTCTGCTAAACTATCCATGTCCTGTTTCACTCAATTACTATCATCCTGACTGTCTGTCCATTCTGCTAAACTATCCATGTCCTGTTTCAGTCAATTACTATCACCCTGACTGTCTGTCCATTCTGCTAAACTATCCATGTCCTGTTTCAGTCATTTACTATCATCCTGACTGTCTGTCCATTCTGCTAAACTATCCATGTCCTGTTTCAGTCAATTACTATCATCCTGACTGTCTGTCCATTCTGCTAAACTATCCATGTCCTGTTTCAGTCAATTACTATCATCCTGACTGTCTGTCCATTCTGATAAACTATCCATGTCCTGTTTCAGTCATTTACTATCATCCTGAATGTCTATCCATTCTGCTAAACTATCCATGTCCTGTTTCAGTCAATTACTATCATCCTGACTGTCTGTCCATTCTGCTAAACTATCCATGTCCTGCTTCAGTCAATTACTGTCATCCTGACTGTCTATCCATTCTGCTAAACTATCCATGTCCTGTTTCAGTCAATTACTATCATCCTGACTGTCTATCCATTCAGCTAAACTATCCATGTCCTGTTTCAGTCAATTACTATCATCCTGACTGTCTGTCCATTCTGCTAAACTATCCATGTCCTGTTTCAGTCATTTACTATCATCCTGACTGTCTGTCCATTCTGCTAAACTATCCATGTCCTGTTTCAGTCATTTACTATCATCCTGACTGTCTGTCCATTCTGCTAAACTATCCATGTCCTGTTTCAGTCAATTACTATCATCCTGACTGTATGTCCATTCTGCTAAACTATCCATGTCCTGTTTCAGTCAATTACAATCATCCTGATCCTCTGTCCATTCTGCTAAACTATCCATGTCCTGTTTCACTCAATTACTATCATCCTGACTGTCTGTCCATTCTGCTAAACTATCCATGTCCTGTTTCAGTCAATTACTATCATCCTGACTGTCTGTCAATTCTGCTAAACTATCCATGTCCTGTTTCAGTCATTTACTATCATCCTGACTGTCTGTCCATTCTGCTAAACTATCCATGTCCTGTTTCAGTCAATTACTATCATCCTGACTGTCTGTCCATTCTGCTAACCTATCAATGTCCTGTTTCAGTCAATTACAATCATCCTGATCCTCTGTCCATTCTGCTAAACTATCCATGTCCTGTTTCACTCAATTACTATCATCCTGACTGTCTGTCCATTCTGCTAAACTATCCATGTACTGTTTCAGTCAATTACTATCATCCTGACTGTCTGTCAATTCTGCTAAACTATCCATGTCCTGTTTCAGTCATTTACTATCATCCTGACTGTCTGTCCATTCTGCTAAACTATCCATGTCCTGTTTCAGTCAATTACTATCTTTCTGACTGTATGTCCATTCTGCTAAACTATCCATGTCCTGTTTCAGTCAATTACTATCATCCTGACTGTCTGTCCATTCTGCTAAACTATCCATGTCCTGTTTCAGTCATTTACTATCATCCTGACTGTCTATCCATTCTGCTAAACTACCCATGTCCTGTTTCAGTCAATTACTATCATCCTGACTGTCTGTCCATTCTGCTAAACTATCCATGTCTGTTTCAGTCATGTACTATCATCCTGACTGTCTATCCATGCTGCTAAACTATCCATGTCCTGTTTCAGTCATTTACTATCATCCTGACTCTCTGTCCATTCTGCTAAACTATCCATGTCCTGTTTCAGTCAATTATTATCATCCTGACTGTCTATCCATTCTGCTAAACTATCCATGTCCTGTTTCAGTCAATTACTATCATCCTGACTGTCTGTCCATTCTGCTAAAGTATCAATGTCCTGTTTCAGTCAATTACTATCATCCTGACTGCCTGTGCATTCTGCTAAACTAAAAATGTCCCGTTTCAGTCAATTACTATCATCCTGACTGTCTGTCCATTCTGCTAAATTATCAATGTCCTATTTCAGTCAATGACTATCATCCTGACTGTGTGTCCATTCTGCTAACCTATCAATGTCTTGTTTCAGTAAATTACTATCATCCTGACTGTCTGTCCATTCTGCTAAACTATCCATGTCCTGCTTCAGTCAATTACTGTCATCCTGACTGTCTATCCATTCTGCTAAACTATCCATGTCCTGTTTCAGTCAATTACTATCATCCTGACTGTCTATCCATTCTGCTAAACTATCAATGTCCTGTTTCAGTCAATTACTATCATCCTGACTGTCTGTCCATTCTGCTAAACTATCCATGTCCTGTCTCAGTCAATTACTATCATCCTGACTGTCTATCCATTCTGCTAAACTATCCATGTCCTGTTTCAGTCAATTACTATCATCCTGACTGTCTATCCATTCTGCTAAACTATCAATGTCCTGTTTCAGTCAATTACTATCATCCTGACTGTCTGTCCATTCTGCTAACCTATCAATGTCCTGTTTCAGTCAATTACAATCATCCTGATCCTCTGTCCATTCTGCTAAACTATCCATGTCCTGTTTCACTCAATTACTATCATCCTGACTGTCTGTCCATTCTGCTAAACTATCCATGTCCTGTTTCAGTCAATTACTATCACCCTGACTGTCTGTCCATTCTGCTAAACTATCCATGTCCTGTTTCAGTCATTTACTATCATCCTGACTGTCTGTCCATTCTGCTAAACTATCCATGTCCTGTTTCAGTCAATTACTATCATCCTGACTGTCTGTCCATTCTGCTAAACTATCCATGTCCTGTTTCAGTCAATTACTATCATCCTGACTGTCTGTCCATTCTGCTAAACTATCCATGTCCTGTTTCAGTCATTTACTATCATCCTGAATGTCTATCCATTCTGCTAAACTATCCATGTCCTGTTTCAGTCAATTACTATCATCCTGACTGTCTGTCCATTCTGCTAAACTATCCATGTCCTGTTTCAGTCAATTACTATCATCCTGACTGTCTGTCCATTCTGCTAAACTATCCATGTCTGTTTCAGTCATGTACTATCATCCTGACTGTCTATCCATGCTGCTAAACTATCCATGTCCTGTTTCAGTCATTTACTATCATCCTGACTCTCTGTCCATTCTGCTAAACTATCCATGTCCTGTTTCAGACAATTATTATCATCCTGACTGTCTATCCATTCTGCTAAACTATCCATGTCCTGTTTCAGTCAATTACTATCATCCTGACTGTCTGTCCATTCTGCTAAAGTATCAATGTCCTGTTTCAGTCAATTACTATCATCCTGACTGCCTGTGCATTCTGCTAAACTAAAAATGTCCCGTTTCAGTCAATTACTATCATCCTGACTGTCTGTCCATTCTGCTAAATTATCAATGTCCTATTTCAGTCAATGACTATCATCCTGACTGTGTGTCCATTCTGCTAACCTATCAATGTCTTGTTTCAGTAAATTACTATCATCCTGACTGTCTGTCCATTCTGCTAAACTATCCATGTCCTGCTTCAGTCAATTACTGTCATCCTGACTGTCTATCCATTCTGCTAAACTATCCATGTCCTGTTTCAGTCAATTACTATCATCCTGACTGTCTATCCATTCTGCTAAACTATCAATGTCCTGTTTCAGTCAATTACTATCATCCTGACTGTCTGTCCATTCTGCTAAACTATCCACGTCCTGTCTCAGTCAATTACTATCATCCTGACTGTCTATCCATTCTGCTAAACTATCCATGTCCTGTTTCAGTCAATTACTATCATCCTGACTGTCTATCCATTCTGCTAAACTATCAATGTCCTGTTTCAGTCAATTACTATCATCCTGACTGTCTGTCCATTCTGCTAACCTATCAATGTCCTGTTTCAGTCAATTACAATCATCCTGATCCTCTGTCCATTCTGCTAAACTATCCATGTCCTGTTTCACTCAATTACTATCATCCTGACTGTCTGTCCATTCTGCTAAACTATCCATGTCCTGTTTCAGTCAATTACTATCACCCTGACTGTCTGTCCATTCTGCTAAACTATCCATGTCCTGTTTCAGTCATTTACTATCATCCTGACTGTCTGTCCATTCTGCTAAACTATCCATGTCCTGTTTCAGTCAATTACTATCATCCTGACTGTCTGTCCATTCTGCTAAACTATCCATGTCCTGTTTCAGTCAATTACTATCATCCTGACTGTCTGTCCATTCTGCTAAACTATCCATGTCCTGTTTCAGTCATTTACTATCATCCTGAATGTCTATCCATTCTGCTAAACTATCCATGTCCTGTTTCAGTCAATTACTATCATCCTGACTGTCTGTCCATTCTGCTAAACTATCCATGTCCTGCTTCAGTCAATTACTGTCATCCTGACTGTCTATCCATTCTGCTAAACTATCCATGTCCTGTTTCAGTCAATTACTATCATCCTGACTGTCTATCCATTCTGCTAAACTATCCATGTCCTGTTTCAGTCAATTACTATCATCCTGACTGTCTGTCCATTCTGCTAAACTATCCATGTCCTGTTTCAGTCATTTACTATCATCCTGACTGTCTGTCCATTCTGCTAAACTATCCATGTCCTGTTTCAGTCAATTACTATCATCCTGACTGTCTGTCCATTCTGCTAAACTATCCATGTCCTGTTTCAGTCAATTACTATCATCCTGACTGTCTGTCCATTCTGCTAAACTATCCATGTCCTGTTTCAGTCATTTACTATCATCCTGACTGTCTATCCATTCTGCTAAACTATCCATGTCCTGTTTCAGTCAATTACTATCATCCTGACTGTCTGTCCATTCTGCTAAACTATCCATGTCCTGTTTCAGTCAATTACTATCATCCTGACTGTCTGTCCATTCTGCTAAACTATCCATGTCCTGTTTCAGTCAATTAATATCATCCTGACTGTCTATCCATTCTGCTAAACTATCCATGTCCTGTTTCAGTCAATTACTATCATCCTGACTGTCTATCCATTCTGCTAAACTATCAATGTCCTGTTTCAGTCAATTACTATCATCCTGACTGTCTGTCCATTCTGCTAACCTATCAATGTCCTGTTTCAGTCAATTACAATCATCCTGATCCTCTGTCCATTCTGCTAAACTATCCATGTCCTGTTTCGCTCAATTACTATCATCCTGACTGTCTGTCCATTCTGCTAAACTATCCATGTCCTGTTTCAGTCAATTACTATCATCCTGACTGTCTGTCCATTCTGCTAAACTATCCATGTCCTGTTTCAGTCATTTACTATCATCCTGACTGTCTGTCCATTCTGCTAAACTATCCATGTCCTGTTTCAGTCAATTACTATCATCCTGACTGTCTGTCCATTCTGCTAAACTATCCATGTCCTGTTTCAGTCAATTACTATCATCCTGACTGTCTGTCCATTCTGCTAAACTATCCATGTCCTGTTTCAGTCATTTACTATCATCCTGACTGTCTATCCATTCTGCTAAACTACCCATGTCCTGTTTCAGTCAATTACTATCATCCTGACTGTCTGTCCATTCTGCTAAACTATCCATGTCTGTTTCAGTCATGTACTATCATCCTGACTGTCTATCCATGCTGCTAAACTATCCATGTCCTGTTTCAGTCATTTACTATCATCCTGACTCTCTGTCCATTCTGCTAAACTATCCATGTCCTGTTTCAGTCAATTATTATCATCCTGACTGTCTATCCATTCTGCTAAACTATCCATGTCCTGTTTCAGTCAATTACTATCATCCTGACTGTCTGTCCATTCTGCAAAAGTATCAATGTCCTGTTTCAGTCAATTACTATCATCCTGACTGCCTGTGCATTCTGCTAAACTAAAAATGTCCCGTTTCAGTCAATTACTATCATCCTGACTGTCTGTCCATTCTGCTAAATTATCAATGTCCTGTTTCAGTCAATGACTATCATCCTGACTGTGTGTCCATTCTGCTAACCTATCAATGTCTTGTTTCAGTAAATTACTATCATCCTGACTGTCTGTCCATTCTGCTAAACTATCCATGTCCTGCTTCAGTCAATTACTGTCATCCTGACTGTCTATCCATTCTGCTAAACTATCCATGTCCTGTTTCAGTCAATTACTATCATCCTGACTGTCTATCCATTCTGCTAAACTATCAATGTCCTGTTTCAGTCAATTACTATCATCCTGACTGTCTGTCCATTCTGCTAAACTATCCATGTCCTGTTTCAGTCAATTACTATCATCCTGACTGTCTATCCATTCTGCTAAACTATCCATGTCCTGTTTCAGTCAATTACTATCATCCTGACTGTCTATCCATTCTGCTAAACTATCAATGTCCTGTTTCAGTCAATTACTATCATCCTGACTGTCTGTCCATTCTGCTAACCTATCAATGTCCTGTTTCAGTCAATTACAATCATCCTGATCCTCTGTCCATTCTGCTAAACTATCCATGTCCTGTTTCACTCAATTACTATCATCCTGACTGTCTGTCCATTCTGCTAAACTATCCATGTCCTGTTTCAGTCAATTACTATCACCCTGACTGTCTGTCCATTCTGCTAAACTATCCATGTCCTGTTTCAGTCATTTACTATCATCCTGACTGTCTGTCCATTCTGCTAAACTATCCATGTCCTGTTTCAGTCAATTACTATCATCCTGACTGTCTGTCCATTCTGCTAAACTATCCATGTCCTGTTTCAGTCAATTACTATCATCCTGACTGTCTGTCCATTCTGCTAAACTATCCATGTCCTGTTTCAGTCATTTACTATCATCCTGAATGTCTATCCATTCTGCTAAACTATCCATGTCCTGTTTCAGTCAATTACTATCATCCTGACTGTCTGTCCATTCTGCTAAACTATCCATGTCCTGTTTCAGTCATGTACTATCATCCTGACTGTCTATCCATTCTGCTAAACTATCCATGTCCCGTTTCAGTCATTTACTATCATCCTGACTCTCTGTCCATTCTGCTAAACTATCCATGTCCTGTTTCAGTCAATTATTATCATCCTGACTGTCTATCCATTCTGCTAAACTATCCATGTCCTGTTTCAGTCAATTACTATCATCCTGACTCTCTGTTCATTCTGCAAAACTATCAATGTCCTGTTTCAGTCAATTACTATCATCCTGACGGTCTGTCCATTCTGCGAAACTATCCATGACCTGTTTCAGTCAATTACTATCATCCTGACTGTCTATCCATTCTGCTAAAGTATCAATGTCCTGTTTCAGTCAATTACTATCATCCTGACTGTCTATCCATTCTGCTAAACTATCAATGTCCTGTTTCAGTCAATTACTATCATCCTGACTGTCTGTCCATTCTGCTAAACTATCAATGTCCTGTTTCAGTCAATTACTATCATCCTGACTGTCTATCCATTCTGCTAAACTATCCATGTCCTGTTTCAGTCAATTACTATCATCCTGACTGTCTGTCCATTCTGCTAAACTATCCATGTCCTGTTTCAGTCATTTACTATCATCCTGACTGTCTATCCATTCTGCTAAACTATCCATGTCCTGTTTCAGTCATTTACTATCATCCTGACTGTCTATCCATTCTGCTAAACTATCAATGTCCTGTTTCAGTCAATTACTATCATCCTGACTCTCTGTCCATTCTGCTAAACTATCAAAGTCCTGTTTCAGTCAATTACTATCATCCTGACTGTCTGTCCATTCTGCTAAACTATCAATGTCCTGTTTCAGTCAATTACTATCATCCTGACTGTCTGTCCATTCTGCTAAACTATCTATGTCCCGTTTCAGTCAATTACTATCATCCTGACTGTCTGTCTATTCTGCTAAATTATCAATGTCCTGTTTCAGTCAATGACTATCATCCTGACTGAGTGTCCATTCTGCTAACCTATCAATGTCCTGTTTCAGTCAATTACTATCATCCTGATGTCTGTCCATTCTGCTAAACTATCCATGTCCTGCTTCAGTCAATTACTATCATCCTGACTGTCTATCCATTCTGCTAAACTATCCATGTCCTGTTTCAGTCAATTACTATCATCCTGACTGTCTATCCATTCTGCTAAACTATCAATGTCCTGTTTCAGTCAATTACTATCATCCTGACTGTCTGTCCATTCTGCTAAACTATCCATGTCCTGTTTCAGTCAATTACTATCATCCTGACTGTCTATCCATTCCGCTAAACTATCCATGTCCTGTTTCAGTCAATTACTATCATCCTGACTGTCTATCCATTCTGCTAAACTATCAATGTCCTGTTTCAGTCAATTACTATCATCCTGACTGTCTGTACATTCTGCTAACCTATCAATGTCCTGTTTCAGTCAATTACAATCATCCTGATCCTCTGTCCATTCTGCTAAACTATCCATGTCCTGTTTCACTCAATTACTATCATCCTGACTGTCTGTCCATTCTGCTAAACTATCCATGTCCTGTTTCAGTCAATTACTATCATCCTGACTGTCTGTCCATTCTGCTAAACTATCCATGTCCTGTTTCAGTCATTTACTATCATCCTGACAGTCTGTCCATTCTGCTAAACTATCCATGTCCTGTTTCAGTCAATTACTATCATCCTGACTGTCTGTCCATTCTGCTAAACTATCCATGTCCTGTTTCAGTCATTTACTATCATCCTGACAGTCTGTCCATTCTGCTAAACTATCCATGTCCTGTTTCAGTCAATTACTATCATCCTGACAGTCTGTCCATTCTGCTAAACTATCCATGTCCTGTTTCAGTCATTTACTATCATCCTGACAGTCTGTCCATTCTGCTAAACTATCCATGTCCTGTTTCAGTCATTTACTATCATCCTGACTGTCTATCCATTCTGCTAAACTATCCATGTCCAGTTTCAGTCATTTACTATCATCCTGACTCTCTGTCCATTCTGCTAAACTATCCATGTCCTGTTTCAGTCAATTATTATCATCCTGACTCTCTGTCCATTCTGCTAAACTATCAATGTCCTGTTTCAGTCAATTACTATCATCCTGACTCTCTGTCCATTCTGCTAAACTATCAAAGTCCTGTTTCAGTCAATTACTATCATCCTGACTGTCTGTCCATTCTGCTAAAGTATCAATGTGCTGTTTCAGTCAATTACTATCATCCTGACTGTCTGTCCATTCTGCTAAACTATAGATGTCCCGTTTCAGTCAATTACTATCATCCTGACTGTCTGTCCATTCTGCTAAATTATCAATGTCCTGTTTCAGTCAATGACTATCATCCTGACTGTGTGTCCATTCTGCTAACCTATCAATGTCCTGTTTCAGTCAATTACTATCATCCTGACTGTCTGTCCATTCTGCTAAACTATCCATGTCCTGCTTCAGTCAATTAGTATCATCCTGACTGTCTATCCATTCTGCTATACTATCCATGTCCTGTTTCAGTCAATTACTATCATCCTGACTGTCTATCCATTCTGCTAAACTATCAATGTCCTGTTTCAGTCAATTACTATCATCCTGACTGTCTGTCCATACTGCTAAACTATCCATGTCCTGTTTCAGTCAATTACTATCATCCTGACTGTCTATCCATTCTGCAAAACTATCCATGTCCTGTTTCAGTCAATTACTGTCATCCTGACTGTCTATCCATTCTGCTAAACTATCCATGTCCTGTTTCAGTCAATTACTATCATCCTGACTGTCTATCCATTCTGCTAAACTATCAATGTCCTGTTTCAGTCAATTACTATCATCCTGACTGTCTGTCCATTCTGCTAAACTATCCATGTCCTGTTTCAGTCAATTACTATCATCCTGACTGTCTATCCATTCTGCTAAACTACCCATGTCCTGTTTCAGTCAATTACTATCATCCTGACTGTCTATCCATTCTGCTAAACTATCAATGTCCTGTTTCAGTCAATTACTATCATCCTGACTGTCTGTCCATTCTGCTAACCTATCAATGTCCTGTTTCAGTCAATTACAATCATCCTGATCCTCTGTCCATTCTGCTAAACTATCCATGTCCTGTTTCACTCAATTACTATCATCCTGACTGTCTGTCCATTCTGCTAAACTATCCATGTCCTGTTTCAGTCAATTACTATCACCCTGACTGTCTGTCCATTCTGCTAAACTATCCATGTCCTGTTTCAGTCATTTACTATCATCCTGACTGTCTGTCCATTCTGCTAAACTATCCATGTCCTGTTTCAGTCAATTACTATCATCCTGACTGTCTGTCCATTCTGCTAAACTATCCATGTCCTGTTTCAGTCAGTTACTATCATCCTGACTGTCTGTCCATTCTGCTAAACTATCCATGTCCTGTTTCAGTAATTTACTATCATCCTGACTCTCTATCCATTCTGCTAAACTATCCATGTCCTGTTTCAGTCAATTACTATCATCCTGACTGTCTGTCCATTCTGCTAAACTATCCATGTCCTGTTTCAGTCATGTACTATCATCCTGACTGTCTATCCATTCTGCTAAACTATCCATGTCCCGTTTCAGTCATTTACTATCATCCTGACTCTCTGTCCATTCTGCTAAACTATCCATGTCCTGTTTCAGTCAATTATTATCATCCTGACTCTCTATCCATTCTGCTAAACTATCCATGTCCTGTTTCAGTCAATTACTATCATCCTGACGGTCTGTCCATTCTGCTAAACTATCCATGTCCTGTTTCAGTCAATTACTATCATCCTGACTGTCTATCCATTCTGCTAAAGTATCAATGTCCTGTTTCAGTCAATTACTATCATCCTGACTGTCTATCCATTCTGCTAAACTATCAATGTCCTGTTTCAGTCAATTACTATCATCCTGACTGTCTGTCCATTCTGCTAAACTATCAATGTCCTGTTTCAGTCAATTACTATCATCCTGACTGTCTATCCATTCTGCTAAACTATCCATGTCCTGTTTCAGTCAATTACTATCATCCTGACTGTCTGTCCATTCTGCTAAACTATCCATGTCCTGTTTCAGTCATTTACTATCATCCTGACTGTCTATCCATTCTGCTAAACTATCCATGTCCTGTTTCAGTCATTTACTATCATCCTGACTGTCTATCCATTCTGCTAAACTATCAATGTCCTGTTTCAGTCAATTACTATCATCCTGACTCTCTGTCCATTCTGCTAAACTATCAAAGTCCTGTTTCAGTCAATTACTATCATCCTGACTGTCTGTCCATTCTGCTAAACTATCAATGTCCTGTTTCAGTCAATTACTATCATCCTGACTGTCTGTCCATTCTGCTAAACTATCTATGTCCCGTTTCAGTCAATTACTATCATCCTGACTGTCTGTCTATTCTGCCAAATTATCAATGTCCTGTTTCAGTCAATGACTATCATCCTGACTGAGTGTCCATTCTGCTAACCTATCAATGTCCTGTTTCAGTCAATTACTATCATCCTGATGTCTGTCCATTCTGCTAAACTATCCATGTCCTGCTTCAGTCAATTACTATCATCCTGACTGTCTATCCATTCTGCTAAACTATCCATGTCCTGTTTCAGTCAATTACTATCATCCTGACTGTCTATCCATTCTGCTAAACTATCAATGTCCTGTTTCAGTCAATTACTATCATCCTGATTGTCTGTCCATTCTGCTAAACTATCCATGTCCTGTTTCAGTCAATTACTATCATCCTGACTGTCTATCCATTCTGCTAAACTATCCATGTCCTGTTTCAGTCAATTACTATCATCCTGACTGTCTATCCATTCTGCTAAACTATCAATGTCCTGTTTCAGTCAATTACTATCATCCTGACTGTCTGTACATTCTGCTAACCTATCAATGTCCTGTTTCAGTCAATTACAATCATCCTGATCCTCTGTCCATTCTGCTAAACTATCCATGTCCTGTTTCACTCAATTACTATCATCCTGACTGTCTGTCCATTCTGCTAAACTATCCATGTCCTGTTTCAGTCAATTACTATCATCCTGACTGTCTGTCCATTCTGCTAAACTATCCATGTCCTGTTTCAGTCATTTACTATCATCCTGACAGTCTGTCCATTCTGCTAAACTATCCATGTCCTGTTTCAGTGAATTACTATCATCCTGACTGTCTGTCCATTCTGCTAAACTATCCATGTCCTGTTTCAGTCATTTACTATCATCCTGACAGTCTGTCCATTCTGCTAAACTATCCATGTCCTGTTTCAGTCAATTACTATCATCCTGACAGTCTGTCCATTCTGCTAAACTATCCATGTCCTGTTTCAGTCATTTACTATCATCCTGACAGTCTGTCCATTCTGCTAAACTATCCATGTCCTGTTTCAGTCATTTACTATCATCCTGACTGTCTATCCATTCTGCTAAACTATCCATGTCCAGTTTCAGTCATTTACTATCATCCTGACTCTCTGTCCATTCTGCTAAACTATCCATGTCCTGTTTCAGTCAATTATTATCATCCTGACTCTCTGTCCATTCTGCTAAACTATCAATGTCCTGTTTCAGTCAATTACTATCATCCTGACTCTCTGTCCATTCTGCTAAACTATCAAAGTCCTGTTTCAGTCAATTACTATCATCCTGACTGTCTGTCCATTCTGCTAAAGTATCAATGTGCTGTTTCAGTCAATTACTATCATCCTGACTGTCTGTCCATTCTGCTAAACTATAGATGTCCCGTTTCAGTCAATTACTATCATCCTGACTGTCTGTCCATTCTGCTAAATTATCAATGTCCTGTTTCAGTCAATGACTATCATCCTGACTGTGTGTCCATTCTGCTAACCTATCAATGTCCTGTTTCAGTCAATTACTATCATCCTGACTGTCTGTCCATTCTGCTAAACTATCCATGTCCTGCTTCAGTCAATTAGTATCATCCTGACTGTCTATCCATTCTGCTATACTATCCATGTCCTGTTTCAGTCAATTACTATCATCCTGACTGTCTATCCATTCTGCTAAACTATCAATGTCCTGTTTCAGTCAATTACTATCATCCAGACTGTCTGTCCATACTGCTAAACTATCCATGTCCTGTTTCAGTCAATTACTATCATCCTGACTGTCTGTCCATTCTGCTAAACTATCCATGTCCTGTTTCAGTCAATTACTATCATCCTGACTGTCTATCCATTCTGCTAAACTATCCATGTCCTGTTTCAGTCAATTACTATCATCCTGACTGTCTATCCATTCTGCTAAACTATCAATGTCCTGTTTCAGTCAATTACTATCATCCTGACTGTCTGTACATTCTGCTAACCTATCAATGTCCTGTTTCAGTCAATTACAATCATCCTGATCCTCTGTCCATTCTGCTAAACTATCCATGTCCTGTTTCACTCAATTACTATCATCCTGACTGTCTGTCCATTCTGCTAAACTATCCATGTCCTGTTTCACTCAATTACTATCATCCTGACTGTCTGTCCATTCTGCTAAACTATCCATGTCCTGTTTCAGTCAATTACTATCATCCTGACTGTCTGTCCATTCTGCTAAACTATCCATGTCCTGTTTCATTCATTTACTATCATCCTGACAGTCTGTCCATTCTGCTAAACTATCCATGTCCTGTTTCAGTCAATTACTATCATCCTGACTGTCTGTCCATTCTGCTAAACTATCCATGTCCTGTTTCAGTCAATTACTATCATCCTGACTGTCTGTCCATTCTGCTAAACTATCCATGTCCTGTTTCAGTCAATTACTATCATCCTGACTGTCTGTCCATTCTGCTAAACTATCCATGTCCTGTTTCAGTAATTTACTATCATCCTGACTGTCTATCCATTCTGCTAAACTATCCATGTCCTGTTTCAGTCAATTACTATCATCCTGACTGTCTGTCCATTCTGCTAAACTATCCATGTCCTGTTTCAGTCATGTACTATCATCCTGACTGTCTATCCATTCTGCTAAACTATCCATGTCCCGTTTCAGTCATTTACTATCATCCTGACTCTCTGTCCATTCTGCTAAACTATCCATGTCCTGTTTCAGTCAATTATTATCATCCTGACTCTCTATCCATTCTGCTAAACTATCCATGTCCTGTTTCAGTCAATTACTATCATCCTGACGGTCTGTCCATTCTGCTAAACTATCCATGTCCTGTTTCAGTCAATTACTATCATCCTGACTGTCTATCCATTCTGCTAAAGTATCAATGTCCTGTTTCAGTCAATTACTATCATCCTGACTGTCTATCCATTCTGCTAAACTATCAATGTCCTGTTTCAGTCAATTACTATCATCCTGACTGTCTGTCCATTCTGCTAAACTATCAATGTCCTGTTTCAGTCAATTACTATCATCCTGACTGTCTATCCATTCTGCTAAACTATCCATGTCCTGTTTCAGTCAATTACTATCATCCTGACTGTCTGTCCATTCTGCTAAACTATCCATGTCCTGTTTCAGTCATTTACTATCATCCTGACTGTCTATCCATTCTGCTAAACTATCCATGTCCTGTTTCAGTCATTTACTATCATCCTGACTGTCTATCCATTCTGCTAAACTATCAATGTCCTGTTTCAGTCAATTACTATCATCCTGACTCTCTGTCCATTCTGCTAAACTATCAAAGTCCTGTTTCAGTCAATTACTATCATCCTGACTGTCTGTCCATTCTGCTAAACTATCAATGTCCTGTTTCAGTCAATTACTATCATCCTGACTGTCTGTCCATTCTGCTAAACTATCTATGTCCCGTTTCAGTCAATTACTATCATCCTGACTGTCTGTCTATTCTGCCAAATTATCAATGTCCTGTTTCAGTCAATGACTATCATCCTGACTGAGTGTCCATTCTGCTAACCTATCAATGTCCTGTTTCAGTCAATTACTATCATCCTGATGTCTGTCCATTCTGCTAAACTATCCATGTCCTGCTTCAGTCAATTACTATCATCCTGACTGTCTATCCATTCTGCTAAACTATCCATGTCCTGTTTCAGTCAATTACTATCATCCTGACTGTCTATCCATTCTGCTAAACTATCAATGTCCTGTTTCAGTCAATTACTATCATCCTGACTGTCTGTCCATTCTGCTAAACTATCCATGTCCTGTTTCAGTCAATTACTATCATCCTGACTGTCTATCCATTCTGCTAAACTATCCATGTCCTGTTTCAGTCAATTACTATCATCCTGACTGTCTATCCATTCTGCTAAACTATCAATGTCCTGTTTCAGTCAATTACTATCATCCTGACTCTCTGTACATTCTGCTAACCTATCAATGTCCTGTTTCAGTCAATTACAATCATCCTGATCCTCTGTCCATTCTGCTAAACTATCCATGTCCTGTTTCACTCAATTACTATCATCCTGACTGTCTGTCCATTCTGCTAAACTATCCATGTCCTGTTTCAGTCAAATACTATCATCCTGACTGTCTGTCCATTCTGCTAAACTATCCATGTCCTGTTTCAGTCATTTACTATCATCCTGACAGTCTGTCCATTCTGCTAAACTATCCATGTCCTGT
The DNA here is from genome assembly GCF_036365525.1 of Heterodontus francisci. Taxonomy (NCBI): domain Eukaryota; kingdom Metazoa; phylum Chordata; class Chondrichthyes; order Heterodontiformes; family Heterodontidae; genus Heterodontus; species Heterodontus francisci. Next base: position 68,464,973 of record NC_090398.1, on the reverse strand, counting down.
TTCAGTCAATTACTATCATCCTGACTGTCTGTCCATTCTGCTAAACTATCCATGTCCTGTTTCAGTCATTTACTATCATCCTGACAGTCTGTCCATTCTGCTAAACTATCCATGTCCTGTTTCAGTCAATTACTATCATCCTGACAGTCTGTCCATTCTGCTAAACTATCCATGTCCTGTTTCAGTCATTTACTATCATCCTGACAGTCTGTCCATTCTGCTAAACTATCCATGTCCTGTTTCAGTCATTTACTATCATCCTGACTGTCTATCCATTCTGCTAAACTATCCATGTCCAGTTTCAGTCATTTACTATCATCCTGACTCTCTGTCCATTCTGCTAAACTATCCATGTCCTGTTTCAGTCAATTATTATCATCCTGACTCTCTGTCCATTCTGCTAAACTATCAATGTCCTGTTTCAGTCAATTACTATCATCCTGACTCTCTGTCCATTCTGCTAAACTATCAAAGTCCTGTTTCAGTCAATTACTATCATCCTGACTGTCTGTCCATTCTGCTAAAGTATCAATGTGCTGTTTCAGTCAATTACTATCATCCTGACTGTCTGTCCATTCTGCTAAACTATAGATGTCCCGTTTCAGTCAATTACTATCATCCTGACTGTCTGTCCATTCTGCTAAATTATCAATGTCCTGTTTCAGTCAATGACTATCATCCTGACTGTGTGTCCATTCTGCTAACCTATCAATGTCCTGTTTCAGTCAATTACTATCATCCTGACTGTCTGTCCATTCTGCTAAACTATCCATGTCCTGCTTCAGTCAATTAGTATCATCCTGACTGTCTATCCATTCTGCTATACTATCCATGTCCTGTTTCAGTCAATTACTATCATCCTGACTGTCTATCCATTCTGCTAAACTATCAATGTCCTGTTTCAGTCAATTACTATCATCCAGACTGTCTGTCCATACTGCTAAACTATCCATGTCCTGTTTCAGTCAATTACTATCGTCCTGACTGTCTGTCCATTCTGCTAAACTATCCATGTCCTGTTTCAGTCAATTACTATCATCCTGACTGTCTATCCATTCTGCTAAACTATCCATGTCCTGTTTCAGTCAATTACTATCATCCTGACTGTCTATCCATTCTGCTAAACTATCAATGTCCTGTTTCAGTCAATTACTATCATCCTGACTGTCTGTACATTCTGCTAACCTATCAATGTCCTGTTTCAGTCAATTACAATCATCCTGATCCTCTGTCCATTCTGCTAAACTATCCATGTCCTGTTTCACTCAATTACTATCATCCTGACTGTCTGTCCATTCTGCTAAACTATCCATGTCCTGTTTCAGTCAATTACTATCATCCTGACTGTCTGTCCATTCTGCTAAACTATCCATGTCCTGTTTCAGTCATTTACTATCATCCTGACAGTCTGTCCATTCTGCTAAACTATCCATGTCCTGTTTCAGTCAATTACTATCATCCTGACTGTCTGTCCATTCTGCTAAACTATCCATGTCCTGTTTCAGTCATTTACTATCATCCTGACAGTCTGTCCATTCTGCTAAACTATCCATGTCCTGTTTCAGTCAATTACTATCATCCTGACAGTCTGTCCATTCTGCTAAACTATCCATGTCCTGTTTCAGTCATTTACTATCATCCTGACAGTCTGTCCATTCTGCTAAACTATCCATGTCCTGTTTCAGTCATTTACTATCATCCTGACTGTCTATCCATTCTGCTAAACTATCCATGTCCAGTTTCAGTCATTTACTATCATCCTGACTCTCTGTCCATTCTGCTAAACTATCCATGTCCTGTTTCAGTCAATTATTATCATCCTGACTCTCTGTCCATTCTGCTAAACTATCAATGTCCTGTTTCAGTCAATTACTATCATCCTGACTCTCTGTCCATTCTGCTAAACTATCAAAGTCCTGTTTCAGTCAATTACTATCATCCTGACTGTCTGTCCATTCTGCTAAACTATAGATGTCCCGTTTCAGTCAATTACTATCATCCTGACTGTCTGTCCATTCTGCTAAATTATCAATGTCCTGTTTCAGTCAATGACTATCATCCTGACTGTGTGTCCATTCTGCTAACCTATCAATGTCCTGTTTCAGTCAATTACTATCATCCTGACTGTCTGTCCATTCTGCTAAACTATCCATGTCCTGCTTCAGTCAATTAGTATCATCCTGACTGTCTATCCATTCTGCTATACTATCCATGTCCTGTTTCAGTCAATTACTATCATCCTGACTGTCTATCCATTCTGCTAAACTATCAATGTCCTGTTTCAGTCAATTACTATCATCCTGACTGTCTGTCCATACTGCTAAACTATCCATGTCCTGTTTCAGTCAATTACTATCATCCTGACTGTCTATCCATTCTGCTAAACTATCCATGTCCTGTTTCAGTCAATTACTATCATCCTGACTGTCTGTCCATTCTGCTAAACTATAGATGTCCCGTTTCAGTCAATTACTATCATCCTGACTGTCTGTCCATTCTGCTAAATTATCAATGTCCTGTTTCAGTCAATGACTATCATCCTGACTGTGTGTCCATTCTGCTAACCTATCAATGTCCTGTTTCAGTCAATTACTATCATCCTGACTGTCTGTCCATTCTGCTAAACTATCCATGTCCTGCTTCAGTCAATTAGTATCATCCTGACTGTCTATCCATTCTGCTATACTATCCATGTCCTGTTTCAGTCAATTACTATCATCCTGACTGTCTATCCATTCTGCTAAACTATCAATGTCCTGTTTCAGTCAATTACTATCATCCTGACTGTCTGTCCATACTGCTAAACTATCCATGTCCTGTTTCAGTCAATTACTATCATCCTGACTGTCTATCCATTCTGCTAAACTATCCATGTCCTGTTTCAGTCAATTACTATCATCCTGACTGTCTATCCATTCTGCTAAACTATCAATGTCCTGTTTCAGTCAATTACTATCATCCTGACTGTCTGTCCATTCTGCTAACCTATCAATGTCCTGTTTCAGTCAATTACAATCATCCTGATCCTCTGTCCATTCTGCTAAACTATCCATGTCCTGTTTCAATCAATTACTATCATCCTGACTGTCTGTCCATTCTGCTAAACTATCCATGTCCTGTTTCAGTCAATTACTATCATCCTGACTGTCTGTCCATTCTGCTAAACTATCCATGTCCTGTTTCAGTCAATTACAATCATCCTGATCCTCTGTCCATTCTGCTAAACTATCCATGTCCTGTTTCACTCAATTATATCATCCTGACTGTCTGTCCATTCTGCTAAACTATCCATGTCCTGTTTCAGTCATTTACTATCATCCTGACTGTCTGTCCATTCTGCTAACCTATCAATGTCCTGTTTCAGTCAATTACAATCATCCTGATCCTCTGTCCATTCTGCTAAACTATCCATGTCCTGTTTCAATCAATTACTATCATCCTGACTGTCTGTCCATTCTGCTAAACTATCCATGTCCTGTTTCAGTCAATTACTATCATCCTGACTGTCTGTCCATTCTGCTAAACTATCCATGTCCTGTTTCAGTCGATTACAATCATCCTGATCCTCTGTCCATTCTGCTAAACTATCCATGTCCTGTTTCACTCAATTATATCATCCTGACTGTCTGTCCATTCTGCTAAACTATCCATGTCCTGTTTCAGTCATTTACTATCATCCTGACTGTCTGTCCATTCTGCTAAACTATCCATGTCCTGTTTCAGTCAATTACTATCAACCTGACTGTCTGTCCATTCTGCTAAACTATCCATGTCCTGTTTCAGTCAATTACTATCATCCTGACAGTCTGTCCATTCTGCTAAACTATCCATGTCCTGTTTCAGTAATTTACTATCATCCTGACTGTCTATCCATTCTGCTAAACTATCCATGTCCTGTTTCAGTCAATTACTATCATCCTGACTGTCTATCCATTCTGCTCAACTATCCATGTCCTGTTTCAGTCAATTACTATCATCCTGACTGTCTGTCCATTCTGCTAAACTACCCATGTCCTGTTTCATTCAATTACTATCATCCTGACAGTCTGTCCATTCTGCTAAACTATCCATGCCCTGTTTCTGTAATTTACTATCATCCTGACTGTCTATCCGTTCTGCTAAACTATCCATGTCCTGTTTCAGTCAATTACTATCATCCTGACTGTCTATCCATTCTGCTAAACTATCCATGTCCTGTTTCAGTCAATTATTATCATCCTGACTGTCTATCCATTCTGCTAAACTATCCATGTCCTGTTTCAGTCAATTACTATCATCCTGACTGTCTGTCCATTCTGCTAAAGTATCAATGTCCTGTTTCAGTCAATTACTATCATCCTGACTGTCTGTCCATTCTGCTAAACTAAAAATGTCCCGTTTCAGTCAATTACTATCATCCTGACTGTCTGTCCATTCTGCTAAAGTATCAATATGCTGTTTCAGTCAATTACTATCATCCTGACTGTCTGTCCATTCTGCTAAACTATCTATGTCCCGTTTCAGTCAATTACTATCATCCTGACTGTCTGTCCATTCTGCTAAATTATCAATGTCCTGTTTCAGTCAATGACTATCATCCTGACTGTGTGTCCATTCTGCTAACCTATCAATGTCCTGTTTCAGTCAATTACTATCATCCTGACTATCTGTCCATTCTGCTAAACTATCCATGTCCTGCTTCAGTCCATTAGTATCATCCTGACTGTCTATCCATTCTGCTATACTATCCGTGTCCTGTTTCAGTCAATTACTATCATCCTGACTGTCTATCCATTCTGCTAAACTATCAATGTCCTGTTTCAGTCAATTACTATCATCCTGACTGTCTGTCCATTCTGCTAAACTATCCATGTCCTGTTTCAGTCAATTACTATCATCCTGACTGTCTATCCATTCTGCTAAACTATCAATGTCCTGTTTCAGTCAATTACTATTATCCTGACTGTCTGTCCATTCTGCTAACCTATCAATGTCCTGTTTCAGTCAATTACAATCATCCTGATCCTCTGTCCATTCTGCTAAACTATCCATGTCCTGTTTCACTCAATTACTATCATCCTGACTGTCTGTCCATTCTGCTAAACTATCCATGTCCTGTTTCAGTCAATTACTATCATCCTGACTGTCTGTCCATTCTGCTAAACTATCCATGTCCTGTTTCAGTCATTTACTATCATCCTGACTGTCTGTCCATTCTGCTAAACTATCCATGTCCTGTTTCAGTCAATTACTATCATCCTGACTGTCTGTCCATTCTGCTAAACTATCCATGTCCTGTTTCAGTCAATTACTATCATCCTGACTGTCTGTCCATTCTGCTAAACTATCCATGTCCTGTTTCAGTAATTTACTATCATCCTGACTGTCTATCCATTCTGCTAAACTATCCATGTCCTGTTTCAGTCAATTACTATCATCCTGACTGTCTGTCCATTCTGCTAAACTATCCATGTCCTGTTTCAGTCATGTATTATCATCCTGACTGTCTATCCATTCTGCTAAACTATCCATGTCCTGTTTCAGTCATTTACTATCATCCTGACTCTCTGTCCATTCTGCTAAACTATCCATGTCCTGTTTCAGTCAATTACTATCATCCTGACTGTCTGTCCATTCTGCTAAACTATAGATGTCCCGTTTCAGTCAATTACTATCATCCTGACTGTCTGTCCATTCTGCTAAATTATCAATGTCCTGTTTGAGTCAATGACTATCATCCTGACTGTGTGTCCATTCTGCTAACCTATCAATGTCCTGTTTCAGTCAATTACTATCATCCTGACTGTCTGTCCATTCTGCTAAACTATCCATGTCCTGCTTCAGTCAATTAGTATCATCCTGACTGTCTGTCCATTCTGCTATACTATCCATGTCCTGTTTCAGTCAATTACTATCATCCTGACTGTCTATCCATTCTGCTAAACTATCAATGTCCTGTTTCAGTCAATTACTATCATCCTGACTGTCTGTCCATTCTGCTAAACTATCCATGTCCTGTTTCAGTCAATTACTATCATCCTGACTGTCTATCCATTCTGCTAAACTATCCATGTCCTGTTTCAGTCAATTACTATCATCCTGACTGTCTATCCATTCTGCTAAACTATCAATGTCCTGTTTCAGTCAATTACTATCATCCTGACTGTCTGTCCATTCTGCTAACCTATCAATGTCCTGTTTCAGTCAATTACAATCATCCTGATCCTCTGTCCATTCTGCTAAACTATCCATGTCCTGTTTCACTCAATTACTATCATCCTGACTGTCTGTCCATTCTGCTAAACTATCCATGTCCTGTTTCAGTCAATTACTATCATCCTGACTGTCTGTCCATTCTGCTAAACTATCCATGTCCTGTTTCAGTCAATTACAATCATCCTGATCCTCTGTCCATTCTGCTAAACTATCCATGTCCTGTTTCACTCAATTATATCATCCTGACTGTCTGTCCATTCTGCTAAACTATCCATGTCCTGTTTCAGTCATTTACTATCATCCTGACTGTCTGTCCATTCTGCTAAACTATCCATGTCCTGTTTCAGTCAATTACTATCATCCTGACTGTCTGTCCATTCTGCTAAACTATCCATGTCCTGTTTCAGTCATTTACTATCATCCTGACTGTCTGTCCATTCTGCTAAACTATCCATGTCCTGTTTCAGTCAATTACTATCATCCTGACTGTCCATCCATTCTGCTAAACTATCCATGTCCTGTTTCAGTAATTTACTATCATCCTGACTGTCTATCCATTCTGCTAAACTATCCATGTCCTGTTTCAGTCAATTACTATCATCCTGACTGTCTATCCATTCTGCTAAACTATCCATGTCCTGTTTCACTCAATTACTATCATCCTGAATGTCTATCCATTCTGCTAAACTATCCATGTCCTGTTTCAGTCAATTACTATCATCCTGACTGTCTGTCCATTCTGCTAAACTATCCATGTCCTGTTTCAGTCAATTACTATCATCCTGACAGTCTGTCCATTCTGCTAAACTATCCATGTCCTGTTTCAGTAATTTACTATCATCCTGACTGTCTATCCATTCTGCTAAACTATCCATGTCCTGTTTCAGTCAATTACTATCATCCTGACTGTCTATCCATTCTGCTAAACTATCCATGTCCTGTTTCAGTCAATTATTATCATCCTGACTATCTATCCATTCTGCTAAACTATCCATGTCCTGTTTCAGTCAATTACTATCATCCTGACTGTCTGTCCATTCTGCTAAACTATCCATGTCCTGTTTCAGTCAATTACAATCATCCTGATCCTCTGTCCATTCTGCTAAACTATCCATGTCCTGTTTCACTCAATTATATCATCCTGACTGTCTGTCCATTCTGCTAAACTAAAAATGTCCCGTTTCAGTCAATTACTATCATCCTGACTGTCTGTCCATTCTGCTAAAGTATCAATGTGCTGTTTCAGTCAATTACTATCATCCTGACTGTCTGTCCATTCTGCTAAACTATCTATGTCCCGTTTCAGTCAATTACTATCATCCTGACTGTCTGTCCATTCTGCTAAATTATCAATGTCCTGTTTCAGTCAATGACTATCATCCTGACTGTGTGTCCATTCTGCTAACCTATCAATGTCCTGTTTCAGTCAATTACTATCATCCTGACTGTCTGTCCATTCTGCTAAACTATCCATGTCCTGCTTCAGTCAATTAGTATCATCCTGACTTTCTATCCATTCTGCTATACTATCCGTGTCCTGTTTCAGTCAATTACTATCATCCTGACTGTCTATCCATTCTGCTAAACTATCAATGTCCTGTTTCAGTCAATTACTATCATCCTGACTGTCTGTCCATTCTGCTAAACTATCCATGTCCTGTTTCAGTCAATTACTATCATCCTGACTGTCTATCCATTCTGCTAAACTATCAATGTCCTGTTTCAGTCAATTACTATCATCCTGACTGTCTGTCCATTCTGCTAACCTATCAATGTCCTGTTTCAGTCAATTACAATCATCCTGATCCTCTGTCCATTCTGCTAAACTATCCATGTCCTGTTTCACTCAATTACTATCATCCTGACTGTCTGTCCATTCTGCTAAACTATCCATGTCCTGTTTCAGTCAATCACTATCATCCTGACTGTCTGTCCATTCTGCTAAACTATCCATGTCCTGTTTCAGTCATTTACTATCATCCTGACTGTCTGTCCATTCTGCTAAACTATCCATGTCCTGTTTCAGTCAATTAATATCATCCTGACTGTCTGTCCATTCTGCTAAACTATCAATGTCCTGTTTCAGTCAATTACTATCATCCTGACTGTCTGTCCATTCTGCTAAACTATCCATGTCCTGTTTCAGTAATTTACTATCATCCTGACTGTCTATCTATTCTGCTAAACTATCCATGTCCTGTTTCAGTCAATTACTATCATCCTGACTGTCTGTCCATTCTGCTAAACTATCCATGTCCTGTTTCAGTCATGTATTATCATCCTGACTGTCTGTCCATTCTGCTAAACTATCCATGTCCTGTTTCAGTAATTTACTATCATCCTGACTGTCTATCCATTCTGCTAAACTATCCATGTCCTGTTTCAGTCAATTACTATCATCCTGACTGTCTATCCATTCTGCTAAACTATCCATGTCCTGTTTCAGTCAATTACTATCATCCTGACTGTCTGTCCATTCTGCTAAACTATCCATGTCCTGTTTCAGTCAATTACTATCATCCTGACAGTCTGTCCATTCTGCTAAACTATCCATGTCCTGTTTCAGTAATTTACTATCATCCTGACTGTCTATCCATTCTGCTAAACTATCCATGTCCTGTTTCAGTCAATTACTATCATCCTGACTGTCTATCCATTCTGCTAAACTATCCATGTCCTGTTTCAGTCAATTATTATCATCCTGACTGTCTATCCATTCTGCTAAACTATCCATGTCCTGTTTCAGTCAATTACTATCATCCTGACTGCCTGTCCATTCTGCTAAACTATCCATCTCCTGTTTCAGTCAATTACAATCATCCTGATCCTCTGTCCATTCTGCTAAACTATCCATGTCCTGTTTCACTCAATTATATCATCCTGACTGTCTGTCCATTCTGCTAAACTAAAAATGTCCCGTTTCAGTCAATTACTATCATCCTGACTGTCTGTCCATTCTGCTAAAGTATCAATGTGCTGTTTCAGTCAATTACTATCATCCTGACTGTCTGTCCATTCTGCTAAACTATCTATGTCCCGTTTCAGTCAATTACTATCATCCTGACTGTCTGTCCATTCTGCTAAATTATCAATGTCCTGTTTCAGTCAATGACTATCATCCTGACTGTGTGTCCATTCTGCTAACCTATCCATGTCCTGTTTCAGTCAATTACTATCATCCTGACTGCCTGTCCATTCTGCTAAACTATCCATCTCCTGTTTCAGTCAATTACAATCATCCTGATCCTCTGTCCATTCTGCTAAACTATCCATGTCCTGTTTCAGTCAATTACTATCATCCTGACTGTCTGTCCATTCTGCTAAACTATCCATGTCCTGCTTCAGTCAATTAGTATCATCCTGACTGTCTATCCATTCTGCTATACTATCCGTGTCCTGTTTCAGTCAATTACTATCATCCTGACTGTCTATCCATTCTGCTAAACTATCAATGTCCTGTTTCAGTCAATTACTATCATCCTGACTGTCTGTCCATTCTGCTAAACTATCCATGTCCTGTTTCAGTCAATTACTATCATCCTGACTGTCTATCCATTCTGCTAAACTATCAATGTCCTGTTTCAGTCAATTACTATCATCCTGACTGTCTGTCCATTCTGCTAACCTATCAATGTCCTGTTTCAGTCAATTACAATCATCCTGATCCTCTGTCCATTCTGCTAAACTATCCATGTCCTGTTTCACTCAATTACTATCATCCTGACTGTCTGTCCATTCTGCTAAACTATCCATGTCCTTTTTCAGTCAATTACTATCATCCTGACTATCTGTCCATTCTGCTAAACTATCCATGTCCTGTTTCAGTCATTTACTATCATCCTGACTGTCTGTCCATTCTGCTAAACTATCCATGTCCTATTTCAGTCAATTACTATCATCCTGACTGTCTGTCCATTCTGCTAAACTATCCATGTCCTGTTTCAGTCAATTACTATCATCCTGACTGTCTGTCCATTCTGCTAAACTATCCATGTCCTGTTTCAGTAATTTACTATCATCCTGACTGTCTATCCATTCTGCTAAACTATCCATGTCCTGTTTCAGTCAATTACTATCATCCTGACTGTCTGTCCATTCTGCTAAACTATCCATGTCCTGTTTCAGTCATGTATTATCATCCTGACTGTCTATCCATTCTGCTAAACTATCCATGTCCTGTTTCAGTCATTTACTATCATCCTGACTCTCTGTCCATTCTGCTAAACTATCCATGTCCTGTTTCAGTCAATTACTATCATCCTGACTGTCTGTCCATTCTGCTAAACTATAGATGTCCCGTTTCAGTCAATTACTATCATCCTGACTGTCTGTCCATTCTGCTAAATTATCAATGTCCTGTTTCAGTCAATGACTATCTTCCTGACTGTGTGTCCATTCTGCTAAACTATCCATGTCCTGCTTCAGTCAATTAGTATCATCCTGACTGTCTATCCATTCTGCTATACTATCCATGTCCTGTTTCAGTCAATTACTATCATCCTGACTGTCTATCCATTCTGCTAAACTATCAATGTCCTGTTTCAGTCAATTACTATCATCCTGACTGTCTGTCCATTCTGCTAAACTATCCATGTCCTGTTTCAGTCAATTACTATCATCCTGACTGTCTATCCATTCTGCTAAACTATCCATGTCCTGTTTCAGTCAATTACTATCATCCTGACTGTCTATCCATTCTGCTAAACTATCAATGTCCTGTTTCAGTCAATTACTATCATCCTGACTGTCTGTCCATTCTGCTAACCTATCAATGTCCTGTTTCAGTCAATTACAATCATCCTGATCCTCTGTCCATTCTGCTAAACTATCCATGTCCTGTTTCACTCAATTACTATCATCCTGACTGTCTGTCCATTCTGCTAAACTATCCATGTCCTGTTTCAGTCAATTACTATCATCCTGACTGTCTGTCCATTCTGCTAAACTATCCATGTCCTGTTTCAGTCAATTACAATCATCCTGATCCTCTGTCCATTCTGCTAAACTATCCATGTCCTGTTTCACTCAATTATATCATCCTGACTGTCTGTCCATTCTGCTAAACTATCCATGTCCTGTTTCAGTCATTTACTATCATCCTGACTGTCTGTCCATTCTGCTAAACTATCCATGTCCTGTTTCAGTCAATTACTATCATCCTGACAGTCTGTCCATTCTGCTAAACTATCCATGTCCTGTTTCAGTAATTTACTATCATCCTGACTGTCTATCCATTCTGCTAAACTATCCATGTCCTGTTTCAGTCAATTACTATCATCCTGACTGTCTATCCATTCTGCTAAACTCTCCATGTCCTGTTTCAGTCAATTACTATCATCCTGACTGTCTGTCCATTCTGCTAAACTATCCATGTCCTGTTTCAGTCAATTACTATCATCCTGACAGTCTGTCCATTCTGCTAAACTATCCATGTCCTGTTTCAGTAATTTACTATCATCCTGACTGTCTATCCATTCTGCTAAACTATCCATGTCCTGTTTCAGTCAATTACTATCATCCTGACTGTCTATCCATTCTGGTAAACTATCCATGTCCTGTTTCAGTCAATTATTATCATCCTGACTGTCTATCCATTCTGCTAAACTATCCATGTCCTGTTTCAGTCAATTACTATCATCCTGACTGTCTGTCCATTCTGCTAAACTATCCATGTCCTGTTTCAGTCAATTACAATCATCCTGATCCTCTGTCCATTCTGCTAAACTATCCATGTCCTGTTTCACTCAATTATATCATCCTGACTGTCTGTCCATTCTGCTAAACTATCCATGTCCTGTTTCAGTCATTTACTATCATCCTGACTGTCTGTCCATTCTGCTAAACTATCCATGTCCTGTTTCAGTCAATTACTATCATCCTGACAGTCTGTCCATTCTGCTAAACTATCCATGTCCTGTTTCAGTAATTTACTATCATCCTGACTGTCTATCCATTCTGCTAAACTATCCATGTCCTGTTTCAGTCAATTACTATCATCCTGACTGTCTATCCATTCTGCTAAACTATCCATGTCCTGTTTCAGTCAATTACTATCATCCTGACTGTCTGTCCATTCTGCTAAACTATCCATGTCCTGTTTCAGTCAATTACTATCATCCTGACAGTCTGTCCATTCTGCTAAACTATCCATGTCCTGTTTCAGTAATTTACTATCATCCTGACTGTCTATCCATTCTGCTAAACTATCCATGTCCTGTTTCAGTCAATTACTATCATCCTGACTGTCTATCCATTCTGCTAAACTATCCATGTCCTGTTTCAGTCAATTATTATCATCCTGACTGTCTATCCATTCTGCTAAACTATCCATGTCCTGTTTCAGTCAATTACTATCATCCTGACTGTCTGTCCATTCTGCTAAAGTATCAATGTCCTGTTTCAGTCAATTACTATCATCCTGACTGTCTGTCCATTCTGCTAAACTAAAAATGTCCCGTTTCAGTCAATTACTATCATCCTGACTGTCTGTCCATTCTGCTAAAGTATCAATGTGCTGTTTCAGTCAATTACTATCATCCTGACTCTCTGTCCATTCTGCTAAACTGTCTATGTCCCGTTTCAGTCAATTACTATCATCCTGACTGTCTGTCCATTCTGCTAAATTATCAATGTCCTGTTTCAGTCAATGACTATCATCCTGACTGTGTGTCCATTCTGCTAACCTATCAATGTCCTGTTTCAGTCAATTACTATCATCCTGACTGTGTGTCCATTCTGCTAACCGATCAATGTCCTGTTTCAGTCAATTACTATCATCCTGACTGTCTGTCCATTCTGCTAAATTATCCATGTCCTGTTTCAGTCAATGACTATCATCCTGACTGTGTGTCCATTCTGCTAACCTATCAATGTCCTGTTTCAGTCAATTACTATCATCCTGACTGTCTGTCCATTCTGCTAAACTATCAATGTCCTGTTTCAGTCAATTACTATCATCCTGACTGTCTGTCCATTCTGCTATACTATCCGTGTCCTGTTTCAGTCAATTACTATCATCCTGACTGTCTATCCATTCTGCTAAACTATCAATGTCCTGTTTCAGTCAATTACTATCATCCTGACTGTCGGTCCATTCTGCTAAACTATCCATGTCCTGTTTCAGTCAATTACTATCATCCTGACTGTCTGTCCATTCTGCTAAACTATCCATGTCCTGTTTCAGTCAATTACTATCATCCTGACTATCTGTCCATTCTGCTAAACTATCCATGTCCTGGTTCAGTCATTTACTATCATCCAGACTGTCTGTCCATTCTGCTAAACTATCCATGTCCTGTTTCAGTCAATTACTATCATCCTGACTGTCTGTCCATTCTGCTAAACTATCCATGTCCTGTTTCAGTCAATTACTATCATCCTGACTGTCTGTCCATTCTGCTAAACTATCCATGTCCTGTTTCAGTAATTTACTATCATCCTGACTGTCTATCCATTCTGCTAAACTATCCATGTCCTGTTTCAGTCAATTACTATCATCCTGACTGTCTGTCCATTCTGCTAAATTATCAATGTCCTGTTTCAGTCAATGACTATCATCCTGACTGTGTGTCCATTCTGCTAACCTATCAATGTCCTGTTTCAGTCAATTACTATCATCCTGACTGTCTGTCCATTCTGCTAAACTATCCATGTCCTGCTTCAGTCAATTAGTATCATCCTGACTGTCTATCCATTCTGCTATACTATCCATGTCCTGTTTCAGTCAATTACTATCATCCTGACTGTCTATCCATTCTGCTAAACTATCAATGTCCTGTTTCAGTCAATTACTATCATCCTGACTGTCTGTCCATTCTGCTAAACTATCCATGTCCTGTTTCAGTCAATTACTATCATCCTGACTGTCTATCCATTCTGCTAAACTATCCATGTCCTGTTTCAGTCAATTACTATCATCCTGACTGTCTATCCATTCTGCTAAACTATCAATGTCCTGTTTCAGTCAATTACTATCATCCTGACTGTCTGTCCATTCTGCTAACCTATCAATGTCCTGTTTCAGTCAATTACTATCATCCTGACTGTCTATCCATTCTGCTAAACTATCCATGTCCTGTTTCAGTCAATTACTATCATCCTGACTGTCTGTCCATTCTGCTAAACTATCCATGTCCTGTTTCAGTCAATTACTATCATCCTGACAGTCTGTCCATTCTGCTAAACTATCCATGTCCTGTTTCAGTAATTTACTATCATCCTGACTGTCTATCCATTCTGCTAAACTATCCATGTCCTGTTTCAGTCAATTACTATCATCCTGACTGTCTATCCATTCTGCTAAACTATCCATGTCCTGTTTCAGTCAATTATTATCATCCTGACTGTCTATCCATTCTGCTAAACTATCCATGTCCTGTTTCAGTCAATGACTATCATCCTGACTGTCTGTCCATTCTGCTAAAGTATCAATGTCCTGTTTCAGTCAATTACTATCATCCTGACTGTCTGTCCATTCTGCTAAACTAAAAATGTCCCGTTTCAGTCAATTACTATCATCCTGACTGTCTGTCCATTCTGCTAAAGTATCAATGTGCTGTTTCAGTCAATTACTATCATCCTGACTCTCTGTCCATTCTGCTAAACTGTCTATGTCCCGTTTCAGTCAATTACTATCATCCTGACTGTCTGTCCATTCTGCTAAATTATCAATGTCCTGTTTCAGTCAATGACTATCATCCTGACTGTGTGTCCATTCTGCTAACCTATCAATGTCCTGTTTCAGTCAATTACTATCATCCTGACTGTGTGTCCATTCTGCTAACCTATCAATGTCCTGTTTCAGTCAATTACTATCATCCTGACTGTCTGTCCATTCTGCTAAATTATCCATGTCCTGTTTCAGTCAATGACTATCATCCTGACTGTGTGTCCATTCTGCTAACCTATCAAAGTCCTGTTTCAGTCAATTACTATCATCCTGACTGTCTGTCCATTCTGCTAAACTATCAATGTCCTGTTTCAGTCAATTACTATCATCCTGACTGTCTGTCCATTCTGCTATACTATCCGTGTCCTGTTTCAGTCAATTACTATCATCCTGATCCTCTGTCCATTCTGCTAAACTATCCATGTCCTGTTTCAGTCAATTACTATCATCCTGACTGTCTGTCCATTCTGCTAAACTATCCATGTCCTGTTTCAGTCAATTACTATCATCCTGACTGTCTGTCCATTCTGCTAAACTATCCATGTCCTGTTTCAGTCATTTACTATCATCCTGACTGTCTGTCCATTCTGCTAAACTATCCATGTCCTGTTTCAGTCAATTACTATCATCCTGACTGTCTGTCCATTCTGCTAAACTATCCATGTCCTGTTTCAGTCAATTACTATCATCCTGACTGTCTGTCCATTCTGCTAAACTATCCATGTCCTGTTTCAGTCATGTACTATCATCCTGACTGTCTATCCATTCTGCTAAACTATCCATGTCCTGTTTCAGTCATTTACTATCATCCTGACTCTCTGTCCATTCTGCTAAACTATCCATGTCCTGTTTCAGTCAATTATTATCATCCTGACTCTCTATCCATTCTGCTAAACTATCCATTTCCTGTTTCAGTCATTTACTATCATCCTGACTGTCTGTCCATTCTGCTAAAGTATCAATGTCCTGTTTCAGTCAATTACTATCATCCTGACTGTCTGTCCATTCTGCTAAACTAAAAATGTCCCGTTTCAGTCAATTACTATCATCCAGACTGTCTGTCCATTCTGCTAAATTATCAATGTCCTGTTTCAGTCAATGACTATCATCCTGACTGTGTGTCCATTCTGCTAACCTATTAATGTCTTGATTCAGTAAATTACTATCATCCTGACTGTCTGTCCATTCTGCTAAACTATCCATGTCCTGCTTCAGTCAATTGCTGTCATCCTGACTGTCTATCCATTCTGCTAAACTATCCATGTCCTGTTTCAGTCAATTACTATCATCCTGACTGTCTATCCATTCTGCTAAACTATCAATGTCCTGTTTCAGTCAATTACTATCATCCTGACTGTCTGTCCATTCTGCTAAACTATCCATGTCCTGTTTCAGTCAATTACTATCATCCTGACTGTCTATCCATTCTGCTAAACTATCCATGTCCTGTTTCAGTCAATTACTATTTTCCTGACTGTCTATCCATTCTGCTAAACTATCAATGTCCTGTTTCAGTCAATTACTATCATCCTGACTGTCTGTCCATTCTGCTAACCTATCAATGTCCTGTTTCAGTCAATTACAATCATCCTGATCCTCTGTCCATTCTGCTAAACTATCCATGTCCTGTTTCAGTCAATTACTATCATCCTGACTGTCTGTCCATTCCGCTAAACTATCCATGTCCTGTTTCAGTCAATTACTATCATCCTGACTCTCTGTCCATTCTGCTAAACTATCCATGTCCTGTTTCAGTCATTTACTATCATCCTGAATGTCTATCCATTCTGCTAAACTATCCATGTCCTGTTTCAGTCAATTACTATCATCCTGACTGTCTGTCCATTCTGCTAAACTATCCATGTCCTGTTTCAGTCATGTACTATCATCCTGACTGTCTATCCATTCTGCTAAACTATCCATGTCCTGTTTCAGTCATTTACTATCATCCTGACTCTCTGTCCATTCTGCTAAACTATCCATGTCCTGTTTCAGTCAATTATTATCATCCTGACTGTCTATCCATTCTGCTAAACTATCCATGTCCTGTTTCAGTCAATTACTATCATCCTGACTGTCTGTCCATTCTGCAAAACTATCAATGTCCTGTTTCAGTCAATTATTATCATCCTGACTGTCTATCCATTCTGCTAAACTATCCATGTCCTGTTTCAGTCAATTACTATCATCCTGACTGTCTGTCCATTCTGCTAAAGTATCAATGTCCTGTTTCAGTCAATTACTATCATCCTGACTGTCTATCCATTCTGCTAAACTAAAAATGTCCCGTTTCAGTCAATTACTATCATCCAGACTGTCTGTCCATTCTGCTAAATTATCAATGTCCTGTTTCAGTCAATGACTATCATCCTGACTGTGTGTCCATTCTGCTAACCTATCAATGTCTTGATTCAGTAAATTACTATCATCCTGACTGTCTGTCTATTCTGCTAAACTATCCATGTCCTGCTTCAGTCAATTACTATCATCCTGACTGTCTATCCATTCTGCTAAACTATCCATGTCCTGTTTCAGTCAATTACTATCATCCTGACTGTCTATCCATTCTGCTAAACTATCAATGTCCTGTTTCAGTCAATTACTATCATCCTGACTGTCTGTCCATTCTGCTAAACTATCCATGTCCTGTTTCAGTCAATTACTATCATCCTGACTGTCTATCCATTCTGCTAAACTATCCATGTCCTGTTTCAGTCAATTACTATTTTCCTGACTGTCTATCCATTCTGCTAAACTATCAATGTCCTGTTTCAGTCAATTACTATCATCCTGACTGTCTGTCCATTCTGCTAACCTATCAATATCCTGTTTCAGTCAATTACAATCATCCTGATCCTCTGTCCATTCTGCTAAACTATCCATGTCCTGTTTCAGTCAATTACTATCATCCTGACTGTCTGTCCATTCCGCTAAACTATCCATGTCCTGTTTCAGTCAATTACTATCATCCTGACTCTCTGCCCATTCTGCTAAACTATCCATGTCCTGTTTCAGTCATTTGCTATCATCCTGAATGTCTATCCATTCTGCTAAACTATCCATGTCCTGTTTCAGTCAATTACTATCATCCTGACTGTCTGTCCATTCTGCTAAACTATCCATGTCCTGTTTCAGTCATGTACTATCATCCTGACTGTCTATCCATTCTGCTAAACTATCCATGTCCTGTTTCAGTCATTTACTATCATCCTGACTCTCTGTCCATTCTGCTAAACTATCCATGTCCTGTTTCAGTCAATTAATATCATCCTGACTCTCTGTCCATTCTGCAAAACTATCAATGTCCTGTTTCAGTCAATTACTATCATCCTGACGGTCTGTCCATTCTGCTAAACTATCCATGTCCTGTTTCAGTCAATTACTATCATCCTGACTGTCTATCCATTCTGCTAAAGTATCAATGTCCTGTTTCAGTCAATTACTATCATCCTGAATGTCTATCCATTCTGCTAAACTATCAATGTCCTGTTTCAGTCAATTACTATCATCCTGACTGTCTGTCCATTCTGCTAAACTATCAATGTTCTGTTTCAGTCAATTACTATCATCCTGACTGTCTGTCCATTCTGCTAAACTATCCATGTCCTGTTTCAGTCAATTACTATCATCCTGACTGTCTATCCATTCTGCTAAACTATCCATGTCCTGTTTCAGTCAATTACTATCATCCTGACTGTCTGTCCATTCTGCTAAGCTATCAATGTCCTGTTTCAGTCAATTACTATCATCCTGACTGTCTGTCCATTCTGCTAAACAATCCATGTCCTGTTTCAGTCAATTACTATCATCCTGACTGTCTATCCATTCTGCTAAACTATCAATGTCCTGTTTCAGTCCATTACTATCATCCTGACTGTCTGTCCATTCTGCTGAACTATCAAAGTCCTGTTTCAGTCAATTACTATCATCCTGACTGTCTGTCCATTCTGCTAAACTATCCATGTCCTGTTTCAGTCATTTTCTATCATCCTGACTGTCTGTCCATTCTACTGAACTATTCATGTCCTGTTTTAGTCAATTACTATCATCCTGACTGTCTGTCCATTCTGCTCAACTATCCATGTCCTGTTTCTGTCAATTATTATCATCCTGACTCTCTGTCCATTCTGCAAAATTAACAATGTCCTGTTTCAGTCAATTACTATCATCCTGACTGTCTATCCATTCTGCTAAACTATCAATGTCCTGTTTCAGTCAATTACTATCATCCTGACTGTCTGTCCATTCTGCTAACCTATCAATGTCCTGTTTCAGTCAATTACTATCATCCTGACTGTCTGTCCATTCTGCTAAACTATCAATGTCCTGTTTCAGTCAATTACTATCATCCTGACTGTCTGTCCATTCTGCTAAACTATCCATGTCCTGTTTCAGTCAATTACTATCATCCTGACTCTCTGTCCATTCTGCTAAACTATCAATGTCCTGTTTCAGTCAATTACTTTCATCCTGACTGTCTGTCCATTCTGCTAAACTATCCATGTCCTGTTAAAGTCAATTACTATCATCCTGACTGTCTATCCATTCTGCTAAACTATCAATGTCCTGTTTCAGTCAATTACTATCATCCTGACTGTCTATCCATTCTGCTAAACTATCAATGTCCTGTTTCAGTCAATTACTATCATCCTGACTGTCTGTCCATTCTGCTAAACTGTCAATGTCCTGTTTCAGTCAATTACTATCATCCTGACTGTCTATCCATTCTGCTAAACTATCCATGTCCTGTTTCAGTCAATTACTATCATCCTGACTGTCAGTCCATTCTGCTCAACTATCCATGTCCTGTTTCTGCAATTATTATCATTCTGACTCTCTGTCCATTCTGCTAAATTATCAATGTCTGTTTCAGTCAATTACTATCATCCTGACTGTCTATCCATTCTGCTAAACTATCAATGCCCTGTTTCAGTCAATTACTATCATCCTGACTGTCTATCCATTCTGCCTAACTATCAATGTCCTGTTTCAGTCAATTACTATCATCCTGACTGTCTGTCCATTCTGCTAAACTATCCATGTCCTGTTTCAGTCAATTACTATCATCCTGACTGTCTATCCATTCTGCTAAACTATCAATGTCCTGTTTCAGTCAATTACTATCATCCTGACTGTCTGTCCATTCTGCTAACCTATCAATGTCCTGTTTCAGTCAATTACAATCATCCTGATCCTCTGTCCATTCTGCTAAACTATCCATGTCCTGTTTCACTCAATTACTATCATCCTGACTGTCTGTCCATTCTGCTAAACTATCCATGTCCTGTTTCAGTCAATTACTATCATCCTGACTGTCTGTCCATTCCGCTAAACTATCCATGTCCTGTTTCAGTCAATTACTATCATCCTGACTGTCTGTCCATTCTGCTAAACTATCCATGTCCTGTTTCAGTCATTTACTATCATCCTGAATGTCTATCCATTCTGCTAAACTATCCATGTCCTGTTTCAGTCAATTACTATCATCCTGACTGTCTGTCCATTCTGCTAAACTATCCATGTCCTGTTTCAGTCATGTACTATCATCCTGACTGTCTATCCATTCTGCTAAACTATCCATGTCCTGTTTCAGTCATTTACTATCATCCTGACTCTCTGTCCATTCTGCTAAACTATCCATGTCCTCTTTCAGTCAATTATTATCATCCTGACTGTCTATCCATTCTGCTAAACTATCCATGTCCTGTTTCAGTCAATTACTATCATCCTGACTCTCTGTCCATTCTGCAAAACTATCAATGTCCTGTTTCAGTCAATTACTATCATCCTGACGGTCTGTCCATTCTGCTAAACTATCCATGTCCTGTTTCAGTCAATTACTATCATCCTGACTGTCTATCCATTCTGCTAAAGTATCAATGTCCTGTTTCAGTCAATTACTATCATCCTGACTGTCTATCCATTCTGCTAAACTATCAATGTCCTGTTTCAGTCAATTACTATCATCCTGACTGTCTGTCCATTCTGCTAAACTATCCATGTCCTGTTTCAGTCAATTACTATCATCCTGACTGTCTATCCATTCTGCTAAACTATCCATGTCCTGTTTCAGTCAATTACTATCATCCTGACTGTCTGTCCATTCTGCTAAGCTATCAAAGTCCTGTTTCAGTCAATTACTATCATCCTGACTGTCTGTCCATTCTACTAAACTATTCATGTCCTGTTTTAGTCAATTACTATCATCCTGACTGTCTGTCCATTCTACTAAACTGTTCATGTCCTGTTTTAGTCAATTACTATCATCCTGACTGTCTGTCCATTCTGCTAACCTGTCAATGTCCTGTTTCAGTCAATTACTATCATCCTGACTGTCTGTCCATTCTGCTAAACTATCAATGTCCTGTTTCAGTCAATTACTATCATCCTGACTGTCTATCCATTCTGCTAAACTATCAATGTCCTGTTTCAGTCAATTACTATCATCCTGACTGTCTGTCCATTCTGCTAACCTGTCAATGTCCTGTTTCAGTCAATTACTATCATCCTGACTGTCTGTCCATTCTGCTAAACTATCAATGTCCTGTTTCAGTCAATTACTATCATCCTGACTGTCTGTCCATTCTGCTAAACTATCCATGTCCTGTTTCAGTCAATTACTATCATCCTGACTCTCTGTCCATTCTGCTAAACTATCAATGTCCTGTTTCAGTGAATTACTTTCATCCTGACTGTCTGTCCATTCTGCTAAACTATCCATGTCCTGTTTCAGTCAATTACTATCATCCTGACTGTCTATCCATTCTGCTAAACTATCAATGTCCTGTTTCAGTCAATTACTATCATCCTGACTGTCTGTCCATTCTGCTAAACTATCCATGTCCTGTTTCAGTCATGTACTATCATCCTGACTGTCTATCCATACTGCTAAACTATCCATGTCCTGTTTCAGTCATTTACTATCATCCTGACTCTCTGACCATTCTGCTAAACTATCCATGTCCTGTTTCAGTCAATTATTATCATCCTGACTGTCTATCCATTCTGCTAAACTATCCATGTCCTGTTTCAGTCAATTACTATCATCCTGACTGTCTGTCCATTCTGCTAAAGTATCAATGTCCTGTTTCAGTCAATTACTATCATCCTGACTGTCTGTCCATTCTGCTAAACTAAAAATGTCCCGTTTCAGTCAATTACTATCATCCAGACTGTCTGTCCATTCTGCTAAATTATCAATGTCCTGTTTCAGTCAATGACTATCATCCTGACTGTGTGTCCATTCTGCTAACCTATCAATGTCTTGATTCAGTAAATTACTATCATCCTGACTGTCTGTCCATTCTGCTAAACTATCCATGTCCTGCTTCAGTCAATTACTGTCATCCTGACTGTCTATCCATTCTGCTAAACTATCCATGTCCTGTTTCAGTCAATTACTATCATCCTGACTGTCTATCCATTCTGATAAACTATCAATGTCCTGTTTCAGTCAATTACTATCATCCTGACTGTCTGTCCATTCTGCTAAACTATCCATGTCCTGTTTCAGTCAATTACTATCATCCTGACTGTCTATCCATTCTGCTAAACTATCCATGTCCTGTTTCAGTCAATTACTATTTTCCTGACTGTCTATCCATTCTGCTAAACTATCAATGTCCTGTTTCAGTCAATTACTATCATCCTGACTGTCTGTCCACTCTGCTAACCTATCAATGTCCTGTTTCAGTCAATTACAATCATCCTGATCCTCTGTCCATTCTGCTAAACTATCCATGTTCTGTTTCAGTCAATTACTATCATCCTGACTGTCTGTCCATTCCGCTAAACTATCCATGTCCTGTTTCAGTCAATTACTATCATCCTGACTCTCTGTCCATTCTGCTAAACTATCCATGTCCTGTTTCAGTCATTTACTATCATCCTGAATGTCTATCCATTCTGCTAAACTATCCATGTCCTGTTTCAGTCAATTACTATCATCCTGACTGTCTGTCCATTCTGCTAAACTATCCATGTCCTGTTTCAGTCATGTACTATCATCCTGACTGTCTATCCATTCTGCTAAACTATCCATGTCCTGTTTCAGTCATTTACTATCATCCTGACTCTCTGTCCATTCTGCTAAACTATCCATGTCCTGTTTCAGTCAATTATTATCATCCTGACTGTCTATCCATTCTGCTAAACTATCCATGTCCTGTTTCAGTCAATTACTATCATCCTGACTCTCTGTCCATTCTGCAAAACTATCAATGTCCTGTTTCAGTCAATTACTATCATCCTGACGGTCTGTCCATTCTGCTAAACTATCCATGTCCTGTTTCAGTCAATTACTATCATCCTGACTGTCTATCCATTCTGCTAAAGTATCAATGTCCTGTTTCAGTCAATTACTATCATCCTGACTGTCTATCCATTCTGCTAAACTATCAATGTCCTGTTTCAGTCAATCACTATCATCCTGACTGTCTGTCCATTCTGCTAAACTATCAATGTCCTGTTTCAGTCAATTACTATCATCCTGACTGTCTGTCCATTCTGCTAAACTATCCATGTTCTGTTTCAGTCAATTACTATCATCCTGACTGTCTATCCATTCTGCTAAACTATCCATGTCCTGTTTCAGTCAATTACTATCATCCTGACTGTCTGTCCATTCTGCTAAGCTATCAATGTCCTGTTTCAGTCAATTACTATCATCCTGACTGTCTGTCCATTCTGCTAAACTATCCATGTCCTGTTTCAGTCAATTACTATCATCCTGACTGTCTATCCATTCTGCTAAACTATCAATGTCCTGTTTCAGTCCATTACTATCATCCTGACTGTCTGTCCATTCTGCTGAACTATCAAAGTCCTGTTTCAGTCAATTACTATCATCCTGACTGTCTGTCCATTCTGCTAAACTATCCATGTCCTGTTTCAGTCATTTACTATCATCCTGACTGTCTGTCCATTCTACTGAACTATTCATGTCCTGTTTTAGTCAATTACTATCATCCTGACTGTCTGTCCATTCTGCTCAACTATCCATGTCCTGTTTCTGTCAATTATTATCATCCTGACTCTCTGTCCATTCTGCTAAATTATCAATGTCCTGTTTCAGTCAATTACTATCATCCTGACTGTCTATCCATTCTGCTAAACTATCAATGTCCTGTTTCAGTCAATTACTATCATCCTGACTGTCTGTCCATTCTGCTAACCTATCAATGTCCTGTTTCAGTCAATTACTATCATCCTGACTGTCTGTCCATTCTGCTAAACTATCAATGTCCTGTTTCAGTCAATTACTATCATCCTGACTGTCTGTCCATTCTGCTAAACTATCCATGTCCTGTTTCAGTCAATTACTATCATCCTGACTCTCTGTCCATTCTGCTAAACTATCAATGTCCTGTTTCAGTCAATTACTTTCATCCTGACTGTCTGTCCATTCTGCTAAACTATCCATGTCCTGTTAAAGTCAATTACTATCATCCTGACTGTCTATCCATTCTGCTAAACTATCAATGTCCTGTTTCAGTCAATTACTATCATCCTGACTGTCTATCCATTCTGCTAAACTATCAATGTCCTGTTTCAGTCAATTACTATCATCCTGACTGTCTATCCATTCTGCTAAAGTATCAATGTCCTGTTTCAGTCAATTACTATCATCCTGACTGTCTATCCATTCTGCTAAACTATCAATGTCCTGTTTCAGTCAATCACTATCATCCTGACTGTCTGTCCATTCTGCTAAACTATCAATGTCCTGTTTCAGTCAATTACTATCATCCTGACTGTCTGTCCATTCTGCTAAACTATCCATGTCCTGTTTCAGTCAATTACTATCATCCTGACTGTCTATCCATTCTGCTAAACTATCCATGTCCTGTTTCAGTCAATTACTATCATCCTGACTGTCTGTCCATTCTGCTAAGCTATCAATGTCCTGTTTCAGTCAATTACTATCATCCTGACTGTCTGTCCATTCTGCTAAACTATCCATGTCCTGTTTCAGTCAATTACTATCATCCTGACTGTCTATCCATTCTGCTAAACTATCAATGTCCTGTTTCAGTCCATTACTATCATCCTGACTGTCTGTCCATTCTGCTGAACTATCAAAGTCCTGTTTCAGTCAATTACTATCATCCTGACTGTCTGTCCATTCTGCTAAACTATCCATGTCCTGTTTCAGTCATTTACTATCATCCTGACTGTCTGTCCATTCTACTGAACTATTCATGTCCTGTTTTAGTCAATTACTATCATCCTGACTGTCTGTCCATTCTGCTCAACTATCCATGTCCTGTTTCTGTCAATTATTATCATCCTGACTCTCTGTCCATTCTGCTAAATTATCAATGTCCTGTTTCAGTCAATTACTATCATCCTGACTGTCTATCCATTCTGCTAAACTATCAATGTCCTGTTTCAGTCAATTACTATCATCCTGACTGTCTGTCCATTCTGCTAACCTATCAATGTCCTGTTTCAGTCAATTACTATAATCCTGACTGTCTGTCCATTCTGCTAAACTATCCATGTCCTGTTTCAGTCAATTACTATCATCCTGACTCTCTGTCCATTCTGCTAAACTATCAATGTCCTGTTTCAGTCAATTACTTTCATCCTGACTGTCTGTCCATTCTGCTAAACTATCCATGTCCTGTTAAAGTCAATTACTATCATCCTGACTGTCTATCCATTCTGCTAAACTATCAATGTCCTGTTTCAGTCAATTACTATCATCCTGACTGTCTATCCATTCTGCTAAACTATCAATGTCCTGTTTCAGTCAATTACTATCATCCTGACTGTCTATCCATTCTGCTAAAGTATCAATGTCCTGTTTCAGTCAATTACTATCATCCTGACTGTCTATCCATTCTGCTGAACTATCAAAGTCCTGTTTCAGTCAATTACTATCATCCTGACTGTCTGTCCATTCTGCTAAACTATCAATGTCCTGTTTCAGTCATTTACTATCATCCTGACTGTCTGTCCATTCTACTGAACTATTCATGTCCTGTTTTAGTCAATTACTATCATCCTGACTGTCTGTCCATTCTGCTCAACTATCCATGTCCTGTTTCTGTCAATTATTATCATCCTGACTCTCTGTCCATTCTGCTAAATTATCAATGTCCTGTTTCAGTCAATTACTATCATCCTGACTGTCTATCCATTCTGCTAAACTATCAATGTCCTGTTTCAGTCAATTACTATCATCCTGACTGTCTGTCCATTCTGCTAACCTATCAATGTCCTGTTTCAGTCAATTACTATCATCCTGACTGTCTGTCCATTCTGCTAAACTATCAATGTCCTGTTTCAGTCAATTACTATCATCCTGACTGTCTGTCCATTCTGCTAAACTATCCATGTCCTGTTTCAGTCAATTACTATCATCCTGACTCTCTGTCCATTCTGCTAAACTATCAATGTCCTGTTTCAGTCAATTACTTTCATCCTGACTGTCTGTCCATTCTGCTAAACTATCCATGTCCTGTTAAAGTCAATTACTATCATCCTGACTGTCTATCCATTCTGCTAAACTATCAATGTCCTGTTTCAGTCAATTACTATCATCCTGACTGTCTATCCATTCTGCTAAACTATCAATGTCCTGTTTCAGTCAATTACTATCATCCTGACTGTCTGTCCATTCTGCTAAACTGTCAATGTCCTGTTTCAGTCAATTACTATCATCCTGACTGTCTATCCATTCTGCTAAACTATCCATGTCCTGTTTCAGTCAATTACTATCATCCTGACTGTCAGTCCATTCTGCTCAACTATCCATGTCCTGTTTCTGTCAATTATTATCATCCTGACTCTCTGTCCATTCTGCTAAATTATCAATGTCCTGTTTCAGTCAATTACTATCATCCTGACTTTCTATCCATTCTGCTAAACTATCAATGTCCTGTTTCAGTCAATTACTATCATCCTGACTGTCTATCCATTCTGCCTAACTATCAATGTCCTGTTTCAGTCAATTACTATCATCCTGACTGTCTGTCCATTCTGCTAAACTATCCATGTCCTGTTTCAGTCAACTACTATCATCCTGACTGTCTATCCATTCTGCTAAACTATCCATGTCCTGTTTCAGTCAATTACTATCATCCTGACTGTCTGTCCATTCTGCTAAACTATCAATGTCCTGTTTCAGTCAATTACTATCATCCTGACTGTCTGTCCATTCTGCTAACCTATCAATGTCCTGTTTCAGTCAATTACAATCATCCTGATCCTCTGTCCATTCTGCTAAACTATCCATGTCCTGTTTCACTCAATTACTATCATCCTGACTGTCTGTCCATTCTGCTAAACTATCCATGTCCTGTTTCAGTCAATTACTATCATCCTGACTGTCTGTCCATTTCGCTAAACTATCCATGTCCTGTTTCAGTCAATTACTATCATCCTGACTGTCTGTCCATTCTGCTAAACTATCCATGTCCTGTTTCAGTCATTTACTATCATCCTGAATGTCTATCCATTCTGCTAAACTATCCATGTCCTGTTTCAGTCAATTACTATCATCCTGACTGTCTGTCCATTCTGCTAAACTATCCATGTCCTGTTTCAGTCATGTACTATCATCCTGACTGTCTATCCATTCTGCTAAACTATCCATGTCCTGTTTCAGTCATTTACTATCATCCTGACTCTCTGTCCATTCTGCTAAACTATCCATGTCCTGTTTCAGTCAATTATTATCATCCTGACTGTCTATCCATTCTGCTAAACTATCCATGTCCTGTTTCAGTCAATTACTATCATCCTGACTCTCTGTCCATTCTGCAAAACTATCAATGTCCTGTTTCAGTCAATTACTATCATCCTGACGGTCTGTCCATTCTGCTAAACTATCCATGTCCTGTTTCAGTCAATTACTATCATCCTGACTGTCTATCCATTCTGCTAAAGTATCAATGTCCTGTTTCAGTCAATTACTATCATCCTGACTGTCTATCCATTCTGCTAAACTATCAATGTCCTGTTTCAGTCAATTACTATCATCCTGACTGTCTGTCCATTCTGCTAAACTATCCATGTCCTGTTTCAGTCAATTACTATCATCCTGACTGTCTATCCATTCTGCTAAACTATCCATGTCCTGTTTCAGTCAATTACTATCATCCTGACTGTCTGTCCATTCTGCTAAGCTATCAAAGTCCTGTTTCAGTCAATTACTATCATCCTGACTGTCTGTCCATTCTACTAAACTATTCATGTCCTGTTTTAGTCAATTACTATCATCCTGACTGTCTGTCCATTCTACTAAACTGTTCATGTCCTGTTTTAGTCAATTACTATCATCCTGACTGTCTGTCCATTCTGCTCAACTATCCATGTCCTGTTTCTGTCAATTATTATCATCCTGACTCTCTGTCCATTCTGCTAAATTATCAATGTCCTGTTTCAGTCAATTACTATCATCCTGACTGTCTATCCATTCTGCTAAACTATCAATGTCCTGTTTCAGTCAATTACTATCATCCTGACTGTCTGTCCATTCTTCTAACCTATCAATGTCCTGTTTCAGTCAATTACTATCATCCTGACTGTCTGTCCATTCTGCTAAACTATCAATGTCCTGTTTCAGTCAATTACTATCATCCTGACTGTCTGTCCATTCTGCTAAACTATCCATGTCCTGTTTCAGTCAATTACTATCATCCTTACTCTCTGTCCATTCTGCTAAACTATCAATGTCCTGTTTCAGTCAATTACTTTCATCCTGACTGTCTGTCCATTCTGCTAAACTATCCATGTCCTGTTTCAGTCAATTACTATCATCCTGACTGTCTATCCATTCTGCTAAACTATCAATGTCCTGTTTCAGTCAATTACTATCATCCTGACTGTCTATCCATTCTGCTAAACTATCAATGTCCTGTTTCAGTCAATTACTATCATCCTGACTGTCTGTCCATTCTGCTAAACTATCAATGTCCTGTTTCAGTCAATTACTATCATCCTGACTGTCTGTCCATTCTGCTAAACTATCCATGTCCTGTTTCAGTCAATTACTATCATCCTGACTGTCTGTCCATTCTGCTAAGCTATCAATGTCCTGTTTCAGTCAATTACTATCATCCTGACTGTCTGTCCATTCTGCTAAACTATCCATGTCCTGTTTCAGTCAATTACTATCATCCTGACTGTCTATCCATTCTGCTAAACTATCCATGTCCTGTTTCAGTCTATTACTATCATCCTGACTGTCTGTCCATTCTGCTAAACTATCAATGTCCTGTTTCAGTCAATTACTATCATCCTGACTGTCCGTCCATTCAGCTAAACTATCCATGTCCTGTTTCAGTCATTTACTTACATCCTGACTGTCTGTCCATTCTACTAAACTATTCATGTCCTGTTTCAGTCAATTATTATCATCCTGACTGTCTGTCCTTTCTGCTAAACTATCCATGTCCTGTTTCAGTCAATTATTATCATCCTGACTCTCTGTCCATTCTGCTAAACTATCAATGTCCTGTTTCAGACAATTACTATCAACCTGACTCTCTGTCCATTCTGCTAAACTATCAATGTCCTGTTTCAGTCAATTACAGTCATCCTGACTGTCTGTCCATTCTGCTAACCTATCAATGTCCTGTTTCAGTCAATTACTATCATGCTGACTGTCTGTCCATTCTGCTAAACTATCCATGTCCTGTTTCAGTCAATTACTATCATCCTGACTGTCTGTCCATTCTGCTAAACTATCAATGTCCTGTTTCAGTCAATTACTATCATCCTGACTGTCTATCCATTCTGCCTAACTATCAATGTCCTGTTTCAGTCAATTACTATCATCCTGACTGTCTGTCCATTCTGCTAAACTATCCATGTCCTGTTTCAGTCAACTACTATCATCCTGACTGTCTATCCATTCTGCTAAACTATCCATGTCCTGTTTCAGTCAATTACTATCATCCTGACTGTCTATCCATTCTGCTAAACTATCAATGTCCTGTTTCAGTCAATTACTATCATCCTGACTGTCTGTCCATTCTGCTAACCTATCAATGTCCTGTTTCAGTCAATTACAATCATCCTGATCCTCTGTCCATTCTGCTAATCTATCCATGTCCTGTTTCACTCAATTACTATCATCCTGACTGTCTGTCCATTCTGCTAAACTATCCATGTCCTGTTTCAGTCAATTACTATCATCCTGACTGTCTGTCCATTCCGCTAAACTATCCATGTCCTGTTTCAGTCTATTACTATCATCCTGACTGTCTGTCCATTCTGCTAAACTATCCATGTCCTGTTTCAGTCATTTACTATCATCCTGAATGTCTATCCATTCTGCTAAACTATCCATGTCCTGTTTCAGTCAATTACTATCATCCTGACTGTCTGTCCATTCTGCTAAACTATCCATGTCCTGTTTCAGTCATGTACTATCATCCTGACTGTCTATCTATTCTGCCATACTATCCATGTCCTGTTTCAGTCATTTACTATCATCCTGACTCTCTGTCCATTCTGCTAAACTATCCATGTCCTGTTTCAGTCAATTATTATCATCCTGACTGTCTATCCATTCTGCTAAACTATCCATGTCCTGTTTCAGTCAATTACTATCATCCTGACTCTCTGTCCATTCTGCAAAAATATCAATGTCCTGTTTCAGTCAATTACTATCATCCTGACGGTCTGTCCATTCTGCTAAACTATCCATGTCCTGTTTCAGTCAATTACTATCATCCTGACTGTCTATCCATTCTGCTAAAGTATCAATGTCCTGTTTCAGTCAATTACTATCATCCTGACTGTCTTCCATTCTGCTAAACTATCAATGTCCTGTTTCAGTCAATTACTATCATCCTGACTGTCTGTCCATTCTGCTAAACTATCCATGTCCTGTTTCAGTCAATTACTATCATCCTGACTGTCTATCCATTCTGCTAAACTATCCATGTCCTGTTTCAGTCAATTACTATCATCCTGACTGTCTGTCCATTCTGCTAAGCTATCAAAGTCCTGTTTCAGTCAATTACTATCATCCTGACTGTCTGTCCATTCTACTAAACTATTCATGTCCTGTTTTAGTCAATTACTATCATCCTGACTGTCTGTCCATTCTACTAAACTGTTCATGTCCTGTTTTAGTCAATTACTATCATCCTGACTGTCTGTCCATTCTGCTCAACTATCCATGTCCTGTTTCTGTCAATTATTATCATCCTGACTCTCTGTCCATTCTGCTAAATTATCAATGTCCTGTTTCAGTCAATTACTATCATCCTGACTGTCTATCCATTCTGCTAAACTATCAATGTCCTGTTTCAGTCAATGACTATCATCCTGACTGTCTGTCCATTCTGCTAACCTATCAATGTCCTGTTTCAGTCAATTACTATCATCCTGACTGTCTGTCCATTCTGCTAAACTATCAATGTCCTGTTTCAGTCAATTACTATCATCCTGACTGTCTGTCCATTCTGCTAAACTATCCATGTCCTGTTTCAGTCAATTACTATCATCCTGACTCTCTGTCCATTCTGCTAAACTATCAATGTCCTGTTTCAGTCAATTACTTTCATCCTGACTGTCTGTCCATTCTGCTAAACTATCCATGTCCTGTTTCAGTCAATTACTATCATCCTGACTGTCTATCCATTCTGCTAAACTATCAATGTCCTGTTTCAGTCAATTACTATCATCCTGACTGTCTATCCATTCTGCTAAAGTATCAATGTCCTGTTTCAGTCAATTACTATCATCCTGACTGTCTATCCATTCTGCTAAACTATCAATGTCCTGTTTCAGTCAATTACTATCATCCTGACTGTCTGTCCATTCTGCTAAACTATCCATGTCCTGTTTCAGTCAATTACTATCATCCTGACTGTCTATCCATTCTGCTAAACTATCCATGTCCTGTTTCAGTCAATTACTATCATCCTGACTGTCTGTCCATTCTGCTAAGCTATCAAAGTCCTGTTTCAGTCAATTACTATCATCCTGACTGTCTGTCCATTCTACTAAGCTATTCATGTCCTGTTTTAGTCAATTACTATCATCCTGACTGTCTGTCCATTCTACTAAACTGTTCATGTCCTGTTTTAGTCAATTACTATCATCCTGACTGTCTGTCCATTCTGCTCAACTATCCATGTCCTGTTTCTGTCAATTATTATCATCCTGACTCTCTGTCCATTCTGCTAAATTATCAATGTCCTGTTTCAGTCAATTACTATCATCCTGACTGTCTATCCATTCTGCTGAACTATCAATGTCCTGTTTCAGTCAATGACTGTCATCCTGACTGTCTGTCCATTCTGCTAACCTATCAATGTCCTGTTTCAGTCAATTACTATCATCCTGACTGTCTGTCCATTCTGCTAAACTATCAATGTCCTGTTTCAGTCAATTACTATCATCCTGACTGTCTGTCCATTCTGCTAAACTATCCATGTCCTGTTTCAGTCAATTACTATCATCCTGACTCTCTGTCCATTCTGCTAAACTATCAATGTCCTGTTTCAGTCAATTACTTTCATCCTGACTGTCTGTCCATTCTGCTAAACTATCCATGTCCTGTTTCAGTCAATTACTATCATCCTGACTGTCTATCCATTCTGCTAAACTATCAATGTCCTGTTTCAGTCAATTACTATCATCCTGACTGTCTATCCATTCTGCTAAACTATCAATGTCCTGTTTCAGTCAATTACTATCATCCTGACTGTCTGTCCATTCTGCTAAACTATCAATGTCCTGTTTCAGTCAATTACTATCATCCTGACTGTCTGTCCATTCTGCTAAACTATCCATGTCCTGTTTCAGTCAATTACTATCATCCTGACTGTCTGTCCATTCTGCTAAACTATCCATGTCCTGTTTCAGTCAATTACTATCATCCTGACTGTCTGTCCATTCTGCTAAGCTATCAATGTCCTGTTTCAGTCAATTACTATCATCCTGACTGTCTGTCCATTCTGCTACACTATCCATGTCCTGTTTCAGTCAATTACTATCATCCTGACTGTCTATCCATTCTGCTAAACTATCCATGTCCTGTTTCAGTCTATTACTATCATCCTGACTGTCTGTCCATTCTGCTAAACTATCAATGTCCTGTTTCAGTCAATTACTATCATCCTGACTGTCTGTCCATTCAGCTAAACTATCCATGTCCTGTTTCAGTCATTTACTATCATCCTGACTGTCTGTCCATTCTACTAAACTATCCATGTCCTGTTTCAGTCAATGATTATCATCCTGACTGTCTGTCCATTCTGCTAAACTATCCATGTCCTGTTTCAGTCAATTATTATCATCCTGACTCTCTGTCCATTCTGCTAAACTATCAATGTCCTGTTTCAGACAATTACTACCATCCTGACTCTCTGTCCATTCTGCTAAACTATCAATGTCCTGTTTCAGTCAATTAATGTCATCCTGACTGTCTGTCCATTCTGCTAACCTATCAATGTCCTGTTTCAGTCAATTACTATCATGCTGACTGTCTGTCCATTCTGCTAAACTATCCATGTCCTGTTTCAGTCAATTACTATCATCCTGACTGTCTGTCCATTCTGCTAAACTATCAATGTCCTGTTTCAGTCAATTACTATCATCCTGACTCTCTGTCCATTCTGCTAAATTATCAATGTCCTGTTTCAGTCAATTACTATCATCCTGACTGTCTGTCCATTCTGCTAAACTATCCATGTCCTGTTTCAGTCAATTACTATCATCCTGACTGTCTGTCCATTCTGCTAACCTATCAATGTCCTGTTTCAGTCAATTACTATCATCCTGACTGTCTATCCATTCTGCTAAACTATCCATGTCCTGTTTCAGTCAATTACTATCATCCTGACTGTCTGTCCATTCTGCTAAGCTATCAATGTCCTGTTTCAGTCAATTACTATCATCCTGACTGTCTGTCCATTCTGCTAAACTATCCATGTCCTGTTTCAGTCAATTACTATCATCCTGACTGTCTATCCATTCTGCTAAACTATCAATGTCCTGTTTCAGTCCATTACTATCATCCTGACTGTCTGTCCATTCTGCTAAACTGTGAAAGTCCTGTTTCAGTCAATTACTATCATCCTGACTGTCTGTCCATTCTGCTAAACTATCCATGTCCTGTTTCAGTCATTTACTATCATCCTGACTGTCTGTCCATTCTACTAAACTATTCATGTCCTGTTTTAGTCAATTACTATCATCCTGACTGTCTGTCCATTCTGCTCAACTATCCATGTCCTGTTTCTGTCAATTATTATCATCCTGACTCTCTGTCCATTCTGCTAAATTATCAATGTCCTGTTTCAGTCAATTACTATCATCCTGACTGTCTATCCATTCTGCTAAACTATCAATGTCCTGTTTCAGTCAATTACTATCATCCTGACTGTCTGTCCATTCTGCTAACCTATCAATGTCCTGTTTCAGTCAATTACTATCATCCTGACTGTCTGTCCATTCTGCTAAACTATCAATGTCCTGTTTCAGTCAATTACTATCATCCTGACTGTCTGTCCATTCTGCTAAACTATCCATGTCCTGTTTCAGTCAATTACTATCATCCTGACTCTCTGTCCATTCTGCTAAACTATCAATGTCCTGTTTCAGTCAATTACTTTCATCCTGACTGTCTGTCCATTCTGCTAAACTATCCATGTCCTGTTTCAGTCAATTACTATCATCCTGACTGTCTATCCATTCTGCTAAACTATCCATGTCCTGTTTCAGTCAATTACTATCATCCTGACTGTCTATCCATTCTGCTAAACTATCAATGTCCTGTTTCAGTCAATTACTATCATCCTGACTGTCTGTCCATTCTGCTAACCTATCAATGTCCTGTTTCAGTCAATTACAATCATCCTGATCCTCTGTCCATTCTGCTAAACTATCCATGTCCTGTTTCAGTCAATTACTATCATCCTGACTGTCTATCCATTCTGCTAAACTATCCATGTCCTGTTTCAGTCAATTACTATCATCCTGACTGTCTATCCATTCTGCTAAACTATCAATGTCCTGTTTCAGTCAATTACTATCATCCTGACTGTCTGTCCATTCTGCTAACCTATCAATGTCCTGTTTCAGTCAATTACAATCATCCTGATCCTCTGTCCATTCTGCTAAACTATCCATGTCCTGTTTCACTCAATTACTATCATCCTGACTGTCTGTCCATTCTGCTAAACTATCCATGTCCTGTTTCAGTCAATTACTATCATCCTGACTGTCTGTCCATTCCGCTAAACTATCCATGTCCTGTTTCAGTCAATTACTATCATCCTGACTGTCTGTCCATTCTGCTAAACTATCCATGTCCTGTTTCAGTCAATTACTATCATCCTGACTGTCTGTCCATTCTGCTAAACTATCCATGTCCTGTTTCAGTCATGTACTATCATCCTGACTGTCTATCCATTCTGCTAAACTATCCATGTCCTGTTTCAGTCATTTACTATCATCCTGACTCTCTGTCCATTCTGCTAAACTATCCATGTCCTGTTTCAGTCAATTATTATCATCCTGACTGTCTATCCATTCTGCTAAACTATCCATGTCCTGTTTCAGTCAATTACTATCATCCTGACTCTCTGTCCATTCTGCAAAACTATCAATGTCCTGTTTCAGTCAATTACTATCATCCTGACGGTCTGTCCATTCTGCTAAACTATCCATGTCCTGTTTCAGTCAATTACTATCATCCTGACTGTCTATCCATTCTGCTAAAGTATCAATGTCCTGTTTCAGTCAATTACTATCATCCTGACTGTTTATCCATTCTGCTAAACTATCAATGTCCTGTTTCAGTCAATTGCTATCATCCTGACTGTCTGTCCATTCTGCTAAACTATCAATGTCCTGTTTCAGTCAATTACTATCATCCTGACTGTCTGTCCATTCTGCTAAACTATCCATGTCCTGTTTCAGTCAATTACTATCATCCTGACTGTCTATCCATTCTGCTAAACTATCCATGTCCTGTTTCAGTCAATTACTATCATCCTGACTGTCTGTCCATTCTGCTAAGCTATCAAAGTCCTGTTTCAGTCAATTACTATCATCCTGACTGTCTGTCCATTCTACTAAACTATCCATGTCCTGTTTCAGTCATTTAATTTCATCCTGACTGTCTGTCCATTCTACTAAACTATTCATGTCCTGTTTCAGTCAATTATTATCATCCTGACTGTCTGTCCATTCTGCTAAACTATCCATGTACTGTTTCAGTCAATTATTATCATCCTGACTCTCTGTCCATTCTGCTAAACTATCAATGTCCTGTTTCAGACAATTACTATCATCCTGACTCTCTGTCCATTCTGCTAAACTATCAATGTCCTGTTTCAGTCAATTACAGTCATCCTGACTGTCTGTCCATTCTGCTAACCTATCAATGTCCTGTTTCAGTCAATTACTATCATGCTGACTGTCTGTCCATTCTGCTAAACTATCCATGTCCTGTTTCAGTCAATTACTATCATCCTGACTGTCTGTCCATTCTGCTAAACTATCAATGTCCTGTTTCAGTCAATTACTATCATCCTGACTGTCTATCCATTCTGCCTAACTATCAATGTCCTGTTTCAGTCAATTACTATCATCCTGATCCTCTGTCCATTCTGCTAAACTATCCATGTCCTGTTTCACTCAATTACTATCATCCTGACTGTCTGTCCATTCTGCTAAACTATCCATGTCCTGTTTCAGTCAATTACTATCATCCTGACTGTCTGTCCATTCCGCTAAACTATCCATGTCCTGTTTCAGTCAATTACTATCATCCTGACTGTCTGTCCATTCTGCTAAACTATCCATGTCCTGTTTCAGTCATTTACTATCATCCTGAATGTCTATCCATTCTGCTAAACTATCCATGTCCTGTTTCAGTCAATTACTATCATCCTGACTGTCTGTCCATTCTGCTAAACTATCCATGTCCTGTTTCAGTCATGTACTATCATCCTGACTGTCTATCTATTCTGCTAAACTATCCATGTCCTGTTTCAGTCATTTACTATCATCCTGACTCTCTGTCCATTCTGCTAAACTATCCATGTCCTGTTTCAGTCAATTATTATCATCCTGACTGTCTATCCATTCTGCTAAACTATCCATGTCCTGTTTCAGTCAATTACTATCATCCTGACTCTCTGTCCATTCTGCAAAACTATCAATGTCCTGTTTCAGTCAATTACTATCATCCTGACGGTCTGTCCATTCTGCTAAACTATCCATGTCCTGTTTCAGTCAATTACTATCATCCTGACTGTCTATCCATTCTGCTAAAGTATCAATGTCCTGTTTCAGTCAATTACTATCATCCTGACTGTCTATCCATTCTGCTAAACTATCAATGTCCTGTTTCAGTCAATTACTATCATCCTGTCTGTCTGTCCATTCTGCTAAACTATCCATGTCCTGTTTCAGTCAATTACTATCATCCTGACTGTCTATCCATTCTGCTAAACTATCCATGTCCTGTTTCAGTCAATTACTATCATCCTGACTGTCTGTCCATTCTGCTAAGCTATCAAAGTCCTGTTTCAGTCAATTACTATCATCCTGACTGTCTGTCCATTCTACTAAACTATTCATGTCCTGTTTTAGTCAATTACTATCATCCTGACTGTCTGTCCATTCTACTAAACTGTTCATGTCCTGTTTTAGTCAATTACTATCATCCTGACTGTCTGTCCATTCTGCTCAACTATCCATGTCCTGTTTCTGTCAATTATTATCATCCTGACTCTCTGTCCATTCTGCTAAATTATCAATGTCCTGTTTCAGTCAATTACTATCATCCTGACTGTCTATCCATTCTGCTAAACTATCAATGTCCTGTTTCAGTCAATTACTATCATCCTGACTGTCTGTCCATTCTGCTAACCTATCAATGTCCTGTTTCAGTCAATTACTATCATCCTGACTGTCTGTCCATTCTGCTAAACTATCAATGTCCTGTTTCAGTCAATTACTATCATCCTGACTGTCTGTCCATTCTGCTAAACTATCCATGTCCTGTTTCAGTCAATTACTATCATCCTGACTCTCTGTCCATTCTGCTAAACTATCAATGTCCTGTTTCAGTCAATTACTTTCATCCTGACTGTCTGTCCATTCTGCTAAACTATCCATGTCCTGTTTCAGTCAATTACTATCATCCTGACTGTCTATCCATTCTGCTAAACTATCAATGTCCTGTTTCAGTCAATTACTATCATCCTGACTGTCTATCCATTCTGCTAAACTATCAATGTCCTGTTTCAGTCAATTACTATCATCCTGACTGTCTGTCCATTCTGCTAAACTATCAATGTCCTGTTTCAGTCAATTACTATCATCCTGACTGTCTGTCCATTCTGCTAAACTATCCATGTCCTGTTTCAGTCAATTACTATCATCCTGACTGTCTGTCCATTCTGCTAAACTATCCATGTCCTGTTTCAGTCAATTACTATCATCCTGACTGTCTGTCCATTCTGCTAAGCTATCAATGTCCTGTTTCAGTCAATTACTATCATCCTGACTGTCTGTCCATTCTGCTACACTATCCATGTCCTGTTTCAGTCAATTACTATCATCCTGACTGTCTATCCATTCTGCTAAACTATCCATGTCCTGTTTCAGTCTATTACTATCATCCTGACTGTCTGTCCATTCTGCTAAACTATCAATGTCCTGTTTCAGTCAATTACTATCATCCTGACTGTCTGTCCATTCAGCTAAACTATCCATGTCCTGTTTCAGTCATTTACTATCATCCTGAATGTCTGTCCATTCTACTAAACTATTCATGTCCTGTTTCAGTCAATTATTATCATCCTGACTGTCTGTCCATTCTGCTAAACTATCCATGTCCTGTTTCAGTCAATTATTATCATCCTGACTCTCTGTCCATTCTGCTAAACTATCAATGTCCTGTTTCAGACAATTACTATCATCCTGACTCTCTGTCCATTCTGCTAAACTATCAATGTCCTGTTTCAGTCAATTACTGTCATCCTGACTGTCTGTCCATTCTGCTAACCTATCAAAGTCCTGTTTCAGTCAATTACTATCATGCTGACTGTCTGTCCATTCTGCTAAACTATCCATGTCCTGTTTCAGTCAATTACTATCATCCTGACTGTCTGTCCATTCTGCTAAACTATCAATGTCCTGTTTCAGTCAATTACTATCATCCTGACTCTCTGTCCATTCTGCTAAATTATCAATGTCCTGTTTCAGTCAATTACTATCATCCTGACTGTCTGTCCATTCTGCTAAACTATCCATGTCCTGTTTCAGTCAATTACTATCATCCTGACTGTCTGTCCATTCTGCTAACCTATCAATGTCCTGTTTCAGTCAATTACTATCATCCTGACTGTCTATCCATTCTGCTAAACTATCCATGTCCTGTTTCAGTCAATTACTATCATCCTGACTGTCTGTCCATTCTGCTAAGCTATCAATGTCCTGTTTCAGTCAATTACTATCATCCTGACTGTCTGTCCATTCTGCTAAACTATCCATGTCCTGTTTCAGTCAATTACTATCATCCTGATTGCCTATCCATTCTGCTAAACTATCAATGTCCTGTTTCAGTCCATTACTATCATCCTGACTGTCTGTCCATTCTGCTAAACTATCAAAGTCCTGTTTCAGTCAATTACTATCATCCTGACTGTCTGTCCATTCTGCTAAACTATCCATGTCCTGTTTCAGTCATTTACTATCATCCTGACTGTCTGTCCATTCTACTAAACTATTCATGTCCTGTTTTAGTCAATTACTATCATCCTGACTGTCTGTCCATTCTGCTCAACTATCCATGTCCTGTTTCTGTCAATTATTATCATCCTGACTCTCTGTCCATTCTGCTAAATTATCAATGTCCTGTTTCAGTCAATTACTATCATCCTGACTGTCTATCCATTCTGCTAAACTATCAATGTCCTGTTTAAGTCAATTACTATCATCCTGACTGTCTGTCCATTCTGCTAACCTATCAATGTCCTGTTTCAGTCAATTACTATCATCCTGACTGTCTGTCCATTCTGCTAAACTATCAATGTCCTGTTTCAGTCAATTACTATCATCCTGACTGTCTGTCCATTCTGCTAAACTATCCATGTCCTGTTTCAGTCAATTACTATCATCCTGACTCTCTGTCCATTCTGCTAAACTATCAATGTCCTGTTTCAGTCAATTACTTTCATCCTGACTGTCTGTCCATTCTGCTAAACTATCCATGTCCTGTTTCAGTCAATTACTATCATCCTGACTGTCTATCCATTCTGCTAAACTATCAATGTCCTGTTTCAGTCAATTACTATCATCCTGACTGTCTGTCCATTCTGCTAAACTATCAATGTCCTGTTTCAGTCAATAACTATCATCCTGACTGTCTGTCCATTCTGCTAAACTATCCATGTCCTGTTTCAGTCAATTACTATCATCCTGACTGTCTATCCATTCTGCTAAACTATCCATGTCCTGTTTCAGTCAATTACTATCATCCTGACTGTCTGTCCATTCTGCTAAGCTATCAAAGTCCTGTTTCAGTCAATTACTATCATCCTGACTGTCTGTCCATTCTACTAAACTATTCATGTCCTGTTTTAGTCAATTACTATCATCCTGACTGTCTGTCCATTCTACTAAACTGTTCATGTCCTGTTTTAGTCAATTACTATCATCCTGACTGTCTGTCCATTCTGCTCAACTATCCATGTCCTGTTTCTGTCAATTATTATCATCCTGACTCTCTGTCCATTCTGCTAAATTATCAATGTCCTGTTTCAGTCAATTACTATCATCCTGACTGTCTATCCATTCTGCTAAACTATCAATGTCCTGTTTCAGTCAATGACTATCATCCTGACTGTCTGTCCATTCTGCTAACCTATCAATGTCCTGTTTCAGTCAATTACTATCATCCTGACTGTCTGTCCATTCTGCTAAACTATCAATGTCCTGTTTCAGTCAATTACTATCATCCTGACTGTCTGTCCATTCTGCTAAACTATCCATGTCCTGTTTCAGTCAATTACTATCATCCTGACTCTCTGTCCATTCTGCTAAACTATCAATGTCCTGTTTCAGTCAATTACTTTCATCCTGACTGTCTGTCCATTCTGCTAAACTATCCATGTCCTGTTTCAGTCAATTACTATCATCCTGACTGTCTATCCATTCTGCTAAACTATCAATGTCCTGTTTCAGTCAATTACTATCATCCTGACTGTCTATCCATTCTGCTAAAGTATCAATGTCCTGTTTCAGTCAATTACTATCATCCTGACTGTCTATCCATTCTGCTAAACTATCAATGTCCTGTTTCAGTCAATTACTATCATCCTGACTGTCTGTCCATTCTGCTAAACTATCCATGTCCTGTTTCAGTCAATTACTATCATCCTGACTGTCTATCCATTCTGCTAAACTATCCATGTCCTGTTTCAGTCAATTACTATCATCCTGACTGTCTGTCCATTCTGCTAAGCTATCAAAGTCCTGTTTCAGTCAATTACTATCATCCTGACTGTCTGTCCATTCTACTAAGCTATTCATGTCCTGTTTTAGTCAATTACTATCATCCTGACTGTCTGTCCATTCTACTAAACTGTTCATGTCCTGTTTTAGTCAATTACTATCATCCTGACTGTCTGTCCATTCTGCTCAACTATCCATGTCCTGTTTCTGTCAATTATTATCATCCTGACTCTCTGTCCATTCTGCTAAATTATCAATGTCCTGTTTCAGTCAATTACTATCATCCTGACTGTCTATCCATTCTGCTGAACTATCAATGTCCTGTTTCAGTCAATGACTGTCATCCTGACTGTCTGTCCATTCTGCTAACCTATCAATGTCCTGTTTCAGTCAATTACTATCATCCTGACTGTCTGTCCATTCTGCTAAACTATCAATGTCCTGTTTCAGTCAATTACTATCATCCTGACTGTCTGTCCATTCTGCTAAACTATCCATGTCCTGTTTCAGTCAATTACTATCATCCTGACTCTCTGTCCATTCTGCTAAACTATCAATGTCCTGTTTCAGTCAATTACTATCATCCTGACTGTCTATCCATTCTGCTAAACTATCAATGTCCTGTTTCAGTCAATTACTATCATCCTGACTGTCTGTCCATTCTGCTAAACTATCAATGTCCTGTTTCAGTCAATTACTATCATCCTGACTGTCTGTCCATTCTGCTAAACTATCCATGTCCTGTTTCAGTCAATTACTATCATCCTGACTGTCTGTCCATTCTGCTAAACTATCCATGTCCTGTTTCAGTCAATTACTATCATCCTGACTGTCTGTCCATTCTGCTAAGCTATCAATGTCCTGTTTCAGTCAATTACTATCATCCTGACTGTCTGTCCATTCTGCTACACTATCCATGTCATGTTTCAGTCAATTACTATCATCCTGACTGTCTATCCATTCTGCTAAACTATCCATGTCCTGTTTCAGTCTATTACTATCATCCTGACTGTCTGTCCATTCTGCTAAACTATCAATGTCCTGTTTCAGTCAATTACTATCATCCTGACTGTCTGTCCATTCAGCTAAACTATCCATGTCCTGTTTCAGTCATTTACTATCATCCTGACTGTCTGTCCATTCTACTAAACTATTCATGTCCTGTTTCAGTCAATGATTATCATCCTGACTGTCTGTCCATTCTGCTAAACTATCCATGTCCTGTTTCAGTCAATTATTATCATCCTGACTCTCTGTCCATTCTGCTAAACTATCAATGTCCTGTTTCAGACAATTACTACCATCCTGACTCTCTGTCCATTCTGCTAAACTATCAATGTCCTGTTTCAGTCAATTAATGTCATCCTGACTGTCTGTCCATTCTGCTAACCTATCAATGTCCTGTTTCAGTCAATTACTATCATGCTGACTGTCTGTCCATTCTGCTAAACTATCCATGTCCTGTTTCAGTCAATTACTATCATCCTGACTGTCTGTCCATTCTGCTAAACTATCAATGTCCTGTTTCAGTCAATTACTATCATCCTGACTCTCTGTCCATTCTGCTAAATTATCAATGTCCTGTTTCAGTCAATTACTATCATCCTGACTGTCTGTCCATTCTGCTAAACTATCCATGTCCTGTTTCAGTCAATTACTATCATCCTGACTGTCTGTCCATTCTGCTAACCTATCAATGTCCTGTTTCAGTCAATTACTATCATCCTGACTGTCTATCCATTCTGCTAAACTATCCATGTCCTGTTTCAGTCAATTACTATCATCCTGACTGTCTGTCCATTCTGCTAAGCTATCAATGTCCTGTTTCAGTCAATTACTATCATCCTGACTGTCTGTCCATTCTGCTAAACTATCCATGTCCTGTTTCAGTCAATTACTATCATCCTGACTGTCTATCCATTCTGCTAAACTATCAATGTCCTGTTTCAGTCCATTACTATCATCCTGACTGTCTGTCCATTCTGCTAAACTATGAAAGTCCTGTTTCAGTCAATTACTATCATCCTGACTGTCTGTCCATTCTGCTAAACTATCCATGTCCTGTTTCAGTCATTTACTATCATCCTGACTGTCTGTCCATTCTACTAAACTATTCATGTCCTGTTTTAGTCAATTACTATCATCCTGACTGTCTGTCCATTCTGCTCAACTATCCATGTCCTGTTTCTGTCAATTATTATCATCCTGACTCTCTGTCCATTCTGCTAAATTATCAATGTCCTGTTTCAGTCAATTACTATCATCCTGACTGTCTATCCATTCTGCTAAACTATCAATGTCCTGTTTCAGTCAATTACTATCATCCTGACTGTCTG
The DNA here is from genome assembly GCF_036365525.1 of Heterodontus francisci. Classification (NCBI taxonomy): domain Eukaryota; kingdom Metazoa; phylum Chordata; class Chondrichthyes; order Heterodontiformes; family Heterodontidae; genus Heterodontus; species Heterodontus francisci. Next base: position 68,421,332 of record NC_090398.1, on the reverse strand, counting down.
TCCATTCTGCTAACCTATCAATGTCCTGTTTCAGTCAATTACTATCATCCTGACTGTCTGTCCATTCTGCTAAACTATCAATGTCCTGTTTCAGTCAATTACTATCATCCTGACTGTCTGTCCATTCTGCTAAACTATCCATGTCCTGTTTCAGTCAATTACTATCATCCTGACTCTCTGTCCATTCTGCTAAACTATCAATGTCCTGTTTCAGTCAATTACTTTCATCCTGACTGTCTGTCCATTCTGCTAAACTATCCATGTCCTGTTTCAGTCAATTACTATCATCCTGACTGTCTATCCATTCTGCTAAACTATCCATGTCCTGTTTCAGTCAATTACTATCATCCTGACTGTCTATCCATTCTGCTAAACTATCAATGTCCTGTTTCAGTCAATTACTATCATCCTGACTGTCTGTCCATTCTGCTAACCTATCAATGTCCTGTTTCAGTCAATTACAATCATCCTGATCCTCTGTCCATTCTGCTAAACTATCCATGTCCTGTTTCAGTCAATTACTATCATCCTGACTGTCTATCCATTCTGCTAAACTATCCATGTCCTGTTTCAGTCAATTACTATCATCCTGACTGTCTATCCATTCTGCTAAACTATCAATGTCCTGTTTCAGTCAATTACTATCATCCTGACTGTCTCTCCATTCTGCTAACCTATCAATGTCCTGTTTCAGTCAATTACAATCATCCTGATCCTCTGTCCATTCTGCTAAACTATCCATGTCCTGTTTCACTCAATTACTATCATCCTGACTGTCTGTCCATTCTGCTAAACTATCCATGTCCTGTTTCAGTCAATTACTATCATCCTGACTGTCTGTCCATTCCGCTAAACTATCCATGTCCTGTTTCAGTCAATTACTATCATCCTGACTGTCTGTCCATTCTGCTAAACTATCCATGTCCTGTTTCAGTCAATTACTATCATCCTGACTGTCTGTCCATTCTGCTAAACTATCCATGTCCTGTTTCAGTCATGTACTATCATCCTGACTGTCTATCCATTCTGCTAAACTATCCATGTCCTGTTTCAGTCATTTACTATCATCCTGACACTCTGTCCATTCTGCTAAACTATCCATGTCCTGTTTCAGTCAATTATTATCATCCTGACTGTCTATCCATTCTGCTAAACTATCCATGTCCTGTTTCAGTCAATTACTATCATCCTGACTCTCTGTCCATTCTGCAAAACTATCAATGTCCTGTTTCAGTCAATTACTATCATCCTGACGGTCTGTCCATTCTGCTAAACTATCCATGTCCTGTTTCAGTCAATTACTATCATCCTGACTGTCTATCCATTCTGCTAAAGTATCAATGTCCTGTTTCAGTCAATTACTATCATCCTGACTGTTTATCCATTCTGCTAAACTATCAATGTCCTGTTTCAGTCAATTGCTATCATCCTGACTGTCTGTCCATTCTGCTAAACTATCAATGTCCTGTTTCAGTCAATTACTATCATCCTGACTGTCTGTCCATTCTGCTAAACTATCCATGTCCTGTTTCAGTCAATTACTATCATCCTGACTGTCTATCCATTCTGCTAAACTATCCATGTCCTGTTTCAGTCAATTACTATCATCCTGACTGTCTGTCCATTCTGCTAAGCTATCAAAGTCCTGTTTCAGTCAATTACTATCATCCTGACTGTCTGTCCATTCTACTAAACTATCCATGTCCTGTTTCAGTCATTTAATTTCATCCTGACTGTCTGTCCATTCTACTAAACTATTCATGTCCTGTTTCAGTCAATTATTATCATCCTGACTGTCTGTCCATTCTGCTAAACTATCCATGTACTGTTTCAGTCAATTATTATCATCCTGACTCTCTGTCCATTCTGCTAAACTATCAATGTCCTGTTTCAGACAATTACTATCATCCTGACTCTCTGTCCATTCTGCTAAACTATCAATGTCCTGTTTCAGTCAATTACAGTCATCCTGACTGTCTGTCCATTCTGCTAACCTATCAATGTCCTGTTTCAGTCAATTACTATCATGCTGACTGTCTGTCCATTCTGCTAAACTATCCATGTCCTGTTTCAGTCAATTACTATCATCCTGACTGTCTGTCCATTCTGCTAAACTATCAATGTCCTGTTTCAGTCAATTACTATCATCCTGACTGTCTATCCATTCTGCCTAACTATCAATGTCCTGTTTCAGTCAATTACTATCATCCTGATCCTCTGTCCATTCTGCTAAACTATCCATGTCCTGTTTCACTCAATTACTATCATCCTGACTGTCTGTCCATTCTGCTAAACTATCCATGTCCTGTTTCAGTCAATTACTATCATCCTGACTGTCTGTCCATTCCGCTAAACTATCCATGTCCTGTTTCAGTCAATTACTATCATCCTGACTGTCTGTCCATTCTGATAAACTATCCATGTCCTGTTTCAGTCATTTACTATCATCCTGAATGTCTATCCATTCTGCTAAACTATCCATGTCCTGTTTCAGTCAATTACTATCATCCTGACTGTCTGTCCATTCTGCTAAACTATCCATGTCCTGTTTCAGTCATGTACTATCATCCTGACTGTCTCTCTATTCTGCTAAACTATCCATGTCCTGTTTCAGTCATTTACTATCATCCTGACTCTCTGTCCATTCTGCTAAACTATCCATGTCCTGTTTCAGTCAATTATTATCATCCTGACTGTCTATCCATTCTGCTAAACTATCCATGTCCTGTTTCAGTCAATTACTATCATCCTGACTCTCTGTCCATTCTGCAAAACTATCAATGTCCTGTTTCAGTCAATTACTATCATCCTGACGGTCTGTCCATTCTGCTAAACTATCCATGTCCTGTTTCAGTCAATTACTATCATCCTGACTGTCTATCCATTCTGCTAAAGTATCAATGTCCTGTTTCAGTCAATTACTATCATCCTGACTGTCTATCCATTCTGCTAAACTATCAATGTCCTGTTTCAGTCAATTACTATCATCCTGTCTGTCTGTCCATTCTGCTAAACTATCCATGTCCTGTTTCAGTCAATTACTATCATCCTGACTGTCTATCCATTCTGCTAAACTATCCATGTCCTGTTTCAGTCAATTACTATCATCCTGACTGTCTGTCCATTCTGCTAAGCTATCAAAGTCCTGTTTCAGTCAATTACTATCATCCTGACTGTCTGTCCATTCTACTAAACTATTCATGTCCTGTTTTAGTCAATTACTATCATCCTGACTGTCTGTCCATTCTACTAAACTGTTCATGTCCTGTTTTAGTCAATTACTATCATCCTGACTGTCTGTCCATTCTGCTCAACTATCCATGTCCTGTTTCTGTCAATTATTATCATCCTGACTCTCTGTCCATTCTGCTAAATTATCAATGTCCTGTTTCAGTCAATTACTATCATCCTGACTGTCTATCCATTCTGCTAAACTATCAATGTCCTGTTTCAGTCAATTACTATCATCCTGACTGTCTGTCCATTCTGCTAACCTATCAATGTCCTGTTTCAGTCAATTACTATCATCCTGACTGTCTGTCCATTCTGCTAAACTATCAATGTCCTGTTTCAGTAAATTACTATCATCCTGACTGTCTGTCCATTCTGCTAACCTATCAATGTCCTGTTTCAGTCAATTACTATCATCCTGACTGTCTGTCCATTCTGCTAAACTATCAATGTCCTGTTTCAGTCAATTACTATCATCCTGCCTGTCTATCCATTCTGCTAAACTATCAATGTCCTGTTTCAGTCAATTACTATCATCCTGACTGTCTGTCCATTCTGCTAACCTATCAATGTCCTGTTTCAGTCAATTACTATCATCCTGACTGTCTGTCCATTCTGCTAAACTATCAATGTCCTGTTTAAGTCAATTACTATCATCCTGACTGTCTGTCCATTCTGCTAACCTATCAATGTCCTGTTTCAGTCAATTACTATCATCCTGACTGTCTGTCCATTCTGCTAAACTATCAATGTCCTGTTTCAGTCAATTACTATCATCCTGACTGTCTGTCCATTCTGCTAAACTATCCATGTCCTGTTTCAGTCAATTACTATCATCCTGACTCTCTGTCCATTCTGCTAAACTATCAATGTCCTGTTTCAGTCAATTACTTTCATCCTGACTGTCTGTCCATTCTGCTAAACTATCCATGTCCTGTTTCAGTCAATTACTATCATCCTGACTGTCTATCCATTCTGCTAAACTATCAATGTCCTGTTTCAGTCAATTACTATCATCCTGACTGTCTGTCCATTCTGCTAAACTATCAATGTCCTGTTTCAGTCAATTACTATCATCCTGACTGTCTGTCCATTCTGCTAAACTGTCAATGTCCTGTTTCAGTCAATTACTATCATCCTGACTGTCTATCCATTCTGCTAAACTATCCATGTCCTGTTTCAGTCAATTACTATCATCCTGACTGTCAGTCCATTCTGCTCAACTATCCATGTCCTGTTTCTGTCAATTATTATCATCCTGACTCTCTGTCCATTCTGCTAAATTATCAATGTCCTGTTTCAGTCAATTACTATCATCCTGACTGTCTATCCATTCTGCTAAACTATCAATGTCCTGTTTCAGTCAATTACTATCATCCTGACTGTCTATCCATTCTGCCTAACTATCAATGTCCTGTTTCAGTCAATTACTATCATCCTGACTGTCTGTCCATTCTGCTAAACTATCCATGTCCTGTTTCAGTCAACTACTATCATCCTGACTGTCTATCCATTCTGCTAAACTATCAATGTCCTGTTTCAGTCAATTACTATCATCCTGACTGTCTGTCCATTCTGCTAACCTATCAATGTCCTGTTTCAGTCAATTACAATCATCCTGATCCTCTGTCCATTCTGCTAAACTATCCATGTCCTGTTTCACTCAATTACTATCATCCTGACTGTCTGTCCATTCTGCTAAACTATCCATGTCCTGTTTCAGTCAATTACTATCATCCTGACTGTCTGTCCATTCCGCTAAACTATCCATGTCCTGTTTCAGTCAATTACTATCATCCTGACTGTCTGTCCATTCTGCTAAACTATCCATGTCCTGTTTCAGTCAATTACTATCATCCTGACTGTCTGTCCATTCTGCTAAACTATCCATGTCCTGTTTCAGTCATGTACTATCATCCTGACTGTCTATCCATTCTGCTAAACTATCCATGTCCTGTTTCAGTCATTTACTATCATCCTGACTCTCTGTCCATTCTGCTAAACTATCCATGTCCTGTTTCAGTCAATTATTATCATCCTGACTGTCTATCCATTCTGCTAAACTATCCATGTCCTGTTTCAGTCAATTACTATCATCCTGACTCTCTGTCCATTCTGCAAAACTATCAATGTCCTGTTTCAGTCAATTACTATCATCATGACGGTCTGTCCATTCTGCTAAACTATCCATGTCCTGTTTCTGTCAATTACTATCATCCTGACTGTCTATCCATTCTGCTAAAGTATCAATGTCCTGTTTCAGTCAATTACTATCATCCTGACTGTTTATCCATTCTGCTAAACTATCAATGTCCTGTTTCAGTCAATTACTATCATCCTGACTGTCTGTCCATTCTGCTAAACTATCAATGTCCTGTTTCAGTCAATTACTATCATCCTGACTGTCTGTCCATTCTGCTAAACTATCCATGTCCTGTTTCAGTCAATTACTATCATCCTGACTGTCTATCCATTCTGCTAAACTATCCATGTCCTGTTTCAGTCAATTACTATCATCCTGACTGTCTGTCCATTCTGCTAAGCTATCAAAGTCCTGTTTCAGTCAATTACTATCATCCTGACTGTCTGTCCATTCTACTAAACTATTCATGTCCTGTTTTAGTCAATTACTATCATCCTGACTGTCTGTCCATTCTACTAAACTGTTCATGTCCTGTTTTAGTCAATTACTATCATCCTGACTGTCTGTCCATTCTGCTCAACTATCCATGTCCTGTTTCTGTCAATTATTATCATCCTGACTCTCTGTCCATTCTGCTAAATTATCAATGTCCTGTTTCAGTCAATTACTATCATCCTGACTGTCTATCCATTCTGCTAAACTATCAATGTCCTGTTTCAGTCAATTACTATCATCCTGACTGTCTGTCCATTCTGCTAACCTATCAATGTCCTGTTTCAGTCAATTACTATCATCCTGACTGTCTGTCCATTCTGCTAAACTATCAATGTCCTGTTTCAGTCAATTACTATCATCCTGACTGTCTGTCCATTCTGCTAAACTATCCATGTCCTGTTTCAGTCAATTACTATCATCCTGACTCTCTGTCCATTCTGCTAAATTATCAATGTCCTGTTTCAGTCAATTACTATCATCCTGACTGTCTATCCATTCTGCTAAACTATCAATGTCCTGTTTCAGTCAATTACTATCATCCTGACTGTCTGTCCATTCTGCTAACCTATCAATGTCCTGTTTCAGTCAATTACTATCATCCTGACTGTCTGTCCATTCTGCTAAACTATCAATGTCCTGTTTCAGTCAATTACTATCATCCTGACTGTCTGTCCATTCTGCTAAACTATCCATGTCCGGTTTCAGTCAATTACTATCATCCTGACTCTCTGTCCATTCTGCTAAACTATCAATGTCCTGTTTCAGTCAATTACTTTCATCCTGACTGTCTGTCCATTCTGCTAAACTATCCATGTCCTGTTTCAGTCAATTACTATCATCCTGACTGTCTATCCATTCTGCTAAACTATCAATGTCCTGTTTCAGTCAATTACTATCATCCTGACTGTCTATCCATTCTGCTAAACTATCAATGTCCTGTTTCAGTCAATTACTATCATCCTGACTGTCTGTCCATTCTGCTAAACTGTCAATGTCCTGTTTCAGTCACTAACTATCATCCTGACTGTCTATCCATTCTGCTAAACTATCCATGTCCTGTTTCAGTCAATTACTATCATCCTGACTGTCAGTCCATTCTGCTCAACTATCCATGTCCTGTTTCTGTCAATTATTATCATCCTGACTCTCTGTCCATTCTGCTAAATTATCAATGTCCTGTTTCAGTCAATTACTATCATCCTGACTGTCTATCCATTCTGCTAAACTATCAATGTCCTGTTTCAGTCAATTACTATCATCCTGACTGTCTATCCATTCTGCCTAACTATCAATGTCCTGTTTCAGTCAATTACTATCATCCTGACTGTCTGTCCATTCTGCTAAACTATCCATGTCCTGTTTCAGTCAACTACTATCATCCTGACTGTCTATCCATTCTGCTAAACTATCCATGTCCTGTTTCAGTCAATTACTATCATCCTGACTGTCTATCCATTCTGCTAAACTATCAATGTCCTGTTTCAGTCAATTACTATCATCCTGACTGTCTGTCCATTCTGCTAACCTATCAATGTCCTGTTTCAGTCAATTACAATCATCCTGATCCTCTGTCCATTCTGCTAAACTATCCATGTCCTGTTTCACTCAATTACTATCATCCTGACTGTCTGTCCATTCTGCTAAACTATCCATGTCCTGTTTCAGTCAATTACTATCATCCTGACTGTCTGTCCATTCCGCTAAACTATCCATGTCCTGTTTCAGTCAATTACTATCATCCTGACTGTCTGTCCATTCTGCTAAACTATCCATGTCCTGTTTCAGTCAATTACTATCATCCTGACTGTCTGTCCATTCTGCTAAACTATCCATGTCCTGTTTCAGTCATGTACTATCATCCTGACTGTCTATCCATTCTGCTAAACTATCCATGTCCTGTTTCAGTCATTTACTATCATCCTGACTCTCTGTCCATTCTGCTAAACTATCCATGTCCTGTTTCAGTCAATTATTATCATCCTGACTGTCTATCCATTCTGCTAAACTATCCATGTCCTGTTTCAGTCAATTACTATCATCCTGACTCTCTGTCCATTCTGCAAAACTATCAATGTCCTGTTTCAGTCAATTACTATCATCATGACGGTCTGTCCATTCTGCTAAACTATCCATGTCCTGTTTCTGTCAATTACTATCATCCTGACTGTCTATCCATTCTGCTAAAGTATCAATGTCCTGTTTCAGTCAATTACTATCATCCTGACTGTTTATCCATTCTGCTAAACTATCAATGTCCTGTTTCAGTCAATTACTATCATCCTGACTGTCTGTCCATTCTGCTAAACTATCAATGTCCTGTTTCAGTCAATTACTATCATCCTGACTGTCTGTCCATTCTGCTAAACTATCCATGTCCTGTTTCAGTCAATTACTATCATCCTGACTGTCTATCCATTCTGCTAAACTATCCATGTCCTGTTTCAGTCAATTACTATCATCCTGACTGTCTGTCCATTCTGCTAAGCTATCAAAGTCCTGTTTCAGTCAATTACTATCATCCTGACTGTCTGTCCATTCTACTAAACTATTCATGTCCTGTTTTAGTCAATTACTATCATCCTGACTGTCTGTCCATTCTACTAAACTGTTCATGTCCTGTTTTAGTCAATTACTATCATCCTGACTGTCTGTCCATTCTGCTCAACTATCCATGTCCTGTTTCTGTCAATTATTATCATCCTGACTCTCTGTCCATTCTGCTAAATTATCAATGTCCTGTTTCAGTCAATTACTATCATCCTGACTGTCTATCCATTCTGCTAAACTATCAATGTCCTGTTTCAGTCAATTACTATCATTCTGACTGTCTGTCCATTCTGCTAACCTATCAATGTCCTGTTTCAGTCAATTACTATCATCCTGACTGTCTGTCCATTCTGCTAAACTATCAATGTCCTGTTTCAGTCAATTACTATCATCCTGACTGTCTGTCCATTCTGCTAAACTATCCATGTCCTGTTTCAGTCAATTACTATCATCCTGACTCTCTGTCCATTCTGCTAAATTATCAATGTCCTGTTTCAGTCAATTACTATCATCCTGACTGTCTATCCATTCTGCTAAACTATCAATGTCCTGTTTCAGTCAATTACTATCATCCTGACTGTCTGTCCATTCTGCTAACCTATCAATGTCCTGTTTCAGTCAATTACTATCATCCTGACTGTCTGTCGATTCTGCTAAACTATCAATGTCCTGTTTCAGTCAATTACTATCATCCTGACTGTCTGTCCATTCTGCTAAACCATCCATGTCCTGTTTCAGTCAATTACTATCATCCTGACTCTCTGTCCATTCTGCTAAACTATCAATGTCCTGTTTCAGTCAATTACTTTCATCCTGACTGTCTGTCCATTCTGCTAAACTATCCATGTCCTGTTTCAGTCAATTACTATCATCCTGACTGTCTATCCATTCTGCTAAACTATCAATGTCCTGTTTCAGTCAATTACTATCATCCTGACTGTCTATCCATTCTGCTAAACTATCAATGTCCTGTTTCAGTCAATTACTATCATCCTGACTGTCTGTCCATTCTGCTAAACTGTCAATGTCCTGTTTCAGTCACTAACTATCATCCTGACTGTCTATCCATTCTGCTAAACTATCCATGTCCTGTTTCAGTCAATTACTATCATCCTGACTGTCAGTCCATTCTGCTAAACTATCCATGTCCTGTTTCTGTCAATTATTATCATCCTGACTCTCTGTCCATTCTGCTAAATTATCAATGTCCTGTTTCAGTCAATTACTATCATCCTGACTGTCTATCCATTCTGCTAAACTATCAATGTCCTGTTTCAGTCAATTACTATCATCCTGACTGTCTATCCATTCTGCCTAACTATCAATGTCCTGTATCAGTCAATTACTATCATCCTGACTGTCTGTCCATTCTGCTAAACTATCCATGTCCTGTTTCAGTCAACTACTATCATCCTGACTGTCTATCCATTCTGCTAAACTATCCATGTGCTGTTTCAGTCAATTACTATCATCCTGACTGTCTATCCATTCTGCTAAACTATCAATGTCCTGTTTCAGTCAATTACTATCATCCTGACTGTCTGTCCATTCTGCTAACCTATCAATGTCCTGTTTCAGTCAATTACAATCATCCTGATCCTCTGTCCATTCTGCTAAACTATCCATGTCCTGTTTCAGTCAATTACTATCATCCTGACTGTCTGTCCATTCTGCTAAACTATCCATGTCCTGTTTCAGTCAATTACTATCATCCTGACTGTCTGTCCATTCGGCTAAACTATCCATGTCCTGTTTCAGTCAATTACTATCATCCTGACTGTCTGTCCATTCTGCTAAACTATCCATGTCCTGTTTCAGTCATTTACTATCATCCTGAATGTCTGTCCATTCTGCTAAACTATCCATGTCCTGTTTCAGTCAATTACTATCATCCTGACTGTCTGTCCATTCTGCTAAACTATCCATGTCCTGTTTCAGTCATGTACTATCATCCTGACTGTCTATCCATTCTGCTAAACTATCCATGTCCTGTTTCAGTCATTTACTATCATCCTGACTCTCTGTCCATTCTGCTAAACTATCCATGTCCTGTTTCAGTCAATTATTATCATCCTGACTGTCAATCCATTCTGCTAAACTATCCATGTCCTGTTTCATTCAATTACTATCATCCTGACTCTCTGTCCATTCTGCAAAACTATCAATGTCCTGTTTCAGTCAATTACTATCATCCTGACTGTCTGTCCATTCTGCTAAGCTATCAATGTCCTGTTTCAGTCAATTACTGTCATCCTGACTGTCCATCCATTCTACTAAACTATCCATGTCCTGTTTCAGTCAATTACTATCATCCTGACTGTCTATCCATTCTGCTAAACTATCCATGTCCTGTTTCAGTCTATTACTATCATCCTGACTGTCTGTCCATTCTGCTAAACTATCAATGTCCTGTTTCAGTCAATTACTATCATCCTGACTGTCTGTCCATTCAGCTAAACTATCCATGTCCTGTTTCAGTCATTTACTATCATCCTGACTGTCTGTCCATTCTACTAAACTATTCATGTCCTGTTTCAGTCAATTATTATCATCCTGACTCTCTGTCCATTCTGCTAAACTATCCATGTCCTGTTTCAGTCAATTATTATCATCCTGACTGTCTGTCCATTCTGCTAAACTATCAATGTCCTGTTTCAGACAATTACTATCATCCTGACTCTCTGTCCATTCTGCTAAACTATCAATGTCCTGTTTCAGTCAATTACTGTCATCCTGACTGTCTGTCCATTCTGCTAACCTATCAATGTCCTGTTTCAGTCAATTACTATCATGCTGACTGTCTGTCCATTCTGCTAAACTATCCATGTCCTGTTTCAGTCAATTACTATCATCCTGACTGTCTGTCCATTCTGCTAAACTATCAATGTCCTGTTTCAGTCAATTACTATCATCCTGACTCTCTGTCCATTCTGCTAAATTATCAATGTCCTGTTTCAGTCAATTACTATCATCCTGACTGTCTGTCCATTCTGCTAAACTATCCATGTCCTGTTTCAGTCAATTACTATCATCCTGACTGTCTGTCCATTCTGCTAACCTATCAATGTCCTGTTTCATTCAATTACTATCATGCTGACTGTCTGTCCATTCTGCTAAACTATCCATGTCCTGTTTCAGTCAATTACTATCATCCTGACTGTCTGTCCATTCTGCTAAACTATCAATGTCCTGTTTCAGTCAATTACTATCATCCTGACTCTCTGTCCATTCTGCTAAACTATCTATGTCCTGTTTCAGTCAATTATTATCATCCTGACTCTCTGTCCATTCTGCTAAACTATCAATGTGCTGTTTCAGTCAATTACTGTCATCCTGACTCTCAGTCCATTCTGCTAAACTATCAATGTCCTGTTTCAGTCAATTACTATCATCCTGACTGTCTGTCCATTCTGCTAAACTATCAATGTCCTGTTTCAGTCAATTACTATCATCCTGACTGTCTGTCCATTCTGCTAAACTATCTATGTCGCGTTTCAGTCAATTACTATCATCCTGACTGTCTGTCCATTCTGCTAAATTATCAATGTCCTGTTTTAGTCAATGACGATCATCCTGACTGTGTGTCCATTCTGCTAACCTATCAATGTCCTGTTTCAGTCAATTACTATCATCCTGACTGTCTGTCCATTCTGCTAAACTATCCATGTCCTGCTTTAGTCAATTACTATCATCCTGACTGTCTATCCATTCTGCTAAACTATCCATTTCCTGTTTCAGTCAATTACTATCATCCTGACTGTCTATCCATTCTGCTAAACTATCAATGTCCTGTTTCAGTCAATTACTACCATCCTGACTGTCTGTCCATTCTGCTAAACTATCCATGTCCTGTTTCAATCAATTACTATCATCCTGACTGTCTGTCCATTCTGCTAAACTATCCATGTCCTGTTTCAATCAATTACTATCATCCTGACTGTCTATCCATTCTGCTAAACTATCAATGTCCTGTTTCAGTCAATTACTATCATCCTGACTGTCTGTCCATTCTGCTAAACTATGAATGTCCTGTGTCAGTCAATTACTATCATCTTGACTGTCTGTCCATTCTGCGAAACTATCCATGTCCTGTTTCAGTCAATTACTATCATCCTGACTGTCTATCCATTCTGCTAAACTATCAATGTCCTGTTTCAGTCAATTACTATCATCCTGACTGTCTGTCCATTTTGCTAAACTATCAATGTCCTGTTTCAGTCAATTACTATCATCCTGACTGTCTGTCCATTCTGCTAAACTATCCATGTCCTGTTTCAGTCAATTACTATCATCCTGACTGTCTGTCCATTCTGCTAAACTATCCATGTCCTGTTTCAGTCAATTACTATCATCCTGACTGTCTGTCCATTCTGCTAAACTATCCATGTCCTGTTTCAGTCAATTATTATCATCCTGACTCTCTGTCCATTCTGCTAAACTATCAAAGTCCTGTTTCAGTCAATTACTATCATCCTGACTGTCTATCCATTCTGCTAAACTATCAATGTCCTGTTTCAGTCAATTACTATCATCCTGACTGTCTGTCCATTCTGCTAACCTATCAAAGTCCTGTTTCAGTCAATTACTATCATCTTGACTGTCTGTCCATTCTGCGAAACTATCCATGTCCTGGTTCAGTCAATTACTATCATCCTGACTGTCTATCCATTCTGCTAAACTATCAATGTCCTGTTTCAGTCAATTACTATCATCCTGACTGTCTGTCCATTCTGCTAAACTATCCATGTCCTGTTTCAGTCAATTATTATCATCCTGACTCTCTGTCCATTCTGCTAAACTATCAATGTCCTGTTTCAGTCAATTACTATCATCCTGACTGTCTATCCATTCTGCTAACCTATCAATGTCCTGTTTCAGTCAATTACTATCATCCTGACTGTCTATCCATTCTGCTAAACTATCCATGTCCTGTTTCACTCAATTACTATCATCCTGACTGTCTGTCCATTCTGCTGAACTATCCATGTCCTGTTTCAGTCAATTACTATCATCCTGACTGTCTGTCCATTCTGCTAAACTATCCATGTCCTGTTTCAGTCAATTACTACCATCCTGACTGTCTGTCCATTCTGCTAAACTATCCATGTCCTGTTTCAGTCATTTACTATCATCCTGACTGTCTATCCATTCTGCTAAACTATCCATGTCCTGTTTCAGTCAATTACTATCATCCTGACTGTCTGTCCATTCTGCTAAACTATCCATGTCCTGTTTCAGTCATTTACTATCATCCTGACTGTCTATCCATTCTGCTAAACTATCCATGTCCTGTTTCAGTCAATTACTATCATCCTGACTTTCTGTCCATTCTGCTAAACTATCCATGTCCTGTTTCAGTCATTTACTATCATCCTGACTGTCTGTCCATTCTGCTAAACTATCCATGTCCTGTTTCAGTTATTTACTATCATCCTGACTCTCTGTCCATTCTGCTAAACTATCCATGTCCTGTTTCAGTCAATTATTATCATCCTGACTCTCTGTCCATTCTGCTAAACTATCAATGTCCTGTTTCAGTCAATTACTATCATCCTGACTCTCTGTCCATTCTGCTAAACTATCAAAGTCCTGTTTCAGTCAATTACTATCATCCTGACTGTCTGTCCATTCTGCTAATCTATCAATGTCCTGTTTCACTCAATTACTATCATCCTGACTGTCTGTCCATTCTGCTAACCTATCCATGTCCTGCTTCAGTCAATTACTATCATCTTGACTGTCCATCCATTCTGCTAAACTATCCATGTCCTGTTTCAGTCAATTACTATCATCCTGAATGTCTTTCCATTCTGCTAAACTATCAATGTCCTGTTTCAGTCAATTCCTATCATCCTGACTGTCTGTCCATTCTGCTAAACTATCAATGTCCTGTTTCAGTCAATTACTATCATCCTGACTCTCTGTCCATTCTGCTAAACTATCCATGTCCTGTTTCAGTCATTTACTATCATCCTGACTGTCTGTCCATTCTGCTAAACTATCCATGTCCTGTTTCAGTCAATTACTATCATCCTGACTCTCTGTCCATTCTGCTAAACTATCAATGTCCTGTTTCAGTCAATTACTATCATCCTGAATGTCTGTCCATTCTGCTAAACTATCCATGTCCTGTTTCCGTCATGTACTATCATCCTGACCGTCTATTCATTCTGCTGAACTATCCATGTCCTGTTTCAGTCATTTACTATCATCCTGACTGTCTGTCCATTCTGCTAAACTATCCATGTCCTGTTTCAGTCAATTATTATCATCCTGACTCTCTGTCCATTCTGCTAAACTATCCATGTCCTGTTTCAGTCAATTACTATCATCCTGACTCTCTGTCCATTCTGCTAAACTATCAATGTCCTGTTTCAGTCAATTACTATCATCCTGAATGTCTGTCCATCCTGCTACACTATCCATTTCCTGTTTCAGTCAATTACTATCATCCTGACTGTCTATCCATTCTGCTAAACTATCCATGTCCTGTTTCAGTCAATTACTATCATCCTGACTGTCTGTCCATTCTGCTAAACTATCAATGTCCTGTTTCAGTCAATTACTATCATCCTGACTGTCTGTCCATTCTGCTAAACTATCCATGTCCTGTTTCAGTCAATTACTATCATCCTGACTGTCTGTCCATTGTGCTAAGCTATCAATGTCCTGTTTCAGTCAATTACTATCATCCTGACTGTCTGTCCATTCTGCTAATCTATCCATGTCCTGTTTCAGTCAATTACTATCATCCTGACTGTCTATCCATTCTGCTAAACTATCAATGTCCTGTTTCAGTCTATTACTATCATCCTGACTGTCTGTCCATTCTGCTAAACTATCAATGTCCTGTTTCAGTCAATTACTATCATCCTGACTGTCTGTCCATTCTGCTAAACTATCAATGTCCTGTTTCAGTCATTTACTATCATCCTGACTGTCTGTCCATTATACTAAACTATTCATGTCCTGTTTCAGTCAATTACTATCATCCTGACTGTCTGTCCATTCTACTAAACTATCCATGTCCTGTTTCAGTCAATTATTATCATCCTGACTCTCTGTCCATTCTGCTAAACTATCAATGTCCTGTTTCAGTCAATTACTATCATGCTGACTGTCCATCCATTCTGCTAAACTATCAATGTCCTGTTTCAGTCAATTACTATCATCCTGACTGTCTGTCCATTCTGCTAACCTATCAATGTCCTGTTTCAGTCAATTACTATCATCCTGATCCTCTGTCCATTCTGCTAAACTATCCATGTCCTGTTTCACTCAATTGCTATCATCCTGACTGTCTGTCCATTCTGCTAAACTATCCATGTCCTGTTTCAGTCAATTACTATCATCCTGACTGTCTGTCCATTCTGCTAAACTATCCATGTCCTGTTTCAGTCATTTGCTATCATACTGACTGTCCATCCATTCTACTAAACTATCCATGTCCTGTTTCAGTCAATTACTATCATCCTGACTGTCTGTCCATTCTGCTAAACTATCCATGTCCTGTTTCAGTCATTGACTATCATCCTGACTGTCTATCCATTCTGCTAAACTATTCATGTCCTGTTTCAGTCAATAACTATCATCCTGACTGTCTGTCCATTCTGCTAAACTATCCATGTCCTGTTTCAGTCAATTACTATCATCCTGACTGTCTGTCCATTCTGCTAAATTATCCATGTCCTGTTTCATTCATTTACTATCATCCTGACTGTCTATCCATTCTGCTAAACTATCCATGTCCTGTTTCACTCAATTACTATCATCCTGACTGTCTGTCCATTCTGCTAAACTATCCATGTCCTGTTTCAGTCAATTACTATCATCCTGACTGACTCTCCATTCTGCTAACCTATCAATGTCCTGTTTCACTCAATTACTATCATCCTGACTGTCTGTCCATTCTGCTAACCTATCCATGTCCTGTTTCAGTCATTTACTATCATCCTGACTGTCTACCCATTCTACTAAACTATCCATGTCCTGTTTCGGTCAATTACTATCATCCTGACTGTCTGTCCATTCTGCTAAACTATCCATGTCCTGTTTCAGCCATTTACTGTCATCCTGACTGTCTACCCATTCTGCTAAACTATCCATGTCCTGTTTCAGTCAATTACTATCATCCTGACTGTCTGTCCATTCTGCTAAATTATCCATGTGCTGTTTCAGTCATTTACTATCATCCTGACTGTCTATCCATTCTGCTAAACTATCCATGTCCTGTTTCAGTCAATTACTATCATCCAGATCCTCTGTCCATTCTGCTAAACTATCAATGTCCTGTTTCAGTCAATTACTATCATCCTGACTGTCTGTTCATTCTGCTAAAGTATCAATGTCCTGTTTCACTCAATTACTATCATCCTGACTGTCTGTCCATTCTGCTAAACTATCCAACTCCTTTTTCAGTCAATTACTATCATCCTGACTGTCTGACCATTCTGCTAAACTATCCATGTCCTGTTTCAGTCATTTACTATCATCCTGACTGTCTGTCCGTTCTGCTAAACTATCCATGTCCTGTTTCACTCAATTACTATCATCCTGACTCTCTGTCCATTCTGCTAAACTATCCATGTCCTGTTTCAGTCAATTACTATCATCCTGACTGTCTGTCCATTCTGCTAAACTATCCATGTCCTGTTTCAGTCATTTACTATCATCCTGACTGTCTATCCATTCTACTTAGCTTTCCATGTCCTGTTTCAGTCAATTACTATCATCCTGACTGTCTGTCCATTCTGCTAAACTATCCATGTTCTGTTTCCGTCATTTACTATCATCCTGACTGTCTATCCATTCGGCTAAACTATCCATGTCCTGTTTCAGTCAATTACTATCATCCTGACTGTCTGTCCATTCTGCTAATCTATCAATGTCCTGTTGCAGTCAATTAGTATCAGCCTGATCCTCTGTCCAGTCTGCTAAACTATCCATGTCCTGTTTCAGTCAATTACTATCATCCTGACTGTCTGTCCATTCTGCTAAACTATCCATGTCCTGTTTCAGTCAATTACTGTCATCCAGACTGTCTGTCCATTCTGCTAAACTATCCATGTCCTGTTTCAGTCAATTACTATCATCCTGACTGTCTGTCCATTCTGCTAAACTATCCATGTCCTGTTTCAGTCAATTACTATCATCCTGATCCTCTGTCCATTCTGCTAAACTATCAATGTCCTGTTTCAGTCAATTACTATCATCCTGACTGTCTGTCCATTCTGCTAAACTATCAATGTCCTGTTTCACTCAATTACTATCATCCTGACTGTCTGTCCATTCTGCTAAAATATCCATGTCCTGTTTCAGTCAATTACTATCATCCTGACTGACTCTCCATTCTGCTAAACTATCAATGTCCTGTTTCCCTCAACTACTATCATCCTGACTGTCTGTCCATTCTGCTAAACTATCCATGTCCTGTTTCAGTCAATTACTATCATCCTGACTGTCTGTCCATTCTGCTAAACTATCAATGTCCTGTTTCAGTCAATTACTATCATCCTGACTCTCTGTCCATTCTGCTAAACTATCAATGTCCTGTTTCAGTCAATTACTATCATCCTGACTGTCTGTCCATTCTGCTAAACTATCCATGTCCTGTTTCAGTCATTTGCTATCATCCTGACTTTCTATCCATTCTGCTAAACTATCCATGTCCTGTTTCAGTCAATTACTATCATCCTGACTGTCTGTCCATTCTGCTAAACTATCCATGTCCTGTTTCAGTCATGTACTATCATCCTGACTGTCTATCCATTCTGCTAAACTATCCATGTCCTGTTTCAGTCATTTACTATCATCCTGACACTCTGTCCATTCTGCTAAGCTATCCATGTCCTGTTTCAGTCAATTATTATCATCCCGACTCTCTGTCCATTCTGCTAAACTATCAATGTCCTGTTTCAGTCAATTACTATCATCCTGACTGTCTGTCCATTCTGCTAAATTATCAATGTCCTGTTTCAGTCAATGACTATCATCCTGACTGTGTGTCCATTCTGCTAACCTTTCAATGTCCTGTTTCAGTCAATTACTATCATCCTGACTGTCTATCCATTCTGCTAAAAAATCCATGTCCTGTTTCAGTCAATTACTATCATCCTGACTGTCTATCCATTCTGCTAAACTATCAATGTCCTGTTTCAGTCAATTACTATCATCCTGACTGTCTGTCCATTCTGCTAAAGTATCCATGTCCTGTTTCAGTCAATTACTATCATCCAGACTGTCTATCCATTCTGCTAAATTATCAATGTCCTGTTTCAGTCAATTACTATCATCCTGACTGTCTATCCATTCTGCTAAACTATCAATGTCCTGTTTCAGTCAATTACTATCATCCTGACTGTCTGTCCATTCTGCTAAACTATCAATGTCCTGTTTCAGTCAATTACTATCATCCTGACTGTCTATCCATTCTGCTAAACTATCAATGTCCTGTTTCAGTCAATTACTATCATCCTGACTGTCTGTCCATTCTGCTAAACTATCAATGTCCTGTTTCAGTCAATTACTATCATCCTGACTGTCTGTCCATTCTGCTAAACTATCCATGTCCTGTTTCAGTCAATTACTATCATCCTGACTGTCTGTCCATTCTGCTAAACTATCCATGTCCTGTTTCAGTCAATTATTATCATCCTGACTCTCTGTCCATTCTGCTAAACTATCAATGTCCTGTTTCATTCAATTACTATCATCCTGATTGTCTATCCATTCTGCTAAACTATCAATGTCCTGCTTCAGTCAATTACTATCATCCTGACTGTCTGTCCATTCTGCTAACCTATCAATGTCCTGTTTCAGTCAATTACTATCATCCTGATCCTCTGTCCATTCTGCTAAACTATCCATGTCCTGTTTCACTCAATTACTATCATCCTGACTGTCTGTCCATTCTGCTAAACTATCCATGTCCTGTTTCAGTCAATTACTATCATCCTGACTGTCTGTCCATTCTGCTAACCTATCAATGTCCTGTTGCAGTCAATTAGTATCAGCCTGATCCTCTGTTCAGTCTGCTAAACTATCCATGTCCTGTTTCAGTCAATTACTATCATCCTGACTGTCTGTCCATTCTGCTAAACTATCCATGTCCTGTTTCAGTCAATTACTGTCATCCAGACTGTCTGTCCATTCTGCTAAACCATCCATGTCCTGTTTCAGTCAATTACTATCATCCTGACTGTCTGTCCATTCTGCTAAACTATCCATGTCCTGTTTCAGTCAATTAATATCATCCTGATCCTCTGTCCATTCTGCTAAACTATCAATGTCCTGTTTCAGTCAATTACTATCATCCTGACTGTCTGTCCATTCTGCTAAACTATCAATGTCCTGTTTCACTCAATTACTATCATCCTGACTGTCTGTCCATTCTGCTAAAATATCCGTGTCCTGTTTCAGTCAATTACTATCATCCTGACTCTCTGTCCATTCTGCTAAACTATCAATGTCCTGTTTCAGTCAATTACTGTCATCCTGACTGTCTGTCCATTCTGCTAACATATCAATGTCCTGTTTCAGTCAATTACTATCATGCTGACTGTCTGTCCATTCTGCTAAACTATCCATGTCCTGTTTCAGTCAATTACTATCATCCTGACTGTCTGTCCATTCTGCTAAAATATCCATGTCCTGTTTCAGTCAATTACTATCATCCTGACTGACTCTCCATTCTGCTAAACTATCAATGTCCTGTTTCCCTCAATTACTATCATCCTGACTGTCTGTCCATTCTGCTAAACTATCCATGTCCTGTTTCAGTCAATTACTATCATCCTGACTGTCTGTCCATTCTGCTAAACTATCAATGTCCTGTTTCAGTCAATTACTATCATCCTGACTCTCTGTCCATTCTGCTAAACTATCAATGTCCTGTTTCAGTCAATTACTATCATCCTGACTGTCTGTCCATTCTGCTAAACTATCCATGTCCTGTTTCAGTCATTTACTATCATCCTGACTTTCTATCCATTCTGCTAAACTATCCATGTCCTGTTTCAGTCAATTACTATCATCCTGACTGTCTGTCCATTCTGCTAAACTATCCATGTCCTGTTTCAGTCATGTACTATCATCCTGACTGTCTATCCATTCTGCTAAACTATCCATGTCCTGTTTCAGTCATTTACTATCATCCTGACACTCTGTCCATTCTGCTAAGCTATCCATGTCCTGTTTCAGTCAATTATTATCATCCCGACTCTCTGTCCATTCTGCTAAACTATCAATGTCCTGTTTCAGTCAATTACTATCATCCTGACTGTCTGTCCATTCTGCTAAATTATCAATGTCCTGTTTCAGTCAATGACTATCATCCTGACTGTGTGTCCATTCTGCTAACCTTTCAATGTCCTGTTTCAGTCAATTACTATCATCCTGACTGTCTATCCATTCTGCTAAAAAATCCATGTCCTGTTTCAGTCAATTACTATCATCCTGACTGTCTATCCATTCTGCTAAACTATCAATGTCCTGTTTCAGTCAATTACTATCATCCTGACTGTCTGTCCATTCTGCTAAAGTATCCATGTCCTGTTTCAGTCAATTACTATCATCCTGACTGTCTATCCATTCTGCTAAATTATCAATGTCCTGTTTCAGTCAATTACTATCATCCTGACTGTCTATCCATTCTGCTAAACTATCAATGTCCTGTTTCAGTCAATTACTATCATCCTGACTGTCTGTCCATTCTGCTAAACTATCAATGTCCTGTTTCAGTCAATTACTATCATCCTGACTGTCTATCCATTCTGCTAAACTATCAATGTCCTGTTTCAGTCAATTATTATCATCCTGACTGTCTGTCCATTCTGCTAAACTATCAATGTCCTGTTTCAGTCAATTACTATCATCCTGACTGTCTGTCCATTCTGCTAAACTATCCATGTCCTGTTTCAGTCAATTACTATCATCCTGACTGTCTGTCCATTCTGCTAAACTATCCATGTCCTGTTTCAACAATTATTATCATCCTGACTCTCTGTCCATTCTGCTAAACTATCAATGTCCTGTTTCATTCAATTACTATCATCCTGATTGTCTATCCATTCTGCTAAACTATCAATGTCCTGCTTCAGTCAATTACTATCATCCTGACTGTCTGTCCATTCTGCTAACCTATCAATGTCCTGTTTCAGTCAATTACTATCATCCTGATCCTCTGTCCATTCTGCTAAACTATCCATGTCCTGTTTCACTCAATTACTATCATCCTGACTGTCTGTCCATTCTGCTAAACTATCCATGTCCTGTTTCAGTCAATTACTATCATCCTGACTGTCTGTCCATTCTGCTAACCTATCAATGTCCTGTTGCAGTCAATTAGTATCAGCCTGATCCTCTGTCCAGTCTGCTAAACTATCCATGTCCTGTTTCAGTCAATTACTATCATCCTGACTGTCTGTCCATTCTGCTAAACTATCCATGTCCTGTTTCAGTCAATTACTGTCATCCAGACTGTCTGTCCATTCTGCTAAACCATCCATGTCCTGTTTAAGTCAATTACTATCATCCTGACTGTCTGTCCATTCTGCTAAACTATCCATGTCCTGTTTCAGTCAATTACTATCATCCTGATCGTCTGTCCATTCTGCTAAACTATCAATGTCCTGTTTCAGTCAATTACTATCATCCTGACTGTCTGTCCATTCTGCTAAACTATCAATGTCCTGTTTCACTCAATTACTATCATCCTGACTGTCTGTCCATTCTGCTAAAATATCCGTGTCCTGTTTCAGTCAATTACTATCATCCTGACTGACTCTCCATTCTGCTAAACTATCAATGTCCTGTTTCCCTCAATCACTATCATCCTGACTGTCTGTCCATTCTGCTAAAGTATCCATGTCCTGTTTCAGTCAATTACTATCATCCTGACTGTCTATCCGTTCTGCTAAATTATCAATGTCCTGTTTCAGTCAATTACTATCATCCTGACTGTCTATCCATTCTGCTACACTATCAATGTCCTGTTTCAGTCAATTACTATCATCCTGACAGTCTGTCCATTCTGCTAAACTATCCATGTCCTGTTTCAGTCATTTACTATCATCCTGACTTTCTATCCATTCTGCTAAACTATCCATGTCCTGTTTCAGTCAATTACTATCATCCTGACTGTCTGTCCATTCTGCTAAACTATCCATGTCCTGTTTCAGTCATGTACTATCATCCTGACTGTCTATCCATTCTGCTAAACTATCCATGTCCTGTTTCAGTCATTTACTATCATCCTGACACTCTGTCCATTCTGCTAAACTATCAATGTCCTGTTTCAGTCAATTACTATCATCCTGACTCTCTGTCCATTCTGCTAAACTATCAATGTCCTGTTTCAGTCAATTACTATCATCCTGACTGTCTGTCCATTCTGCTAAACTATCAATGTCCTGTTTCAGTCAATTACTATCATCCTGACTGTCTGTCCATTCTGCTAAACTATCTATGTCCCGTTTCAGTCAATTACTATCATCCTGACTGTCTGTCCATTCTGCTAAATTATCAATGTCCTGTTTCAGTCAATGACTATCATCCTGACTGTGTGTCCATTCTGCTAACCTTTCAATGTCCTGTTTCAGTCAATTACTATCATCCTGACTGTCTATCCATTCTGCTAAAAAATCCATGTCCTGTTTCAGTCAATTACTATCATCCTGACTGTCTATCCATTCTGCTAAACTATCAATGTCCTGTTTCAGTCAATTACTATCATCCTGACTGTCTGTCCATTCTGCTAAAGTATCCATGTCCTGTTTCAGTCAATTACTATCATCCTGACTGTCTATCCATTCTGCTAAATTATCAATGTCCTGTTTCAGTCAATTACTATCATCCTGACTGTCTATCCATTCTGATAAACTATCAATGTCCTGTTTCAGTCAATTACTATCATCCTGACTGTCTGTCCATTCTGCTAAACTATCAATGTCCTGTTTCAGTCAATTACTATCATCCTGACTGTCTATCCATTCTGCTAAACTATCAATGTCCTGTTTCAGTCAATTACTATCATCCTGACTGTCTGTCCATTCTGCTAAACTATCAATGTCCTGTTTCAGTCAATTACTATCATCCTGACTGTCTGTCCATTCTGCTAAACTATCCATGTCCTGTTTCAGTCAATTACTATCATCCTGACTGTCTGTCCATTCTGCTAAACTATCAATGTCCTGTTTCAGTCAATTACTATCATCCTGATTGTCTATCCATTCTGCTAAACTATCAATGTCCTGCTTCAGTCAATTACTATCATCCTGACTGTCTGTCCATTCTGCTAACCTATCAATGTCCTGTTTCAGTCAATTACTATCATCCTGATCCTCTGTCCATTCTGCTAAACTATCCATGTCCTGTTTCACTCAATTACTATCATCCTGACTGTCTGTCCATTCTGCTAAACTATCCATGTCCTGTTTCAGTCAATTACTATCATCCTGACTGTCTGTCCATTCTGCTAACCTATCAATGTCCTGTTGCAGTCAATTAGTATCAGCCTGATCCTCTGTCCAGTCTGCTAAACTATCCATGTCCTGTTTCAGTCAATTACTATCATCCTGACTGTCTGTCCATTCTGCTAAACTATCCATGTCCTGTTTCAGTCAATTACTGTCATCCAGACTGTCTATCCATTCTGCTAAACCATCCATGTCCTGTTTCAGTCAATTACTATCATCCTGACTGTCTGTCCATTCTGCTAAACTATCCATGTCCTGTTTCAGTCAATTACTATCATCCTGATCCTCTGTCCATTCTGCTAAACTATCAATGTCCTGTTTCAGTCAATTACTATCATCCTGACTGTCTGTCCATTCTGCTAAACTATCAATGTCCTGTTTCACTCAATTACTATCATCCTGACTGTCTGTCCATTCTGCTAAAATATCCGTGTCCTGTGTCAGTCAATTACTATCATCCTGACTGACTCTCCATTCTGCTAAACTATCAATGTCCTGTTTCCCTCAATTACTATCATCCTGACTGTCTGTCCATTCTGCTAAAGTATCCATGTCCTGTTTCAGTCAATTACTATCATCCTGACTGCCTATCCATTCTGCTAAATTATCAATGTCCTGTTTCAGTCAATTACTATCATCCTGACTGTCTATCCATTCTGCTAAACTATCAATGTCCTGTTTCAGTCAATTACTATCATCCTGACTGTCTGTCCATTCTGCTAAACTATCAATGTCCTGTTTCAGTCAATTAATATCATCCTGACTGTCTATCCATTCTGCTAAACTATCAATGTCCTGTTTCAGTCAATTACTATCATCCTGACTGTCTGTCCATTCTGCTAAACTATCCATGTCCTGTTTCAGTCAATTACTATCATCCTGACTGTCTGTCCATTCTGCTAACCTATCAATGTCCTGTTGCAGTCAATTAGTATCAGCCTGACCCTCTGTCCAGTCTGCTAAACTATCCATGTCCTGTTTCAGTCAATTACTATCATCCTGACTGTCTGTCCATTCTGCTAAACTATCCATGTCCTGTTTCAGTCAATTACTGTCATCCAGACTGTCTGTCCATTCTACTAAACCATCCATGTCCTGTTTCAGTCAATTACTATCATCCTGACTGTCTGTCCATTCTGCTAAACTATCCATGTCCTGTTTCAGTCAATTACTATCATCCTGATCCTCTGTCCATTCTGCTAAGCTATCAATGTCCTGTTTCAGTCAATTACTATCATCCTGACTGTCTGTCCATTCTGCTAAACTATCAATGTCCTGTTTCACTCAATTACTATCATCCTGACTGTCTGTCCATTCTGCTAAAATATCCGTGTCCTGTTTCAGTCAATTACTATCATCCTGACTGACTCTCCATTCTGCTAAACTATCAATGTCCTGTTTCCCTCAATTACTATCATCCTGACTGTCTGTCCATTCTGCTAAAGTATCCATGTCCTGTTTCAGTCAATTACTATCATCCTGACTGTCTATCCGTTCTGCTAAATTATCAATGTCCTGTTTCAGTCAATTACTATCATCCTGACTGTCTATCCATTCTGCTAAACTATCAATGTCCTGTTTCAGTCAATTACTATCATCCTGACTGTCTGTCCATTCTGCTAAACTATCCATGTCCTGTTTCAGTCATTTACTATCATCCTGACTTTCTATCCATTCTGCTAAACTATCCATGTCCTGTTTCAGTCAATTACTATCATCCTGACTGTCTGTCCATTCTGCTAAACTATCCATGTCCTGTTTCAGTCATGTACTATCATCCTGACTGTCTATCCATTCTGCTAAACTATCCATGTCCTGTTTCAGTCATTTACTATCATCCTGACACTCAGTCCATTCTGCTAAGCTATCCATGTCCTGTTTCAGTCAATTATTATCATCCCGACTCTCTGTCCATTCTGCTAAACTATCAATGTCCTGTTTCAGTCAATTACTATCATCCTGACTCTCTGTCCATTCTGCTAAACTATCAATGTCCTGTTTCAGTCAATTACTATCATCCTGACTGTCTGTCCATTCTGCTAAACTATCAATGTCCTGTTTCAGTCAATTACTATCATCCTGACTGTCTGTCCATTCTGCTAAACTATCTATGTCCCGTTTCAGTCAATTACTATCATCCTGACTGTCTGTCCATTCTGCTAAATTATCAATGTCCTGTTTCAGTCAATGACTATCATGCTGACTGTGTGTCCATTCTGCTAACCTTTCAATGTCCTGTTTCAGTCAATTACTATCATCCTGACTGTCTATCCATTCTGCTAAACTATCCATGTCCTGTTTCAGTCAATTACTATCATCCTGACTGTCTATCCATTCTGCTAAACTATCAATGTCCTGTTTCAGTCAATTACTATCATCCTGACTGTCTGTCCATTCTGCTAAAGTATCCATGTCCTGTTTCAGTCAATTACTATCATCCTGACTGTCTATCCATTCTGCTAAATTATCAATGTCCTGTTTCAGTCAATTACTATCATCCTGACTGTCTATCCATTCTGCTAAACTATCAATGTCCTGTTTCAGTCAATTACTATCATCCTGACTGTCTGTCCATTCTGCTAAACTATCAATGTCCTGTTTCAGTCAATTACTATCATCCTGACTGTCTATCCATTCTGCTAAACTATCAATGTCCTGTTTCAGTCAATTACTATCATCCTGACTGTCTGTCCATTCTGCTAAACTATCAATGTCCTGTTTCAGTCAATTACTATCATCCTGACTGTCTGTCCATTCTGCTAAACTATCCATGTCCTGTTTCAGTCATTTACTATCATCCTGACTGTCTGTCCATTCTGCTAAACTATCCATGTCCTGTTTCAGTCAATTATTATCATCCTGACTCTCTGTCCATTCTGCTAAACTATCAATGTCCTGTTTCAGTCAATTACTATCATCCTGATTGTCTATCCATTCTGCTAAACTATCAATGTCCTGCTTCAGTCAATTACTATCATCCTGACTGTCTGTCCATTCTGCTAACCTATCAATGTCCTGTTTCAGTCAATTACTATCATCCTGATCCTCTGTCCATTCTGCTAAACTATCCATGTCCTGTTTCACTCAATTACTATCATCCTGACTGTCTGTCCATTCTGCTAAACTATCCATGTCCTGTTTCAGTCAATTACTATCATCCTGACTGTCTGTCCATTCTGCTAACCTATCAATGTCCTGTTGCAGTCAATTAGTATCAGCCTGATCCTCTGTCCAGTCTGCTAAACTATCCATGTCCTGTTTCAGTCAATTACTATCATCCTGACTGTCTGTCCATTCTGCTAAACTATCCATGTCCTGTTTCAGTCAATTACTGTCATCCAGACTGTCTGTCCATTCTGCTAAACCATCCATGTCCTGTTTCAGTCAATTACTATCATCCTGACTGTCTGTCCATTCTGCTAAACTATCCATGTCCTGTTTCAGTCAATTACTATCATCCTGATCCTCTGTCCATTCTGCTAAACTATCAATGTCCTGTTTCAGTCAATTACTATCATCCTGACTGTCTGTCCATTCTGCTAAACTATCAATGTCCTGTTTCACTCAATTACTATCATCCTGACTGTCTGTCCATTCTGCTAAAATATCCGTGTCCTGTTTCAGTCAATTACTATCATCCTGACTGACTCTCCATTCTGCTAAACTATCAATGTCCTGTTTCCCTCAATTACTATCATCCTGACTGTCTGTCCATTCTGCTAAAGTATCCATGTCCTGTTTCAGTCAATTAATATCATCCTGACTGTCTATCCATTCTGCTAAATTATCAATGTCCTGTTTCAGTCAATTACTATCATCCTGACTGTCTATCCATTCTGCTAAACTATCAATGTCCTGTTTCAGTCAATTACTAACATCCTGACTGTCTGTCCATTCTGCTAAACTATCAATGTCCTGTTTCAGTCAATTACTATCATCCTGACTGTCTCTCCATTCTGCTAAACTATCAATGTCCTGTTTCAGTCAATTACTATCATCCTGACTGTCTGTCCATTCTGCTAAACTATCAATGTCCTGTTTCAGTCAATTACTATCATCCTGACTGTCTGTCCATTCTGCTAAACTATCCATGTCCTGTTTCAGTCAATTACTATCATCCTGACTGTCTGTCCATTCTGCTAAACTATCAATGTCCTGTTTCAGTCAATTACTATCATCCTGATTGTCTATCCATTCTGCTAAACTATCAATGTCCTGCTTCAGTCAATTACTATCATCCTGACTGTCTGTCCATTCTGCTAACCTATCAATGTCCTGTTTCAGTCAATTACTATCATCCTGATCCTCTGTCCATTCTGCTAAACTATCCATGTCCTGTTTCACTCAATTACTATCATCCTGACTGTCTGTCCATTCTGCTAAACTATCCATGTCCTGTCTCAGTCAATTACTATCATCCTGACTGTCTGTCCATTCTGCTAACCTATCAATGTCCTGTTGCAGTCAATTAGTATCAGCCTGATCCTCTGTCCATTCTGCTAAACTATCCATGTCCTGTTTCAGTCAATTACTATCATCCTGACTATCTGTCCATTCTGGTAAACTATCCATGTCCTGTTTCAGTCAATTACTGTCATCCAGACTGTCTGTCCATTCTCCTAAACCATCCATGTCCTGTTTCAGTCAATTACTATCATCCTGACTGTCTGTCCATTCTGCGAAACTATCCATGTCCTGTTTCAGTCAATTACTATCATCCTGATCCTCTGTCCATTCTGCTAAACTATCAATGTCCTGTTTCAGTCAATTACTATCATCCTGACTGTCTGTCCATTCTGCTAAACTATCAATGTCCTGTTTCACTCAATTACTATCATCCTGACTGTCTGTCCATTCTGCTAAAATATCCGTGTCCTGTTTCAGTCAATTACTATCATCCTGACTGACTCT
Organism: Heterodontus francisci; assembly: GCF_036365525.1. Taxonomy (NCBI): domain Eukaryota; kingdom Metazoa; phylum Chordata; class Chondrichthyes; order Heterodontiformes; family Heterodontidae; genus Heterodontus; species Heterodontus francisci. Next base: position 68,392,532 of record NC_090398.1, on the reverse strand, counting down.
CCATTCTGCTAAACTATCAATGTCCTGTTTCCCTCAATTTCTATCATCCTGACTGTCTGTCCATTCTGCTAAACTATCAATGTCCTGTTTCAGTCAATTACTATCATCCTGACTGACTCTCCATTCTGCTAAACTATCAATGTCCTGTTTCCCTCAATTACTATCATCCTGACTCTCTGTCCATTCTGCTAAACTATCAATGTCCTGTTTCAGTCAATTACTATCATCCTGACTGTCTGTCCATTCTGCTAAACTATCAATGTCCTGTTTCAGTCAATTACTATCATCCTGACTGTCTGTCCATTCTGCTAAACTATCTATGTCCCGTTTCAGTCAATTACTATCATCCTGACTGTCTGTCCATTCTGCTAAATTATCAATGTCCTGTTTCAGTCAATGACTATCATCCTGACTGTGTGTCCATTCTGCTAACCTATCAATGTCCTGTTTCAGTCAATTACTATCATCCTGACTGTCTATCCATTCTGCTAAAAAATCCATGTCCTGTTTCAGTCAACTAATATCATCCTGACTGTCTGTCCATTCTGCTAAACTATCAATGTCCTGTTTCAGTCAATTACTATCATCCTGACTGTCTGTCCATTCTGCTAAACTATCCATGTCCTGTTTCAGTCAATTACTATCATCCTGACTGTCTATCCATTCTGCTAAATTATCAATGTCCTGTTTCAGTCAATTACTATCATCCTGACTGTCTATCCATTCTGCTAAACTATCAATGTCCTGTTTCAGTCAATTACTATCATCCTGACTGTCTGTCCATTCTGCTAAACTATCAATGTCCTGTTTCAGTCAATTACTATCATCCTGATTGTCTGTCCATTCTGCTAAACTATCAATGTCCTGTTTCAGTCAATTACTATCATCCTGACTGTCTGTCCATTCTGCTAAACTATCAATGTCCTGTTTCAGTCAATTACTATCATCCTGACTGTCTGTCCATTCTGCTAAACTATCCATGTCCTGTTTCAGTCAATTACTATCATCCTGACTGTCTGTCCATTCTGCTAAACTATCCATGTCCTGTTTCAGTCAATTATTATCATCCTGACTCTCTGTCCATTCTGCGAAACTATCAATGTCCTGTTTCAGTCAATTACTATCATCCTGATTGTCTATCAATTCTGCTAAACTATCAATGTCCTGTTTCAGTCAATTACTATCATCCTGACTGTCTGTCCATTCTGCTAACCTATCAATGTCCTGTTTCAGTCAATTACTATCATCCTGATCCTCTGTCCATTCTGCTAAACTATCCATGTCCTGTTTCACTCAATTACTATCATCCTGACTGTCTGTCCATTCTGCTAAACTATCCATGTCCTGTTTCAGTCAATTACTATCATCCTGACTGTCTGTCCATTCTGCTAAACTATCCATGTCCTGTTTCAGTCATTTACTATCATCCTGACTGTCTATCCATTCTACTTAGCTTTCCATGTCCTGTTTCAGTCAATTACTATCATCCTGACTGTCTGTCCATTCTGCTAAACTATCCATGTCCTGTATCCGTCATTTACTATCATCCTGACTGTCTATCCATTCGGCTAAACTATCCATGTCCTGTTTCAGTCAATTACTATCATCCTGACTGTCTGTCCATTCTGCTAACCTATCAATGTCCTGTTGCAGTCAATTAGTATCAGCCTGATTCTCTGTCCAGTCTGCTAAACTATCCATGTCCTGTTTCAGTCAATTACTATCATCCTGACTGTCTGTCCATTCTGCTAAACTATCCATGTCCTGTTTCAGTCAATTACTATCATCCTGATCCTCTGTCCATTCTGCTAAACTATCAATGTCCTGTTTCAGTCAATTACTATCATCCTGACTGTCTGTCCATTCTGCTAAACTATCCATGTCCTGTTTCAGTCAATTACTATCATCCTGTCTGTCTGTCCATTCTGCTAAACTATCCATGTCCTGTTTCAGTCATTTGCTATCATCCTGACTGTGCATCCATTCTACTAAACTATCCATGTCCTGTTTCAGTCAATTACTATCATCCTGACTGTCTGTCCATTCTACTAAACTATCCATGTCCTGTTTCAGTCAATTATCATCATCCTGACTCTCTGTCCATTCTGCTAAACTATCCATGTCCTGTTTCAGTCAATTACTATCATCCTGACTGTCTGTCCATTCTGCTAAATTATCCATGTCCTGTTTCAGTCATTTACTATTATCCTGACTGTCTGTCCATTATACTAAACTATTCATGTCCTGTTTCAGTCAATTACTATCATCCTGACTGTCTGTCCATTCTACTAAACTATCCATGTCCTGTTTCAGTCAATTATTATCATCCTGACTCTCTGTCCATTCTGCTAAACTATCCATGTCCTGTTTCAGTCAATTACTATCATCCTGACTGTCTGTCCATTCTGCTAAATTATCCATGTCCTGTTTCAGTCATTTACTATCATCCTGACTGTCTATCCATTCTGCTAAACTATCCATGTCCTGTTTCAGTCAATTACTATCATCCTGACTGTGTGTCCATTCTGCTAAACTATCCATGTCCTGTTTCACTCAATTACTATCATCCTGACTGTCTGTCCATTCTGCTAAACTATCCATGTCCTGTTTCAGTCAATTACTATCATCCTGACTGACTCTCCATTCTGCTGAACTATCAATGTCCTGCTTCACTCAATTACTATCATCCTGACTGTCTGTCCATTCTACTAAACTATCCATGTCCTGTTTCAGTCAATTATTATCATCCTGACTCTCTGTCCATTCTGCTAAACTATCCATGTCCTGTTTCAGTCAATTACTATCATCCTGACTGTCTGTCCATTCTGCTAAATTATCCATGTCCTGTTTCAGTCATTTACTATCATCCTGACTGTCTATCCATTCTGCTAAACTATCCATGTCCTGTTTCAGTCAATTACTATCATCCTGACTGTGTGTCCATTCTGCTAAACTATCCATGTCCTGTTTCACTCAATTACTATCATCCTGACTGTCTGTCCATTCTGCTAAACTATCCATGTCCTGTTTCAGTCAATTACTATCATCCTGACTGACTCTCCATTCTGCTGAACTATCAATGTCCTGCTTCACTCAATTACTATCATCCTGACTGTCTGTCCATTCTGCTAAACTATCCATGTCCTGTTTCAGTCAATTACTATCATCCTGACTGTCTGTCCATTCTGCTAAACTATCCATGACCTGTTTCATTCATTTACTATCATCCTGACTGTCTGTCCATTCTGCTAAATTATCCATGTCCTGTTTCAGTCATTTACTATCATCCTGACTGTCTATCCATTCTGCTAAACTATCCATGTCCTGTTTCAGTCAATTACTATCATCCTGATCCTCTGTCCATTCTGCTAAACTATCAATGTCCTGTTTCACTCAATTACTATCATCCTGACTGTCTATCCATTCTGCTAAACTATCCATGTCCTGTTTCAGTCAATTACTATCATCCTGATCCTCTGTCCATTCTGCTAAACTATCAATGTCCTGTTTCACTCAATTACTATCATCCTGACTGTCTGTCCATTCTGCTAAACTATCCATGTCCTGTTTCAGTCAATTACTATCATCCTGACTGACTCTCCATTCTGCTAAACTATCAATGTCCTGTTTCAGTCAATTACTATCATCCTGAATGTCTGTCCATTCTGCTAAACTATCAATGTCCTGTTTTACTCAATTACTATCATCCTGATCCTCTGTCCATTCTGCTAAACTATCCATGTCCTGTTTCAGTCAATTACTATCATCCTGACTGACTCTCCATTCTGCTAAACTATCAATGTCCTGTTTCACTCAATTACTATCATCCTGACTGTCTGTCCATTCTGCTAAACTATCCATCTCCTTTTACAGTCAATTACTATCATCCTGACTGTCTGACCATTCTGCTAAACTATCCATGTCCTGTTTCAGTCATTTACTATCATCCTGACTGTCTGTCCATTCTGCTAAACTATCCATGTCCTGTTTCAGTCAATTATTATCATCCTGACTGTCTGTCCATTCTGCTAAACTATCCATGTCCTGTTTCAGTCAATTACTATCATCCTGACTGTCTGTCCATTCTGCTAAACTATCCATGTCCTGTTTCAGTCATTTACTATCATCCTGACTTTCTATGCATTCTGCTAAACTATCCATGTCCTGTTTCAGTCAATTACTATCACACTGACTGTCTGTCCATTCTGCTAAACTATCCATGTCCTGTTTCAGTCATGTACTATCATCCTGACTGTCTATCCATTCTGCTAAACTATCCATGTCCTGTTTCAGTCATTTACTATCATCCTGACACTCTGTCCATTCTGCTAAGCTATCCATGTCCTGTTTCAGTCAATTATTATCATCCTGACTCTCTGTCCATTCTGCTAAACTATCAATGTCCTGTTTCAGTCAATTACTATCATCCTGACTCTCTGTCCATTCTGCTAAACTATCAATGACCTGTTTCAGTCAATTACTATCATCCTGAATGTCTGTCCATTCTGCTAAACTATCAATGTCCTGTTTCAGTCAATTAGTATCATCCTGACTGTCTGTCCATTCTGCTAAACTATCTATGTCCCGTTTCAGTCAATTACTATCATCCTGACTGTCTGTCCATTCTGCTAAATTATCAATGTCCTGTTTCAGTCAATGACTATCATCCTGACTGTGTGTCCATTCTGCTAACCTATCAATGTCCTGTTTCAGTCAATTACTATCATCCTGACTGTCTATCCATTCTGCTAAAAAATCCATGTCCTGTTTCAGTCAATTACTATCATCCTGACTGTCTATCCATTCTGCTAAACTATCAATGTCCTGTTTCAGTCAATTACTATCATCCTGACTGTCTGTCCATTCTGCTAAACTATCCATGTCCTGTTTCAGTCAATTACTATCATCCTGACTGTCTATCCATTCTGCTAAATTATCAATGTCCTGTTTCAGTCAATTACTATCATCCTGACTGTCTATCCATTCTGCTAAACTATCAATGTCCTGTTTCAGTCAATTACTATCATCCTGACTGTCTGTCCATTCTGCTAAACTCTCAATGTCCTGTTTCAGTCAATTACTATCATCCTGACTGTCTATCCATTCTGCCAAACTATCAATGTCCTGTTTCAGTCAATTACTATCATCCTGACTGTCTGTCCATTCTGCTAAACTATCAATGTCCTGTTTCAGTCAATTACTATCATCCTGACTGTCTGTCCATTCTGCTAAACTATCAATGTCCTGTTTCAGTCAATTACTATCATCCTGATTGTCTATCCATTCTGCTAAACTATCAATGTCCTGCTTCAGTCAATTACTATCATCCTGACTGTCTGTCCATTCTGCTAAACTATCCATGTCCTGTTTCAGTCAATTATTATCATCCTGACTCTCTGTCCATTCTGCTAAACTATCAATGTCCTGTTTCAGTCAATTACTATCATCCTGATTGTCTATCCATTCTGCTAAACTATCAATGTCCTGCTTCAGTCAATTACTATCATCCTGACTGTCTGTCCATTCTGCTAACCTATCAATGTCCTGTTTCAGTCAATTACTATCATCCTGATCCTCTGTCCATTCTGCTAATCTATCCATGTCCTGTTTCAGTCAATTACTATCATCCTGACTGTCTGTCCATTCTGCTAAACTATCCATGTCCTGTTTCAGTCAATTACTATCATCCTGACTGTCTATCCATTCTGCTAAACTATCCATGTCCTGTTTCAGTCAATTACTATCATCCTGACTGTCTGTCCATTCTGCTAACCTATCAATGTCCTGTTGCAGTCAATTACGATCATCCTGATCCTCTGTCCAGTCTGCTAAACTATCCATGTCCTGTTTCTGTCAATTACTATCATCCTGACTGTCTATCCATTCTGCTAAACTATCCATGTCCTGTTTCAGTCAATTACTATCATCCTGACAGTCTGTCCATTCTGCTAACCTATCAATGTCCTGTTGCTGTCAATTACGATCATCCTGATCCTCTGTCCAGTCTGCTAAACTATCCATGTCCTGTTTCAGTCAATTACTATCATCCTGACTCTCTGTCCATTCTGCTAAACTATCCATGTCCTGTTTCAGACAATTACTGTCATCCAGACTGTCTGTCCATTCTGCTAAACTATCCATGTCCTGTTTCAGTCAATTACTATCATCCTGATTGTCTGTCCATTCTGCTAAACTATCCATGTCCTGTTTCAGTCAATTACTATCATCCTGATCCTCTGTCCATTCTGCTAAACTATCAATGTCCTGTTTCAGTCAATTACTATCATCCTGACTGTCTGTCCATTCTGCTAAACTATCAATGTCCTGTTTCACTCAATTACTATCATCCTGACTGTCTGTCCATTCTGCTGAAATATCCATGTCCTGTTTCAGTCAATTACTATCATCCTGACTGACTCTCCATTCTGCTAAACTATCAATGTCCTGTTTCCCTCAATTACTATCATCCTGACTGTCCATTCTGCTAAACTATCCATGTCCTGCTTCAGTCAATTACTATCATCCTGACTGTCTGTCCATTCTGCTAAACTATCAATGTCCTGTTTCACTCAATTACTATCGTCCCGACTGTCTGTCCATTCTGCTAAACTATCAATGTCCTGTTTCAGTCAATTACTATCATCCTGACTGTCTATCCATTCTGCTAAACTATCAATGTCCTGTTTCAGTCAATTACTATCATCCTGACTGTCTGTCCATTCTGCTAAACTCTCAATGTCCTGTTTCAGTCAATTACTATCATCCTGACTGTCTATCCATTCTGCCAAACTATCAATGTCCTGTTTCAGTCAATTACTATCATCCTGACTGTCTGTCCATTCTGCTAAACTATCAATGTCCTGTTTCAGTCAATTACTATCATCCTGACTGTCTGTCCATTCTGCTAAACTACCCATGTCCTGTTTCAGTCAATTACTATCATCCTGATTGTCTATCCATTCTGCTAAACTATCAATGTCCTGCTTCAGTCAATTACTATCATCCTGACTGTCTGTCCATTCTGCTAAACTATCCATGTCCTGTTTCAGTCAATTATTATCATCCTGACTCTCTGTCCATTCTGCTAAACTATCAATGTCCTGTTTCAGTCAATTACTATCATCCTGATTGTCTATCCATTCTGCTAAACTATCAATGTCCTGCTTCAGTCAATTACTATCATCCTGACTGTCTGTCCATTCTGCTAACCTATCAATGTCCTGTTTCAGTCAATTACTATCATCCTGATCCTCTGTCCATTCTGCTAATCTATCCATGTCCTGTTTCAGTCAATTACTATCATCCTGACTGTCTGTCCATTCTGCTAAACTATCCATGTCCTGTTTCAGTCAATTACTATCATCCTGACTGTCTATCCATTCTGCTAAACTATCCATGTCCTGTTTCAGTCAATTACTATCATCCTGACTGTCTGTCCATTCTGCTAACCTATCAATGTCCTGTTGCAGTCAATTACGATCATCCTGATCCTCTGTCCAGTCTGCTAAACTATCCATGTCCTGTTTCTGTCAATTACTATCATCCTGACTGTCTATCCATTCTGCTAAACTATCCATGTCCTGTTTCAGTCAATTACTATCATCCTGACAGTCTGTCCATTCTGCTAACCTATCAATGTCCTGTTGCAGTCAATTACGATCATCCTGATCCTCTGTCCAGTCTGCTAAACTATCCATGTCCTGTTTCAGTCAATTACTATCATCCTGACTCTCTGTCCATTCTGCTAAACTATCCATGTCCTGTTTCAGACAATTACTGTCATCCAGACTGTCTGTCCATTCTGCTAAACTATCCATGTCCTGTTTCAGTCAATTACTATCATCCTGATTGTCTGTCCATTCTGCTAAACTATCCATGTCCTGTTTCAGTCAATTACTATCATCCTGATCCTCTGTCCATTCTGCTAAACTATCAATGTCCTGTTTCAGTCAATTACTATCATCCTGACTGTCTGTCCATTCTGCTAAACTATCAATGTCCTGTTTCACTCAATTACTATCATCCTGACTGTCTGTCCATTCTGCTAAAATATCCATGTCCTGTTTCAGTCAATTACTATCATCCTGACTGACTCTCCATTCTGCTAAACTATCAATGTCCTGTTTCCCTCAATTACTATCATCCTGACTGTCCATTCTGCTAAACTATCCATGTCCTGCTTCAGTCAATTACTATCATCCTGACTGTCTGTCCATTCTGCTAAACTATCAATGTCCTGTTTCACTCAATTACTATCGTCCCGACTGTCTGTCCATTCTGCTAAACTATCCATGTCCTGTTTCAGTCAATTACTATCATCTTGACTGTCTGTCCATTCTGCTAAACTATCCATGTCCTGTTTCAGTCAATTATTTTCATCCTGACTCTCTGTCCATTCTGCTAAACTATCAATGTCCTGTTTCAGTCATTCACTATCATCCTGAATGTCTATCCATTCTGCTAAACTATCCATGTCCTGTTTCAGTCAATTACTATCATCCTGACTGTCTATCCATTTCGCCAAACTATCCATGTCCTGTTTCAGTCAATTACTATCATCCTGACCATCTATCCATTCTGCTAAACTATCAATGTCCTGTTTCAGTCATTTACTATCATCCTGACTGTCTATCCATTCTGCTAAACTATCCATGTCCTGCTTCAGTCAATTACTATCATCCTGACTGTCTATCCATTTCGCTAAACTATCCATGTCCTGTTTCAGTCAATTACTATCATCCTGACTGACTATCCATTCTGCTAAACTATCAATGTCCTGTGTCGGTCAATTACTATCATCCTGACTCTCTGTCCATTCTGATAAACTATCCATGTCCTGTTTCAGTCATTTACTTTCATCCTGACTGTCTATCCATTCTGCTAAACTATCCATGTCCTGTTTCAGTCAATTACTATCATCCTGACTGTCTGTCTATTCTGCTAAACTATCAATGTCCAGTTTCAGTCAATTACTATCATCCTGACTGTCTGTCCATTCTGCTAAACTATCCATGTCCTGTTTCAGTCAATTACTATCATCCTGACTGTCTGTCCATTCTGCTAAACGATCAATGTCCTGTTTCAGTCAATTACTATCATCCTGACTCTCTGTCCATTCTGCTAAAATATCCATGTCCTGTTTCAGTCAATTACTATCATCCTGACTGTCTGTCCATTCTGCTAAACTATCAATGTCCTGTTTCAGTCAATTACTGTCATCCTGACTGTCTGTCCATTCTCCTAAACTATCCATGTCCTGTTTCAGTCAATTACTATCATCCTGACTGTCTGTCCATTCTGCTAAACTATCCATCTCCTTTTACAGTCAATTACTATCATCCTGACTGTCTGACCATTCTGCTAAACTATCCATGTCCTGTTTCAGTCATTTACTATCATCCTGACTGTCTGTCCATTCTGCTAAACTATCCATGTCCTGTTTCAGTCATTTACTATCATCCTGACTTTCTATCCATTCTGCTAAACTATCCATGTCCTGTTTCAGTCAATTACTATCATACTGACTGTCTGTCCATTCTGCTAAACTATCCATGTCCTGTTTCAGTCATGTACTATCATCCTGACTGTCTATCCATTCTGCTAAACTATCCATGTCCTGTTTCGGTCATTTACTATCATCCTGACACTCTGTCCATTCTGCTAAGCTATCCATGTCCTGTTTCAGTCAATTATTATCATCCTGACTCTCTGTCCATTCTGCTAAACTATCAATGTCCTGTTTCAGTCAATTACTATCATCCTGACTCTCTGTCCATTCTGCTAAACTATCAATGACCTGTTTCAGTCAATTACTATCATCCTGAATGTCTGTCCATTCTGCTAAACTATCAATGTCCTGTTTCAGTCAATTAGTATCATCCTGACTGTCTGTCCATTCTGCTAAACTATCTATGTCCCGTTTCAGTCAATTACTATCATCCTGACTGTCTGTCCATTCTGCTAAATTATCAATGTCCTGTTTCAGTCAATGACTATCATCCTGACTGTGTGTCCATTCTGCTAACCTATCAATGTCCTGTTTCAGTCAATTACTATCATCCTGACTGTCTATCCATTCTGCTAAAAAATCCATGTCCTGTTTCAGTCAATTACTATCATCCTGACTGTCTATCCATTCTGCTAAACTATCAATGTCCTGTTTCAGTCAATTACTATCATCCTGACTGTCTGTCCATTCTGCTAAACTATCCATGTCCTGTTTCAGTCAATTACTATCATCCTGACTGTCTATCCATTCTGCTAAATTATCAATGTCCTGTTTCAGTCAATTACTATCATCCTGACTGTCTATCCATTCTGCTAAACTATCAATGTCCTGTTTCAGTCAATTACTATCATCCTGACTGTCTGTCCATTCTGCTAAACTATCAATGTCCTGTTTCAGTCAATTACTATCATCCTGACTGTCTATCCATTCTGCCAAACTATCAATGTCCTGTTTCAGTCAATTACTATCATCCTGACTGTCTGTCCATTCTGCTAAACTATCAATGTCCTGTTTCAGTCAATTACCATCATCCTGACTGTCTGTCCATTCTACTAAACTAACCATGTCCTGTTTCAGTCAATTACTATCATCCTGACTGTCTGTCCATTCTGCTAAACTATCCATGTCCTGTTTCAGTCAATTATTATCATCCTGACTCTCTGTCCATTCTGCTAAACTATCAATGTCCTGTTTCAGTCAATTACTATCATCCTGATTGTCTATCCATTCTGCTAAACTATCAATGTCCTGCTTCAGTCAATTACTATCATCCTGACTGTCTGTCCATTCTGCTAACCTATCAATGTCCTGTTTCAGTCAATTACTATCATCCTGATCCTCTGTCCATTCTGCTAAACTATCCATGTCCTGTTTCAGTCAATTACTATCATCCTGACTGTCTGTCCATTCTGCTAAACTATCCATGTCCTGTTTCAGTCAATTACTATCATCCTGACTGTCTATCCATTCTGCTAAACTATCCATGTCCTGTTTCAGTCAATTACTATCATCCTGACTGTCTGTCCATTCTGCTAACCTATCAATGTCCTGTTGCAGTCAATTACGATCATCCTGATCCTCTGTCCAGTCTGCTAAACTATCCATGTCCTGTTTCTGTCAATTTCTATCATCCTGACTGTCTGTCCATTCTGCTAAACTATCCATGTCCTGTTTCAGACAATTACTGTCATCCAGACTGTCTGTCCATTCTGCTAAACTATCCATGTCCTGTTTCAGTCAATTACTATCATCCTGATTGTCTGTCCATTCTGCTAAACTATCCATGTCCTGTTTCAGTCAATTACTATCATCCTGATCCTCTGTCCATTCTGCTAAACTATCAATGTCCTGTTTCAGTCAATTACTATCATCCTGACTGTCTGTCCATTCTGCTAAACTATCAATGTCCTGTTTCACTCAATTACTATCATCCTGACTGTCTGTCCATTCTGCTAAAATATCCATGTCCTGTTTCAGTCAATTACTATCATCCTGACTGACTCTCCATTCTGCTAAACTATCAATGTCCTGTTTCCCTCAATTACTATCATCCTGACTGTCCATTCTGCTAAACTATCCATGTCCTGCTTCAGTCAATTACTATCATCCTGACTGTCTGTCCATTCTGCTAAACTATCAATGTCCTGTTTCACTCAATTACTATCGTCCCGACTGTCTGTCCATTCTGCTAAACTATCCATGTCCTGTTTCAGTCAATTACTAGCATCCTGACTGTCTGTCCATTCTGCTAAACTATCCATGTCCTGTTTCAGTCAATTATTTTCATCCTGACTCTCTGTCCATTCTGCTAAACTATCAATGTCCTGTTTCAGTCATTCACTATCATCCTGAATGTCTATCCATTCTGCTAAACTATCCATGTCCTGTTTCAGTCAATTACTATCATCCTGACTGTCTATCCATTTCGCGAAACTATCCATGTCCTGTTTCAGTCAATTACTATCATCCTGACCGTCTATCCATTCTGCTAAACTATCAATGTACTGTTTCAGTCATTTACTATCATCCTGACTGTCTATCCATTCTGCTAAACTATCCATGTCCTGCTTCAGTCAATTACTATCATCCTGACTGTCTATCCATTTCGCTAAACTATCCATGTCCTGTTTCAGTCAATTACTATCATCCAGACTTTCTATCCATTCTGCTAAACTATCAATGTCCTGTGTCGGTCAATTACTATCATCCTGACTCTCTGTCCATTCTGATAAACTATCCATGTCCTGTTTCGGTCATTTACTATCATCCTGACTGTCTATCCATTCTGCTAAACTATCCATGTCCTGTTTCAGTCAATTACTATCATCCTGACTGTCTGTCTATTCTGCTAAACTATCAATGTCCAGTTTCAGTCAATTACTATCATCCTGACTGTCTGTCCATTCTGCTAAACTATCCATGTCCTGTTTCAGTCAATTATTATCATCCTGACTGTCTGTCCATTCTGCTAAACGATCAATGTCCTGTTTCAGTCAATTACTATCATCCTGACTCTCTGTCCATTCTGCTAAAATATCCATGTCCTGTTTCAGTCAATTACTATCATCCTGACTGTCTGTCCATTCTGCTAAACTATCAATGTCCTGTTTCAGTCAATTACTATCATCCTGACTGTCTATCCATTCTGCTAAACTATCAATGTACTGTTTCAGTCATTTACTATCATCCTGACTGTCTATCCATTCTGCTAAACTATCCATGTCCTGCTTCAGTCAATTACTATCATCCTGACTGTCTATCCATTTCGCTAAACTATCCATGTCCTGTTTCAGTCAATTACTATCATCCAGACTGACTATCCATTCTGCTAAACTATCAATGTCCTGTGTCGGTCAATTACTATCATCCTGACTCTCTGTCCATTCTGATAAACTATCCATGTCCTGTTTCAGTCATTTACTATCATCCTGACTGTCTATCCATTCTGCTAAACTATCCATGTCCTGTTTCAGTCAATTACTATCATCCTGACTGTCTGTCTATTCTGCTAAACTATCAATGTCCAGTTTCAGTCAATTACTATCATCCTGACTGTCTGTCCATTCTGCTAAACTATCCATGTCCTGTTTCAGTCAATTATTATCATCCTGACTGTCTGTCCATTCTGCTAAACGATCAATGTCCTGTTTCAGTCAATTACTATCATCCTGACTCTCTGTCCATTCTGCTAAAATATCCATGTCCTGTTTCAGTCAATTACTATCATCCTGACTGTCTGTCCATTCTGCTAAACTATCAATGTCCTGTTTCAGTCAATTACTGTCATCCTGACTGTCTGTCCATTCTCCTAAACTATCCATGTCCTGTTTCAGTCAATTACTATCATCCTGACTGTCTGTCCATTCTGCTAAACTATCCATGTCCTGTTTCAGTCAATTACTATCATCCTGACTTTCTGTCCATTCTGCTAAATTATCAATGTCCTGTTTCAGTCAATTACTATCATCCTGACTGTCTGTCCATTCTGCTAAATTATCAATGTCCTGTTTCAGTCAATTACTATCATCCTGACTGTCTGTCTATTCTGCTAAACTATCAATGTCCTGTTTCAGTCAATTACTATCATCCTGACTGTCTGTCCATTTCTGCTAAACTATCAATGTCCTGTTTCAGTCAATTACTATCATCCTGATCCTCTGTCCATTCCGCTAAACTATCAATGCCCTGTTTCAGTCAATTACTATCATCCTGACTGTCTGTCCATTCTGCTAAACTATCCATGTCCTGTTTCAGTCAATTACTATCATCCTGACTCTCTGTCCATTCTGCTAAACTATCCATGTCCTGTTTCAGTCATTTACTATCATCCTGACTGTCTATCCATTCTGCTAAACTATCAATGTCCTGTTTCAGTCAATTACTATCATCCTGACTGTCGGTCCATTCTGCTAAACTATCAATGTCCAGTTTCAGTCAATTACTATCATCCTGACTGTCTATCCATTCAGCTAAACTTTCCATGTCCTGTTTCAGTCAATTACTATCATCCTGACTGTCTGTCCATTCTGCTAAACTATCCATGTCCTGTTTGAGTCAATTGCTATCATCCTGACTGTCTGTCCATTCTGCTAAACTGTCCATGTCCTGTTTCAGTCAATTACTATCATCCTGACTGTCTGTCCATTCTGCTAAACGATCAATGTCCTGTTTCAGTCAATTACTATCATCCTGACTCTCTCTCCATTCTGCTAAAATATCCATGTCCTGTTTCAGTCAATTACTATCATCCTGACTGTCTGTCCATTCTGCTAAACTATCAATGTCCTGTTTCAGTCAATTACTGTCATCCTGACTGTCTGTCCATTCTCCTAAACTATCCATGTCCTGTTTCAGCCAATTACTATCATCCTGACTGTCTGTCCATTCTGCTAAACTATCAATGTCCTGTTTCACTCAATTACTATCGTCCCGACTGTCTGTCCATTCTGCTAAACTATCCATGTCCTGTTTCAGTCAATTACTATCATCCTGACTGTCTGTCCATTCTGCTAAACTATCCATGTCCTGTTTCAGTCAATTATTTTCATCCTGACTCTCTGTGCATTCTGCTAAACTATCAATGTCCTGTTTCAGTCATTGACTATCATCCTGAATGTCAATACATTCTGCTAAACTATCCATGTCCTGTTTCAGTCAATTACTATCATCCTGACTGTCTATCCATTTCGCTAAACTATCCATGTCCTGTTTCAGTCAATTACTATCATCCTGACCGTCTATCCATTCTGCTAAACTATCAGTGTCCTGTTTCAGTCATTTACTATCATCCTGACTGTCTATCCATTCTGGTAAACTATCCATGTCCTGTTTCAGTCAATTACTATCATCCTGACTGTCTGTCTTTTCTGCTAAATTATCAATGTCCAGCTTCAGTCAATTACTATCATCCTGACTGTCTGTCCATTCTGCTAAACTATCCATGTCCTGTTTCAGTCAATTATTATCATCCTGACTGTCTGTCCATTCTGCTAAACGATCAATGTCCTGTTTCAGTCAATTACTATCATCCTGACTCTCTGTCCATTCTGCTAAAATATCCATGTCCTGTTTCAGTCAATTACTATCATCCTGACTGTCTGTCCATTCTGCTAAACTATCAATGTCCTGTTTCAGTCAATTACTGTCATCCTGACTGTCTGTCCATTCTCCTAAACTATCCATGTCCTGTTTCAGTCAATTACTATCATCCTGACTGTCTGTCCATTCTGCTAACCTATCCATGTCCTGTTTCAGTCAATTACTATCATCCTGACTTTCTGTCCATTCTGCTAAACTATCCATGTCCTGTTTCAGTCATTTACTATCATCCTGACTGTCTGTCCATTCTGCTAAATTATCAATGTCCTGTTTCAGTCAATTACTATCATCCTGACTGTCTGTCCATTCTGCTAAATTATCAATGTCCTGTTTCAGTCAATTACTATCATCCTGACTGTCTGTCTATTCTGCTAAACTATCAATGTCCTGTTTCAGTCAATTACTATCATCCTGACTGTCTGTCCATCTCTGCTAAACTATCAATGTCCTGTTTCAGTCAATTACTATCATCCTGATCCTCTGTCCATTCCGCTAAACTATCAATGCCCTGTTTCAGTCAATTACTATCATCCTGACTGTCTGTCCATTCTGCTAAACTATCCATGTCCTGTTTCAGTCAATTACTATCATCCTGACTGTCTGTCCATTCTGCTAAACTATCAATGTCCTGTGTCAGTCAATTAATATCATCCTGACTGTCTGTCCATTCTGCTAAACTATCAATGTCCTGTTTCAGTCAATTATTATCATCCTGACTCTCTGTCCATTCTGCTAAACTATCCATGTCCTGTTTCAGTCATTTACTATCATCCTGACTGTCTATCCATTCTGCTAAACTATCAATGTCCTGTTTCAGTCAATTACTATCATCCTGACTGTCGGTCCATTCTGATAAACTATCAATGTCCAGTTTCAGTCAATTACTATCATCCTGACTGTCTATCCATTCAGCTAAACTATCCATGTCCTGTTTCAGTCAATTACTATCATCCTGACTGTCTGTCCATTCTGCTAAACTATCCATGTCCTGTTTCAGTCATTTACTATCATCCTGACTGTCTGTCCATTCTGCTAAATTATCAATGTCCTGTTTCAGTCAATTACTATCATCCTGACTGTCTGTCCATTCTGCTAAATTATCAATGTCCTGTTTCAGTCAATTACTATCATCCTGACTGTCTGTCTATTCTGCTAAACTATCAATGTCCTGTTTCAGTCAATAACTATCATCCTGACTGTCTGTCCATCTCTGCTAAACTATCAATGTCCTGTTTCAGTCAATCACTATCATCCTGATCCTCTGTCCATTCCGCTAAACTATCAATGCCCTGTTTCAGTCAATTACTATCATCCTGACTGTCTGTCCATTCTGCTAAACTATCCATGTCCTGTTTCAGTCAATTACTATCATCCTGACTGTCTGTCCATTCTGCTAAACTATCAATGTCCTGTGTCAGTCAATTAATATCATCCTGACAGTCTGTCCATTCTGCTAAACTATCAATGTCCTGTTTCAGTCAATTACTATCATCCTGACTCTCTGTCCATTCTGCTAAACTATCCATGTCCTGTTTCAGTCATTTACTATCATCCTGACTGTCTATCCATTCTGCTAAACTATCAATGTCCTGTTTCAGTCAATTACTATCATCCTGACTGTCGGTCCATTCTGCTAAACTATCAATGTCCAGTTTCAGTCAATTACTATCATCCTGACTGTCTATCCATTCAGCTAAACTATCCATGTCCTGTTTCAGTCAATTACTATCATCCTGACTGTCTGTCCATTCTGCTAAACTATCCATGTCCTGTTTGAGTCAATTACTATCATCCTGACTGTCTGTCCATTCTGCTAAACTGTCCATGTCCTGTTTCAGTCAATTACTATCATCCTGACTGTCTGTCCATTCTGCTAAACGATCAATGTCCTGTTTCAGTCAATTACTATCATCCTGACTCTCTCTCCATTCTGCTAAAATATCCATGTCCTGTTTCAGTCAATTACTATCATCCTGACTGTCTGTCCATTCTGCTAAACTATCAATGTCCTGTTTCAGTCAATTACTGTCATCCTGACTGTCTGTCCATTCTCCTAAACTATCCATGTCCTGTTTCAGCCAATTACTATCATCCTGACTGTCTGTCCATTCTGCTAAACTATCAATGTCCTGTTTCACTCAATTACTATCGTCCCGACTGTCTGTCCATTCTGCTAAACTATCCATGTCCTGTTTCAGTCAATTACTATCATCCTGACTGTCTGTCCATTCTGCTAAACTATCCATGTCCTGTTTCAGTCAATTATTTTCATCCTGACTCTCTGTGCATTCTGCTAAACTATCAATGTAATGTTTCAGTCATTCACTATCATCCTGAATGTCTATCCATTCTGCTAAACTATCCATGTCCTGTTTCAGTCAATTACTATCATCCTGACTGTCTATCCATTTCGCTAAACTATCCATGTCCTGTTTCAGTCAATTACTATCATCCTGACCGTCTATCCATTCTGCTAAACTATCAATGTCCTGTTTCAGTCATTTACTATCATCCTGACTGTCTATCCATTCTGCTAAACTATCCATGTCCTGTTTCAGTCAATTACTCTCATCCTGACTGTCTATCCATTTCGCTAAACTATCCATGTCCTGTTTCAGTCATTTACTATCATCCTGACTGTCTATCCATTCTGCTAAACTATCCATGTGCTGCTTCAGTCAATTACTATCATCCTGACTGTCTATCCATTTCGCTAAACTATCCATGTCCTTTTTCATTCAATTACTATCATCCTGACTGACTATCCATTCTGCTAAACTATCAATGTCCTGTGTCGGTCACTTACTATCATCCTGACTCTCTGTCCATTCTGCTAAACTATCCATGTCCTGTTTCAGTCATTTACTATCATCCTGACTGTCTATCCATTCTGCTAAACTATCCATGTCCTGTTTCAGTCAATTACTATGATCCTGACTGTCTGTCTATTCTGCTAAACTATCAATGTCCAGTTTCAGTCAATTACTATCATCCTGACTGTCTATCCATTCAGCTAAACTATCCATGTCCTGTTTCAGTCAATTACTATCATCCTGACTGTCTGTCCATTCTGCTAAACTATCCATGTCCTGTTTCAGTCAATTACTATCATCCTGACTGTCTGTCCATTCTGCTAAACGATCAATGTCCTGTTTCAGTCAATTACTATCATCCTGACTGTCTGTCCATTCTGCTAAAATATCCATGTCCTGTTTCAGTCAATTACTATCTTCCTGACTGTCTGTCCATTCTGCTAAACTATCAATGTCCTGTTTCAGTCAATTACTGTCATCCTGACTGTCCATTCTCCTAAACTATCCATGTCCTGTTTCAGTCAATTACTATCATCCTGACTGTCTGTCCATTCTGCTAAACTATCCATGTCCTGTTTCAGTCAATTACTATCATCCTGACTTTCTGTCCATTCTGCTAAACTATCCATGTCCTGTTTCAGTCATTTACTATCATCCTGACTGTCTGTCCATTCTGCTAAATTATCAATGTCCTGTTTCAGTCAATTACTATCATCCTGACTGTCTGTCTATTCTGCTAAACTATCAATGTCCTGTTTCAGTCAATTACTATCATCCTGACTGTCTGTCCATCTCTGCTAAACTATCAATGTCCTGTTTCAGTCAATTACTATCATCCTGATCCTCTGTCCATTCCGCTAAACTATCAATGCCCTGTTTCAGTCAATTACTATCATCCTGACTGTCTGTCCATTCTGCTAAACTATCCATGTCCTGTTTCAGTCAATTACTATCATCCTGACTGTCTGTCCATTCTGCTAAACTATCAATGTCCTGTGTCAGTCAATTAATATCATCCTGACTGTCTGTCCATTCTGCTAAACTATCAATGTCCTGTTTCAGTCAATTACTATCATCCTGACTCTCTGTCCATTCTGCTAAACTATCCATGTCCTGTTTCAGTCATTTACTATCATCCTGACTGTCTGTCCATTCTGCTAAACTATCCATGTCCTGTTTGAGTCAATTACTATCATCCTGACTGTCTGTCCATTCTGCTAAACTGTCCATGTCCTGTTTCAGTCAATTACTATCATCCTGACTGTCTGTCCATTCAGCTAAACGATCAATGTCCTGTTTCAGTCAATTAGTATCATCCTGACTCTCTCTCCATTCTGCTAAAATATCCATGTCCTGTTTCAGTCAATTACTATCATCCTGACTGTCTGTCCATTCTGCTAAACTATCAATGTCCTGTTTCAGTCAATTACTGTCATCCTGACTGTCTGTCCATTCTGCTAAACTATCCATGTCCTGTTTCAGCCAATTACTATCATCCTGACTGTCTGTCCATTCTGCTAAACTATCCATGTCCTGTTTCAGTCAATTACTATCATCCTGACTGTCTGTCCATTCTGCTAAACTTTACATGTCCTGTTTCAGTCATTTACTATCATCCTGACAGTCTGTCCATTCTGCTAAATTATCAATGTCCTGTTTCAGTCAATTACTATCATCCTGACTGTCTGTCCATTCTGCTAAACTATCAATGTCCTGTTTCAGTCAATTACTATCATCCTGACTGTCTGTCTATTCTGCTAAACTATCAATGTCCTGTTTCAGTCAATTACTATCATCCTGACTGTCTGTCCATCTCTGCTAAACTATCAATGTCCTGTTTCAGTCAATTACTATCATCCTGACTGTCTGTCCATCTCTGCTAAACTATCAATGTCCTGTTTCAGTCAATTACTATCATCCTGATCCTCTGTCCATTCCGCTAAACTATCAATGTCCTGTTTCAGTCAATTACTATCATCCTGACTGTCTGTCCATTCTGCTAAACTATCCATGTCCTGTTTCAGTCAATTACTATCATCCTGACTGTCTGTCCATTCTGCTAAACTATCAATGTCCTGTGTCATTCAATTACTATCATCCTGACTGTCTGTCCATTCTGCTAAACTATCAATGTCCTGTTTCAGTCAATTACTATCATCCTGACTCTCTGTCCATTCTGCTAAACTATCCATGTCCTGTTTCAGTCATTTACTATCAACCTGACTGTCTATCCATTCTGCTAAACTATCCATGTCCTGTTTCAGTCAATTACTATCATCCTGACTGTCTGTCCATTCTGCTAAACTATCAATGTCCAGTTTCAGTCAATTACTATCATCCTGATCCTCTGTCCATTCCGCTAAACTATCAATGTCCTGTTTCAGTCAATTACTATCATCCTGACTGTCTGTCCATTCTGCTAAACTATCCATGTCCTGTTTCAGTCAATTACTATCATCCTGACTGTCTGTCCATTCTGCTAAACTATCAATGTCCTGTGTCATTCAATTACTATCATCCTGACTGTCTGTCCATTCTGCTAAACTATCAATGTCCTGTTTCAGTCAATTACTATCATCCTGACTCTCTGTCCATTCTGCTAAACTATCCATGTCCTGTTTCAGTCAATTACTATCATCCTGACTGTCTGTCCATTCTGCTAAACTTTACATGTCCTGTTTCAGTCATTTACTATCATCCTGACAGTCTGTCCATTCTGCTAAATTATCAATGTCCTGTTTCAGTCAATTACTATCATCCTGACTGTCTGTCCATTCTGCTAAACTATCAATGTCCTGTTTCAGTCAATTACTATCATCCTGACTGTCTGTCTATTCTGCTAAACTATCAATGTCCTGTTTCAGTCAATTACTATCATCCTGACTGTCTGTCCATCTCTGCTAAACTATCAATGTCCTGTTTCAGTCAATTACTATCATCCTGACTGTCTGTCCATCTCTGCTAAACTATCAATGTCCTGTTTCAGTCAATTACTATCATCCTGATCCTCTGTCCATTCCGCTAAACTATCAATGTCCTGTTTCAGTCAATTACTATCATCCTGACTGTCTGTCCATTCTGCTAAACTATCCATGTCCTGTTTCAGTCAATTACTATCATCCTGACTGTCTGTCCATTCTGCTAAACTATCAATGTCCTGTGTCATTCAATTACTATCATCCTGACTGTCTGTCCATTCTGCTAAACTATCAATGTCCTGTTTCAGTCAATTACTATCATCCTGACTCTCTGTCCATTCTGCTAAACTATCCATGTCCTGTTTCAGTCATTTACTATCAACCTGACTGTCTATCCATTCTGCTAAACTATCCATGTCCTGTTTCAGTCAATTACTATCATCCTGACTGTCTGTCCATTCTGCTAAACTATCAATGTCCAGTTTCAGTCAATTACTATCATCCTGACTGTCTATCCATTCAGCTAAACTATCCATGTCCTGTTTCAGTCAATTACTATCATCCTGAATGTCTGTCCATTCTGCTAAACTATCCATGTCCTGTTTCAGTCAATTACTATCATCCTGACTGTCTGTCCATTCTGCTAAACTATCCATGTCCTGTTTCAGTCATTTACTATCATCCTGACTGTCTGTCCATTCTGCTAAATTATCAATGTCCTGTTTCAGTCAATTACTATCATCCTGACTGTCTGTCCATTCTGCTAAACTATCAATGTCCTGTTTCAGTCAATTACTATCATCCTGACTGTCGGTCTATTCCGCTAAACTATCAATGTCCTGTTTCAGTCAATTACTATCATCCTGACTGTCTGTCCATCTCTGCTAAACTATCAATGTCCTGTTTCAGTCAATTACTATCATCCTGACTGTCTGTCCATTCTGATAAAATATCAATGTCCTGTTTCAGTCAATTACTATCATCCTGATCCTCTGTCCATTGCGCTAAAATATCAAAGTCCTGTTTCAGTCAATTACTATCATCCTGACTGTCTGTCCATTCTGCTAAACTATCCATGTCCTGTTTCAGTCAATTACTATCATCCTGACTGTCTGTCCATTCTGCTAAACTATCAATGTCATGTGTCAGTCAATTACTATCATCCTGACCGTCTGTCCATTCTGCTAAACTATCAATGTCCTGTTTCAGTCAATTACTATCATCCTGACTGTCTGTCCATTCTGCTAAACTATCAATGTCATGTGTCAGTCAATTACTATCATCCTGACTGTCTGTCCATTCTGCTAAACTATCCATGTCCTGTTTCAGTCATTTACTATCATCCTGACTGTCTATCCATTCTGCTAAATTATCCATGTCCTGTTTCAGTCAATTACTATCATCCTGACTGTCTGTCCATTTTGCTAAACTATCAATGTCCAGTTTCAGTCAATTACTATTATCCTGACTGTCTATCCATTCAGCTAAACTATCCATGTCCTGTTTCAGTCAATTACTATCATCCTGACTGTCTGTCCATTCTGCTAATCTATCAATGCCCAGTTTCAGTCAATTACTATCATCCTGACTGTCTATCCATTCAGCTAAACTATCCATGTCCTGTTTCAGTCAATTACTATCATCCTGACTGTCTGTCCATTCTGCTAAACTATCAATGTCCTGTGTCATTCAATTACTATCATCCTGACTGTCTGTCCATTCTGCTAAACTATCAATGTCCTGTTTCAGTCAATTACTATCATCCTGACTCTCTGTCCATTCTGCTAAACTATCCATGTCCTGTTTCAGTCATTTACTATCAACCTGACTGTCTATCCATTCTGCTAAACTATCCATGTCCTGTTTCAGTCAATTACTATCATCCTGACTGTCTGTCCATTCTGCTAAACTATCAATGTCCAGTTTCAGTCAATTACTATCATCCTGACTGTCTATCCATTCAGCTAAACTATCCATGTCCTGTTTCAGTCAATTACTATCATCCTGAATGTCTGTCCATTCTGCTAAACTATCCATGTCCTGTTTCAGTCAATTACTATCATCCTGACTGTCTGTCCATTCTGCTAAACTATCCATGTCCTGTTTCAGTCATTTACTATCATCCTGACTGTCTGTCCATTCTGCTAAATTATCAATGTCCTGTTTCAGTCAATTACTATCATCCTGACTGTCTGTCCATTCTGCTAAACTATCAATGTCCTGTTTCAGTCAATTACTATCATCCTGACTGTCGGTCTATTCCGCTAAACTATCAATGTCCTGTTTCAGTCAATTACTATCATCCTGACTGTCTGTCCATCTCTGCTAAACTATCAATGTCCTGTTTCAGTCAATTACTATCATCCTGACTGTCTGTCCATTCTGATAAAATATCAATGTCCTGTTTCAGTCAATTACTATCATCCTGATCCTCTGTCCATTGCGCTAAAATATCAAAGTCCTGTTTCAGTCAATTACTATCATCCTGACTGTCTGTCCATTCTGCTAAACTATCCATGTCCTGTTTCAGTCAATTACTATCATCCTGACTGTCTGTCCATTCTGCTAAACTATCAATGTCATGTGTCAGTCAATTACTATCATCCTGACCGTCTGTCCATTCTGCTAAACTATCAATGTCCTGTTTCAGTCAATTACTATCATCCTGACTGTCTGTCCATTCTGCTAAACTATCAATGTCATGTGTCAGTCAATTACTATCATCCTGACTGTCTGTCCATTCTGCTAAACTATCCATGTCCTGTTTCAGTCATTTACTATCATCCTGACTGTCTATCCATTCTGCTAAATTATCCATGTCCTGTTTCAGTCAATTACTATCATCCTGACTGTCTGTCCATTTTGCTAAACTATCAATGTCCAGTTTCAGTCAATTACTATTATCCTGACTGTCTATCCATTCAGCTAAACTATCCATGTCCTGTTTCAGTCAATTACTATCATCCTGACTGTCTGTCCATTCTGCTAATCTATCAATGCCCAGTTTCAGTCAATTACTATCATCCTGACTGTCTATCCATTCAGCTAAACTATCCATGTCCTGTTTCAGTCAATTACTATCATCCTGACTGTCTGTCCATTCTGCTAAACTATCCATGTCCTGTTTCAGTCAATTACTATCATCCTGACTGTCTGTCCATTCTGCTAAACGATCAATGTCCTGTTTCAGTCAATTACTATCATCCTGACTCTCTGTCCATTCTGCTAAAATATCCATGTCCTGTTTCAGTCAATTACTATCATCCTGACTGTCTGTCCATTCTGCTGAACTATCAATGTCCTGTTTCAGTCAATTACTGTCATCCTGATTGTCTGTCCATTCTCCTAAACTATCCATGTCCTGTTTCAGTCATTTACTATCATCCTGACTGGCTGTCCATTCTGCTAAATTATCAATGTCCTGTTTCAGTCAATTACTATCATCCTGACTGTCTGTCCATTCTGCTAAACTATCAATGTCCTGTTTCAGTCAATTACTATCATCCTGACTGTCTGTCTATTCTGCTAAACTATCAATGTCCTGCTTCAGTCAATTACTATCATCCTGACTGTCTGTCCATCTCTGCTAAACTATCAATGTCCTGTTTCAGTCAATTACTATCATCCTGACTGTCTGTCCATTCTGCTAAAATATCAATGTCCTGTGTCAGTCAATTACTATCATCCTGATCCTCTGTCCATTCCGCTAAACTATCAATGTCCTGTTTCAGTCAATTACTATCATCCTGACTGCCTGTCCATTCTGCTAAACTATCCATGTCCTGTTTCAGTCAATTACTATCATCCTGACTGTCTGTCCATTCTGCTAAACTATCAATGTCATGTGTCAGTCAATTACTATCATCCTGACTGTCTGTCCATTCTGCTAAACTATCAATGTCCTGTTTCAGTCAATTACTATCATCCTGACTGTCTGTCCATTCTGCTAAACTATCAATGTCATGTGTCAGTCAATTACTATCATCCTGACTGTCTGTCCATTCTGCTAAACTATCCATGTCCTGTTTCAGTCATTTACTATCATCCTGACTGTCTGTCCATTCTGCTAAACTATCCATGTCCTTTTTCAGTCAATTACTATCATCCTGACTGTCTGTCCATTCTGCTAAACTATCAATGTCCAGTTTCAGTCAATTACTATTATCCTGACTGTCTATCCATTCAGCTAAACTATCCATGTCCTGTTCAGTCAATTACTATCATCCTGACTGTCTGTCCATTCTGCTAAACTATCAATGTCCAGTTTCAGTCAATTACTATCATCCTGACTGTCTATCCATTCAGCTAAACTATCCATGTCCTGTTTCAGTCAATTAATATCATCCTGACTGTCTATCCATTCTGCTAAACTATCCATGTCCTGTTTCAGTCAATTACTATCATCCTGACTGTCTGTCCATTCTGCTAAACGATCAATGTCCTGTTTCAGTCAATTACTATCATCCTGACTCTCTGTCCATTCTGCTAAAATATCCATGTCCTGTTTCAGTCAATTACTATCATCCTGACTGTCTGTCCATTCTGCTGAACTATCAATGTCCTGTTTCAGTCAATTACTGTCATCCTGACTGTCTGTCCATTCTCCTAAACTATCCATGTCCTGTTTCAGTCAATTACTATCATCCTGACTGTCTGTCCATTCTGCTGAACTATCAATGTCCTGTTTCAGTCAATTACTATCATCCTGACTGTCTGTCTATGCTGCTAAACTATCAATGTCCTGCTTCAGTCAATTACTATCATCCTGACTGTCTGTCCATCTCTGCTAAACTATCAATGTCCTGTTTCAGTCAATTACTATCATCCTGACTGTCTGTCCATTCTGCTAAAATATCAATGTCCTGTTTCAGTCAATTACTATCATCCTGATCCTCTGTCCATTCCGCTAAACTATCAATGTCCTGTTTCAGTCAATTACTATCATCCTGACTGCCTGTCCATTCTGCTAAACTATCCATGTCCTGTTTCAGTCAATTACTATCATCCTGACTGTCTGTCCATTCTGCTAAACTATCAATGTCATGTGTCAGTCAATTACTATCATCCTGACTGTCTGTCCATTCTGCTAAACTATCAATGTCCTGTTTCAGTCAATTACTATCATCCTGACTGTCTGTCCATTCTGCTAAACTATCAATGTCATGTGTCAGTCAATTACTATCATCCTGACTGTCTGTCCATTCTGCTAAACTATCCATGTCCTGTTTCAGTCATTTACTATCATCCTGACTGTCTGTCCATTCTGCTAAACTATCCATGTCCTTTTTCAGTCAATTACTATCATCCTGACTGTCTGTCCATTCTGCTAAACTATCAATGTCCAGTTTCAGTCAATTAATATTATCCTGACTGTCTATCCATTCAGCTAAACTATCCATGTCCTGTTCAGTCAATTACTATCATCCTGACTGTCTGTCCATTCTGCTAAACTATCAATGTCCAGTTTCAGTCAATTACTATCATCCTGACTGTCTATCCATTCAGCTAAACTATCCATGTCCTGTTTCAGTCAATTAATATCATCCTGACTGTCTATCCATTCTGCTAAACTATCCATGTCCTGTTTCAGTCAATTACTATCATCCTGACTGTCTGTCCATTCTGCTAAATTATCAATGTCCTGTTTCAGTCAATTACTATCATCCTGACTCTCTGTCCATTCTGCTAAAATATCCATGTCCTGTTTCAGTCAATTACTATCATCCTGACTGTCTGTCCATTCTGCTGAACTATCAATGTCCTGTTTCAGTCAATTACTGTCATCCTGACTGTCTGTCCATTCTCCTAAACTATCCATGTCCTGTTTCAGTCAATTACTATCATCCTGACTGTCTGTCCATTCTGCTAAACTATCCATGTCCTGTTTCAGTCAATTACTATCACCCTGACTGTCTGTCCATTCTGCTAAACTATCCATGTCCTGTTTCAGTCATTTACTATCATCCTGACTGTCTGTCCATTCTGCTAAATTATCAATGTCCTGTTTCAGTCAATTACTATCATCTTGACTGTCTGTCCATTCTGCTAAACTATCAATGTCCTGTTTCAGTCAATTACTATCATCCTGACTGTCTGTCTATTCTGCTAAACTATCAATGTCCTGTTTCAGTCAATTACTATCATCCTGACTGTCTGTCCATCTCTGCTAAACTATCAATGTCCCGTTTCAGTCAATTACTATCATCCTGACTGTCTGTCCATCTCTGCTAAACTATCAATGTCCTGTTTCAGTCAATTACTATCATCCTGATCCTCTGTCCATTCCGCTAAACTATCAATGTCCTGTTTCAGTCAATTACTATCATCCTGACTGTCTGTCCATTCTGCTAAACTATCCATGTCCTGTTTCAGTCAATTACTATCATCCTGACTGTCTGTCCATTCTGCTAAACTATGAATGTCCTGTGTCAGTCAATTACTATCATCCTGACTGTCTGTCCATTCTGCTAAACTATCAATGTCCTGTTTCAGTCAATTACTATCATCCTGACTCTCTGTCCATTCTGCTAAACTATCCATGTCCTGTTTCAGTCATTTACTATCATCCTGACTGTCTATCCATTCTGCTAAACTATCCATGTCCTGTTTCAGTCAATTACTATCATCCTGACTGTCTGTACATTCTGCTAAACTATCAATGTGCAGTTTCAGTCAATTACTATCATCCTGACTGTCTATCCATTCAGCTAAACTATCCATGTCCTGTTTCAGTCAATTACTATCATCCTGACTGTCTGTCCATTCTGCTAAACTATCCATGTCCTGTTTCAGTCAATTACTATCATCCTGACTGTCTGTCCATTCTGCTAAACGATCAATGTCCTGTTTCAGTCAATTACTATTATCCTGACTCTCTGTCCATTCTGCTAAAATATCCATGTCCTGTTTCAGTCAATTACTATCATCCTGACTGTCTGTCCATTCTGCTAAACTATCAATGTCCTGTTTCAGTCAATTACTATCATCCTGACTGTCTGTCCATTCTCCTAAACTATCCATGTCCTGTTTCAGTCATTTACTATCATCCTGACTGTCTGTCCATTCTGCTAAATTATCAATGTCCTGTTTCAGTCAATTACTATCATTCTGACTGTCTGTCCATTCTGCTAAACTATCAATGTCCTGTTTCAGTCAATTACTATCATCCTGACTGTCTGTCTATTCTGCTAAACTATCAATGTCCTGTTTCAGTCAATTACTATCATCCTGATCCTCTGTCCATTCCGCTAAACTATCAATGTCCTGTTTCAGTCAATTACTATCATCCTGACTGTCTGTCCATTCTGCTAAACTATCCATGTCTTGTTTCAGTCGTTTACTATCATCCTGACTGTCTGTCCATTCTGCTAAATTATCAATGTCCTGTTTCAGTCAATTACTATCATCCTGACTGTCTGTCCATTCTGCTAAACTATCAATGTCCTGTTTCAGTCAATTACTATCATCCTGACTGTCTGTCTATTCTGCTAAACTATCAATGTCCTGTTTCAGTCAATTACTATCATCCTGACTGTCTGTCCATCTCTGCTAAACGATCAATGTCCTGTTTCAGTCAATTACTATCATCCTGATCCTCTGTCCATTCCGCTAAACTATCAATGTCCTGTTTCAGTCAATTACTATCATCCTGACTGTCTGTCCATTCTGCTAAACTATCCATGTCCTGTTTCAGTCAATTACTATCATCCTGACTGTCTGTCCATTCTGCTAAACTATCAATGTCCTGTTTCAGTCAATTACTATCATCCTGACTGTCTGTCCATTCTGCTAAACTATCAATGTCATGTGTCAGTCAATTACTATCATCCTGACTGTCTATCCATTCAGCTAAACTATCCATGTCCTGTTTCAGTCAATTACTATCATCCTGACTGTCTGTCCATTCTGCTAAACTGTCCATGTCCTGTTTCAGTCAATTACTATCATCCTGACTGTCTGTCCATTCTGCTAAACGATCAATGTCCTGTTTCAGTCAATTACTATCATCCTGACTCTCTGTCCATTCTGCTAAAATATCCATGTCCTGTTTCAGTCAATTACTATCATCCTGACAGTCTGTCCATTCTGCTGAACTATCAATGTCCTGTTTCAGTCAATTACTGTCATCCTGACTGTCTGTCCATTCTCCTAAACTATCCATGTCCTGTTTCAGTCAATTACTATCATCCTGACTGTCTGTCCATTCTGCTAAACTATCAATGTCCTGTTTCAGTCAATTACTATCATCCTGACTGTCTGTCCATTCTGCTAAACTATCAATGTCCAGTTTCAGTCAATTACTATCATCCTGACTGTCTATCCATTCAGCAAACTATCCATGTCCTGTTTCAGTCAATTACTATCATCCCGACTGTCTGTCCATTCTGCTAAACTATCCATGTCCTGTTTCAGTCAATTACTATCATCCTGACTGTCTGTCCATTCTGCTAAACTATCCATGTCCTGTTTCAGTCATTTACTATCATCCTGACTGGCTGTCCATTCTGCTAAATTATCAATGTCCTGTTTCAGTCAATTACTATCATCCTGACTGTCTGTCCATTCTGCTAAACTATCAATGTCCTGTTTCAGTCAATTACTATCATCCTGACTGTCTGTCTATTCTGCTAAACTATCAATGTCCTGCTTCAGTCAATTACTATCATCCTGACTGTCTGTCCATCTCTGCTAAACTATCAATGTCCTGTTTCAGTCAATGACTATCATCCTGACTGTCTGTCCATTCTGCTAAAATATCAATGTCCTGTTTCAGTCAATTACTATCATCCTGATCCTCTGTCCATTCCGCTAAACTATCAATGTCCTGTTTCAGTCAATTACTATCATCCTGACTGCCTGTCCATTCTGCTAAACTATCCATGTCCTGTTTCAGTCAATTACTATCATCCTGACTGTCTGTCCATTCTGCTAAACTATCAATGTCATGTGTCAGTCAATTACTATCATCCTGACTGTCTGTCCATTCTGCTAAACTATCAATGTCCTGTTTCAGTCAATTACTATCATCCTGACTGTCTGTCCATTCTGCTAAACTATCAATGTCATGTGTCAGTCAATTACTATCATCCTGACTGTCTGTCCATTCTGCTAAACTATCCATGTCCTGTCTCAGTCATTTACTATCATCCTGACTGTCTGTCCATTCTGCTAATCTATCCATGTCCTTTTTCAGTCAATTACTATCATCCTGACTGTCTGTCCATTCTGCTAAACTATCAATGTCCAGTTACAGTCAATTACTATTATCCTGACTGTCTATCCATTCAGCTAAACTATCCATGTCCTGTTCAGTCAATTACTATCATCCTGACTGTCTGTCCATTCTGCTAAACTATCAATGTCCAGTTTCAGTCAATTACTATCATCCTGACTGTCTATCCATTCAGCTAAACTATCCATGTCCTGTTTCAGTCAATTAATATCATCCTGACTGTCTATCCATTCTGCTAAACTATCCATGTCCTGTTTCAGTCAATTACTATCATCCTGACTGTCTGTCCATTCTGCTAAACGATCAATGTCCTGTTTCAGTCAATTACTATCATCCTGACTCTCTGTCCATTCTGCTAAAATATCCATGTCCTGTTTCAGTCAATTACTGTCATCCTGACTGTCTGTCCATTCTGCTGAACTATCAATGTCCTGTTTCAGTCAATTACTGTCATCCTGACTGTCTGTCCATTCTCCTAAACTATCCATGTCCTGTTTCAGTCAATTACTATCATCCTGACTGTCTGTCCATTCTGCTAAACTATCCATGTCCTGTTTCAGTCAATTACTATCATCCTGACTGTCTGTCCATTCTGCTAAACTATCCATGTCCTGTTTCAGTCATTTACTATCATCCTGACTGTCTGTCCATTCTGCTAAATTATCAATGTCCTGTTTCAGTCAATTACTATCATCTTGACTGTCTGTCCATTCTGCTAAACTATCAATGTCCTGTTTCAGTCAATTACTATCATCCTGACTGTCTGTCCATTCTGCTAAACTATGAATGTCCTGTGTCAGTCAATTACTATCATCCTGACTGTCTGTCCATTCTGCTAAACTATCAATGTCCTGTTTCAGTCAATTACTATCATCCTGACTCTCTGTCCATTCTGCTAAACTATCCATGTCCTGTTCCAGTCATTTACTATCATCCTGACTGTCTATCCATTCTGCTAAACTATCCATGTCCTGTTTCAGTCAATTACTATCATCCTGACTGTCTGTCCATTCTGCTAAACTATTAATGTGCAGTTTCAGTCAATTACTATCATCCTGACTGACTATCCATTCAGCTAAACTATCCATGTCCTGTTTCAGTCAATTACTATCATCCTGACTGTCTGTCCATTCTGCTAAACTATCCATGTCCTGTTTCAGTCAATTACTATCATCCTGACTGTCTGTCCATTCTGCTAAACGATCAATGTCCTGTTTCAGTCAATTACTATCATCCTGACTCTCTGTCCATTCTGCTAAAATATCCATGTCCTGTTTCAGTCAATTACTATCATCCTGACTGTCTGTCCATTCTGCTAAACTATCAATGTCCTGTTTCAGTCAATTACTGTCATCCTGACTGTCTGTCCATTCTCCTAAACTATCCATGTCCTGTTTCAGTCATTTACTATCATCCTGACTGTCTGTCCATTCTGCTAAATTATCAATGTCCTGTTTCAGTCAATTACTATCATTCTGACTGTCTGTCCATTCTGCTAAACTATCAATGTCCTGTTTCAGTCAATTACTATCATCCTGACTGTCTGTCTATTCTGCTAAACTATCAATGTCCTGTTTCAGTCAATTACTATCATCCTGATCCTCTGTCCATTCCGCTAAACTATCAATGTCCTGTTTCAGTCAATTACTATCATCCTGACTGTCTGTCCATTCTGCTAAACTATCCATGTCCTGTTTCAGTCATTTACTATCATCCTGACTGTCTGTCCATTCTGCTAAATTATCAATGTCCTGTTTCAGTCAATTACTATCATCCTGACTGTCTGTCCATTCTGCTAAACTATCAATGTCCTGTTTCAGTCAATTACTATCATCCTGACTGTCTGTCTATTCTGCTAAACTATCAATGTCCTGTTTCAGTCAATTACTATCATCCTGACTGTCTGTCCATCTCTGCTAAACGATCAATGTTTTGTTTCAGTCAATTACTATCATCCTGATCCTCTGTCCATTCCGCTAAACTATCAATGCCCTGTTTCAGTCAATTACTATCATCCTGACTGTCTGTCCATTCTGCTAAACTATCCATGTCCAGTTTCAGTCAATTACTATCATCCTGACTGTCTGTCCATTCTGCTAAACTATCAATGTCCTGTTTCAGTCAATTACTATCATCCTGACTGTCTGTCCATTCTGCTAAACTATCAATGTCATGTGTCAGTCAATTACTATCATCCTGACTGTCTGTCCATTCTGCTAAACTATCCATGTCCTGTTTCAGTCATTTACTATCATCCTGAATGTCTATCCATTCTGCTAAACTATCCATGTCCTGTTTCAGTCAATTACTATCATCCTGACTGTCTGTCCATTCTGCTAAACTATCAAGGTCCAGTTTCAGTCAATTACTATCATCCTGACTGTCTATCCATTCAGCTAAACTATCCATGTCCTGTTTCAGTCAATTACTATCATCCTGACTGTCTGTCCATTCTGCTAAACTATCAATGTCCAGTTTCAGTCAATTACTATCATCCTGACTGTCTGTCCATTCAGCTAAACTATCCATGTCCTGTTTCAGTCAATTACTATCATCCTGACTGTCTGTCCATTCTGCTAAACTATCAATGTCCAGTTTCAGTCAATTACTATCATCCTGACTGTCTGTCCATTCTGCTAAACTATCCATGTCCAGTTTCAGTCAATTACTACCATCCTGACTGTCTGTCTATTCTGCTAAACTATCAATGTCCTGTTTCAGTCAATTACTATCATCCTGACTGTCTGTCCATCTCTGCTAAACTATCCATGTCCCGTTTCAGTCAATTACTATCATCCTGACTGTCTGTCCATCTCTGCTAAACTATCAATATCCTGTTTCAGTCAATTACTATCATCCTGACTGTCTGTCCATTCTGCTAAACTATCCATGTCCTGTTTCAGTCAATTACTATCATCCTGACTGTCTGTCCAAACTGCTAAACTATGAATGTCCTGTGTCAGTCAATTACTATCATCCTGACTGTCTGTCCATTCTGCTAAACTATCAATGTCCTGTTTCAGTCAATTACTATCATCCTGACTCTCTGTCCATTCTGCTAATCTATCCATGTCCAGTTTCAGTCATTTACTATCATCCTGACTGTCTATCCATTCTGCTAAACTATCCATGTCCTGTTTCAGTCAATTACTATCATCCTGACTGTCTGTCCATTCTGCTAAACTATCAATGTCCAGTTTCAGTCAATTACTATCATCCTGACTGTCTATCCATTCAGCTAAATTATCAATGTCCTGTTTCAGTCAATTACTATCATCCTGACTGTCTGTCCATTCTGCTAAACTATCAATGTCCTGTTTCAGTCAATTACTATCATCCTGACTGTCTGTCTATTCTGCTAAACTATCAATGTCCTGTTTCAGTCAATTACTATCATCCTGATCCTCTGTCCATTCCGCTAAACTATCAATGTCCTGTTTCTGTCAATTACTATCATCCTGACTGTCTGTCCATTCTGCTAAACTATCCATGTCCTGTTTCAGTCAATTACTATCATCCTGACTGTCTGTCCATTCTGCTAAACTATCAATGTCCTGTTTCAGTCAATTACTATCATCCTGACTGTCTGTCCATTCTGCTGACCTATCAATGTCCTGTTTCAGTCAATTACTATCATCCTGACTGTCTGTCCATTCTGCTAAACTATCAATGTCCTGTTTCAGTCAATTACTATCATCCTGACTGTCTGTCCATTCTGCTAAACTATCAATGTCCTGTTTCAGTCAATTACTATCATCCTGACTGTCTGTCTATTCTGCTAAACTATCAATGTCCTGTTTCAGTCAATTACTATCATCCTGATCCTCTGTCCATTCCGCTAAACTATCAATGTCCTGTTTCAGTCAATTACTATCATCCTGACTGTCTGTCCATTCTGCTAAACTATCAATGTCCTGTTTCAGTCAATTACTATCATCCTGACTGTCTGTCCATTCTGCTAAACTATCCATGT
Organism: Heterodontus francisci; assembly: GCF_036365525.1. Lineage (NCBI taxonomy): Eukaryota > Metazoa > Chordata > Chondrichthyes > Heterodontiformes > Heterodontidae > Heterodontus > Heterodontus francisci. The sequence goes on along the minus strand of NC_090398.1, from coordinate 68,358,490 downwards.
CCTGTTTCAGTCAATTACTATCATCCTGACTGTCTGTCCATTCTGCTACACTATCAATGTCCTGTTTCAGTCACTTATTATCATCCTCACTGTCTGTCCATTCTGCTAAACTATCAATGTCCTGTTGCAGTCAATTACTATCATCCTGACTGTCTGTCCATTCTGCTAACCTATCAATGTCCTGTTTCAGTCAATTACTATCATGCTGACTGTCTGTCCATTTTGCTAAACTATCAATGTCCTGTTTCAGTCAATTACTATCATCCTGACTGTCTGTCCATTCTGCTAAACTATCCATGTCCTGTTTCAGTCAATTACTATCATCCTGACTCTCTGTCCATTCTGCTAAACTATCAATGTCCTGTTTCAGTCAATTATTTTCATCCTGACTCTCGGTCCATTCTGCTAAACTATCAATGTCCTGTTTCAGTCAATTACTATCATCCTGACTGTCTGTCCATTCTGCTAAACTATCCATTTCCTGTTTCAGTCAATTACTGTCATCCTGACTGTCTGTCCATTCTGCTAACCTATCAATGTCCTGTTTCAGTCAATTACTATCATGCTGACTGTCTGTCCATTCTGCTAAACTATCCATGTCCTGTTTCAGTCAATTACTATCATCCTGACTGTCTGTCTATTCTGCTAAACTATCAATGTCCTGTTTCAGTCAATTATTATCATCCTGACTCTCTGTCCATTCTGCTAAACTATCCATGTCCTGTTTCAGTCAATTATTATCATCCTGACTCTCTGTCCATTCTGCTAAACTATCCATGTCCTGTTTCAGTCAATTATTATCATCCTGACTCTCTGTCCATTCTGCTAAACTATCAATGTCCTGTTTCAGTCAATTACTATCATCCTGACTCTCTGTCCATTCTGCTAAACTATCAATGTCCTGTTTCAGTCAATTACTATCATCCTGACTGTCTGTCCATTCTGCTAAACTATCAATGTCCTCTTTCAGTCAATTACTATCATCCTGACTGTCTGTCCATTCTGCTAAACTATCCATGTCCTGTTTCAGTCAATTACTATCATCCTGACTGTCTGCCCATTCTGCTAACCTATCAATGTCCTGTTTCAGTCAATTACTATCATGCTGACTGTCTGTCCATTCTGCTAAACTATCCATGTCCTGTTTCAGTCAATTACTATCATCCTGACTGTCTGTCCATTCTGCTAAACTATCAATGTCCTGTTTCAGTCAATTATTATCATCCTGACTCTCTGTCCATTCTGCTAAACTATCCATGTCCTGTTTCAGTCAATTATTATCATCCTGACTCTCTGTCCATTCTGCTAAACTATCCATGTCCTGTTTCAGTCAATTATTATCATCCTGACTCTCTGTCCATTCTGCTAAACGATCAATGTCCTGTTTCAGTCAATTACTATCATCCTGACTCTCTGTCCATTCTGCTAAACTATCAATGTCCTGTTTCAGTCAATTACTATCATCCTGACTGTCTGTCCATTCTGCTAAACTATCAATGTCCTCTTTCAGTCAATTACTATCTTCCTGACTGTCTGTCCATTCAGCTAAATTATCAATGTCCTGTTTCAGTCAATTACTATCATCCTGACTGTCTGTCCATTCTGCTAACCTATCAATGTCCTGTTTCAGTCATTTACTATCATCCTTATCCTCTGTCCATTCTGCTAAACTATCAATGTCCTTTTTCAGTCAATTACTATCATCCTGACTGTCTGTCCATTCTGCTAACCTATCAATGTCCTGTTTCAGTCAATTACTATCATCCTGACTGTCTGTCTATTCTGCTAAACTATCCATGTCATGTTTCAGTCAATTACTATCATCCTGACTGTCTATCCATTCTGCTAAACTATCCATGTCCTGTTTCAGTCAATTACTATCATCCTGACTGTCTGTCCATTCTGCTAAACTATCCATGTCCTGTTTCAGTCAATTACTATCATCCTGACTGTCTGTCTATTCTGCGAAACATTCCATGTCCTGTTTCAGTCATTTACTATCATCCTGACTGTCTGTCCATTCTGCTAAACTATCCATTTCCTGTTTCAGTCAATTACTATCATCCTGACTGTCTGTCTATTCTGCGAAACTTTCCATGTCCTGTTTCAGTCAATTACTATCATCCTGACTGTCTATCCATTCTGCTAAACTATCCATGTCCTGTTTCAGTCAATTACTATCATCCTGACTGTCTGTCCATTCTGCTAAACTATCAATGTCCTGTTTCAGTCAATTACTATCATCCTGACTCTCTGTCCATTCTGCTAACCTATCAATGTCCTGTTTCAGTCATTTACTATCATCCTGATCCTCTGTCCATTCTGCTAAACTATCAATGTCCTGTTTCAGTCAATTACTATCATCTTGACTGTCTGTCCATTCAGCTAAACTATCAATGTCCTGTTTCAGTCAATTACTATCATCCTGACAGTCCGTCCATTCAGCTAAACTATCAATGTCCTGTTTCAGTCAATTACTATCATCCTGACTGTCTGTCCATTCTGCTAAACTATCCATGTCCTGTTTCAGTCAATTACTATCATCCTGACTGTCTGTCTATTCTGCTAAACTATCAATGTCCTGTTTCAGTCAATTACTATCATCCTGTTCCTCTGTCCATTCTGCTAAACTATCAATGTCCTGTTTAGTCAATTATTTTCATCCTGACTCTCTGTCCATTCTGCTAAATTATCAATGTCCTGTTTCAGTCAATTACTATCATCCTGACTCTCTGTCCATTCTGCTAAATTATCAATGTCCTGTTTCAGTCAATTACTATCATCCTGACTCTCTGTCCATTCTGCTAAATTATCAATGTCCTATTTCAGTCAATTACTATCATCCTGACTGTCTGTCCATTCTGCTAAACTATCAATGTCCTGTTTCAGTCAATTACTATCATCCTGACTCTCTGTCCATTCTGCTAAACTATCAATGTCCTGTTTCAGTCAATTATTATCATCCTGACTCTCTGTCCATTCGGCTAAACTATCCATGTCCTGTTTCAGTCAATTATTATCATCCTGACTCTCTGTCCATTCTGCTAAACTATCCATGTCCTGTTTCAGTCAATTATTATCATCCTGACTCTCTGTCCATTCTGCTAAACTATCAATGTCCTGTTTCAGTCAATTACTATCATCCTGACTCTCTGTCCATTCTGCTAAACTATCAATGTCCTGTTTCAGTCAATTACTATCATCCTGACTGTCTGTCCATTCTGCTAAACTATCAATGTCCTCTTTCAGTCAATTACTATCATCCTGACTGTCTGTCCATTCTGCTAAACTATCTATGTCCCGTTTCAGTCAATTACTATCATCCTGACTGTCTGTCCATTCAGCTAAATTATCAATGTCCTGTTTCAGTCAATTACTATCATCCTGACTGTCTGTCCATTCTGCTAACCTATCAATCTCCTGTTTCAGTCATTTACTATCATCCTGATCCTCTGTCCATTCTGCTAAACTATCAATGTCCTGTTTCAGTCAATTACTATCATCCTGACTGTCTGTCCATTCTGCTAACCTATCAATGTCCTGTTTCAGTCAATTACTATCATCCTGACTGTCTGTCTATTCTGCGAAACTATCCATGTCCTGTTTCAGTCAATTACTATGATCCTGACTGTCTGTCCATTCTGCTAAACTATCCATGTCCTGTTTCAGTCAATTACTATCATCCTGACTGTCTGTCTATTCTGCTAAACTATCAATGTCCTGTTTCAGTCAATTATTATCATCCTGACTCTCTGTCCATTCTGCTAAACTATCCATGTCCTGTTTCAGTCAATTATTATCATCCTGACTCTCTGTCCATTCTGCTAAACTATCCATGTCCTGTTTCAGTCAATTATTATCATCCTGACTCTCTGTCCATTCTGCTAAACTATCAATGTCCTGTTTCAGTCAATTACTATCATCCTGACTCTCTGTCCATTCTGCTAAACTATCAATGTCCTGTTTCAGTCAATTACTATCATCCTGACTGTCTGTCCATTCTGCTAAACTATCAATGTCCTCTTTCAGTCAATTACTATCATCCTGACTGTCTGTCCATTCTGCTAAACTATCCATGTCCTGTTTCAGTCAATTACTATCATCCTGACTGTCTGTCCATTCTGCTAACCTATCAATGTCCTGTTTCAGTCAATTACTATCATGCTGACTGTCTGTCCATTCTGCTAAACTATCCATGTCCTGTTTCAGTCAATTACTATCATCCTGACTGTCTGTCCATTCTGCTAAATTATCAATGTCCTGTTTCAGTCAATTATTATCATCCTGACTCTCTGTCCATTCTGCTAAACTATCCATGTCCTGTTTCAGTCAATTATTATCATCCTGACTCTCTGTCCATTCTGCTAAACTATCCATGTCCTGTTTCAGTCAATTATTATCATCCTGACTCTCTGTCCATTCTGCTAAACGATCAATGTCCTGTTTCAGTCAATTACTATCATCCTGACTCTCTGTCCATTCTGCTAAACTATCAATGTCCTGTTTCAGTCAATTACTATCATCCTGACTGTCTGTCCATTCTGCTAAACTATCAATGTCCTCTTTCAGTCAATTACTATCATCCTGACTGTCTGTCCATTCTGCTAAACTATCTATGTCCCGTTTCAGTCAATTACTATCATCCTGACTGTCTGTCCATTCAGCTAAATTATCAATGTCCTGTTTCAGTCAATTACTATCATCCTGACTGTCTGTCCATTCTGCTAACCTATCAATGTCCTGTTTCAGTCATTTACTATCATCCTGATCCTCTGTCCATTCTGCTAAACTATCAATGTCCTTTTTCAGTCAATTACTATCATCCTGACTGTCTGTCCATTCTGCTAACCTATCAATGTCCTGTTTCAGTCAATTACTATCATCCTGACTGTCTGTCTATTCTGCTAAACTATCCATGTCATGTTTCAGTCAATTACTATCATCCTGACTGTCTATCCATTCTGCTAAACTATCCATGTCCTGTTTCAGTCAATTACTATCATCCTGACTGTCTGTCCATTCTGCTAAACTATCCATGTCCTGTTTCAGTCAATTACTATCATCCTGACTGTCTGTCTATTCTGCGAAACATTCCATGTCCTGTTTCAGTCATTTACTATCATCCTGACTGTCTGTCCATTCTGCTAAACTATCCATTTCCTGTTTCAGTCAATTACTATCATCCTGACTGTCTGTCTATTCTGCGAAACTTTCCATGTCCTGTTTCAGTCAATTACTATCATCCTGACTGTCTATCCATTCTGCTAAACTATCCATGTCCTGTTTCAGTCAATTACTGTCATCCTGACTGTCTGTCCATTCTGCTAAAATATCAATGTCCTGTTTCAGTCAATTACTATCATCCTGACTCTCTGTCCATTCTGCTAACCTATCAATGTCCTGTTTCAGTCATTTACTATCATCCTGATCCTCTGTCCATTCTGCTAAACTATCAATGTCCTGTTTCAGTCAATTACTATCATCTTGACTGTCTGTCCATTCAGCTAAACTATCAATGTCCTGTTTCAGTCAATTACTATCATCCTGACAGTCCGTCCATTCAGCTAAACTATCAATGTCCTGTTTCAGTCAATTACTAACATCCTGACTGTCTGTCCATTCTGCTAAACTATCCATGTCCTGTTTCAGTCAATTACTATCATCCTGACTGTCTGTCTATTCTGCTAAACTATCAATGTCCTGTTTCAGTCAATTACTATCATCCTGTTCCTCTGTCCATTCTGCTAAACTATCAATGTCCTGTTTAGTCAATTATTTTCATCCTGACTCTCTGTCCATTCTGCTAAATTATCAATGTCCTGTTTCAGTCAATTACTATCATCCTGACTCTCTGTCCATTCTGCTAAATTATCAATGTCCTGTTTCAGTCAATTACTATCATCCTGACTCTCTGTCCATTCTGCTAAATTATCAATGTCCTATTTCAGTCAATTACTATCATCCTGACTGTCTGTCCATTCTGCTAAACTATCAATGTCCTGTTTCAGTCAATTATTATCATCCTGACTCTCTGTCCATTCGGCTAAACTATCCATGTCCTGTTTCAGTCAATTATTATCATCCTGACTCTCTGTCCATTCTGCTAAACTATCCATGTCCTGTTTCAGTCAATTATTATCATCCTGACTCTCTGTCCATTCTGCTAAACTATCAATGTCCTGTTTCAGTCAATTACTATCATCCTGACTCTCTGTCCATTCTGCTAAACTATCAATGTCCTGTTTCAGTCAATTACTATCATCCTGACTGTCTGTCCATTCTGCTAAACTATCAATGTCCTCTTTCAGTCAATTACTATCATCCTGACTGTCTGTCCATTCTGCTAAACTATCTATGTCCCGTTTCAGTCAATTACTATCATCCTGACTGTCTGTCCATTCAGCTAAATTATCAATGTCCTGTTTCAGTCAATTACTATCATCCTGACTGTCTGTCCATTCTGCTAACCTATCAATCTCCTGTTTCAGTCATTTACTATCATCCTGATCCTCTGTCCATTCTGCTAAACTATCAATGTCCTGTTTCAGTCAATTACTATCATCCTGACTGTCTGTCCATTCTGCTAACCTATCAATGTCCTGTTTCAGTCAATTACTATCATCCTGACTGTCTGTCTATTCTGCTAAACTATTCATGTCCTGTTTCAGTCAATTACTATGATCCTGACTGTCTATCCATTCTGCTAAACTATCCATGTCCTGTTTCAGTCAATTACTATCATCCTGACTGTCTGTCCATTCTGCTAAACTATCCATGTCCTGTTTCAGTCAATTACTATCATCCTGACTGTCTGTCTATTCTGCGAAACATTCCATGTCCTGTTTCAGTCATTTACTATCATCCTGACTGTCTGTCCATTCTGCTAAACTATCCATTTCCTGTTTCAGTCAATTATTATCATCCTGACTGTCTGTCTATTCTGCGAAACTTTCCATGTCCTGTTTCAGTCAATTACTATCATCCTGACTGTCTATCCATTCTGCTAAACTATCCATGTCCTGTTTCAGTCAATTACTATCATCCTGACTGTCTGTCCATTCTGCTAAACTATCAATGTCCTGTTTCAGTCAATTACTATCATCCTGACTCTCTGTCCATTCTGCTAACCTATCAATGTCCTGTTTCAGTCATTTACTATCATCCTGATCCTCTGTCCATTCTGCTAAACTATCAATGTCCTGTTTCAGTCAATTACTATCATCCTGACTGTCTGTCCATTCAGCTAAACTATCAATGTCCTGTTTCAGTCAATCACTATCATCCTGACAGTCCGTCCATTCAGCTAAACTATCAATGTCCTGTTTCAGTCAATTACTATCATCCTGACTGTCTGTCCATTCTGCTAAACTATCCATGTCCTGTTTCAGTCAATTACTATCATCCTGACTGTCTGTCTATTCTGCTAAACTATCAATGTCCTGTTTCAGTCAATTACTATCATCCTGTTCCTCTGTCCATTCTGCTAAACTATCAATGTCCTGTTTAGTCAATTATTTTCATCCTGACTCTCTGTCCATTCTGCTAAATTATCAATGTCCTGTTTCAGTCAATTACTATCATCCTGACTCTCTGTCCATTCTGCTAAATTATCAATGTCCTGTTTCAGTCAATTACTATCATCCTGACTCTCTGTCCATTCTGCGAAATTATCAATGTCCTATTTCAGTCAATTACTATCATCCTGACTGTCTGTCCATTCTGCTAAACTATCAATGTCCTGTTTCAGTCAATTACTATCATCCTGACTCTCTGTCCGTTCTGCTAAACTATCAATGTCCTGTTTCAGTCAATTATTTTCATCCTGACTCTCTGTCCATTCTGCTAAACTATCAATGTCCTGTTTCAGTCAATTACTATCATCCTGACTGTCTGTCTATTCTGCGAAACTTTCCATGTCCTGTTTCAGTCATTTACGATCATCCTGACAGTCTGTCTATTCTGCGAAACTATCCATGTCCTGTTTCAGTCAATTACTATCATCCTGACTGTCTGTCTATTCTGCGAAACTATCCATGTCCTGTTTCAGTCAATTACTATCATCCTGACTGTCTATCCATTCTGCTAAACTATCCATGTCCTGTTTCAGTCAATTACTATCATCCTGACTGTCTGTCCATTCAGCTAAACTATCAATGTCCTGTTTCAGTCAATTACTATCATCCTGACTGTCTGTCCATTCAGCTAAACTATCAATGTCCTGTTTCAGTCAATTACTATCATCCTGACTGTCTGTCCATTCTGCTAAACTATCCATGTCCTGCTTCAGTCAATTCCTATCATCCTGACTCTCTGTCCATTCTGCTAATCTATCAATGTCCTGTTTCAATCAATTACTATCATCCTGACTGTCTGTCCATTCTGCTAAATTATCAATGTCCTGTTTCAGTCAATTACTATCATCCTGACTGTCTGTCTATTCTGCTAAACTATCAATGTCCTGTTTCAGTCAATTACTATCATCCTGATCCTCTGTCCATTCCGCTAAACTATCAATGTCCTGTTTCAGTCAATTACTATCATCCTGATTGTCTGTCCATTCTGCTAAACTATCCATGTCCTGTTTCAGTCAATTACTATCATCCTGACTGTCTGTCCATTCTGCTAAACTATCAATGTCCTGTTTCAGTCAATTACTATCATCCTGACTGTCTGTCCATTCTGCTAACCTATCAATGTCCTGTTTCAGTCAATTACTATCATCCTGACAGTCTGTCCATTCTGCTAAACTATCAATGTCCTGTTTCAGTCAATTACTATCATCCTGACTGTCTGTCCATTCTGCTAAACTATCAATGTCCTGTTTCAGTCAATTACTATCCTCCTGATCCTCTGTATATTCTGCTAAACTATCAATGTCCTGTTTCAGTCAATTACTATCATCCTGACTGTCTGTCCATACTGCTAAACTATCAATGTCCTGTTTCAGTCAATTACTATCATCCTGACTGTCTGTCCATTCTGCTACACTATCAATGTCCTGTTTCAGTCAATTATTATCATCCTCACTGTCTGTCCATTCTGCTAAACTATCAATGTCCTGTTGCAGTCAATTACTATCATCCTGACTGTCTGTCCATTCTGCTAAACTATCAATGTCCTGTTTCAGTCAATTACTATCATGCTGACTGTCTGTCCATTTTGCTAAACTATCAATGTCCTGTTTCAGTCAATTACTATCATCCTGACTGTCTGTCCATTCTGCTAAACTATCAATGTCCTGTTTCAGTCAATTACTATCATCCTGACTGTCTGTCCATTCTGCTAAACTATCCATGTCCTGTTTCAGTCAATTACTGTCATCCTGACTGTCTGTCCATTCTGCTAACCTATCAATGTCCTGTTTCAGTCAATTACTATCATGCTGACTGTCTGTCCATTCTGCTAAACTATCCATGTCCTGTTTCAGTCAATTACTATCATCCTGAATGTCTGTCCATTCTGCTAAACTATCAATGTCCTGTTTCAGTCAATTACTATCATCCTGACTATCTGTCCATTCTGCTGAACTATCCATGTCCTGTTTCAGTCAATTATTATCATCCTGACTCTCTGTCCATTCTGCTAAACTATCCATGTCCTGTTTCAGTCAATTACTATGATCCTGACTCTCTGTCCATTCTGCTAAACTATCAATGTCCTGTGTCAGTCAATTACTATCATCCTGACTGTCTGTCCATTCTGCTAACCTATCAATGTCCTGTTTCAGTCAATTACTATCATCCTGACTGTCTGTCCATTCTGCTAAACTATCAATGTCCTCTTTCAGTCAATTACTATCATCCTGACTGTCTGTCCATTCTGCTAATCTATCAATGTCCTGTTTCAGTCATTTACTATCATCCTGATCCTCTGTCCATTCTGCTAAACTATCAATGTCCTGTTTCAGTCAATTACTATCATCCTGACTGTCTGTCCATTCTGCTAACCTATCAATGTCCTGTTTCAGTCAATTACTATCATCCTGACTGTCTGTCCATTCTGCTAACCTATCAATGTCCTGTTTCAGTCAATTACTATCATCCTGACTGTCTGTCTATTCTGCGAAACTATCCATGTCCTGTTTCAGTCAATTACTATCATCCTGACTGTCTATCCATTCTGCGAAACTATCCATGTCCTGTTTCAGTCAATTACTATCATCCTGACTGTCTATCCATTCTGCTAAACTATCCATGTCCTGTTTCAGTCAATTACGATCATCCTGACTGTCTGTCCATTCTGCTAAACTATCCATGTCCTGTTTCAGTCAATTACGATCATCCTGACAGTCTGTCCATTCAGCTAAACTATCAATGTCCTGTTTCTGTCAATTACTATCATCCTGACTGTCTGTCCATTCTGCTAAACTATCTATGTCCTATTTCAGTCAATTACTGTCATCCTGACTGTCTGTCCATTCTGCTAACCTATCAATGTCCTGTTTCAGTCAATTACTATCATGCTGACTGTCTGTGCATTCTGCTAAACTATCCATGTCCTGTTTCAGTCAATTACTATCATCCTGACTGTCTGTGCATTCTGCTAAACTATCAATGTCCAGTTTCAGTCAATTACTATCATCCTGACTCTCTGTCCATTCTGCTGAACTATCCATGTCCTGTTTCAGTCAATTATTATCATCCTGACTCTCTGTCCATTCTGCTAAACTATCCATGTCCTGTTTCAGTCAATTATTATCATCCTGACTGTCTATCCATTCTGCTAAACTATCAATGTCCTGTTTCAGTCAATTACTATCATCCTGACTGTCTGTGCATTCTGCTAAACTATCAATGTCCAGTTTCAGTCAATTACTATCATCCTGACTCTCTGTCCATTCTGCTGAACTATCCATGTCCTGTTTCAGTCAATTATTATCATCCTGACTCTCTGTCCATTCTGCTAAACTATCCATGTCCTCTTTCAGTCAATTACTATCATCCTGACTTTCTGTCCATTCTGCTAAACTATCTATGTCCCGTTTCAGTCAATTACTATCATCCTGACTGTCTGTCCATTCAGCTAAATTATCAATGTCCTGTTTCAGTCAATTACTATCATCCTGACTGTCTGTCCATTCTGCTAACCTATCAATGTCCTGTTTCAGTCATTTACTATCATCCTGATCCTCTGTCCATTCTGCTAAACTATCAATGTCCTTTTTCAGTCAATTACTATCATCCTGACTGTCTGTCCATTCTGCTAACCTATCAATGTCCTGTTTCAGTCAATTACTATCATCCTGACTGTCTGTCTATTCTGCTAAACTATCCATGTCCTGTTTCAGTCAATTACTATCATCCTGACTGTCTATCCATTCTGCTAAACTATCCATGTCCTGTTTCAGTCAATTACTATCATCCTGACTGTCTGTCCATTCTGCTAAACTATCCATGTCCTGTTTCAGTCAATTACTATCATCCTGACTGTCTGTCTATTCTGCGAAACATTCCATGTCCTGTTTCAGTCATTTACTATCATCCTGACTGTCTGTCCATTCTGCTAAACTATCCATTTCCTGTTTCAGTCAATTACTATCATCCTGACTGTCTGTCTATTCTGCGAAACTTTCCATGTCCTGTTTCAGTCAATTACTATCATCTTGACTGTCTATCCATTCTGCTAAACTATCCATGTCCTGTTTCAGTCAATTACTATCATCCTGACTGTCTGTCCATTCTGCTAAACTATCAATGTCCTGTTTCAGTCAATTACTATCATCCTGACTCTCTGTCCATTCTGCTAACCTATCAATGTCCTGTTTCAGTCATTTACTATCATCCTGATCCTCTGTCCATTCTGCTAAACTATCAATGTCCTGTTTCAGTCAATTACTATCATCTTGACTGTCTGTCCATTCAGCTAAACTATCAATGTCCTGTTTCAGTCAATTACTATCATCCTGACAGTCCGTCCATTCAGCTAAACTATCAATGTCCTGTTTCAGTCAATTACTATCATCCTGACTGTCTGTCCATTCTGCTAATCTATCCATGTCCTGTTTCAGTCAATTACTATCATCCTGACTGTCTGTCTATTCTGCTAAACTATCAATGTCCTGTTTCAGTCAATTACTATCATCCTGTTCCTCTGTCCATTCTGCTAAACTATCAATGTCCTGTTTAGTCAATTATTTTCATCCTGACTCTCTGTCCATTCTGCTAAATTATCAATGTCCTGTTTCAGTCAATTACTATCATCCTGACCCTCTGTCCATTCTGCTAAATTATCAATGTCCTGTTTCAGTCAATTACTATCATCCTGACTCTCTGTCCATTCTGCTAAATTATCAATGTCCTATTTCAGTCAATTACTATCATCCTGACTGTCTGTCCATTCTGCTAAACTATCAATGTCCTGTTTCAGTCAATTACTATCATCCTGACTCTCTGTCCATTCTGCTAAACTATCAATGTCCTGTTTCAGTCAATTATTATCATCCTGACTCTCTGTCCATTCTGCTAAACTATCCATGTCCTGTTTCAGTCAATTATTATCATCCTGACTCTCTGTCCATTCTGCTAAACTATCAATGTCCTGTTTCAGTCAATTACTATCATCCTGACTCTCTGTCCATTCTGCTAAACTATCAATGTCCTGTTTCAGTCAATTACTATCATCCTGACTGTCTGTCCATTCTGCTAAACCATCAATGTCCTCTTTCAGTCAATTACTATCATCCTGACTGTCTGTCCATTCTGCTAAACTATCTATGTCCCGTTTCAGTCAATTACTACCATCCTGACTGTCTGTCCATTCAGCTAAATTATCAATGTCCTGTTTCAGTCAATTACTATCATCCTGACTGTCTGTCCATTCTGCTAACCTATCAATCTCCTGTTTCAGTCATTTACTATCATCCTGATCCTCTGTCCATTCTGCTAAACTATCAATGTCCTGTTTCAGTCAATTACTATCATCCTGACTGTCTGTCCATTCTGCTAACCTATCAATGTCCTGTTTCAGTCAATTACTATCATCCTGACTGTCTGTCTATTCTGCGAAACTATCCATGTCCTGTTTCAGTCAATTACTATCATCCTGACTGTCTATCCATTCTGCTAAACTATCCATGTCCTGTTTCAGTCAATTACTATCATCCTGACTGTCTGTCCATTCTGCTAAACTATCCATGTCCTGTTTCAGTCAATTACTATCATCCTGACTGTCTGTCTATTCTGCGAAACATTCCATGTCCTGTTTCAGTCATTTACTATCATCCTGACTGTCTGTCCATTCTGCTAAACTATCCATTTCCTGTTTCAGTCAATTATTATCATCCTGACTGTCTGTCTATTCTGCGAAACTTTCCATGTCCTGTTTCAGTCAATTACTATCATCCTGACTGTCTATCCATTCTGCTAAACTATCCATGTCCTGTTTCAGTCAATTACTGTCATCCTGACTGTCTGTCCATTCTGCTAAACTATCAATGTCCTGTTTCAGTCAATTACTATCATCCTGACTCTCTGTCCATTCTGCTAACCTATCAATGTCCTGTTTCAGTCATTTACTATCATCCTGATCCTCTGTCCATTCTGCTAAACTATCAATGTCCTGTTTCAGTCAATTACTATCATCCTGACTGTCTGTCCATTCAGCTAAACTATCAATGTCCTGTTTCAGTCAATTACTATCATCCTGACAGTCCGTCCATTCAGCTAAACTATCAATGTCCTGTTTCAGTCAATTACTATCATCCTGACTGTCTGTCCATTCTGCTAAACTATCCATGTCCTGTTTCAGTCAATTACTATCATCCTGACTGTCTGTCTATTCTGGTAAACTATCAATGTCCTGTTTCAGTCAATTACTATCATCCTGTTCCTCTGTCCATTCTGCTAAACTATCAATGTCCTGTTTCGTCAATTATTTTCATCCTGACTCTCTGTCCATTCTGCTAAATTATCAATGTCCTGTTTCAGTCAATTACTATCATCCTGACTCTCTGTCCATTCTGCTAAATTATCAATGTCCTGTTTCAGTCAATTACTATCATCCTGACTCTCTGTCCATTCTGCGAAATTATCAATGTCCTATTTCAGTCAATTACTATCATCCTGACTGTCTGTCCATTCTGCTAAACTATCAATGTCCTGTTTCAGTCAATTACTATCATCCTGACTGTCTGTCCATTCTGCTAAACTATCCATGTCCTGCTTCAGTCAATTCCTATCATCCTGACTCTCTGTCCATTCTGCTAATCTATCAATGTCCTGTTTCAATCAATTACTATCATCCTGACTGTCTGTCCATTCTGCTAAATTATCAATGTCCTGTTTCAGTCAATTACTATCATCCTGACTGTCTGTCCATTCTGCTAAACTATCAATGTCCTGTTTCAGTCAATTACTATCATCCTGACTGTCTGTCTATTCTGCTAAACTATCAATGTCCTGTTTCAGTCAATTACTATCATCCTGATCCTCTGTCCATTCCGCTAAACTATCAATGTCCTGTTTCAGTCAATTACTATCATCCTGATTGTCTGTCCATTCTGCTAAACTATCCATGTCCTGTTTCAGTCAATTACTATCATCCTGACTGTCTGTCCATTCTGCTAAACTATCAATGTCCTGTTTCAGTCAATTACTATCATCCTGACTGTCTGTCCATTCTGCTAACCTATCAATGTCCTCTTTCAGTCAATTACTATCATCCTGACAGTCTGTCCATTCTGCTAAACTATCAATGTCCTGTTTCAGTCAATTACTATCATCCTGACTGTCTGTCCATTCTGCTAAACTATCAATGTCCTGTTTCAGTCAATTACTATCCTCCTGATCCTCTTTATATTCTGCTAAACTATCAATGTCCTGTTTCAGTCAATTACTATCATCCTGACTGTCTCTCCATACTGCTAAACTATCAATGTCCTGTTTCAGTCAATTACTATCATCCTGACTGTCTGTCCATTCTGCTACACTATCAATGTCCTGTTTCAGTCAATTATTATCATCCTCACTGTCTGTCCATTCTGCTAAACTATCAATGTCCTGTTGCAGTCAATTACTATCATCCTGACTGTCTGTCCATTCTGCTAAACTATCAATGTCCTGTTTCAGTCAATTACTATCATGCTGACTGTCTGTCCATTTTGCTAAACTATCAATGTCCTGTTTCAGTCAATTACTATCATCCTGACTGTCTGTCCATTCTGCTAAACTATCAATGTCCTGTTTCAGTCAATTACTATCATCCTGACTGTCTGTCCATTCTGCTAAACTATCCATGTCCTGTTTCAGTCAATTACTGTCATCCTGACTGTCTGTCCATTCTGCTAACCTATCAATGTCCTGTTTCAGTCAATTACTATCATGCTGACTGTCTGTCCATTCTGCTAAACTATCCATGTCCTGTTTCAGTCAATTACTATCATCCTGACTGTCTGTCCATTCTGCTAAACTATCAATGTCCTGTTTCAGTCAATTACTATCATCCTGACTCTCTGTCCATTCTGCTGAACTATCCATGTCCTGTTTCAGTCAATTATTATCATCCTGACTCTCTGTCCATTCTGCTAAACTATCAATGTCCTGTTTCAGTCAATTACTATGATCCTGACTCTCTGTCCATTCTGCTAAACTATCAATGTCCTGTGTCAGTCAATTACTATCATCCTGACTGTCTGTCCATTCTGCTAACCTATCAATGTCCTGTTTCAGTCAATTACTATTATCCTGACTGTCTGTCCATTCTGCTAAACTATCAATGTCCTCTTTCAGTCAATTACTATCATCCTGACTGTCTGTCCATTCTGCTAACCTATCAATGTCCTGTTTCAGTCATTTACTATCATCCTGATCCTCTGTCCATTCTGCTAAACTATCAATGTCCTGTTTCAGTCAATTACTATCATCCTGACTGTCTGTCCATTCTGCTAACCTATCAATGTCCTGTTTCAGTCAATTACTATCATCCTGACTGTCTGTCCATTCTGCTAACCTATCAATGTCCTGTTTCAGTCAATTACTATCATCCTGACTGTCTGTCTATTCTGCGAAACTATCCATGTCCTGTTTCAGTCAATTACTATCATCCTGACTGTCTATCCATTCTGCGAAACTATCCATGTCCTGTTTCAGTCAATTACTATCATCCTGACTGTCTATCCATTCTGCTAAACTATCCATGTCCTGTTTCAGTCAATTACGATCATCCTGACTGTCTGTCCATTCTGCTAAACTATCCATGTCCTGTTTCAGTCAATTACGATCATCCTGACAGTCTGTCCATTCAGCTAAACTATCAATGTCCTGTTTCTGTCAATTACTATCATCCTGACTGTCTGTCCATTCTGCTAAACTATCAATGTCCTGTTTCAGTCAATTACTGTCATCCTGACTGTCTGTCCATTCTGCTAACCTATCAATGTCCTGTTTCAGTCAATTACTATCATGCTGACTGTCTGTCCATTCTGCTAAACTATCCATGTCCTGTTTCAGTCAATTACTATCATCCTGACTGTCTGTGCATTCTGCTAAACTATCCATGTCCAGTTTCAGTCAATTACTATCATCCTGACTCTCTGTCCATTCTGCTGAACTATCCATGTCCTGTTTCAGTCAATTATTATCATCCTGACTCTCTGTCCATTCTGCTAAACTATCCATGTCCTGTTTCAGTCAATTATTATCATCCTGACTCTCTGTCCATTCTGCTAAACTATCCATGTCCTGTTTCAGTCAATTACTATCATCCTGACTGTCTGTGCATTCTGCTAAACTATCAATGTCCACTTTCAGTCAATTACTATCATCCTGACTCTCTGTCCATTCTGCTGAACTATCCATGTCCTGTTTCAGTCAATTATTATCATCCTGACTCTCTGTCCATTCTGCTAAACTATCCATGTCCTGTTTCAGTCAATTACTATCATCCTGACTCTCTGTCCATTCTGCTAAACTATCAAT
Source organism: Heterodontus francisci (assembly GCF_036365525.1). Classification (NCBI taxonomy): domain Eukaryota; kingdom Metazoa; phylum Chordata; class Chondrichthyes; order Heterodontiformes; family Heterodontidae; genus Heterodontus; species Heterodontus francisci. The sequence continues at coordinate 68,341,577 of NC_090398.1, read as the reverse complement.
GTCCTGTTTCAGTCAATTACTATCATCCTGACTGTCTGTCCATTCTGCTATACTATCAACGTCCTCTTTCAGTCAATTACTATCATCCTGACTGTCTGTCCATTCAGCTAAATTATCAATGTCCTGTTTCAGTCAATTACTGTCATCCTGACTGTCTGTCCATTCTGCTAACCTTTGAATCTCCTGTTTCAGTCATTTACTATCATCCAGATCCTCTGTCCATTCTGCTAAACTATCAATGTCCTGTTTCAGTTATTACTATCATCCTGACTGTCTGTCCATTCTGCGAAACTATCCATGTCCTGTTTCAGTCAATTACTATCATCCTGACTGTGTATCCATTCTGCTAAACTATCCATGTCCTGTTTCAGTCAATTACGATCATCCTGACTGTCTGTCCATTCTGCTAAACTATCCATGTCCTGTTTCAGTCAATTACGATCATCCTGACAGTCTGTCCATTCAGCTAAACTATCAATGTCCTGTTTCTGTCAATTACTATCATCCTGACTGTCTGTCCATTCTGCTAAACTATCAATGTCCTGTTTCAGTCAATTACTGTCATCCTGACTGTCTGTCCATTCTGCTAACCTATCAATGTCCTGTTTCAGTCAATTACTATCATGCTGACTGTCTGTCCATTCTGCTAAACTATCCATGTCCTGTTTCAGTCAATTACTATCATCCTGACTGTCTATCCATTCTGCTAAACTATCCATGTCCTGTTTCAGTCAATTACTATCATCCTGACTGTCTGTCCATTCTGCTAAACTATCAATGTCCTGTTTCAGTCAATTACTATCATCCTGACAGTCTGTCCATTCAGCTAAACTATCAATGTCCTGTTTCAGTCAATTACTATCATCCTGACTGTCTGTCCATTCAGCTAAACTATCAATGTCCTGTTTCAGTCAATTACTATCATCCTGACTGTCTGTCCATTCTGCTAAACTATCCATGTCCTGTTTCAGTCAATTACTATCATCCTGACTGTCTGTCCATTCTGCTAAATTATCAATGTCCTGTTTCAGTCAATTACTATCATCCTGACTGTCTGTCCATTCTGCTAAACTATCAATGTCCTGTTTCAGTCAATTACTATCATCCTGACTGTCTGTCTATTCTGCTAAACTATCAATGTCCTGTTTCAGTCAATTACTATCATCCTGACTGTCTATCCATTCTGCTAAACTATCCATGTCCTGTTTCAGTCAATTACGATCATCCTGACTGTCTGTCCATTCTGCTAAACTATCCATGTCCTGTTTCAGTCAATTACGATCATCCTGACAGTCTGTCCATTCAGCTAAACTATCAATGTCCTGTTTCTGTCAATTACTATCATCCTGACTGTCTGTCCATTCTGCTAAACTATCAATGTCCTGTTTCAGTCAATTACTGTCATCCTGACTGTCTGTCCATTCTGCTAACCTATCAATGTCCTGTTTCAGTCAATTACTATCATGCTGACTGTCTGTCCATTCTGCTAAACTATCCATGTCCTGTTTCAGTCAATTACTATCATCCTGACTGTCTGTGCATTCTGCTAAACTATCAATGTCCAGTTTCAGTCAATTACTATCATCCTGACTCTCTGTCCATTCTGCTGAACTATCCATGTCCTGTTTCAGTCAATTATTATCATCCTGACTCTCTGTCCATTCTGCTAAACTATCCATGTCCTGTTTCAGTCAATTATTATCATCCTGACTCTCTGTCCATTCTGCTAAACTATCCATGTCCTGTTTCAGTCAATTACTATCATCCTGACTGTCTGTGCATTCTGCTAAACTATCAATGTCCAGTTTCAGTCAATTACTATCATCCTGACTCTCTGTCCATTCTGCTGAACGCTCCATGTCCTGTTTCAGTCAATTATTATCATCCTGACTCTCTGTCCATTCTGCTAAACTATCCATGTCCTGTTTCAGTCAATTACTATCATCCTGACTCTCTGTCCATTCTGCTAAACTATCAATGTCCTGTTTCAGTCAATTACTATCATCCTGACTGTCTGTCCATTCTGCTATACTATCAACGTCCTCTTTCAGTCAATTACTATCATCCTGACTGTCTGTCCATTCAGCTAAATTATCAATGTCCTGTTTCAGTCAATTACTGTCATCCTGACTGTCTGTCCATTCTGCTAACCTTTGAATCTCCTGTTTCAGTCATTTACTATCATCCCGATCCTCTGTCCATTCTGCTAAACTATCAATGTCCTGTTTCAGTTATTACTATCATCCTGACTGTCTGTCCATTCTGCTAACCTATCAATGTCCTGTTTCAGTCAATTACTGTCATCCTGACTGTCTGTCCATTCTGCTAACCTATCAATGTCCTGTTTCAGTCAATTACTATCATCCTGACTGTCTGTCTATTCTGCGAAACTATCCATGTCCTGTTTCAGTCAATTACTATCATCCTGACTGTCTATCCATTCTGCTAAACTATCCATGTCCTGTTTCAGTCAATTACTATCATCCTGACTGTCTGTCCATTCTGCTAAACTATCAATGTCCTGTTTCAGTCAATTACTATCATCCTGACAGTCTGTCCATTCAGCTAAACTATCAATGTCCTGTTTCAGTCAATTACTATCATCCTGACTGTCTGTCCATTCAGCTAAACTATCAATGTCCTGTTTCAGTCAATTACTATCATCCTGACTGTCTGTCCATTCTGCTAAACTATCCATGTCCTGTTTCAGTCAATTACTATCATCCTGACTGTCTGTCCATTCTGCTAAATTATCAATGTCCTGTTTCAGTCAATTACTATCATCCTGACTGTCTGTCCATTCTGCTAAACTATCAATGTCCTGTTTCAGTCAATTACTATCATCCTGACTGTCTGTCTATTCTGCTAAACTATCAATGTCCTGTTTCAGTCAATTACTATCATCCTGATCCTCTGTCCATTCCGCTAAACTATCAATGTCCTGTTTCAGTCAATTACTATCATCCTGACTGTCTGTCCATTCTGCTAAACTATCCATGTCCTGTTTCAGTCAATTACTATCATCCTGACTGTCAGTCCATTCTGCTAAACTATCAATGTCCTGTTTCAGTCAATTACTATCATCCTGACTGTCTGTCCATTCTGCTAACCTATCAATGTCCTGTTTCAGTCAATTACTATCATCCTGACAGTCTGTCCATTCTGCCAAACTATCAATGTCCTGTTTCAGTCAATTACTATCATCCTGACTGTCTGTCCATTTTGCTAAACTATCAATGTCCTGTTTCAGTCAATTGCTATCCTCCTGATCCTCTGTATATTCTGCTAAACTATCAATGTCCTGTTTCAGTCAATTACTATCATCCTGACTGTCTGTCCATACTGCTAAACTATCAATGTCCTGTTTCAGTCAATTACTATCATCCTGACTGTCTGTCCATTCTGCTACACAATCAATGTCCTGTTTCAGTCAATTATTATCATCCTCACTGTCTGTCCATTCTGCTAAACTATCAATGTCCTGTTGCAGTCAATTACTATCATCCTGACTGTCTGTCCATTCTGCTAACCTATCAATGTCCTGTTTCAGTCAATTACTATCATGCTGACTGTCTGTCCATTTTGCTAAACTATCAATGTCCTGTTTCAGTCAATTACTATCATCCTGACTGTCTGTCCATTCTGCTAAACTATCAATGTCCTGTTTCAGTCAATTACTATCATCCTGACTGTCTGTCCATTCTGCCAAACTATCAATGTCCTGTTTCAGTCAATTACTATCATCCTGACTGTCTGTCCATTTTGCTAAACTATCAATGTCCTGTTTCAGTCAATTGCTATCCTCCTGATCCTCTGTATATTCTGCTAAACTATCAATGTCCTGTTTCAGTCAATTACTATCATCCTGACTGTCTGTCCATACTGCTAAACTATCAATGTCCTGTTTCAGTCAATTACTATCATCCTGACTGTCTGTCCATTCTGCTACACAATCAATGTCCTGTTTCAGTCAATTATTATCATCCTCACTGTCTGTCCATTCTGCTAAACTATCAATGTCCTGTTGCAGTCAATTACTATCATCCTGACTGTCTGTCCATTCTGCTAACCTATCAATGTCCTGTTTCAGTCAATTACTATCATGCTGACTGTCTGTCCATTTTGCTAAACTATCAATGTCCTGTTTCAGTCAATTACTATCATCCTGACTGTCTGTCCATTCTGCTAAACTATCAATGTCCTGTTTCAGTCAATTACTATCATCCTGACTCTCTGTCCATTCTGCTAAACTATCAATGTCCTGTTTCAGTCAATTATTTTCATCCTGATTCTCTGTCCATTCTGCTAAACTATCAATGTCCTGTTTCAGTCAATTACGATCATCCTGACTGTCTGTCCATTCTGCTAAACTATCCATGTCCTGTTTCAGTCAATTACGATCATCCTGACAGTCTGTCCATTCAGCTAAACTATCAATGTCCTGTTTCTGTCAATTACTATCATCCTGACTGTCTGTCCATTCTGCTAAACTATCAATGTCCTGTTTCAGTCAATTACTGTCATCCTGACTGTCTGTCCATTCTCCTAACCTATCAATGTCCTGTTTCAGTCAATTACTATCATGCTGACTGTCTGTCCATTCTGCTAAACTATCCATGTCCTGTTTCAGTCAATTACTATCATCCTGACTGTCTGTCCATTCTGCTAAACTATCAATGTCCAGTTTCAGTCAATTACTATCATCCTGACTCTCTGTCCATTCTGCTGAACTATCCATGTCCTGTTTCAGTCAATTATTATCATCCTGACTCTCTGTCCATTCTGCTAAACTATCCATGTCCTGTTTCAGTCAATTATTATCATCCTGACTCTCTGTCCATTCTGCTGAACTATCCATGTCCTGTTTCAGTCAATTACTATCATCCTGACTCTCTGTCCATTCTGCTAAACTATCAATGTCCTGTTTCAGTCAATTACTATCATCCTGACTGTCTGTCCATTCTGCTAAACTATCAACGTCCTCTTTCAGTCAATTACTATCATCCTGACTGTCTGTCCATTCAGCTAAATTATCAATGTCCTGTTTCAGTCAATTACTGTCATCCTGACTGTCTGTCCATTCTGCTAACCTTTGAATCTCCTGTTTCAGTCATTTACTATCATCCAGATCCTCTGTCCATTCTGCTAAACTATCAATGTCCTGTTTCAGTCAATTACTATCATCCTGACTGTCTGTCCATTCTGCTAACCTATCAATGTCCTGTTTCAGTCAATTACTGTCATCCTGACTGTCTGTCCATTCTGCTAACCTATCAATGTCCTGTTTCAGTCAATTACTATCATCCTGACTGTCTGTCTATTCTGCGAAACTATCCATGTCCTGTTTCAGTCAATTACTATCATCCTGACTGTCTATCCATTCTGCTAAACTATCCATGTCCTATTTCAGTCAATTGCTATCATCCTGACTGTCTGTCCATTCTGCTAAACTATCAATGTCCTGTTTCAGTCAATTACTATCATCCTGACAGTCTGTCCATTCAGCTAAACTATCAATGTCCTGTTTCAGTCAATTACTATCATCCTGACTGTCTGTCCATTCAGCTAAACTATCAATGTCCCGTTTCAGTCAATTACTATCATCCTGACTGTCTGTCCATTCTGCTAAACTATCCATGTCCTTTTTCAGTCAATTACTATCATCCTGACTGTCTGTCCATTCTGCTAAATTATCAATGTCCTGTTTCAGTCAATTACTATCATCCTGACTGTCTGTCCATTCTGCTAAACTATCAATGTCCTGTTTCAGTCAATTACTATCATCCTGACTGTCTGTCTATTCTGCTAAACTATCAATGTCCTGTTTCAGTCAATTACGATCATCCTGATCCTCTGTCCATTCCGCTAAAATATCAATGTCCTGCTTCAGTCAATTACTATCATCCTGACTGTCTGTGCATTCTGCTAAACTATCCATGTCCTGTTTCAGTCAATTACTATCATCCTGACTGTCTGTCCATTCTGCTAAACTATCAATGTCCTGTTTCAGTCAATTACTATCATCCTGACTGTCTGTCCATTCTGCTAACCTATCAATGTCCTGTTTCAGTCAATTACTATCATCCTGACAGTCTGTCCATTCTGCTAAACTATCAATGTCCTGTTTCAGTCAATTACTATCATCCTGACTGTCTGTCCATTCTGCTAAACTATCAATGTCCTGTTTCAGTCAATTGCTATCCTCCTGATCCTCTGTATATTCTGCTAAACTATCAATGTCCTGTTTCAGTCAATTACTATCATCCTGACTGTCTGTCCATACTGCTAAACTATCAATGTCCTGTTTCAGTCAATTACTATCATCCTGACTGTCTGTCCATTCTGCTACACAATCAATGTCCTGTTTCAGTCAATTATTATCATCCTCACTGCCTGTCCATTCTGCTAAACTATCAATGTCCTGTTGCAGTCAATTACTATCATCCTGACTGTCTGTCCATTCTGCTAACCTATCAATGTCCTGTTTCAGTCAATTACTATCATGCTGACTGTCTGTCCATTTTGCTAAACTCTCAATGTCCTGTTTCAGTCAATTACTATCATCCTGACTGTCTGTCCATTCTGCTAAACTATCAATGTCCTGTTTCAGTCAATTACTATCATCCTGACTCTCTGTCCATTCTGCTAAACTATCAATGTCCTGTTTCAGTCAATTATTTTCATCCTGATTCTCTGTCCATTCTGCTAAACTATCAATGTCCTGTTTCAGTCAATTACCGTCATCCTGACTGTCTGTCCATTCTGCTAACCTATAAATGTCCTGTTTCAGTCAATTACTATCATGCTGACTGTCTGTCCATTCTGCTAAAATATCCATGTCCTGTTACAGTCAATTACTATCATCCTGACTGTCTGTCCATTCTGCTAAACTATCAATGTCCTGTTTCAGTCAATTACTATCATCCTGACTCTCTGTCCATTCTGCTGAACTATCCATGTCCTGTTTCAGTCAATTATTATCATCCTGACTCTCTGTCCATTCTGCTAAACTATCAATGTCCTGTTTCAGTCAATTACTGTGATCCTGACTCTCCGTCCATTCTGCTAAACTATCAATGTCCTGTTTCAGTCAATTACTAACATCCTGACTGTCTGTCCATTCTGCTAACCTATCAATGTCCTGTTTCAGTCAATTACTATCATCCTGACTGTCTGTCCATTCTGCTAAACTATCAATGTCCTCTTTCAGTCAATTACTATCATCCTGACTGTCTGTCCATTCTGCTAACCTATCAATGTCCTGTTTCAGTCATTTACTATCATCCTGATCCTCTGTCCATTCTGCTAAACTATCAATGTCCTGTTTCAGTCAATTACTATCATCCTGACTGTCTGTCCATTCTGCTAACCTATCAATGTCCTGTTTCAGTCAATTACTATCATCCTGACTGTCTGTCCATTCTGCTAACCTATCAATGTCCTGTTTCAGTCAATTACTATCATCCTGACTGTCTGTCTATTCTGCGAAACTATCCATGTCTTGTTTCAGTCAATTACTATCATCCTGACTGCCTATCCATTCTGCTAAACTATCCATGTCCTGTTTCAGTCAATTACTATCATCCTGACTGTCTGTCCATTCTGCTAGACTATCAATGTCCTGTTTCAGTCAATTACTATCATCCTGACTGTCTGTCTATTCTGCGAAACTATCCATGTCCTGTTTCCGTCAATTACTATTATCCTGACTCTCTGTCCATTCAGCTAAACTATCAATGTCCTGTTTCAGTCAATTACTGTCATCCTGACTGTCTGTCCATTCTGCTAACCTATCAATGTCCTGTTTCAGTCAATTACTATCATCCTGATCCTCTGTCCATTCTGCTAAACTATCAATGTCCTGTTTCAGTCAATTACTATCATCCTGATCCTCTGTCCATTCTGCTAAACTATCAATGTCCTGTTTCAGTCAATTACTATCATCCTGATCCTCTGTCCATTCTGCTAAACTATCAATGTCCTGTTTCAGTCAATTACTATCATCCTGATCCTCTGTCCATTCTGCTAAACTATCAATGTCCTGTTTCAGTCAATTACTATCAACCTGACTGTCTGTCCATTCTGCTAACCTATCAATGTCCTGTTTCAGTCAATTACCATCATCCTGACTGTCTGTCCATTCTGCTAACCTATCAATGTCCTGTTTCAGTCAATTACTATCATCCTGACTGTCTGTCTATTCTGCGAAACTATCCATGTCCTGTTTCAGTCAATTACTATCATCCTGACTGTCTATCCATTCTGCTAAACTATCCATGTCCTGTTTCAGTCAATTAATATCATCCTGACTGTCTGTCCATTCTGCTAAACTATCAATGTCCTGTTTCAGTCAATTACTATCATCCTGACTGTCTGTCTATTCTGCGAAACTTTCCATGTCCTGTTTCAGTCATTTACGATCATCCTGACAGTCTGTCCATTCAGCTAAACTATCAATGTCCTGTTTCAGTCAATTACTATCATCCTGACAGTCCGTCCATTCTGCTAAACTATCAATGTCCTGTTTCAGTCAATTACTATCATCCTGACTCTCTGTCCATTCTGCTAAACTATCAATGTCCTGTTTCAGTCAATTACTATCATCCTGACTGTCTGTCCATTCTGCGAAACTATCCATGTCCTGTTTCAGTCAATTACTGTCATCCTGACTGTCTGTCCATTCTGCTAACCTATCAATGTCCTGTTTCAGTCAATTACTATCATCCTGACTGTCTGTCCATTCTGCTAAACTATCCATGTCCTGTTTCAGTCAATTACTATCATCCTGACTGTCTGTCCATTCTGCTAAACAATCAATGTCCTGTTTCAGTCAATTACTATCATCCTGACTCTCTGTCCATTCTGCTGAACTATCCATGTCCTGTTTCAGTCAATTATTATCATCCTGATTCTCTGTCCATTCTGCTAAACTATCCATGTCCTGTTTCAGTCAATTATTATCATCCTGACTCTCTGTCCATTCTGCTAAACTATCAATGTCCTGTTTCAGTCAATTACTATCATCCTGACTCTCTGTCCATTCTGCTAAACTATCAATGTCCTGTTTCAGTCAATTACTATCATCCTGACTGTCTGTCCATTCTGCTAAACTATCAACGTCCTCTTTCAGTCAATTACTATCATCCTGACTGTCTGTCCATTCTGCTAAACTGTCTATGTCGCGTTTCAGGCAATTACTATCATCCTGACTGTCTGTCCATTCAGCTAAATTATCAATGTCCTGTTTCAGTCAATTACTGTCATCCTGACTGTCTGTCCATTCTGCTAACCTTTCAATGTCCTGTTTCAGTCATTTACTATCATCCTGATCCTCTGTCCATTCTGCTAAACTATCAATGTCCTGTTTCAGTCAATTACTATCATCCTGACTGTCTGTCCATTCTGCTAACCTATCAATGTCCTGTTTCAGTCAATTACTATCATCCTGACTGTCTGTCCATTCTGCTAACCTACCAATGTCCTGTTTCAGTCAATTACTATCATCCTGACTGTCTGTCTATTCTGCGAAACTATCCATGTCCTGTTTCAGTCAATTACTATCATCCTGACTGTCTATCCATTCTGCTAAACTATCCATGTCCTGTTTCAGTCAATTACTATCATCCTGACTGTCTGTCCATTCTGCTAAACTATCAATGTCCTGTTTCAGTCAATTACTATCATCCTGACTGTCTGTCTATTCTGCGAAACTTTCCATGTCCTGTTTCAGTCATTTACGATCATCCTGACAGTCTGTCCATTCAGCTAAACTATCAATGTCCTGTTTCAGTCAATTACTATCATCCTGACTGTCTGCCCATTCTGCTAAACTATCAATGTCCTGTTTCAGTCAATTACTATCATCCTGACTGTCTGTCCATTCTGCTAAACTATCCATGTCCTGTTTCAGTCAATTACTATCATCCTGACTGTCTGTCCATTCTGCTAAATTATCAATGTCCTGTTTCAGTCAATTACTATCATCCTGACTGTCTGTCCATTCTGCTAAACTATCAATGTCCTGTTTCAGTCAATTACTATCATCCTGACTGTCTGTCCATTCTGCTAAACTATCCATGTCCTGTTTCAGTCAATTACTATCATCCTGACTGTCTGTCCATTCTGCTAAACTATCAATGTCCTGTTTCAGTCAATTACTATCATCCTGACTGTCTGTCCATTCTGCTAACCTATCAATGTCCTGTTTCAGTCAATTACTATCATCCTGACAGTCTGTCCATTCTGCTAAACTATCAATGTCCTGTTTCAGTCAATTACTATCATCCTGACTGTCTGTCCATTCAGCTAAACTATCAATGTCCTGTTTCAGTCAATTACTATCATCCTGACTGTCTGTCCATTCTGCTAAACTATCCATGTCCTGTTTCAGTCAATTACTATCATCCTGACTGTCTGTCCATTCTGCTAAATTATCAATGTCCTGTTTCAGTCAATTACTATCATCCTGACTGTCTGTCCATTCTGCTAAACTATCAATGTCCTGTTTCAGTCAATTACTATCATCCTGACTGTCTGTCTATTCTGCTAAACTATCAATGTCCTGTTTCAGTCAATTACTATCATCCTGATCCTCTGTCCATTCCGCTAAACTATCAATGTCCTGTTTCAGTCAATTACTATCATCCTGACTGTCTGTCCATTTTGCTAAACTATCCATGTTCTGTTTCAGTCAATTACTATCATCCTGACTGTCTGTCCATTCTGCTAAACTATCAATGTCCTGTTTCAGTCAATTACTATCATCCTGACTGTCTGTCCATTCTGCTAACCTATCAATGTCCTGTTTCAGTCAATTACTATCATCCTGACAGTCTGTCCATTCTGCTAAACTATCAATGTCCTGTTTCAGTCAATTACTATCATCCTGACTGTCTGTCCATTCTGCTAAACTATCAATGTCCTGTTTCAGTCAATTACTATCATCCTGATCCTCTGTATATTCTGCTAAACTATCAATGTCCTGTTTCAGTCAATTACTATCATCCTGACTGTCTGTCCATTCTGCTACACTATCAATGTCCTGTTTCAGTCAATTATTATCATCCTCACTGTCTGTCCATTCTGCTAAACTATCAATGTCCTGTTGCAATCAATTACTATCATCCTGACTGTCTGTCCATTCTGCTAACCTATCAATGTCCTGTTTCAGTCAATTACAATCATGCTGACTGTCTGTCCATTTTGCTAAACTATCAATGTCCTGTTGCAGTCAATTACTATCATCCTGACTGTCTGTCCATTCTGCTAAACTATCAATGTCCTGTTTCAGTCAATTACTATCATCCTGACTCTCTCTCCATTCTGCTAAACTATCAATGTCCTGTTTCAGTCAATTATTTTCATCCTGATTCTCTGTCCATTCTGCTAAACTATCAATGTCCTGTTTCAGTCAATTACTATCATCCTGACTGTCTGTCCATTCTGCTAAACTATCCATGTCCTGTTTCAGTCAATTACTGTCATCCTGACTGTCTGTCCATTCTGCTAACCTATCAATGTCCTGTTTCAGTCAATTACTATCATGCTGACTGTCTGTCCATTCTGCTAAACTATCCATGTCCTGTTTCAGTGAATTACTATCATCCTGACTGTCTGTCCATTCTGCTAAACTATCAATGTCCTGTTTCAGTCAATTACTATCATCCTGACTCTCTGTCCATTCTGCTGAACTATCCATGTCCTGTTTCAGTCAATTATTATCATCCTGACTCTCTGTCCATTCTGCTAAACTATCCATGTCCTGTTTCAGTCAATTATTATCATCCTGACTCTCTGTCCATTCTGCTAAACTATCAATGTCCTGTTTCAGTCAATTACTATCATGCTGATCCTCTGTCCATTCTGCTAAACTATCAATGTCCTGTTTCAGTCAATTACTATCATCCTGACTGTCTGTCCATTCTGCTAACCTATCAATGTCCTGTTTCAGTCAATTACTATCATCCTGACTGTCTGTCTATTCTGCGAAACTATCCATGTCCTGTTTCAGTCAATTACTATCATCCTGACTGTCTGTCTATTCTGCGAAACTTTCCATGTCCTGTTTCAGTCATTTACGATCATCCTGACAGTCTGTCCATTCAGCTAAACTATCAATGTCCTGTTTCAGTCAATTACTATCATCCTGACTGTCTGCCCATTCTGCTAAACTATCAATGTCCTGTTTCAGTCAATTACTATCATCCTGACTGTCTGTCCATTCTGCTAAACTATCCATGTCCTGTTTCAGTCAATTACTATCATCCTGACTGTCTGTCCATTCTGCTAAATTATCAATGTCCTGTTTCAGTCAATTACTATCATCCTGACTGTCTGTCCATTCTGCTAAACTATCAATGTCCTGTTTCAGTCAATTACTATCATCCTGACTGTCTGTCCATTCTGCTAAACTATCCATGTCCTGTTTCAGTCAATTACTATCATCCTGACTGTCTGTCCATTCTGCTAAACTATCAATGTCCTGTTTCAGTCAATTACTATCATCCTGACTGTCTGTCCATTCTGCTAACCTATCAATGTCCTGTTTCAGTCAATTACTATCATCCTGACAGTCTGTCCATTCTGCTAAACTATCAATGTCCTGTTTCAGTCAATTACTATCATCCTGACTGTCTGTCCATTCAGCTAAACTATCAATGTCCTGTTTCAGTCAATTACTATCATCCTGACTGTCTGTCCATTCTGCTAAACTATCCATGTCCTGTTTCAGTCAATTACTATCATCCTGACTGTCTGTCCATTCTGCTAAATTATCAATGTCCTGTTTCAGTCAATTACTATCATCCTGACTGTCTGTCCATTCTGCTAAACTATCAATGTCCTGTTTCAGTCAATTACTATCATCCTGACTGTCTGTCTATTCTGCTAAACTATCAATGTCCTGTTTCAGTCAATTACTATCATCCTGATCCTCTGTCCATTCCGCTAAACTATCAATGTCCTGTTTCAGTCAATTACTATCATCCTGACTGTCTGTCCATTTTGCTAAACTATCCATGTTCTGTTTCAGTCAATTACTATCATCCTGACTGTCTGTCCATTCTGCTAAACTATCAATGTCCTGTTTCAGTCAATTACTATCATCCTGACTGTCTGTCCATTCTGCTAACCTATCAATGTCCTGTTTCAGTCAATTACTATCATCCTGACAGTCTGTCCATTCTGCTAAACTATCAATGTCCTGTTTCAGTCAATTACTATCATCCTGACTGTCTGTCCATTCTGCTAAACTATCAATGTCCTGTTTCAGTCAATTAATATCATCCTGATCCTCTGTATATTCTGCTAAACTATCAATGTCCTGTTTCAGTCAATTACTATCATCCTGACTGTCTGTCCATTCTGCTACACTATCAATGTCCTGTTTCAGTCAATTATTATCATCCTCACTGTCTGTCCATTCTGCTAAACTATCAATGTCCTGTTGCAATCAATTACTATCATCCTGACTGTCTGTCCATTCTGCTAACCTATCAATGTCCTGTTTCAGTCAATTACAATCATGCTGACTGTCTGTCCATTTTGCTAAACTATCAATGTCCTGTTGCAGTCAATTACTATCATCCTGACTGTCTGTCCATTCTGCTAAACTATCAATGTCCTGTTTCAGTCAATTACTATCATCCTGACTCTCTCTCCATTCTGCTAAACTATCAATGTCCTGTTTCAGTCAATTATTTTCATCCTGATTCTCTGTCCATTCTGCTAAACTATCAATGTCCTGTTTCAGTCAATTACTATCATCCTGACTGTCTGTCCATTCTGCTAAACTATCCATGTCCTGTTTCAGTCAATTACTGTCATCCTGACTGTCTGTCCATTCTGCTAACCTATCAATGTCCTGTTTCAGTCAATTACTATCATGCTGACTGTCTGTCCATTCTGCTAAACTATCCATGTCCTGTTTCAGTGAATTACTATCATCCTGACTGTCTGTCCATTCTGCTAAACTATCAATGTCCTGTTTCAGTCAATTACTATCATCCTGACTCTCTGTCCATTCTGCTGAACTATCCATGTCCTGTTTCAGTCAATTATTATCATCCTGACTCTCTGTCCATTCTGCTAAACTATCCATGTCCTGTTTCAGTCAATTATTATCATCCTGACTCTCTGTCCATTCTGCTAAACTATCAATGTCCTGTTTCAGTCAATTACTATCATGCTGATCCTCTGTCCATTCTGCTAAACTATCAATGTCCTGTTTCAGTCAATTACTATCATCCTGACTGTCTGTCCATTCTGCTAACCTATCAATGTCCTGTTTCAGTCAATTACTATCATCCTGACTGTCTGTCTATTCTGCGAAACTATCCATGTCCTGTTTCAGTCAATTACTATCATCCTGACTGTCTATCCATTCTGCTAAACTATCCATGTCCTGTTTCAGTCAATTACTATCATCCTGACTGTCTGTCCATTCTGCTAGACTATCAATGTCCTGTTTCAGTCAATTACTATCATCCTGACTGTCTGTCTATTCTGCGAAACTTTCCATGTCCTGTTTCATTCATTTACGATCATCCTGACAGTCTGACCATTCAGCTAAACTATCAATGTCCTGTTTCAGTCAATTACTAACATCCTGACAGTCTGTCCATTCAGCTACACTATCAATGTCCTGTTTCAGTCAATTACTATCATCCTGACTGTCTGTCCATTCTGCTAAACTATCCATGTCCTGTTTCAGTCAATTACTATCATCCTGACTGTCTGTCCATTCTGCTAAACTATCCATGTCCTGTTTCAGTCCATTACTATCATCCTGACTCTCTGTCCATTCTGCTAAACTATCAATGTCCTGTTTCAGTCAATTACTATCATCCTGACTCTCTGTCCATTCTGCTGAACTATCCATGTCCTGTTTCAGTCAATTATTATCATCCTGACTCTCTGTCCATTCTGCTAAACTATCAATGTCCTGTTTCAGTCAATTACTGTGATCCTGACTCTCCGTCCATTCTGCTAAACTATCAATGTCCTTTTTCAGTCAATTACTATCATCCTGACTGTCTGTCCATTCTGCTAACCTATCAATGTCCTGTTTCAGTCAATTACTATCATCCTGACTGCCTGTCCATTCTGCTAAACTATCAATGTCCTCTTTCAGTCAATTACTATCATCCTGACTGTCTGTCCATTCTGCTAACCTATCAATGTCCTGTTTCAGTCATTTACTATCATCCTGATCCTCTGTCCATTCTGCTAAACTATCAATGTCCTGTTTCAGTCAATTACTATCATCCTGACTGTCTGTCCATTCTGCTAACCTATCAATGTCCTGTTTCAGTCAATTACTATCATCCTGACTGTCTGTCCATTCTGCTAACCTATCAATGTCCTGTTTCAGTCAATTACTATCATCCTGACTGTCTGTCTATTCTGCGAAACTATCCATGTCCTGTTTCATTCAATTACTATCATCCTGACTGTCTATCCATTCTGCTAAACTATCCATGTCCTGTTTCAGTCAATTACTATCATCCTGACTGTCTGTCCATTCTGCTAGACTATCAATGTCCTGTTTCAGTCAATTACTATCATCCTGACTGTCTGTCCATTCTGCTAACCTATCAATGTCCTGTTTCAGTCAATTACTATCATCCTGACTTTCTGTCCATTCTGCTAACCTATCAATGTCCTGTTTCAGTCAATTACTATCATCCTGACTGTCTGTCTATTCTGCGAAACTATCCATGTCCTGTTTCAGTCAATTACTATCATCCTGACTGTCTATCCATTCTGCTAAACTATCCATGTCCTGTTTCAGTCAATTACTATCATCCTGACTCTCTGTCCATTCTGCTAAACTATCCATGTCCTGTTTCAGTCAATTATTATCATCCTGACTCTCTGTCCATTCTGCTAAACTATCAATGTCCTGTTTCAGTCAATTACTATCATCCTGACTCTCTGTCCATTCTGCTAAACTATCAATGTCCTGTTTCAGTCAATTACTATCATCCTGACTGTCTGTCCATTCTGCTAAACTATCAACGTCCTCTTTCAGTCAATTACTATCATCCTGACTGTCTGTCCATTCTGCTAAACTGTCTATGTCGCGTTTCAGGCAATTACTATCATCCTGACTGTCTGTCCATTCAGCTAAATTATCAATGTCCTGTTTCAGTCAATTACTGTCATCCTGACTGTCTGTCCATTCTGCTAACCTTTCAATGTCCTGTTTCAGTCATTTACTATCATCCTGATCCTCTGTCCATTCTGCTAAACTATCAATGTCCTGTTTCAGTCAATTACTATCATCCTGACTGTCTGTCCATTCTGCTAACCTATCAATGTCCTGTTTCAGTCAATTACTATCATCCTGACTGTCTGTCCATTCTGCTAACCTATCAATGTCCTGTTTCAGTCAATTACTATCATCCTGACTGTCTGTCTATTCTGCGAAACTATCCATGTCCTGTTTCAGTCAATTACTATCATCCTGACTGTCTATCCATTCTGCTAAACTATCCATGTCCTGTTTCAGTCAATTACTATCATCCTGACTGTCTGTCCATTCTGCTAAACTATCAATGTCCTGTTTCAGTCAATTACTATCATCCTGACTGTCTGTCTATTCTGCGAAACTTTCCATGTCCTGTTTCAGTCATTTACGATCATCCTGACAGTCTGTCCATTCAGCTAAACTATCAATGTCCTGTTTCAGTCAATTACTATCATCCTGACTGTCTGTCCATTCAGCTAAACTATCAATGTCCTGTTTCAGTCAATGACTATCATCCTGAATGTCTGTCCATTCTGCTAAACTATCCTTGTCCTGTTTCAGTCAATTACTATCATCCTGACTGTCTGTCCATTCTGCTAAATTATCAATGTCCTGTTTCAGTCAATTACTATCATCCTGACTGTCTGTCCATTCTGCTAAACTATCAATGTCCTGTTTCAGTCAATTACTATCATCCTGACTGTCTGTCCATTCTGCTAAACTAGCCATGTCCTGTTTCAGTCAATTACTATCATCCTGACTGTCTGTCCATTCTGCTAAACTATCAATGTCCTGTTTCAGTCAATTACTATCATCCTGACTGTCTGTCCATTCTGCTAACCTATCAATGTCCTGTTTCAGTCAATTACTATCATCCTGACAGTCTGTCCATTCTGCTAAACTATCAATGTCCTGTTTCAGTCAATTACTATCAACCTGACTGTCTGTCCATTCAGCTAAACTATCAATGTCCTGTTTCAGTCAATTACTATCATCCTGACTGTCTGTCCATTCTGCTAAACTATCCATGTCCTGTTTCAGTCAATTACTATCATCCTGACTGTCTGTCCATTCTGCTAAATTATCAATGTCCTGTTTCAGTCAATTACTATCATCCTGACTGTCTGTCCATTCTGTTAAACTATCAATGTCCTGTTTCAGTCAATTACTATCATCCTGACTGTCTGTCTATTCTGCTAAACTATCAATGTCCTGTTTCAGTCAATTACTATCATCCTGATCCTCTGTCCATTCCGCTAAACTATCAATGTCCTGTTTCAGTCAATTACTATCATCCTGACTGTCTGTCCATTCTGCTAAACTATCCATGTCCTGTTTCAGTCAATTACTATCATCCTGACTGTCTGTCCATTCTGCTAAACTATCAATGTCCTGTTTCAGTCAATTACTATCATCCTGACTGTCTGTCCATTCTGCTAACCTATCAATGTCCTGTTTCAGTCAATTACTATCATCCTGACTGTCTGTCCATTCTGCTAAACTATCAATGTCCTGTTTCAGTCAATTACTATCATCCTGACTGTCTGTCTATTCTGCGAAACTTTCCATGTCCTGTTTCAGTCATTTACGATCATCCTGACAGTCTGTCCATTCAGCTAAACTATCAATGTCCTGTTTCAGTCAATTACTATCATCCTGACTGTCTGTCCATTCAGCTAAACTATCAATGTCCTGTTTCAGTCAATGACTATCATCCTGAATGTCTGTCCATTCTGCTAAACTATCCTTGTCCTGTTTCAGTCAATTACTATCATCCTGACTGTCTGTCCATTCTGCTAAATTATCAATGTCCTGTTTCAGTCAATTACTATCATCCTGACTGTCTGTCCATTCTGCTAAACTATCAATGTCCTGTTTCAGTCAATTACTATCATCCTGACTGTCTGTCCATTCTGCTAAACTAGCCATGTCCTGTTTCAGTCAATTACTATCATCCTGACTGTCTGTCCATTCTGCTAAACTATCAATGTCCTGTTTCAGTCAATTACTATCATCCTGACTGTCTGTCCATTCTGCTAACCTATCAATGTCCTGTTTCAGTCAATTACTATCATCCTGACAGTCTGTCCATTCTGCTAAACTATCAATGTCCTGTTTCAGTCAATTACTATCAACCTGACTGTCTGTCCATTCAGCTAAACTATCAATGTCCTGTTTCAGTCAATTACTATCATCCTGACTGTCTGTCCATTCTGCTAAACTATCCATGTCCTGTTTCAGTCAATTACTATCATCCTGACTGTCTGTCCATTCTGCTAAATTATCAATGTCCTGTTTCAGTCAATTACTATCATCCTGACTGTCTGTCCATTCTGTTAAACTATCAATGTCCTGTTTCAGTCAATTACTATCATCCTGACTGTCTGTCTATTCTGCTAAACTATCAATGTCCTGTTTCAGTCAATTACTATCATCCTGATCCTCTGTCCATTCCGCTAAACTATCAATGTCCTGTTTCAGTCAATTACTATCATCCTGACTGTCTGTCCATTCTGCTAAACTATCCATGTCCTGTTTCAGTCAATTACTATCATCCTGACTGTCTGTCCATTCTGCTAAACTATCAATGTCCTGTTTCAGTCAATTACTATCATCCTGACTGTCTGTCCATTCTGCTAACCTATCAATGTCCTGTTTCAGTCAATTACTATCATCCTGACTGTCTGTCCATTCTGCTAAACTATCAATGTCCTCTTTCAGTCAATTACTATCATCCTGACTGTCTGTCCATTCTGCTAACCTATCAATGTCCTGTTTCAGTCATTTACTATCATCCTGATCCTCTGTCCATTCTGCTAAACTATCAATGTCCTGTTTCAGTCAATTACTATCATCCTGACTGTCTGTCCATTCTGCTAACCTATCAATGTCCTGTTTCAGTCAATTACTATCATCCTGACTGTCTGTCCATTCTGCTAACCTATCAATGTCCTGTTTCAGTCAATTACTATCATCCTGACTGTCTGTCTATTCTGCGAAACTATCCATGTCCTGTTTCATTCAATTACTATCATCCTGACTGTCTATCCATTCTGCTAAACTATCCATGTCCTGTTTCAGTCAATTACTATCATCCTGACTGTCTGTCCATTCTGCTAGACTATCAATGTCCTGTTTCAGTCAATTACTATCATCCTGACTGTCTGTCCATTCTGCTAACCTATCAATGTCCTGTTTCAGTCAATTACTATCATCCTGACTGTCTGTCCATTCTGCTAACCTATCAATGTCCTGTTTCAGTCAATTACTATCATCCTGACTGTCTGTCTATTCTGCGAAACTATCCATGTCCTGTTTCAGTCAATTACTATCATCCTGACTGTCTATCCATTCTGCTAAACTATCCATGTCCTGTTTCAGTCAATTACTATCATCCTGACTCTCTGTCCATTCTGCTAAACTATCCATGTCCTGTTTCAGTCAATTATTATCATCCTGACTCTCTGTCCATTCTGCTAAACTATCAATGTCCTGTTTCAGTCAATTACTATCATCCTGACTCTCTGTCCATTCTGCTAAACTATCAATGTCCTGTTTCAGTCAATTACTATCATCCTGACTGTCTGTCCATTCTGCTAAACTATCAACGTCCTCTTTCAGTCAATTACTATCATCCTGACTGTCTGTCCATTCTGCTAAACTGTCTATGTCGCGTTTCAGGCAATTACTATCATCCTGACTGTCTGTCCATTCAGCTAAATTATCAATGTCCTGTTTCAGTCAATTACTGTCATCCTGACTGTCTGTCCATTCTGCTAACCTTTCAATGTCCTGTTTCAGTCATTTACTATCATCCTGATCCTCTGTCCATTCTGCTAAACTATCAATGTCCTGTTTCAGTCAATTACTATCATCCTGACTGTCTGTCCATTCTGCTAACCTATCAATGTCCTGTTTCAGTCAATTACTATCATCCTGACTGTCTGTCCATTCTGCTAACCTATCAATGTCCTGTTTCAGTCAATTACTATCATCCTGACTGTCTGTCTATTCTGCGAAACTATCCATGTCCTGTTTCAGTCAATTACTATCATCCTGACTGTCTATCCATTCTGCTAAACTATCCATGTCCTGTTTCAGTCAATTACTATCATCCTGACTGTCTGTCCATTCTGCTAAACTATCAATGTCCTGTTTCAGTCAATTACTATCATCCTGACTGTCTGTCTATTCTGCGAAACTTTCCATGTCCTGTTTCAGTCATTTACGATCATCCTGACAGTCTGTCCATTCAGCTAAACTATCAATGTCCTGTTTCAGTCAATTACTATCATCCTGACTGTCTGTCCATTCAGCTAAACTATCAATGTCCTGTTTCAGTCAATGACTATCATCCTGAATGTCTGTCCATTCTGCTAAACTATCCATGTCCTGTTTCAGTCAATTACTATCATCCTGACTGTCTGTCCATTCTGCTAAATTATCAATGTCCTGTTTCAGTCAATTACTATCATCCTGACTGTCTGTCCATTCTGCTAAACTATCAATGTCCTGTTTCAGTCAATTACTATCATCCTGACTGTCTGTCCATTCTGCTAAACTAGCCATGTCCTGTTTCAGTCAATTACTATCATCCTGACTGTCTGTCCATTCTGCTAAACTATCAATGTCCTGTTTCAGTCAATTACTATCATCCTGACTGTCTGTCCATTCTGCTAACCTATCAATGTCCTGTTTCAGTCAATTACTATCATCCTGACAGTCTGTCCATTCTGCTAAACTATCAATGTCCTGTTTCAGTCAATTACTATCAACCTGACTGTCTGTCCATTCAGCTAAACTATCAATGTCCTGTTTCAGTCAATTACTATCATCCTGACTGTCTGTCCATTCTGCTAAACTATCCATGTCCTGTTTCAGTCAATTACTATCATCCTGACTGTCTGTCCATTCTGCTAAATTATCAATGTCCTGTTTCAGTCAATTACTATCATCCTGACTGTCTGTCCATTCTGTTAAACTATCAATGTCCTGTTTCAGTCAATTACTATCATCCTGACTGTCTGTCTATTCTGCTAAACTATCAATGTCCTGTTTCAGTCAATTACTATCATCCTGATCCTCTGTCCATTCCGCTAAACTATCAATGTCCTGTTTCAGTCAATTACTATCATCCTGACTGTCTGTCCATTCTGCTAAACTATCCATGTCCTGTTTCAGTCAATTACTATCATCCTGACTGTCTGTCCATTCTGCTAAACTATCAATGTCCTGTTTCAGTCAATTACTATCATCCTGACTGTCTGTCCATTCTGCTAACCTATCAATGTCCTGTTTCAGTCAATTACTATCATCCTGACAGTCTGTCCATTCTGCTAAACTATCAATGTCCTGTTTCAGTCAATTACTATCATCCTGACTGTCTGTCAATTCTGCTAAACTATCAATGTCCTGTTTCAGTCAATTACTATCATCCTGATCCTCTGTATATTCTGCTAAACTATCAATGTCCTGTTTCAGTCAATTACTATCATCCTGACTGTCTGTCCATTCTGCTACACTATCAATGTCCTGTTTCAGTCAATTATTATCATCCTCACTGTCTGTCCATTCTGCTAAACTATCAATGTCCTGTTGCAGTCAATTACTATCATCCTGACTGTCTGTCCATTCTGCTAACCTATCAATGTCCTGTTTCAGTCAATTACAATCATGCTGACTGTCTGTCCATTTTGCTAAACTATCAATGTCCTGTTTCAGTCAATTACTATCATCCTGACTGTCTGTCCATTCTGCTAAACTATCAATGTCCTGTTTCAGTCAATTACTATCATCCTGACTCTCTCTCCATTCTGCTAAACTATCAATGTCCTGTTTCAGTCAATTATTTTCATCCTGATTCTCTGTCCATTCTGCTAAACTATCAATGTCCTGTTTCAGTCAATTACTATCATCCTGACTGTCTGTCCATTCTGCTAAACTATCCATGTCCTGTTTCAGTCAATTACTGTCATCCTGACTGTCTGTCCATTCTGCTAACCTATCAATGTCCTGTTTCAGTCAATTACTATCATGCTGACTGTCTGTCCATTCTGCTAAACTATCCATGTCCTGTTTCAGTGAATTACTATCATCCTGACTGTCTGTCCATTCTGCTAAACTATCAATGTCCTGTTTCAGTCAATTACTATCATCCTGACTCTCTGTCCATTCTGCTGAACTATCCATGTCCTGTTTCAGTCAATTATTATCATCCTGACTCTCTGTCCATTCTGCTAAACTATCCATGTCCTGTTTCAGTCAATTATTATCATCCTGACTCTCTGTCCATTCTGCTAAACTATCAATGTCCTGTTTCAGTCAATTACTATCATCCTGACTGTCTGTCCATTCTGCTAACCTATCAATGTCCTGTTTCAGTCAATTACTATCATCCTGACTGTCTGTCTATTCTGCGAAACTATCCATGTCCTGTTTCAGTCAATTACTATCATCCTGACTGTCTATCCATTCTGCTAAACTATCCATGTCCTGTTTCAGTCAATTACTATCATCCTGACTGTCTGTCCATTCTGCTAGACTATCAATGTCCTGTTTCAGTCAATTACTATCATCCTGACTGTCTGTCTATTCTGCGAAACTTTCCATGTCCTGTTTCAGTCATTTACGATCATCCTGACAGTCTGACCATTCAGCTAAACTATCAATGTCCTGTTTCAGTCAATTACTATCATCCTGACAGTCTGTCCATTCAGCTAAACTATCAATGTCCTGTTTCAGTCAATTACTATCATCCTGACTGTCTGTCCATTCTGCTAAACTATCCATGTCCTGTTTCAGTCAATTACTATCATCCTGACTGTCTGTCCATTCTGCTAAACTATCCATGTCCTGTTTCAGTCCATTACTATCATCCTGACTCTCTGTCCATTCTGCTAAACTATCAATGTCCTGTTTCAGTCAATTACTATCATCCTGACTCTCTGTCCATTCTGCTGAACTATCCATGTCCTGTTTCAGTCAATTATTATCATCCTGACTCTCTGTCCATTCTGCTAAACTATCAATGTCCTGTTTCAGTCAATTACTGTGATCCTGACTCTCCGTCCATTCTGCTAAACTATCAATGTCCTGTTTCAGTCAATTACTATCATCCTGACTGTCTGTCCATTCTGCTAACCTATCAATGTCCTGTTTCAGTCAATTACTATCATCCTGACTGTCTGTCCATTCTGCTAAACTATCAATGTCCTCTTTCAGTCAATTACTATCATCCTGACTGTCTGTCCATTCTGCTAACCTATCAATGTCCTGTTTCAGTCATTTACTATCATCCTGATCCTCTGTCCATTCTGCTAAACTATCAATGTCCTGTTTCAGTCAATTACTATCATCCTGACTGTCTGTCCATTCTGCTAACCTATCAATGTCCTGTTTCAGTCAATTACTATCATCCTGACTGTCTGTCCATTCTGCTAACCTATCAATGTCCTGTTTCAGTCAATTACTATCATCCTGACTGTCTGTCTATTCTGCGAAACTATCCATGTCCTGTTTCAGTCAATTACTATCATCCTGACTGTCTATCCATTCTGCTAAACTATCCATGTCCTGTTTCAGTCAATTACTATCATCCTGACTGTCTGTCCATTCTGCTAGACTATCAATGTCCTGTTTCAGTCAATTACTATCATCCTGACTGTCTGTCTATTCTGCGAAACTATCCATGTCCTGTTTCAGTCAATTACTATTATCCTGACTCTCTGTCCATTCAGCTAAACTATCAATGTCCTGTTTCAGTCAATTACTGTCATCCTGACTGTCTGTCCATTCTGCTAACCTATCAATGTCCTGTTTCAGTCAATTACTATCATCCTGATCCTCTGTCCATTCTGCTAAACTATCAATGTCCTGTTTCAGTCAATTACTATCATCCTGATCCTCTGTCCATTCTGCTAAACTATCAATGTCCTGTTTCAGTCAATTACTATCATCCTGATCCTCTGTCCATTCTGCTAAACTATCAATGTCCTGTTTCAGTCAATTACTATCATCCTGATCCTCTGTCCATTCTGCTAAACTATCAATGTCCTGTTTCAGTCAATTACTATCAACCTGACTGTCTGTCCATTCTGCTAACCTATCAATGTCCTGTTTCAGTCAATTCCCATCATCCTGACTGTCTGTCCATTCTGCTAACCTATCAATGTCCTGTTTCAGTCAATTACTATCATCCTGACTGTCTGTCTATTCTGCGAAACTATCCATGTCCTGTTTCAGTCAATTACTATCATCCTGACTGTCTATCCATTCTGCTAAACTATCCATGTCCTGTTTCAGTCAATTACTATCATCCTGACTGTCTGTCCATTCTGCTAAACTATCAATGTCCTGTTTCAGTCAATTACTATTATCCTGACTGTCTGTCTATTCTGCGAAACTTTCCATGTCCTGTTTCAGTCATTTACGATCATCCTGACAGT
Organism: Heterodontus francisci; assembly: GCF_036365525.1. Classification (NCBI taxonomy): domain Eukaryota; kingdom Metazoa; phylum Chordata; class Chondrichthyes; order Heterodontiformes; family Heterodontidae; genus Heterodontus; species Heterodontus francisci. The sequence continues at coordinate 68,316,884 of NC_090398.1, read as the reverse complement.
CTGTCCATTCAGCTAAACTATCAATGTCCTGTTTCAGTCAATTACTATCATCCTGACAGTCCGTCCATTCAGCTAAACTATCAATGTCCTGTTTCAGTCAATTACTATCATCCTGACTGTCTGTCCATTCTGCTAAACTATCCATGTCCTGTTTCAGTCAATTACTATCATCCTGACTGTCTGTCCATTCTGCTAAACTATCAATGTCCTGTTTCAGTCAATTACTATCTTCCTGACTGTCTGCCTATTCTGCTAAACTATCAATGTCCTGTTTCAGTCAATTACTATCATCCTGTTCCTCTGTCCATTCTGCTAAACTATCAATGTCCTGTTTAGTCAATTATTTTCATCCTGACTCTCTGTCCATTCTGCTAAATTATCAATGTCCTGTTTCAGGCAGTTACTATCATCCTGACTCTCTGTCCATTCTGCTAAATTATCAATGTCCTGTTTCAGTCAATTACTATCATCCTGACTCTCTGTCCATTCTGCTAAATTATCAATGTCCTATTTCAGTCAATTACTATCATCCTGACTGTCTGTCCATTCTGCTAAACTATCAATGTCCTGTTTCAGTCAATTGCTATCATCCTGACTCTCTGTCCATTCTGCTAAACTATCAATGTCCTGTTTCAGTCAATTATTTTCATCCTGACTCTCTGTCCATTCTGCTAAACTATCAATGTCCTGTTTCAGTCAATTACTATCATCCTGACTGTCTGTCCATTCTGCGAAACTATCCATGTCCTGTTTCAGTCAATTACTGTCATCCTGACTGTCTGTCCATTCTGCTAACCTATCAATGTCCTGTTTCAGTCAATTACTATCATCCTGACTGTCTGTCCATTCTGCTAAACTATCCATGTCCTGTTTCAGTCAATTACTATCATCCTGACTGTCTGTCCATTCTGCTAAACTATCAATGTCCTGTTTCAGTCAATTACTATCATCCTGACTGTCTGTCCATTCTGCTAAACTATCAACGTCCTCTTTCAGTCAATTACTATCACCCTGACTGTCTGTCCATTCTGCTAAACTGTCTATGTCGCGTTTCAGGCAATTACTATCATCCTGACTGTCTGTCCATTCAGCTAAATTATCAATGTCCTGTTTCAGTCAATTACTGTCATCCTGACTGTCTGTCCATTCTGCTAACCTTTCAATGTCCTGTTTCAGTCATTTACTATCATCCTGATCCTCTGTCCATTCTGCTAAACTATCAATGTCCTGTTTCAGTCAATTACTATCATCCTGACTGTCTGTCCATTCTGCTAACCTATCAATGTCCTGTTTCAGTCAATTACTATCATCCTGACTGTCTGTCCATTCTGCTAAACTATCAATGTCCTGTTTCAGTCAATTACTATCATCCTGACTGTCTGTCTATTCTGCGAAACTATCCATGTCCTGTTTCAGTCAATTACTATCATCCTGACTGTCTATCCATTCTGCTAAACTATCCATGTCCTGTTTCAGTCAATTACTATCATCCTGACTGTCTGTCCATTCTGCTAAACTATCAATGTCCTGTTTCAGTCAATTACTATCATCCTGACTGTCTGTCTATTCTGCGAAACTTTCCATGTCCTGTTTCAGTCATTTACGATCATCCTGACAGTCTGTCCATTCAGCTAAACTATCAATGTCCTGTTTCAGTCAATTACTATCATCCTGACTGTCTGTCCATTCAGCTAAACTATCAATGTCCTGTTTCAGTCAATTACTATCATCCTGACTGTCTGTCCATTCTGCTAAACTATCCATGTCCTGTTTCAGTCAATTACTATCATCCTGACTGTCTGTCCATTCTGCTAAATTATCAATGTCCTGTTTCAGTCAATTACTATCATCCTGACTGTCTGTCCATTCTGCTAAACTATCAATGTCCTGTTTCAGTCAATTACTATCATCCTGACTATCTGTCCATTCTGCTAAACTATCAATGTCCTGTTTCAGTCAATTACTATCATCCTGACTGTGTGTCCATTCTGCTAACCTATCAATGTCCTGTTTCAGTCAATTACTATCATCCTGACAGTCTGTCCATTCTGCTAAACTATCAATGTCCTGTTTCAGTCAATTACTATCATCCTGACTGTCTGTCCATTCAGCTAAACTATCAATGTCCTGTTTCAGTCAATTACTATCATCCTGACTGTCTGTCCATTCTGCTAAACTATCCATGTCCTGTTTCAGTCAATTACTATCATCCTGACTGTCTGTCCATTCTGCTAAATTATCAATGTCCTGTTTCAGTCAATTACTATCATCCTGACTGTCTGTCCATTCTGCTAAACTATCAATGTCCTGTTTCAGTCAATTACTATCATCCTGACTGTCTGTCTATTCTGCTAAACTATCAATGTCCTGTTTCAGTCAATTACTATCATCCTGATCCTCTGTCCATTCCGCTAAACTATCAATGTCCTGTTTCAGTCAATTACTATCATCCTGACTGTCTGTCCATTCTGCTAAACTATCAATGTCCTGTTTCAGTCAATTACTATCATCCTGACTGTCTGTCCATTCTGCTAACCTATCAATGTCCTGTTTCAGTCAATTACTATCATCCTGACAGTCTGTCCATTCTGCTAAACTATCAATGTCCTGTTTCAGTCAATTACTATCATCCTGACTGTCTGTCCATTCTGCTAAACTATCAATGTCCTGTTTCAGTCAATTACTATCATCCTGATCCTCTGTATATTCTGCTAAACTATCAATGTCCTGTTTCAGTCAATTACTATCATCCTGACTGTCTGTCCATTCTGCTACACTATCAATGTCCTGTTTCAGTCAATTATTATCATCCTCACTGTCTGTCCATTCTGCTAAACTATCAATGTCCTGTTGCAGTCAATTACTATCATCCTGACTGTCTGTCCATTCTGCTAACCTATCAATGTCCTGTTTCAGTCAATTACAATCATGCTGACTGTCTGTCCATTTTGCTAAACTATCAATGTCCTGTTTCAGTCAATTACTATCATCCTGACTGTCTGTCTATTCTGCTAAACTATCAATGTCCTGTTTCAGTCAATTACTATCATCCTGGCTCTCTGTCCATTCTGCTAAACTATCAATGTCCTGTTTCAGTCAATTATTTTCATCCTGATTCTCTGTCCATTCTGCTAAACTATCAATGTCCTGTTTCAGTCAATTACTATCATCCTGACTGTCTGTCCATTCTGCTAAACTATCCATGTCCTGTTTCAGTCAATTACTGTCATCCTGACTGTCTGTCCATTCTGCTAACCTATCAATGTCCTGTTTCAGTCAATTACTATCATGCTGACTGTCTGTCCATTCTGCTAAACTATCTATGTCATGTTTCAGTGAATTACTATCATCCTGACTGTCTGTCCATTCTGCTAAACTATCAATGTCCTGTTTCAGTCAATTACTATCATCCTGACTCGCTGTCCATTCTGCTGAACTATCCATGTCCTGTTTCAGTCAATTATTATCATCCTGACTCTCTGTCCATTCTGCTAAACTATCCATGTCCTGTTTCAGTCAATTATTATCATCCTGACTCTCTGTCCATTCTGCTAAACTATCAATGTCCTGTTTCAGTCAATTACTATCATCCTGATCCTCTGTCCATTCTGCTAAACTATCAATGTCCTGTTTCAGTCAATTACTATCATCCTGACTGTCTGTCCATTCTGCTAACCTATCAATGTCCTGTTTCAGTCAATTACTATCATCCTGACTGTCTGTCTATTCTGCGAAACTATCCATGTCCTGTTTCAGTCAATTACTATCATCCTGACTGTCTATCCATTCTGCTAAACTATCCATGTCCTGTTTCAGTCAATTACTATCATCCTGACTGTCTGTCCATTCTGCTAGACTATCAATGTCCTGTTTCAGTCAATTACTATCATCCTGACTGTCTGTCTATTCTGCGAAACTTTCCATGTCCTGTTTCAGTCATTTACGATCATCCTGACAGTCTGACCATTCAGCTAAACTATCAATGTCCTGTTTCAGTCAATTACTATCATCCTGACAGTCTGTCCATTCAGCTAAACTATCAATGTCCTGTTTCAGTCAATTACTATCATCCTGAATGTCTGTCCATTCTGCTAAACTATCCATGTCCTGTTTCAGTCAATTACTATCATCCTGACTGTCTGTCCATTCTGCTAAACTATCCATGTCCTGTTTCAGTCCATTACTATCATCCTGACTGTCTGTCCATTCTGCTAAATTATCAATGTCCTGTTTCAGTCCATTACTATCATCCTGACTCTCTGTCCATTCTGCTAAACTATCAATGTCCTGTTTCAGTCAATTACTATCATCCTGACTGTCGATCCATTCTGCTAAATTATCAATGTCCTGTTTCAGTCAATTACTATCATCCTGATCCTCTGTCCATTATAATTATCTCTGTCCTGTTTCAGTCAATTACTATCATCCTGATCCTCTGTCCATTCTGATTATCAATGTCCTGTTTCAGTCAATTACTATCATCCTGATCCTCCGTCCATTCTAATTATCTCTGTCCTATTTCAGTCAATTACTATCATCCTGATCCTCTGTCCATTCTAATTATCTATGTCCTGTTTCAGTCAATTACTATCATCCTGATCCTCTTTCCATTCGAATTATCTATGTCCTGTTTCAGTCAATTACTGTCATCCTGATCCTCTGTCCATTCTGATTATCAAAGTCCTGTTTCAGTCAATTACTATCATCCTGATCCTCTGTCCATTCTAATTATCTATGTCCTGTTTCAGTCAATTACTATCATCCTGATCCTCTGTCCATTCTGATTATCAATGTCCTGTTTCAGTCAATTACTTTCATCCTGATCCTTTGTCCATTCTAATTATCTATGTCCTGTTTCAGTCAATTACTATCATCCTGATCCTCTGTCCATTCTAATTATCTATGTCCTGTTTCAGTCAATTACTATCATCCTGATCCTCTGTCCATACTGATTATCAATGTCCTGTTTCATTCAATTACTATCATCCTGATCCTCTGTCCATTCTAATTGTCTATGTCCTGTTTCAGTCAATTTCTATCATCCTGATCCTCTGTCCATTCTGATTATCTATGTCCTGTTTCAGTCAATTACTATCATCCTGATCCTCTGTCCATTCTGGTTATCTATGTCCTGTTTCAGTCAATTACTATCATCCTGATCCTCTGTACATTCTGATTATCAATGTCCTGTTTCAGTCAATTACTATCATCCTGATCCTCTGTACATTCTAATTTTCTATGTCCTGTTTCAGTCAATTACTATCATCCTGATCCTCTGTCCATTCTAATTATCTGTGTCCTGTTTCAGTCAATTACTACAATCCTGATCCTCTGTCCATTCTAATTATCTGTGTCCTGTTTCAGTCAATTACTATCATTCTGATCCTCTGCCCATTCTAATTATCAATGTCCTGCTTCAGTCAATGACTATCATCCTGATCCTCTGTCCATTCTAATTATCTATGTCCTGTTTCAGTCAATTACTATCATCCTGATCCTCTGTCCATTCTGATTATCTATGTCCTGTTACAGTCAATTACTATCATCCTGATCCTCTGTCCATTCTAATTATCTATGTCCTGTTTCAGTCAATTACTACAATCCTGATCCTCTGTCCATTCTAATTATCTATGTCCTGTTTCAGTCAATTACTATCATCCTGATCCTCTGTCCATTCTGTTTATCTATGTCCTATTTCAGTCAATTACTATCATCCTGATCCTCTGTCCATTCTGATTATCTATGTCCTGTTTCAGTCAATTACTATCATCCTGATCCTCTGTCCATTCTAATTATCTATGTCCTGTTTCAGTCAATTACTATCATCCTGATCCTCTGTCTATTCTAATTATCTATGTCCTGTTTCAGTCAATTACTATCATCCTGATCCTTTGTCCATTCTAATTATCTATGTCCTGTTTCAGTCAATTACTATCATCCTGATCCTCTGTCCATTCTGATTATCTATGTCCTGTTACAGTCAATTACTATCATCCTGATCCTCTGTCCATTATAATTATCTATGTCCTGTTTCAGTCAATTACTATCATCCTGACTGTCTGTCCATTCTGCTAAATTATCCATGTCCTGTTTCAGTCAATTACTATCATCCTGTCTGTCTGTCCATTCTGCTAAACTATCCATGTCCTGTTTCAGTCATTTACTATCATCCTGACTGTCTGTCCATTCTGCTAAATTATCAATGTCCTGTTTCAGTCAATTACTATCATCCTGACTGTCTGACCATTCTGCTAAACTATCAATGTCCTGTTTCAGTCAATTACTATCATCCTGACAGTCTGTCTATTCTGCTAAACTATCAATGTCCTGTTTCAGTCAATTACTATCATCCTGACTGTCTGTCCATCTCTGCTAAACTATCAATGTCCTGTTTCAGTCAATTACTATCATCCCGATCCTCTGTCCATTCTGCTAAACTATCAATGTCCTGTTTCAGTCAATTACTATCATCCTGACATTCTGTCCATTCTGCTAAACTATCCATGTCCTGTTTCAGTCAATTACTATCATCCTGACTGTCTGTCCATTCTGTTAAACTATCAATGTCCTGTTTCAGTCAATTACTATCATCCTGACTGTCTGTCCATTCTGCTAAACTATCAATGTCCTGTTTCAGTCAATTACTATCATCCTGACTTTCTGTCCATTCTGCTAAACTATCAATGTCCTGTTTCAGTCAATTACTATCATCCTGATCCTCTGTCTATTCTGCTAAACTATCAATGTCCTGTTTCAGTCAATTACTATCATCCTGACTGTCTGTCCATTCTGCTAAACTATCAATGTCCTGTTTCAGTCAATTACTATCATCCTGACTGTCTGTCCATTCTGCTACACTATCAATGCCCTGTTTCAGTCAATTATTATCATCCTCACTGTCTGTCCATTCTGCTAAACTATCAATGTCCTGTTGCAGTCAATTACTATCATCCTGACTGTCTGTCCATTCTGCTAACCTATCAATGTCCTGTTTCAGTCAATTACTATCATGCTGACTGTCTGTCCATTCTGCTAAACTATCCATGTCCTGTTTCAGTCAATTACTATCATCCTGACTGTCTGTCCATTCTGCGAAACTATCAATGTCCTGTTTCAGTCTATTACTATCATCCTGACTCTCTGTCCATTCTGCTGAACTATCCATGTCCTGTGTCAGTCAATTATTTTCATCCTGACTCTCTGTCCATTCTGCTAAACTATCAATGTCCTGTTTCAGTCAATTACTGTCATCCTGACTGTCTGTCCATTCTGCTAAACTATCCATGTCCTGTTTCAGTCAATTACTATCATCCTGACTGTCTGTCCATTCTGCTAAACTATCAATGTCCTGTTTCAGTCAATTACTATCATGCTGACTGTCTGTCCATTCTGCGAAACTATCCATGTCCTGTTTCAGTCAATTACTATCATCCTGACTGCCTGTCCATTCTGCTAACCTATCAATGTCCTGTTTCAGGCAATTACTATCATCCTGACTCTCTGTCCATTCTGCTAAACTATCCATGTCCTGTTTCAGTCAATTATAATCATCCTGACTCTCTGTCCATTCTGCTAAACTTTCAATGTCCTGTTTCAGTCAATTACTATCATCCTGACTCTCTGTCCATTCTGCTAAACTATCAATGTCCTGTTTCAGTCAATTACTATCATCCTGACTGTCTGTCCATTCTGCTAAACTATCAATATCCTGTTTCAGTCAATTACTATCTTCCTGACTGTCTGTCCATTCTGCTAAACTATCTATGTCCCGTTTCAGTCAATTACTATCATCCTGATCCTCTGTCCATTCTGCTAAACTATCAATGTCCTGTTTCAGTCAATTACTATCATCCTGACTGTCTGTCCATTCTGCTAAACTATCAATGTCCTGTTTCAGTCAATTACTATCATCCTGACTGTCTGTCCATTCTGCTAACCTATCAATGTCCTGTTTCAGTCAATTACCATCATCCTGACTGTCTATCCATTCTGCTAAACTATCCATGTCCTGTTTCAGTCAATCACTATCATCCTGACTGTCTGTCCATTCTGCTAAATTATCAATGTCCTGTTTCAGTCAATTACTATCATCCTGATCCTCTGTCCATTCTGCTAAACTATCAATGTCCTGTTTCAGTCAATTACTATCATCCTGACTGTCTGTCCATTCTGCTAAACTGTCAATGTCCTGTTTCAGTCAATTACTATCATCCTGACCGTCTGTCCATTCTGCTAAACTATCAATGTCCTGTTTCAGTCAATTACTATCATCCTGACTGTCTGTCTATTCTGCGAAACATTCCATGTCCTGTTTCAGTCAATTACTATCATCCTGACTGTCTGTCCATTCTGCTAAACCATCCATGTCCTGTTTCAGTCAATTACTATCATCCTGACTGTCTGTCCATTCTGCTAAACTATCAATGTCCTGTTTCAGTCATTTACGATCATCCTGACAGTCTGTCCATTCAGCTAAACTATCAATGTCCTGTTTCAGTCAATTACTATCATCCTGACAGTCTGTCCATTCAGCGAAACTATCAATGTCCTGTTTCAGTCAATTACTATCATCCTGACTGTCTGTCCATTCTGCTAAACTATCCATGTCCTGTATCAGTCAATTACTATCATCCTGACTCTCTGTCCATTCTGCTAAACTATCAATGTCCAGTTTCAGTCAATTACTATCATCCTGACTGCCTGTCCATTCTGCTAACCTATCAATGTCCTGTTTCAGGCAATTACTATCATCCTGACTCTCTGTCCATTCTGCTAAACTATCCATGTCCTGTTTCAGTCAATTATTATCATCCTGACTCTCTGTCCATTCTGCTAAACTTTCAATGTCCTGTTTCAGTCAATTACTATCATCCTGACTCTCTGTCCATTCTGCTAAACTATCAATGTCCTGTTTCAGTCAATTACTATCATCCTGACTGTCTGTCCATTCTGCTAAACTATCAATGTCCTGTTTCAGTCAATTACTATCTTCCTGACTGTCTGTCCATTCTGCTAAACTATCTATGTCCCGTTTCAGTCAATTACTATCATCCTGACTGTCTGTCCATTCTGCTAAATTATCAATGTCCTGTTTCAGTCAATTACTATAATCCTGACTGTCTGTCCATTCTGCTAACCTATAAATGTCCTGTTTCATTCATTTACTATCATCCTGATCCTCTGTCCATTCTGCTAAACTATCAATGTCCTGTTTCAGTCAATTACTATCATCCTGACTGTCTGTCCATTCTGCTAACCTATCAATGTCCTGTTTCAGTCAATTACTATCATCCTGACTGTCTGTCCATTCTGCTAACCTATCAATGTCCTGTTTCAGTCAATTACCATCATCCTGACTGTCTATCCATTCTGCTAAACTATCCATGTCCTGTTTCAGTCAATCACTATCATCCTGACTGTCTGTCCATTCTGCTAAATTATCAATGTCCTGTTTCAGTCAATTACTATCATCCTGACTGTCTGTCCATTCTGCTAAACTGTCAATGTCCTGTTTCAGTCAATTACTATCATCCTGACCGTCTGTCCATTCTGCTAAACTATCAATGTCCTGTTTCAGTCAATTACTATCATCCTGACTGTCTGTCCATTCTGCTAAACTATCAATGTCCTGTTTCAGTCAACTATTATCATCCTGACTGTCTGTCCATTCTGCTAAACTGTCAATGTCCTGTTTCAGTCAATTACTACCATCCTGACTGTCTGTCCATTCTGCTAAACTATCAATGTCTTGTTTCAGTCAATTACTATCATCCTGACTGTCTGTCTATTCTGCGAAACATTCCATGTCCTGTTTCAGTCATTTACGATCATCCTGACAGTCTGTCCATTCAGCTAAACTATCAATGTCCTGTTTCAGTCAATTACTATCATCCTGACAGTCTGTCCATTCAGCGAAACTATCAATGTCCTGTTTCAGTCAATTACTATCATCCTGACTGTCTGTCCATTCTGCTAAACTATCAATGTCCTGTTTCAGTCAATTACTATCATCCTGACTGTCTGTCCATTCTGCTAAACTATCCATGTCCTGTTTCAGTCAATTACTATCATCCTGACTGTCTGTCCATTCTGCTAAACTATCCATGTCCTGTATCAGTCAATTACTATCATCCTGACTGTCTGTCCATTCTGCGAAACTATCCATGTCCTGTTTCATTCAATTACTATCATCCTGACTGTCTATCCATTCTGCTAAACTATCCATGTCCTGTTTCAGTCAATCACTATCATCCTGACTGTCTGTCCATTCTGCTAAATTATCAATGTCCTGTTTCAGTCAATTACTATCATCCTGACTGTCTGTCTATTCTGCGAAACATTCCATGTCCTGTTTCAGTCAATTACTATCATCCTGACTGTCTGGCCATTCTGCTAAACCATCCATGTCCTGTTTCAGTCAATTACTATCATCCTGACTGTCTGTCCATTCTGCTAAACTATCAATGTCCTGTTTCAGTCATTTACGATCATCCTGACAGTCTGTCCATTCAGCTAAACTATCAATGTCCTGTTTCAGTCAATTGCTATCATCCTGACAGTCTGTCCATTCAGCGAAACTATCAATGTCCTGTTTCAGTCAATTACTATCATCCTGACTGTCTGTCCATTCTGCTAAACTATCCATGTCCTGTATCAGTCAATTACTATCATCCTGACTCTCTGTCCATTCTGCTAAACTATCAATGTCCAGTTTCAGTCAATTACTATCATCCTGACTGTCTGTCCATTCTGCTAAACTATCAATGTCTTGTTTCAGTCAATTACTATCATCCTGACTGTCTATCCACTCTGCTAAATTATCAATGTCCTGTTTCAGTCAATTACTATCATCCTGATCCTCTGTCCATTCTGATTATCAATGTCCTGTTTCAGTCAATTACTATCATCCTGATCCTCTGTCCATTCTGCTAAACTATCAATGTCCTGTTTCAGTCAATTACTATCATCCTGACTGTCTGTCCATTCTGCTAACCTATCAATGTCCTGTTTCAGTCAATTACTATCATCCTGACTGTCTGTCCATTCTGCTAACCTATCAATGTCCTGTTTCAGTCAATTACCATCATCCTGACTGTCTGTCTATTCTGCGAAACTATCCATGTCCTGTTTCATTCAATTACTATCATCCTGACTGTCTGTCCATTCTGCTAAACCATCCATGTCCTGTTTCAGTCAATTACTATCATCCTGACTGTCTGTCCATTCTGCTAAACTATCAATGTCCTGTTTCAGTCATTTACGATCATCCTGACAGTCTGTCCATTCAGCTAAACTATCAATGTCCTGTTTCAGTCAATTACTATCATCCTGACAGTCTGTCCATTCAGCGAAACTATCAATGTCCTGTTTCAGTCAATTACTATCATCCTGACTGTCTGTCCATTCTGCTAAACTATCCATGTCCTGTATCAGTCAATTACTATCATCCTGACTCTCTGTCCATTCTGCTAAACTATCAATGTCCAGTTTCAGTCAATTACTATCATCCTGACTGCCTGTCCATTCTGCTAACCTATCAATGTCCTGTTTCAGGCAATTACTATCATCCTGACTCTCTGTCCATTCTGCTAAACTATCCATGTCCTGTTTCAGTCAATTATTATCATCCTGACTCTCTGTCCATTCTGCTAAACTTTCAATGTCCTGTTTCAGTCAATTACTATCATCCTGACTCTCTGTCCATTCTGCTAAACTATCAATGTCCTGTTTCAGTCAATTACTATCATCCTGACTGTCTGTCCATTCTGCTAAACTATCAATGTCCTGTTTCAGTCAATTACTATCTTCCTGACTGTCTGTCCATTCTGCTAAACTATCTATGTCCCGTTTCAGTCAATTACTATCATCCTGACTGTCTGTCCATTCTGCTAAATTATCAATGTCCTGTTTCAGTCAATTACTATAATCCTGACTGTCTGTCCATTCTGCTAACCTATAAATGTCCTGTTTCATTCATTTACTATCATCCTGATCCTCTGTCCATTCTGCTAAACTATCAATGTCCTGTTTCAGTCAATTACTATCATCCTGACTGTCTGTCCATTCTGCTAACCTATCAATGTCCTGTTTCAGTCAATTACTATCATCCTGACTGTCTGTCCATTCTGCTAACCTATCAATGTCCTGTTTCAGTCAATTACCATCATCCTGACTGTCTATCCATTCTGCTAAACTATCCATGTCCTGTTTCAGTCAATCACTATCATCCTGACTGTCTGTCCATTCTGCTAAATTATCAATGTCCTGTTTCAGTCAATTACTATCATCCTGACTGTCTGTCCATTCTGCTAAACTGTCAATGTCCTGTTTCAGTCAATTACTATCATCCTGACCGTCTGTCCATTCTGCTAAACTATCAATGTCCTGTTTCAGTCAATTACTATCATCCTGACTGTCTGTCCATTCTGCTAAACTATCAATGTCCTGTTTCAGTCAACTATTATCATCCTGACTGTCTGTCCATTCTGCTAAACTGTCAATGTCCTGTTTCAGTCAATTACTACCATCCTGACTGTCTGTCCATTCTGCTAAACTATCAATGTCTTGTTTCAGTCAATTACTATCATCCTGACTGTCTGTCTATTCTGCGAAACATTCCATGTCCTGTTTCAGTCATTTACGATCATCCTGACAGTCTGTCCATTCAGCTAAACTATCAATGTCCTGTTTCAGTCAATTACTATCATCCTGACAGTCTGTCCATTCAGCGAAACTATCAATGTCCTGTTTCAGTCAATTACTATCATCCTGACTGTCTGTCCATTCTGCTAAACTATCAATGTCCTGTTTCAGTCAATTACTATCATCCTGACTGTCTGTCCATTCTGCTAAACTATCCATGTCCTGTTTCAGTCAATTACTATCATCCTGACTGTCTGTCCATTCTGCTAAACTATCCATGTCCTGTATCAGTCAATTACTATCATCCTGACTGTCTGTCCATTCTGCGAAACTATCCATGTCCTGTTTCATTCAATTACTATCATCCGGACTGTCTATCCATTCTGCTAAACTATCCATGTCCTGTTTCAGTCAATCACTATCATCCTGACTGTCTGTCCATTCTGCTAAATTATCAATGTCCTGTTTCAGTCAATTACTATCATCCTGACTGTCTGTCTATTCTGCGAAACATTCCATGTCCTGTTTCAGTCAATTACTATCATCCTGACTGTCTGGCCATTCTGCTAAACCATCCATGTCCTGTTTCAGTCAATTACTATCATCCTGACTGTCTGTCCATTCTGCTAAACTATCAATGTCCTGTTTCAGTCATTTACGATCATCCTGACAGTCTGTCCATTCAGCGAAACTATCAATGTCCTGTTTCAGTCAATTACTATCATCCTGACTGTCTGTCCATTCTGCTAAACTATCCATGTCCTGTATCAGTCAATTACTATCATCCTGACTCTCTGTCCATTCTGCTAAACTATCAATGTCCAGTTTCAGTCAATTACTATCATCCTGACTGTCTGTCCATTCTGCTAAACTATCAATGTCTTGTTTCAGTCAATTACTATCATCCTGACTGTCTATCCACTCTGCTAAATTATCAATGTCCTGTTTCAGTCAATTACTATCATCCTGACTGTCTGTCCATTCTGATTATCAATGTCCTGTTTCAGTCAATTACTATCATCCTGATCCTCTGTCCATTCTGCTAAACTATCAATGTCCTGTTTCAGTCAATTACTATCTTCCTGACTGTCTGTCCATTCTGCTAACCTATCAATGTCCTGTTTCAGTCAATTACTATCATCCTGACTGTCTGTCCATTCTGCTAACCTATCAATGTCCTGTTTCAGTCAATTACCATCATCCTGACTGTCTGTCTATTCTGCGAAACTATCCATGTCCTGTTTCATTCAATTACTATCATCCTGACTGTCTATCCATTCTGCTAAACTATCCATGTCCTGTTTCAGTCAATCACTATCATCCTGACTGTCTGTCCATTCTGCTAAACTATCAATGTCCTGTTTCAGTCAATTACTATCATCCTGACTGTCTGTCTATTCTGCGAAACTATCCACGTCCTGTTTCATTCAATTACTATCATCCTGACTGTCTATCCATTCTGCTAAACTATCCATGTCCTGTTTCAGTCAATCACTATCATCCTGACAGTCTCTCCATTCAGCGAAACTATCAATGTCCTGTTTCAGTCAATTACTATCATCCTGACTGTCTGTCCATTCTGCTAAACTATCCATGTCCTGTTTCAGTCAATTACTATCATCCTGACTGTCTGTCCATTCTGCCAAACTATCCATGTCCTGTATCAGTCAATTACTATCATCCTGACTCTCTGTCCATTCTGCTAAACTATCAATGTCCTGTTTCAGTCAATTACTATCATCCTGACTGTCTGTCCATTCTGCTAAACTATCAATGTCTTGTTTCAGTCAATTACTATCATCCTGACTGTCTATCCACTCTGCTAAATTATCAATGTCCTGTTTCAGTCAATTACTATCATCCTGACTGTCTGTCCATTCTGCTAAACTATCAATGTCCTGTTTCAGTCAATTACTATCATCCTGACTGTCTGTCCATTCTGCTAAACTATCTATGTCCCGTTTCAGTCAATTACTATCATCCTGACTGTCTGTCCATTCTGCTAAATTATCAATGTCCTGTTTCTGTCAATTACTATAATCCTGACTGTCTGTCCATTCTGCTAACCTATCAATGTCCTGTTTCATTCATTTACTATCATCCTGATCCTCTGTCCATTCTGCTAAACTATCTATGTCCTGTTTCAGTCAATTACTATCATCCTGATCCTCTGTCCATTCTGATTATCAATGTCCTGTTTCAGTCAATTACTTTCATCCTGATCCTTTGTCCATTCTAATTATCTATGTCCTGTTTCAGTCAATTACTATCATCCTGATCCTCTGTCCATTCTAATTATCTATGTCCTGTTTCAGTCAATTACTATCATCCTGATCCTCTGTCCATTCAGATTATCTATGTCCTGTTTCAGTCAATTACTATCATCCTGATCCTCTGTCCATTCTGATTATCTATGTCCTGTTTCAGTCAATTACTATCATCCTGAACCTCTGTCCATACTGATTATCAATGTCCTGTTTCAGTCAATTACTATCATCTTGATCCTCTGTCCATTCTAATTGTCTATGTCCTGTTTCAGTCAATTTCGATCATCCTGATCCTCTGTCCATTCTAATTATCTATGTCCTGTTTCAGTCAATTACTATCATCCTGATCCTCTGTCCATTCTAATTATCTGTGTCCTGTTTCAGTCAATTAGTACAATCCTGATTCTCTGTCCATTCTAATTATCTATGTCCTGTTTCAGTCAATTACTATCATCCTGATCCTCTGTCCATTCTAATTATCTGTGTCCTGTTTCAGTCAATTACTACAATCCTGATCCTCTGTCCATTCTAATTATCAATGTCCTGCTTCAGTCAATTACTATCATCCTGATCCTCAGCCCATTCTAATTATCAATGTCCTTCTTCAGTCAATTACTATCATCCTGATCCTCTGTCCATTCTAATTATCTATGTCCTGTTTCAGTCAATTACTATCATCCTGATCCTCTGTCCATTCTGATTATCTATGTCCTGTTACAGTCAATTACTATCATCCTGATCCTCTGTCCATTCTAATTATCTATGTCCTGTTTCAGTCAATTACTACAATCCTGATCCTCTGTCCATTCTAATTATCTATGTCCTGTTTCAGTCAATTACTATCATCCTAATCCTCTGTCCATTCTGTTTATCTATGTCCTGTTTCAGTCAATTACTATCATCCTGATCCTCTGTCCATTCAAATTATCTATGTCCTGTTTCAGTCAATTGCTATCATCCTGATCCTCTGTCCATTCTAATTATCTATGTCCTGTTTCAGTCAATTACTATCATCCTGATCCTTTGTGCATTCTAATTATCGATGTCCTGTTTCAGTCAATTACTATCATCCTGATCCTTTGTCCATTCTAATTATCTATGTCATGTTTCAGTCAATTACTATCATCCTGATCCTCTGTCCATTCTGATTATCTATGTCCTGTTTCAGTCAATTACTATCATCCTGATCCTCTGTCCATTCTGCTAAACTATCCATGTCCTGTTTCAGTCAATTACTATCATCCTGACTGTCTGTCCATTCTGCTAAATTATCCATGTCCTGTTTCAGTCAATTACTATCATCCTGACTGTCTGTCCATTCTGCTAAACTATCCATGTCCTGTTTCAGTCATTTACTATCATCCTGACTGTCTGTCCATTCTGCTAAATTATCAATGTCCTGTTTCAGTCAATTACTATCATCCTGACTGTCTGTCCATTCTGCTAAACTATCAATGTCCTGTTTCAGTCAATTACTATCATCCTGATCCTCTGTCCATTCTGCTAAACTATCAATGTCCTGTTTCAGTCAATTACTATCATCCTGACTTTCTGTCCATTCTGCTAAACAATCCATGTCCTGTTTCAGTCAATTACTATCATCCTGACTGTCTGTCCATTCTGCTAAACTATCAATGTCCTGTTTCAGTCAATTACTATCATCCTGACTGTCTGTCCATTCTGCTATCCTATCAATGTCCTGTTTCAGTCAATTACCATCATCCTGACTGTCTATCCATTCTGCTAAACTATCAATGACCTGTTTCAGTCAATTACTATCATCCTGACTGTCTGTCCACTCTGCTAAACTGTCAATGTCCTGTTTCAGTCAATTACTATCATCCTGACTGTCTGTCCATTTTGCTAAACTATCAATGTCCTGTTTCATTCAATTACTATCATCCTGACTGTCTGTCCATTCTGGTAAACTGTCAATGTCCTGTTTCAGTCAATTACTATCATCCTGACTGTCTGTCCATTCTGCTAAACTATCAATGTCTTGTTTCAGTCAATTACTATCATCCTGACTGTCTGTCTATTCTGCGAAACATTCCATGTCCTGTTTCAGTCATTTACGATCATCCTGACAGTCTGTCCATTCAGCTAAACTATCAATGTCCTGTTTCAGTCAATTACTATCATCCTGACAGTCTGTCCATTCAGCGAAACTATCAATGTCCTGTTTCAGTCAATTACTATCATCCTGACTGTCTGTCCATTCTGCTAAACTATCAATGTCCTGTTTCAGTCAATTACTATCATCCTGACTGTCTGTCCATTCTGCTAAACTATCCATGTCCTGTTTCAGTCAATTACTATCATCCTGACTGTCTGTCCATTCTGCTAAACTATCCATGTCCTGTATCAGTCAATTACTATCATCCTGACTGTCTGTCCATTCTGCGAAACTATCCATGTCCTGTTTCATTCAATTACTATCATCCTGACTGTCTATCCATTCTGCTAAACTATCCATGTCCTGTTTCAGTCAATCACTATCATCCTGACTGTCTGTCCATTCTGCTAAATTATCAATGTCCTGTTTCAGTCAATTACTATCATCCTGACTGTCTGTCTATTCTGCGAAACATTCCATGTCCTGTTTCAGTCAATTACTATCATCCTGACTGTCTGTCCATTCTGCTAAACTATCAATGTCCTGTTTCAGCCATTTACGATCATCCTGACAGTCTGTCCATTCAGCTAAACTATCAATGTCCTGTTTCAGTCAATTACTATCATCCTGACAGTCTGTCCATTCAGCGAAACTATCAATGTCCTGTTTCAGTCAATTACTATCATCCTGACTGTCTGTCCATTCTGCTAAACTATCCATGTCCTGTATCAGTCAATTACTATCATCCTGACTCTCTGTCCATTCTGCTAAACTATCAATGTCTTGTTTCAGTCAATTACTATCATCCTGACTGTCTATCCACTCTGCTAAATTATCAATGTCCTGTTTCAGTCAATTACTATCATCCTGATCCTCTGTCCATTCTGATTATCAATGTCCTGTTTCAGTCAATTACTATCATCCTGATCCTCTGTCCATTCTGCTAAACTATCAATGTCCTGTTTCAGTCAATTACTATCATCCTGACTGTCTGTCCATTCTGCTAACCTATCAATGTCCTGTTTCAGTCAATTACTATCATCCTGACTGTCTGTCCGTTCTGCTAACCTATCAATGTCCTGTTTCAGTCAATTACCATCATCCTGACTGTCTGTCTATTCTGCGAAACTATCCATGTCCTGTTTCATTCAATTACTATCATCCTGACTGTCTATCCATTCTGCTAAACTATCCATGTCCTGTTTCAGTCAATCACTATCATCCTGACTGTCTGTCCATTCTGCTAAACTATCAATGTCCTGTTTCAGTCAATTACTATCATCCTGACTGTCTGTCTATTCTGCGAAACTATCCATGTCCTGTTTCAGTCAATTACTATCATCCTGACAGTCTGTCCATTCTGCTAAACTATCCATGTCCTGTTTCAGTCAATTACTATCATCCTGACTGTCTGTCCATTCTGCTAAACTATCCATGTCCTGTATCAGTCAATTACTATCATCCTGACTCTCTGTCCATTCTGCTAAACTATCAATGTCCTGTTTCAGTCAATTACTATCATCCTGACTGTCTGTCCATTCTGCTAAACTATCAATGTCTTGTTTCAGTCAATTACTATCATCCTGACTGTCTATCCACTCTGCTAAATTATCAATGTCCTGTTTCAGTCAATTACTATCATCCTGATCCTCTGTCCATTCTGATTATCAATGTCCTGTTTCAGTCAATTACTATCATCCTGACTGTCTGTCCATTCTGCTAAACTATCAATGTCCTGTTTCAGTCAATTACTATCATCCTGACTGTCTGTCCATTCTGCTAAACTATCTATGTCCCGTTTCAGTCAATTACTATCATCCTGACTGTCTGTCCATTCTGCTAAATTATCAATGTCCTGTTTCAGTCAATTACTATAATCCTGACTGTCTGTCCATTCTGCTAACCTATCAATGTCCTGTTTCACTCAATTACTATCATCCTGATCCTCTGTCCATTCTAATTATCTATGTCCTGTTTCAGTCAATTACTATCATCCTGATCCTCTGTCCATTCAGATTATCTATGTCCTGTTTCAGTCAATTACTATCATCCTGATCCTCTGTCCAGTCTGATTATCTATGTCCTGTTTCAGTCAATTACTATCATCCTGAACCTCTGTCCATACTGATTATCAATGTCCTGTTTCAGTCAATTACTATCATCCTGATCCACTGTCCATTCTAATTGTCTATGTCCTGTTTCAGTCAATTTCTATCATCCTGATCCTCTGTCCATTCTGATTGTCTATGTCCTGTTTCAGTCAATTTCTATCATCCTGATCCTCTGTCCATTCTGCTAAACTATCAATGTCCTGTTTCAGTCAATTATTTTCATCCTGACTCTCTGTCCATTCTGCTAAATTATCAATGTCCTGTTTCAGTCAGTTACTATCATCCTGACACACTGTCCATTCTGCTAAATTATCAATGTCCTGTTTCAGTCAATTACTATCATCCTGACTCTCTGTCCATTCTGCTAAATTATCAATGTCCTATTTCAGTCAATAACTATCATCCTGACTGTCTGTCCATTCTGCTAAACTATCAATGTCCTGTTTCAGTCAATTACTATCATCCTGACTCTCTGTCCATTCTGCTAAACTATCAATGTCCTGTTTCAGTCAATTATTTTCATCCTGACTCTCTGTCCATTCTGCTAAACTATCAATGTCCTGTTTCAGTCAATTACTATCATCCTGACTGTCTGTCCATTCTGCTAAACTATCCATGTCCTGTTTCAGTCAATTACTGTCATCCTGACTGCCTGTCCATTCTGCTAACCTATCAATGTCCTGTTTCAGTCAATTACCATCATCCTGACTGTCTGTCTATTCTGCGAAACTATCCATGTCCTGTTTCATTCAATTACTATCATCCTGACTGTCTATCCATTCTGCTAAACTATCCATGTCCTGTTTCAGTCAATCACTATCATGCTGACTGTCTGTCCATTCTGCTAAACTATCAATGTCCTGTTTCAGTCAATTACTATCATCCTGACTGTCTGTCTATTCTGCGAAACTATCCATGTCCTGTTTCATTCAATTACTATCATCCTGACTGTCTATCCATTCTGCTAAACTATCCATGTCCTGTTTCAGTCAATCACTATCATCCTGACAGTCTCTCCATTCAGCGAAACTATCAATGTCCTGTTTCAGTCAATTACTATCATCCTGACTGTCTGTCCATTCTGCTAAACTATCCATGTCCTTTTTCAGTCAATTACTATCATCCTGACTGTCTGTCCATTCTGCTAAACTATCCATGTCCTGTATCAGTCAATTACTATCATCCTGACTCTCTGTCCATTCTGCTAAACTATCAATGTCCTGTTTCAGTCAATTACTATCATCCTGACTGTCTGTCCATTCTGCTAAACTATCAATGTCTTGTTTCAGTCAATTACTATCATCCTGACTGTCTATCCACTCTGCTAAATTATCAATGTCCTGTTTCAGTCAATTACTATCATCCTGATCCTCTGTCCATTCTGATTATCAATGTCCTGTTTCAGTCAATTACTATCATCCTGACTGTCTGTCCATTCTGCTAAACTATCAATGTCCTGTTTCAGTCAATTACTATCATCCTGACTGTCTGTCCATTCTGCTAAACTATCTATGTCCCGTTTCAGTCAATTACTATCATCCTGACTGTCTGTCCATTCTGCTAAATTATCAATGTCCTGTTTCAGTCAATTACTATAATCCTGACTGTCTGTCCATTCTGCTAACCTATCAATGTCCTGTTTCATTCATTTACTATCATCCTGATCCTCTGTCCATTCTGGTAAACTATTTATGTCCTGTTTCACTCAATTACTATCATCCTGATCCTCTGTCCATTCTAATTATCTATGTCCTGTTTCAGTCAATTACTATCATCCTGATCCTCTGTCCATTCAGATTATCTATGTCCTGTTTCAGTCAATTACTATCATCCTGATCCTCTGTCCATTCTGATTATCTATGTCCTGTTTAAGTCAATTACTATCATCCTGAACCTCTGTCCATACTGATTATCAATGTCCTGTTTCAGTCAATTACTATCATCCTGATCCACTGTCCATTCTAATTGTCTATGTCCTGTTTCAGTCAATTTCTATCATCCTGATCCTCTGTCCATTCTGATTATCTATGTCCTGTTTCAGTCAATTACTATCATCTTGATCCTCTGTCCATTCTAATTGTCTATGTCCTGTTTCAGTCAATTTCTATCATCCTGATCCTCTGTCCATTCTAATTATCTATGTCCTGTTTCAGTCAATTACTATCATCCTGATCCTCTGTCCATTCTAATTATCTGTGTCCTGTTTCAGTCAATTAGTACAATCCTGATCCTCTGTCCATTCTAATTATCTATGTCCTGTTTCAGTCAATTACTATCATCCTGATCCTCTGTCCATTCTAACTATCTGTGTCCTGTTTCAGTCAATTACTACAATCCTGATCCTCTGTCCATTCTAATTATCAATGTCCTGCTTCAGTCAATTACTATCATCCTGATCCTCAGCCCATTCTAATTATCAATGTACTTCTTCAGTCAATTACTATCATCCTGATCCTCTGTCCATTCTAATTATCTATGTCCTGTTTCAGTCAATTACTATCATCCTGATCCTCTGTCCGTTCTGATTATCTATGTCCTGTTACAGTCAATTACTATCATCCTGATCCTCTGTCCATTCTAATTATCTATGTCCTGTTTCAGTCAATTACTACAATCCTGATCCTCTGTCCATTCTAATTATCTATGTCCTGTTTCAGTCAATTACTATCATCCTAATCCTCTGTCCATTCTCTTTATCTATGTCCTGTTTCAGTCAATTACTATCATCCTGATCCTCTGTCCATTCAAATTATCTATGTCCTGTTTCAGTCAATTGCTATCATCCTGATCCTCTGTCCATTCTAATTATCTATGTCCTGTTTCAGTCAATTACTATCATCCTGATCCTTTGTCCATTCTAATTATCTATGTCCTGTTTCAGTCAATTACTATCATCCTGATCCTCTGTCCATTCTGCTAAACTATTCATGTCCTGTTTCAGTCATTTACTATCATCCTGACTGTCTGTCCATTCTGCTAAATTATCAATGTCCTGTTTCAGTCAATTACTATCATCCTGACTGTCTGTCCATTCTGCTAAACTATAAATGTCCTGTTTCAGTCAATTACTATCATCCTGATCCTCTGTCCATTCTGCTAAACTATCAATGTCCTGTTTCAGTCAATTACTATCATCCTGACTTTCTGTCCATTCTGCTAAACAATCCATGTCCTGTTTCAGTCAATTACTATCATCCTGACTGTCTGTCCATTCTGCTAAACTATCAATGTCCTGTTTCAGTCAATTACTATCATCCTGACTGTCTGTCCATTCTGCTATCCTATCAATGTCCTGTTTCAGTCAATTACCATCATCCTGACTGTCTATCCATTCTGCTAAACTATCAATGACCTGTTTCAGTCAATTACTATCATCCTGACTGTCTGTCCACTCTGCTAAACTGTCAATGTCCTGTTTCAGTCAATTACTATCATCCTGACTGTCTGTCCATTTTGCTAAACTATCAATGTCCTGTTTCATTCAATTACTATCATCCTGACTGTCTGTCCATTCTGCTAAACTGTCAATGTCCTGTTTCAGTCAATTACTATCATCCTGACTGTCTGTCCATTCTGCTAAACTATCAATGTCTTGTTTCAGTCAATTACTATCATCCTGACTGTCTGTCTATTCTGCGAAACATTCCATGTCCTGTTTCAGTCATTTACGATCATCCTGACAGTCTGTCCATTCAGCTAAACTATCAATGTCCTGTTTCAGTCAATTACTATCATCCTGACAGTCTGTCCATTCAGCGAAACTATCAATGTCCTGTTTCAGTCAATTACTATCATCCTGACTGTATGTCCATTCTGCTAAACTATCAATGTCCTGTTTCAGTCAATTACTATCATCCTGACTGTCTGTCCATTCTGCTAAACTATCCATGTCCTGTTTCAGTCAATTACTATCATCCTGACTGTCTGTCCATTCTGCTAAACTATCCATGTCCTGTATCAGTCAATTACTATCATCCTGACTGTCTGTCCATTCTGCGAAACTATCCATGTCCTGTTTCATTCAATTACTATCATCCTGACTGTCTATCCATTCTGCTAAACTATCCATGTCCTGTTTCAGTCAATCACTATCATCCTGACTGTCTGTCCATTCTGCTAAATTATCAATGTCCTGTTTCAGTCAATTACTATCATCCTGACTGTCTGTCTATTCTGCGAAACATTCCATGTCCTGTTTCAGTCAATTACTATCATCCTGACTGTCTGTCCATTCTGCTAAACTATCAATGTCCTGTTTCATTCATTTACGATCATCCTGACAGTCTGTCCATTCAGCTAAACTATCAATGTCCTGTTTCAGTCAATTACTATCATCCTGACAGTCTGTCCATTCAGCGAAACTATCAATGTCCTGTTTCAGTCAATTACTATCATCCTGACTGTCTGTCCATTCTGCTAAACTATCCATGTCCTGTATCAGTCAATTACTATCATCCTGACTCTCTGTCCATTCTGCTAAACTATCAATGTCCTGTTTCAGTCAATTACTATCATCCTGACTGTCTGTCCATTCTGCTAAACTATCAATGTCTTGTTTCAGTCAATTACTATCATCCTGACTCTCTGTCCATTCTGCTAAATTATCAATGTCCTATTTCAGTCAATTACTATCATCCTGACTGTCTGTCCATTCTGCTAAACTATCAATGTCCTGTTTCAGTCAATTACTATCATCCTGACTCTCTGTCCATTCTGCTAAACTATCAATGTCCTGTTTCAGTCAATTATTTTCATCCTGACTCTCTGTCCATTCTGCTAAACTATCAATGTCCTGTTTCAGTCAATTACTATCATCCTGACTGTCTGTCCATTCTGCTAAACTATCCATGTCCTGTTTCAGTCAATTACTGTCATCCTGACTGCCTGTCCATTCTGCTAACCTATCAATGTCCTGTTTCAGTCAATTACCATCATCCTGACTGTCTGTCTATTCTGCGAAACTATCCATGTCCTGTTTCATTCAATTACTATCATCCTGACTGTCTATCCATTCTGCTAAACTATCCATGTCCTGTTTCAGTCAATCACTATCATCCTGACTGTCTGTCCATTCTGCTAAACTATCAATGTCCTGTTTCAGTCAATTACTATCATCCTGACTGTCTGTCTATTCTGCGAAACTATCCATGTCCTGTTTCATTCAATTACTATCATCCTGACTGTCTATCCATTCTGCTAAACTATCCATGTCCTGTTTCAGTCAATCACTATCATCCTGACAGTCTCTCCATTCAGCGAAACTATCAATGTCCTGTTTCAGTCAATTACTATCATCCTGACTGTCTGTCCATTCTGCTAAACTATCCATGTCCTGTTTCAGTCAATTACTATCATCCTGACTGTCTGTCCATTCTGCTAAACTATCCATGTCCTGTATCAGTCAATTACTATCATCCTGACTCTCTGTCCATTCTGCTAAACTATCAATGTCCTGTTTCAGTCAATTACTATCATCCTGACTGTCTGTCCATTCTGCTAAACTATCAATGTCCTGTTTCAGTCAATTACTATCATCCTGACTGTCTATCCACTCTGCTAAATTATCAATGTCCTGTTTCAGTCAATTACTATCATCCTGATCCTCTGTCCATTCTGATTATCAATGTCCTGTTTCAGTCAATTACTATCATCCTGACTGTCTGTCCATTCTGCTAAACTATCAATGTCCTGTTTCAGTCAATTACTATCATCCTGACTGTCTGTCCATTCTGCTAAACTATCTATGTCCCGTTTCAGTCAATTACTATCATCCTGACTGTCTGTCCATTCTGCTAAATTATCAATGTCCTGTTTCAGTCAATTACTATAATCCTGACTGTCTGTCCATTCTGCTAACCTATCAATGTCCTGTTTCATTCATTTACTATCATCCTGATCCTCTGTCCATTCTGGTAAACTATCTATGTCCTGTTTCACTCAATTACTATCATCCTGATCCTCTGTCCATTCTAATTATCTATGTCCTGTTTCAGTCAATTACTATCATCCTGATCCTCTGTCCATTCAGATTATCTATGTCCTGTTTCAGTCAATTACTATCATCCTGATCCTCTGTCCATTCTGATTATCTATGTCCTGTTTAAGTCAATTACTATCATCCTGAACCTCTGTCCATACTGATTATCAATGTCCTGTTTCAGTCAATTACTATCATCCTGATCCACAGTCCATTCTAATTGTCTATGTCCTGTTTCAGTCAATTTCTATCATCCTGATCCTCTGTCCATTCTGATTATCTATGTCCTGTTTCAGTCAATTACTATCATCTTGATCCTCTGTCCATTCTAATTGTCTATGTCGTGCTTCAGTCAATTTCTATCATCCTGATCCTCTGTCCATTCTAATTATCTATGTCCTGTTTCAGTCAATTACTATCATCCTGATCCTCTGTCCATTCTAATTATCTGTGTCCTGTTTCAGTCAATTAGTACAATCCTGATCCTCTGTCCATTCTAATTATCTATGTCCTGTTTCAGTCAATTACTATCATCCTGATCCTCTGTCCATTCTAACTATCTGTGTCCTGTTTCAGTCAATTACTACAATCCTGATCCTCTGTCCATTCTAATTATCAATGTCCTGCTTCAGTCAATTACTATCATCCTGATCCTCAGCCCATTCTAATTATCAATGTACTTCTTCAGTCAATTACTATCATCCTGATCCTCTGTCCATTCTAATTATCTATGTCCTGTTTCAGTCAATTACTATCATCCTGATCCTCTGTCCATTCTGATTATCTATGTCCTGTTACAGTCAATTACTATCATCCTGATCCTCTGTCCATTCTAATTATCTATGTCCTGTTTCAGTCAATTACTACAATCCTGATCCTCTGTCCATTCTAATTATCTATGTCCTGTTTCAGTCAATTACTATCATCCTAATCCTCTGTCCATTCTGTTTATCTATGTCCTGTTTCAGTCAATTACTATCATCCTGATCCTCTGTCCATTCAAATTATCTATGTCCTGTTTCAGTCAATTGCTATCATCCTGATCCTCTGTCCATTCTAATTATCTATGTCCTGTTTCAGTCAATTACTATCATCCTGATCCTTTGTCCATTCTAATTATCTATGTCCTGTTTCAGTCAATTACTATCATCCTGATCCTCTGTCCATTCTGCTAAACTATCCATGTCCTGTTTCAGTCATTTACTATCATCCTGACTGTCTGTCCATTCTGCTAAATTATCAATGTCCTGTTTCAGTCAATTACTATCATCCTGACTGTCTGTCCATTCTGCTAAACTATCAATGTCCTGTTTCAGTCAATTACTATCATCCTGATCCTCTGTCCATTCTGCTAAACTATCAATGTCCTGTTTCAGTCAATTACTATCATCCTGACTTTCTGTCCATTCTGCTAAACAATCCATGTCCTGTTTCAGTCAATTACTATCATCCTGACTGTCTGTCCATTCTGCTAAACTATCAATGTCCTGTTTCAGTCAATTACTATCATCCTGACTGTCTGTCCATTCTGCTATCCTATCAATGTCCTGTTTCAGTCAATTACCATCATCCTGACTGTCTATCCATTCTGCTAAACTATCAATGACCTGTTTCAGTCAATTACTATCATCCTGACTGTCTGTCCACTCTGCTAAACTGTCAATGTCCTGTTTCAGTCAATTACTATCATCCTGACTGTCTGTCCATTTTGCTAAACTATCAATGTCCTGTTTCATTCAATTACTATCATCCTGACTGTCTGTCCATTCTGCTAAACTGTCAATGTCCTGTTTCAGTCAATTACTATCATCCTGACTGTCTGTCCATTCTGCTAAACTATCAATGTCTTGTTTCAGTCAATTACTATCATCCTGACTGTCTGTCTATTCTGCGAAACATTCCATGTCCTGTTTCAGTCATTTACGATCATCCTGACAGTCTGTCCATTCAGCTAAACTATCAATGTCCTGTTTCAGTCAATTACTATCATCCTGACAGTCTGTCCATTCAGCGAAACTATCAATGTCCTGTTTCAGTCAATTACTATCATCCTGACTGTCTGTCCATTCTGCTAAACTATCAATGTCCTGTTTCAGTCAATTACTATCATCCTGACTGTCTATCCATTCTGCTAAACTATCCATGTCCTGTTTCAGTCAATCACTATCATCCTGACAGTCTCTCCATTCAGCGAAACTATCAATGTCCTGTTTCAGTCAATTACTATCATCCTGACTGTCTGTCCATTCTGCTAAACTATCCATGTCCTGTTTCAGTCAATTACTATCATCCTGACTGTCTGTCCATTCTGCTAAACTATCCATGTCCTGTATCAGTCAATTACTATCATCCTGACTCTCTGTCCATTCTGCTAAACTATCAATGTCCTGTTTCAGTCAATTACTATCATCCTGACTGTCTGTCCATTCTGCTAAACTATCAATGTCCTGTTTCAGTCAATTACTATCATCCTGACTGTCTATCCACTCTGCTAAATTATCAATGTCCTGTTTCAGTCAATTACTATCATCCTGATCCTCTGTCCATTCTGATTATCAATGTCCTGTTTCAGTCAATTACTATCATCCTGACTGTCTGTCCATTCTGCTAAACTATCAATGTCCTGTTTCAGTCAATTACTATCATCCTGACTGTCTGTCCATTCTGCTAAACTATCTATGTCCCGTTTCAGTCAATTACTATCATCCTGACTGTCTGTCCATTCTGCTAAATTATCAATGTCCTGTTTCAGTCAATTACTATAATCCTGACTGTCTGTCCATTCTGCTAACCTATCAATGTCCTGTTTCATTCATTTACTATCATCCTGATCCTCTGTCCATTCTGGTAAACTATCTATGTCCTGTTTCACTCAATTACTATCATCCTGATCCTCTGTCCATTCTAATTATCTATGTCCTGTTTCAGTCAATTACTATCATCCTGATCCTCTGTCCATTCAGATTATCTATGTCCTGTTTCAGTCAATTACTATCATCCTGATCCTCTGTCCATTCTGATTATCTATGTCCTGTTTAAGTCAATTACTATCATCCTGAACCTCTGTCCATACTGATTATCAATGTCCTGTTTCAGTCAATTACTATCATCCTGATCCACAGTCCATTCTAATTGTCTATGTCCTGTTTCAGTCAATTTCTATCATCCTGATCCTCTGTCCATTCTGATTATCTATGTCCTGTTTCAGTCAATTACTATCATCTTGATCCTCTGTCCATTCTAATTGTCTATGTCGTGCTTCAGTCAATTTCTATCATCCTGATCCTCTGTCCATTCTAATTATCTATGTCCTGTTTCAGTCAATTACTATCATCCTGATCCTCTGTCCATTCTAATTATCTGTGTCCTGTTTCAGTCAATTAGTACAATCCTGATCCTCTGTCCATTCTAATTATCTATGTCCTGTTTCAGTCAATTACTATCATCCTGATCCTCTGTCCATTCTAACTATCTGTGTCCTGTTTCAGTCAATTACTACAATCCTGATCCTCTGTCCATTCTAATTATCAATGTCCTGCTTCAGTCAATTACTATCATCCTGATCCTCAGCCCATTCTAATTATCAATGTACTTCTTCAGTCAATTACTATCATCCTGATCCTCTGTCCATTCTAATTATCTATGTCCTGTTTCAGTCAATTACTATCATCCTGATCCTCTGTCCATTCTGATTATCTATGTCCTGTTACAGTCAATTACTATCATCCTGATCCTCTGTCCATTCTAATTATCTATGTCCTGTTTCAGTCAATTACTACAATCCTGATCCTCTGTCCATTCTAATTATCTATGTCCTGTTTCAGTCAATTACTATCATCCTAATCCTCTGTCCATTCTGTTTATCTATGTCCTGTTTCAGTCAATTACTATCATCCTGATCCTCTGTCCATTCAAATTATCTATGTCCTGTTTCAGTCAATTGCTATCATCCTGATCCTCTGTCCATTCTAATTATCTATGTCCTGTTTCAGTCAATTACTATCATCCTGATCCTTTGTCCATTCTAATTATCTATGTCCTGTTTCAGTCAATTACTATCATCCTGATCCTCTGTCCATTCTGCTAAACTATCCATGTCCTGTTTCAGTCATTTACTATCATCCTGACTGTCTGTCCATTCTGCTAAATTATCAATGTCCTGTTTCAGTCAATTACTATCATCCTGACTGTCTGTCCATTCTGCTAAACTATCAATGTCCTGTTTCAGTCAATTACTATCATCCTGATCCTCTGTCCATTCTGCTAAACTATCAATGTCCTGTTTCAGTCAATTACTATCATCCTGACTTTCTGTCCATTCTGCTAAACAATCCATGTCCTGTTTCAGTCAATTACTATCATCCTGACTGTCTGTCCATTCTGCTAAACTATCAATGTCCTGTTTCAGTCAATTACTATCATCCTGACTGTCTGTCCATTCTGCTATCCTATCAATGTCCTGTTTCAGTCAATTACCATCATCCTGACTGTCTATCCATTCTGCTAAACTATCAATGACCTGTTTCAGTCAATTACTATCATCCTGACTGTCTGTCCACTCTGCTAAACTGTCAATGTCCTGTTTCAGTCAATTACTATCATCCTGACTGTCTGTCCATTTTGCTAAACTATCAATGTCCTGTTTCATTCAATTACTATCATCCTGACTGTCTGTCCATTCTGCTAAACTGTCAATGTCCTGTTTCAGTCAATTACTATCATCCTGACTGTCTGTCCATTCTGCTAAACTATCAATGTCTTGTTTCAGTCAATTACTATCATCCTGACTGTCTGTCTATTCTGCGAAACATTCCATGTCCTGTTTCAGTCATTTACGATCATCCTGACAGTCTGTCCATTCAGCTAAACTATCAATGTCCTGTTTCAGTCAATTACTATCATCCTGACAGTCTGTCCATTCAGCGAAACTATCAATGTCCTGTTTCAGTCAATTACTATCATCCTGACTGTCTGTCCATTCTGCTAAACTATCAATGTCCTGTTTCAGTCAATTACTATCATCCTGACTGTCTGTCCATTCTGCTAAACTATCCATGTCCTGTTTCAGTCAATTACTATCATCCTGACTGTCTGTCCATTCTGCTAAACTATCCATGTCCTGTATCAGTCAATTACTATCATCCTGACTGTCTGTCCATTCTGCGAAACTATCCATGTCCTGTTTCATTCAATTACTATCATCCTGACTGTCTATCCATTCTGCTAAACTATCCATGTCCTGTTTCAGTCAATCACTATCATCCTGACTGTCTGTCCATTCTGCTAAATTATCAATGTCCTGTTTCAGTCAATTACTATCATCCTGACTGTCTGTCTATTCTGCGAAACATTCCATGTCCTGTTTCAGTCAATTACTATCATCCTGACTGTCTGTCCATTCTGCTAAACTATCAATGTCCTGTTTCAGTCATTTACGATCATCCTGACAGTCTGTCCATTCAGCTAAACTATCAATGTCCTGTTTCAGTCAATTACTATCATCCTGACAGTCTGTCCATTCAGCGAAACTATCAATGTCCTGTTTCAGTCAATTACTATCATCCTGACTGTCTGTCCATTCTGCTAAACTATCCATGTCCTGTATCAGTCAATTACTATCATCCTGACTGTCTGTCCATTCTGCTAAACTATCAATG
The DNA here is from genome assembly GCF_036365525.1 of Heterodontus francisci. Classification (NCBI taxonomy): domain Eukaryota; kingdom Metazoa; phylum Chordata; class Chondrichthyes; order Heterodontiformes; family Heterodontidae; genus Heterodontus; species Heterodontus francisci. The sequence continues at coordinate 68,286,114 of NC_090398.1, read as the reverse complement.
TCCTGTTTCAGTCAATTACTATCATCCTGACTGTCTGTCCATTCTGCTAAACTATCAATGTCTTGTTTCAGTCAATTACTATCATCCTGACTGTCTATCCACTCTGCTAAATTATCAATGTCCTGTTTCAGTCAATTACTATCATCCTGATCCTCTGTCCATTCTGATTATCAATGTCCTGTTTCAGTCAATTACTATCATCCTGATCCTCTGTCCATTCTGCTAAACTATCAATGTCCTGTTTCAGTCAATTACTATCATCCTGACTGTCTGTCCATTCTGCTAACCTATCAATGTCCTGTTTCAGTCAATTACTATCATCCTGACTGTCTGTCCATTCTGCTAACCTATCAATGTCCTGTTTCAGTCAATTACCATCATCCTGACTGTCTGTCTGTTCTGCGAAACTATCCATGTCCTGTTTCATTCAATTACTATCATCCTGACTGTCTATCCATTCTGCTAAACTATCCATGTCCTGTTTCAGTCAATCACTATCATCCTGACTGTCTGTCCATTCTGCTAAACTATCAATGTCCTGTTTCAGTCAATTACTATCATCCTGACTGTCTGTCTATTCTGCGAAACTATCCATGTCCTGTTTCATTCAATTACTATCATCCTGACTGTCTATCCATTCTGCTAAACTATCCATGTCCTGTTTCAGTCAATCACTATCATCCTGACAGTCTCTCCATTCAGCGAAACTATCAATGTCCTGTTTCAGTCAATTACTATCATCCTGACTGTCTGTCCATTCTGCTAAACTATCCATGTCCTGTTTCAGTCAATTACTATCATCCTGACTGTCTGTCCATTCTGCTAAACTATCCATGTCCTGTATCAGTCAATTACTATCATCCTGACTCTCTGTCCATTCTGCTAAACTATCAATGTCCTGTTTCAGTCAATTACTATCATCCTGACTGTCTGTCCATTCTGCTAAACTATCAATGTCTTGTTTCAGTCAATTACTATCATCCTGACTGTCTATCCACTCTGCTAAATTATCAATGTCCTGTTTCAGTCAATTACTATCATCCTGATCCTCTGTCCATTCTGATTATCAATGTCCTGTTTCAGTCAATTACTATCATCCTGACTGTCTGTCCATTCTGCTAAACTATCAATGTCCTGTTTCAGTCAATTACTATCATCCTGACTGTCTGTCCATTCTGCTAAACTATCTATGTCCCGTTTCAGTCAATTACTATCATTCTGACTGTCTGTCCATTCTGCTAAATTATCAATGTCCTGTTTCAGTCAATTACTATAATCCTGACTGTCTGTCCATTCTGCTAACCTATCAATGTCCTGTTTCACTCAATTACTATCATCCTGATCCTCTGTCCATTCTAATTATCTATGTCCTGTTTCAGTCAATTACTATCATCCTGATCCTCTGTCCATTCAGATTATCTATGTCCTGTTTCAGTCAATTACTATCATCCTGATCCTCTGTCCAGTCTGATTATCTATGTCCTGTTTCAGTCAATTACTATCATCCTGAACCTCTGTCCATACTGATTATCAATGTCCTGTTTCAGTCAATTACTATCATCCTGATCCACTGTCCATTCTAATTGTCTATGTCCTGTTTCAGTCAATTTCTATCATCCTGATCCTCTGTCCATTCTGATTATCTATGTCCTGTTTCAGTCAATTACTATCATCTTGATCCTCTGTCCATTCTAATTGTCTATGTCCTGTTTCAGTCAATTTCTATCATCCTGATCCTCTGTCCATTCTAATTATCTATGTCCTGTTTCAGTCAATTACTATCATCCTGATCCTCTGTCCATTCTAATTATCTGTGTCCTGTTTCAGTCAATTAGTACAATCCTGATCCTCTGTCCATTCTAATTATCTATGTCCTGTTTCAGTCAATTACTATCATCCTGATCCTCTGTCCATTCTAACTATCTGTGTCCTGTTTCAGTCAATTACTACAATCCTGATCCTCTGTCCATTCTAATTATCAATGTCCTGCTTCAGTCAATTACTATCATCCTGATCCTCAGCCCATTCTAATTATCAATGTACTTCTTCAGTCAATTACTATCATCCTGATCCTCTGTCCATTCTAATTATCTATGTCCTGTTTCAGTCAATTACTATCATCCTGATCCTCTGTCCATTCTGATTATCTATGTCCTGTTACAGTCAATTACTATCATCCTGATCCTCTGTCCATTCTAATTATCTATGTCCTGTTTCAGTCAATTACTACAATCCTGATCCTCTGTCCATTCTAATTATCTATGTCCTGTTTCAGTCAATTACTATCATCCTAATCCTCTGTCCATTCTGTTTATCTATGTCCTGTTTCAGTCAATTACTATCATCCTGATCCTCTGTCCATTCAAATTATCTATGTCCTGTTTCAGTCAATTGCTATCATCCTGATCCTCTGTCCATTCTAATTATCTATGTCCTGTTTCAGTCAATTACTATCATCCTGATCCTTTGTCCATTCTAATTATCTATGTCCTGTTTCAGTCAATTACTATCATCCTGATCCACTGTCCATTCTGATTATCTATGTCCTGTTTCAGTCAATTACTATCATCCTGATCCTCTGTCCATTCTGCTAAACTATCCATGTCCTATTTCAGTCAATTACTATCATCCTGACTGTCTGTCCATTCTGCTAAATTATCCATGTCCTGTTTCAGTCAATTACTATCATCCTGACTGTCTGTCCATTCTGCTAAACTATCCATGTCCTGTTTCAGTCATTTACTATCATCCTGACTGTCTGTCCATTCTGCTAAATTATCAATGTCCTGTTTCAGTCAATTACTATCATCCTGACTGTCTGTCCATTCTGCTAAACTATCAATGTCCTGTTTCAGTCAATTACTATCATCCTGATCCTCTGTCCTTTCTGCTAAACTATCAATGTCCTGTTTCAGTCAATTACTATCATCCTGACTTTCTGTCCATTCTGCTAAACAATCCATGTCCTGTTTCAGTCCATTACTATCATCCTGACTGTCTGTCCATTCTGCTAAACTATCAATGTCCTGTTTCAGTCAATTACTATCGTCCTGACTGTCTGTCCATTCTGCTAAACTATCAATGTCCTGTTTCAGTCAATTACTATTATACTGACTGTCTGTCCATTCTGCTAAACTATCAATGTCCTGTTTCAGTCAACTACTATCATCCTGATCCTCTGTCTATTCTGCTAGACTATCTATGTCCCGTTTCAGTCAATTACTATCATCCTGACTGTCTGTCCATTCTGCTAAATTATCAATGTCCTGTTTCAGTCAATTACTATAATCCTGACTGTCTGTCCATTCTGCTAACCTATCAATGTCCTGTTTCATTCATTTACTATCATCCTGATCCTCTGTCCATTCTGGTAAACTATCTATGTCCTGTTTCACTCAATTACTATCATCCTGATCCTCTGTCCATTCTAATTATCTATGTCCTGTTTCAGTCAATTACTATCATCCTGATCCTCTGTCCATTCAGATTATCTATGTCCTGTTTCAGTCAATTACTATCATCCTGATCCTCTGTCCATTCTGATTATCTATGTCCTGTTTCAGTCAATTACTATCATCCTGAACCTCTGTCCATACTGATTATCAATGTCCTGTTTCAGTCAATTACTATCATCCTGATCCACTGTCCATTCTAATTGTCTATGTCCTGTTTCAGTCAATTTCTATCATCCTGATCCTCTGTCCATTCTGATTATCTATGTCCTGTTTCAGTCAATTACTATCATCTTGATCCTCTGTCCATTCTAATTGTCTATGTCCTGTTTCAGTCAATTTCTATCATCCTGATCCTCTGTCCATTCTAATTATCTATGTCCTGTTTCAGTCAATTACTATCATCCTGATCCTCTGTCCATTCTAATTATCTGTGTCCTGTTTCAGTCAATTAGTACAATCCTGATCCTCTGTCCATTCTAATTATCTATGTCCTGTTTCAGTCAATTACTATCATCCTGATCCTCTGTCCATTCTAACTATCTGTGTCCTGTTTCAGTCAATTACTAGAATCCTGATCCTCTGTCCATTCTAATTATCAATGTCCTGCTTCAGTCAATTACTATCATCCTGATCCTCAGCCCATTCTAATTATCAATGTACTTCTTCAGTCAATTACTGTCATCCTGATCCTCTGTCCATTCTAATTATCTATGTCCTGTTTCAGTCAATTACTATCATCCTGATCCTCTGTCCATTCTGATTATCTATGTCCTGTTACAGTCAATTACTATCATCCTGATCCTCTGTCCATTCTAATTATCTAAGTCCTGTTTCAGTCAATTACTACAATCCTGATCCTCTGTCCATTCTAATTATCTATGTCCTGTTTCAGTCAATTACTATCATCCTAATCCTCTGTCCATTCTGTTTATCTATGTCCTGTTTCAGTCAATTACTATCATCCTGATCCTCTGTCCATTCAAATTATCTATGTCCTGTTTCAGTCAATTGCTATCATCCTGATCCTCTGTCCATTCTAATTATCTATGTCCTGTTTCAGTCAATTACTATCATCCTGATCCTTTGTCCATTCTAATTATCTATGTCCTGTTTCAGTCAATTACTATCATCCTGATCCTCTGTCCATTCTGATTATCTATGTCCTGTTTCAGTCAATTACTATCATCCTGATCCTCTGTCCATTCTGCTAAACTATCCATGTCCTGTTTCAGTCAATTACTATCATCCTGACTGTCTGTCCATTCTGCTAAATTATCCATGTCCTGTTTCAGTCAATTAATATCATCCTGACTGTCTGTTCATTCTGCTAAACTATCCATGTCCTGTTTCAGTCATTTACTAACATCCTGACTGTCTGTCCATTCTGCTAAATTATCAATGTCCTGTTTCAGTCAATTACTATCATCCTGACTGTCTGTCCATTCTGCTAAACTATCAATGTCCTGTTTCAGTCAATTACTATCATCCTGATCCTCAGCCCATTCTAATTATCAATGTACTTCTTCAGTCAATTACTATCATCCTGATCCTCTGTCCATTCTAATTATCTATGTCCTGTTTCAGTCAATTACTATCATCCTGATCCTCTGTCCATTCTGATTATCTATGTCCTGTTACAGTCAATTACTATCATCCTGATCCTCTGTCCATTCTAATTATCTATGTCCTGTTTCAGTCAATTACTACAATCCTGATCCTCTGTCCATTCTAATTATCTATGTCCTGTTTCAGTCAATTACTATCATCCTAATCCTCTGTCCATTCTGTTTATCTATGTCCTGTTTCAGTCAATTACTATCATCCTGATCCTCTGTCCATTCAAATTATCTATGTCCTGTTTCAGTCAATTGCTATCATCCTGATCCTCTGTCCATTCTAATTATCTATGTCCTGTTTCAGTCAATTACTATCATCCTGATCCTTTGTCCATTCTAATTATCTATGTCCTGTTTCAGTCAATTACTATCATCCTGATCCACTGTCCATTCTGATTATCTATGTCCTGTTTCAGTCAATTACTATCATCCTGATCCTCTGTCCATTCTGCTAAACTATCCATGTCCTATTTCAGTCAATTACTATCATCCTGACTGTCTGTCCATTCTGCTAAATTATCCATGTCCTGTTTCAGTCAATTACTATCATCCTGACTGTCTGTCCATTCTGCTAAACTATCCATGTCCTGTTTCAGTCATTTACTATCATCCTGACTGTCTGTCCATTCTGCTAAATTATCAATGTCCTGTTTCAGTCAATTACTATCATCCTGACTGTCTGTCCATTCTGCTAAACTATCAATGTCCTGTTTCAGTCAATTACTATCATCCTGATCCTCTGTCCTTTCTGCTAAACTATCAATGTCCTGTTTCAGTCAATTACTATCATCCTGACTTTCTGTCCATTCTGCTAAACAATCCATGTCCTGTTTCAGTCCATTACTATCATCCTGACTGTCTGTCCATTCTGCTAAACTATCAATGTCCTGTTTCAGTCAATTACTATCGTCCTGACTGTCTGTCCATTCTGCTAAACTATCAATGTCCTGTTTCAGTCAATTACTATTATACTGACTGTCTGTCCATTCTGCTAAACTATCAATGTCCTGTTTCAGTCAACTACTATCATCCTGATCCTCTGTCTATTCTGCTAGACTATCTATGTCCCGTTTCAGTCAATTACTATCATCCTGACTGTCTGTCCATTCTGCTAAATTATCAATGTCCTGTTTCAGTCAATTACTATAATCCTGACTGTCTGTCCATTCTGCTAACCTATCAATGTCCTGTTTCATTCATTTACTATCATCCTGATCCTCTGTCCATTCTGGTAAACTATCTATGTCCTGTTTCACTCAATTACTATCATCCTGATCCTCTGTCCATTCTAATTATCTATGTCCTGTTTCAGTCAATTACTATCATCCTGATCCTCTGTCCATTCAGATTATCTATGTCCTGTTTCAGTCAATTACTATCATCCTGATCCTCTGTCCATTCTGATTATCTATGTCCTGTTTCAGTCAATTACTATCATCCTGAACCTCTGTCCATACTGATTATCAATGTCCTGTTTCAGTCAATTACTATCATCCTGATCCACTGTCCATTCTAATTGTCTATGTCCTGTTTCAGTCAATTTCTATCATCCTGATCCTCTGTCCATTCTGATTATCTATGTCCTGTTTCAGTCAATTACTATCATCTTGATCCTCTGTCCATTCTAATTGTCTATGTCCTGTTTCAGTCAATTTCTATCATCCTGATCCTCTGTCCATTCTAATTATCTATGTCCTGTTTCAGTCAATTACTATCATCCTGATCCTCTGTCCATTCTAATTATCTGTGTCCTGTTTCAGTCAATTAGTACAATCCTGATCCTCTGTCCATTCTAATTATCTATGTCCTGTTTCAGTCAATTACTATCATCCTGATCCTCTGTCCATTCTAACTATCTGTGTCCTGTTTCAGTCAATTACTAGAATCCTGATCCTCTGTCCATTCTAATTATCAATGTCCTGCTTCAGTCAATTACTATCATCCTGATCCTCAGCCCATTCTAATTATCAATGTACTTCTTCAGTCAATTACTGTCATCCTGATCCTCTGTCCATTCTAATTATCTATGTCCTGTTTCAGTCAATTACTATCATCCTGATCCTCTGTCCATTCTGATTATCTATGTCCTGTTACAGTCAATTACTATCATCCTGATCCTCTGTCCATTCTAATTATCTAAGTCCTGTTTCAGTCAATTACTACAATCCTGATCCTCTGTCCATTCTAATTATCTATGTCCTGTTTCAGTCAATTACTATCATCCTAATCCTCTGTCCATTCTGTTTATCTATGTCCTGTTTCAGTCAATTACTATCATCCTGATCCTCTGTCCATTCAAATTATCTATGTCCTGTTTCAGTCAATTGCTATCATCCTGATCCTCTGTCCATTCTAATTATCTATGTCCTGTTTCAGTCAATTACTATCATCCTGATCCTTTGTCCATTCTAATTATCTATGTCCTGTTTCAGTCAATTACTATCATCCTGATCCTCTGTCCATTCTGATTATCTATGTCCTGTTTCAGTCAATTACTATCATCCTGATCCTCTGTCCATTCTGCTAAACTATCCATGTCCTGTTTCAGTCAATTACTATCATCCTGACTGTCTGTCCATTCTGCTAAATTATCCATGTCCTGTTTCAGTCAATTAATATCATCCTGACTGTCTGTTCATTCTGCTAAACTATCCATGTCCTGTTTCAGTCATTTACTAACATCCTGACTGTCTGTCCATTCTGCTAAATTATCAATGTCCTGTTTCAGTCAATTACTATCATCCTGACTGTCTGTCCATTCTGCTAAACTATCAATGTCCTGTTTCAGTCAATTACTATCATCCTGATCCTCTGTCCTTTCTGCTAAACTATCAATGTCCTGTTTCAGTCAATTACTATCATCCTGACTTTCTGTCCATTCTGCTAAACAATCCATGTCCTGTTTCAGTCAATTACTATCATCCTGACTGTCTGTCCATTCTGCTAAACTATCAATGTCCTGTTTCAGTCAATTATTATCGTCCTGACTGTCTGTCCATTCTGCTAAACTATCAATGTCCTGTTTCAGTCAATTACTATCATCCTGACTGTCTGTCCATTCTGCTAAACTATCAATGTCCTGTTTCAGTCAAGTACTATCATCCTGATCCTCTGTCTATTCTGCTAAACTATCAATGTCCTGTTTCAGTCAATTACTATCATCCTGACTGTCTGTCCATTCTGCTAAACTATCAATGTCCTGTTTCAGTCAATTACTATCATCCTGACTGTCTGTCCATTCTGCTACACTATCAATGTCCTGTTTCAGTCAATTATTATCAGCCTCACTGTCTGTCCATTCTGCTAAACTATCAATGTCCTGTTGCAGTCAATTACTATCATCCTGACTGTCTGTCCATTCTGCTAACCTATCAATGTCCTGTTTCAGTCAATTACTATCATGCTGACTGTCTGTCCATTCTGCTAAACTATCCATGTCCTGTTTCAGTCAATTACTATCATCCTGACTGTCTGTCCATTCTGCGAAAGTATCAATGTCCTGTTTCAGTCAATTACTATCATCCTGACTCTCTGTCCATTCTGCTAAACTATCCATGTCCTGTTTCAGTCAATTATTTTCATCCTGACTCTCTGTCCATTCTGCTAAACTATCAATGTCCTGTTTCAGTCAATTACTATCATCCTGACTGTCTGTCCATTCTGCTAAACTATCCATGTCCTGTTTCACTCAATTACTATCATCCTGACTGTCTGTCCATTCTGATTATCTATGTCCTGTTTCAGTCAATTACTATCATCCTGATCCTCTGTCCATTCTGCTAAACTATCCATGTCCTGTTTCAGTCAATTACTATCATCCTGACTGTCTGTCCATTCTGCTAAATTATCCATGTCCTGTTTCAGTCAATTACTATCATCCTGACTGTCTGTCCATTCTGCTAAACTATCCATGTCCTGTTTCAGTCATTTACTATCATCCTGACTGTCTGTCCATTCTGCTAAATTATCAATGTCCTGTTTCAGTCAATTACTATCATCCTGACTGTCTGTCCATTCTGCTAAACTATCAATGTCCTGTTTCAGTCAATTACTATCATCCTGATACTCAGTCCATTCTGCTAAACTATCAATGTCCTGTTTCAGTCAATTACTATCATCCTGACTTTCTGTCCATTCTGCTAAACAATCCATGTCCTGTTTCAGTCAATTACTATCATCCTGACTGTCTGTCCATTCTGCTATACTATCAATGTCCTGTTTCAGTCAATTACTATCGTCCTGACTGTCTGTCCATTCTGCTAAACTATCAATGTCCTGTTTCATTCAATTACTATCATCCTGACTGTCTGTCCATTCTGCTAAACTATCAATGTCCTGTTTCAGTCAACTACTATCATCCTGATCCTCTGTCTATTCTGCTAAACTATCAATGTCCTGTTGCAGTCAATTACTATCATCCTGACTGTCTGTCCATTCTGCTAACCTATCAATGTCCTGTTTCAGTCAATTACTATCATGCTGACTGTCTGTCCATTCTGCTAAACTATCCATGTCCTGTTTCAGTCAATTACTATCATCCTGACTGTCTGTCCATTCTGCGAAACTATCAATGTCCTGTTTCAGTCAATTACTATCATCCTGACTCTCTGTCCATTCTGCTAAACTATCCATGTCCTGTTTCAGTCAATTATTTTCATCCTGACTCTCTGTCCATTCTGCTAAACTATCAATGTCCTGTTTCAGTCAATTACTATCATCCTGACTGTCTGTCCATTCTGCTAAACTATCCATGTCCTGTTTCACTCAATTACTATCATCCTGACTGTCTGTCCATTCTGCTAAACTATCAATGTCCTGTTTCAGTCAATTACTATCATCCTGACTCTCTGTCCATTCTGCTAAACTATCCATGTCCTGTTTCAGTCAATTATTATCATCCTGACTCTCTGTCCATTCTGCTAAACTATCCATGTCCTGTTTCAGTCAATTACTATCATCCTGACTCTCTGTCCATTCTGCTAAACTATCAATGTCCTGTTTCAGTCAATTACTATCATCCTGACTGTCTGTCCATTCTGCTAAACTATCAATGTCCTGTTTCAGTCAATTACTATCATCCTGACTGTCTGTCCATTCTGCTAAACTATCTATGTTCCGTTTCAGTCAATTACTATAATCCTGACTGTCTGTCCATTCTGCTAAATTATCAATGTCCTGTTTCAGTCAATTACTATAATCCTGACTGTCTGTCCATTCTGCTAACCTATCAATGTCCTGTTTCATTCATTTACTATCATCCTGATCCTCTGTCCATTCTGCTAAACTATCAATGTCCTGTTTCAGTCAATTACTATCATGCTGATCCTCTGTCCATTCTGATTATCAATGTCCTGTTTCAGTCAATTACTGTCATCCTGATCCTTTGTCCATTCTAATTATCTATGTCCTGTTTCAGTCAATTACTATCATCCTGATCCTCTGTCCATTCTAATTATCTATGTCCTATTTCAGTCAATTACTATCATCCTGATCCTCTGTCCATTCTAATTATCTATGTCCTGTTTCAGTCAATTGCTATCATCCTGATCCTCTGTCCATTCTGATTATCTATGTCCTGTTTCAGTCAATTACTATCATCCTGATCCTCTGTCCATTCTAATTATCTATGTCCTGTTTCATTCAATTACTATCATCCTGATCCTCTGTCCATTCTAATTATCTATGTCCTGTTTCAGTCAATTACTATCATCCTGATCCTCTGTCCATTCTAATTATCTATGTCCTGTTTCAGTCAATTACTATCATCCTGATCCTCTGTCCATTCTAATTATCTATGTCCTGTTTCAGTCAATTACTATCATCCTGATCCTCTGTCTATTCTAATTATCTATGTCCTGTTTCAGTCAATTACTATCATCCTGATCCTCTGTCCAGTCTGATTATCTATGTCCTGTTTCAGTCAATTACTATCATCCTGAACCTCTGTCCATACTGATTATCAATGTCCTGTTTCAGTCAATTACTATCATCCTGATCCACTGTCCATTCTAATTGTCTATGTCCTGTTTCAGTCAATTTCTATCATCCTGATCCTCTGTCCATTCTGATTATCTATGTCCTGTTTCAGTCAATTACTATCATCTTGATCCTCTGTCCATTCTAATTGTCTATGTCCTGTTTCAGTCAATTTCTATCATCCTGATCCTCTGTCCATTCTAATTATCTATGTCCTGTTTCAGTCAATTACTATCATCCTGATCCTCTGTCCATTCTAATTATCTGTGTCCTGTTTCAGTCAATTAGTACAATCCTGATCCTCTGTCCATTCTAATTATCTATGTCCTGTTTCAGTCAATTACTATCATCCTGATCCTCTGTCCATTCTAACTATCTGTGTCCTGTTTCAGTCAATTACTACAATCCTGATCCTCTGTCCATTCTAATTATCAATGTCCTGCTTCAGTCAATTACTATCATCCTGATCCTCAGCCCATTCTAATTATCAATGTACTTCTTCAGTCAATTACTATCATCCTGATCCTCTGTCCATTCTAATTATCTATGTCCTGTTTCAGTCAATTACTATCATCCTGATCCTCTGTCCATTCTGATTATCTATGTCCTGTTACAGTCAATTACTATCATCCTGATCCTCTGTCCATTCTAATTATCTATGTCCTGTTTCAGTCAATTACTACAATCCTGATCCTCTGTCCATTCTAATTATCTATGTCCTGTTTCAGTCAATTACTATCATCCTAATCCTCTGTCCATTCTGTTTATCTATGTCCTGTTTCAGTCAATTACTATCATCCTGATCCTCTGTCCATTCAAATTATCTATGTCCTGTTTCAGTCAATTGCTATCATCCTGATCCTCTGTCCATTCTAATTATCTATGTCCTGTTTCAGTCAATTACTATCATCCTGATCCTTTGTCCATTCTAATTATCTATGTCCTGTTTCAGTCAATTACTATCATCCTGATCCTCTGTCCATTCTGATTATCTATGTCCTGTTTCAGTCAATTACTATCATCCTGATCCTCTGTCCATTCTGCTAAACTATCCATGTCCTATTTCAGTCAATTACTATCATCCTGACTGTCTGTCCATTCTGCTAAATTATCCATGTCCTGTTTCAGTCAATTACTATCATCCTGACTGTCTGTCCATTCTGCTAAACTATCCATGTCCTGTTTCAGTCATTTACTATCATCCTGACTGTCTGTCCATTCTGCTAAATTATCAATGTCCTGTTTCAGTCAATTACTATCATCCTGACTGTCTGTCCATTCTGCTAAACTATCAATGTCCTGTTTCAGTCAATTACTATCATCCTGATCCTCTGTCCTTTCTGCTAAACTATCAATGTCCTGTTTCAGTCAATTACTATCATCCTGACTTTCTGTCCATTCTGCTAAACAATCCATGTCCTGTTTCAGTCCATTACTATCATCCTGACTGTCTGTCCATTCTGCTAAACTATCAATGTCCTGTTTCAGTCAATTACTATCGTCCTGACTGTCTGTCCATTCTGCTAAACTATCAATGTCCTGTTTCAGTCAATTACTATTATCCTGACTGTCTGTCCATTCTGCTAAACTATCAATGTCCTGTTTCAGTCAACTACTATCATCCTGATCCTCTGTCTATTCTGCTAGACTATCTATGTCCCGTTTCAGTCAATTACTATCATCCTGACTGTCTGTCCATTCTGCTAAATTATCAATGTCCTGTTTCAGTCAATTACTATAATCCTGACTGTCTGTCCATTCTGCTAACCTATCAATGTCCTGTTTCATTCATTTACTATCATCCTGATCCTCTGTCCATTCTGGTAAACTATCTATGTCCTGTTTCACTCAATTACTATCATCCTGATCCTCTGTCCATTCTAATTATCTATGTCCTGTTTCAGTCAATTACTATCATCCTGATCCTCTGTCCATTCAGATTATCTATGTCCTGTTTCAGTCAATTACTATCATCCTGATCCTCTGTCCATTCTGATTATCTATGTCCTGTTTCAGTCAATTACTATCATCCTGAACCTCTGTCCATACTGATTATCAATGTCCTGTTTCAGTCAATTACTATCATCCTGATCCACTGTCCATTCTAATTGTCTATGTCCTGTTTCAGTCAATTTCTATCATCCTGATCCTCTGTCCATTCTGATTATCTATGTCCTGTTTCAGTCAATTACTATCATCTTGATCCTCTGTCCATTCTAATTGTCTATGTCCTGTTTCAGTCAATTTCTATCATCCTGATCCTCTGTCCATTCTAATTATCTATGTCCTGTTTCAGTCAATTACTATCATCCTGATCCTCTGTCCATTCTAATTATCTGTGTCCTGTTTCAGTCAATTAGTACAATCCTGATCCTCTGTCCATTCTAATTATCTATGTCCTGTTTCAGTCAATTACTATCATCCTGATCCTCTGTCCATTCTAACTATCTGTGTCCTGTTTCAGTCAATTACTAGAATCCTGATCCTCTGTCCATTCTAATTATCAATGTCCTGCTTCAGTCAATTACTATCATCCTGATCCTCAGCCCATTCTAATTATCAATGTACTTCTTCAGTCAATTACTATCATCCTGATCCTCTGTCCATTCTAATTATCTATGTCCTGTTTCAGTCAATTACTATCATCCTGATCCTCTGTCCATTCTGATTATCTATTTCCTGTTACAGTCAATTACTATCATCCTGATCCTCTGTCCATTCTAATTATCTATGTCCTGTTTCAGTCAATTACTACAATCCTGATCCTCTGTCCATTCTAATTATCTATGTCCTGTTTCAGTCAATTACTATCATCCTAATCCTCTGTCCATTCTGTTTATCTATGTCCTGTTTCAGTCAATTACTATCATCCTGATCCTCTGTCCATTCAAATTATCTATGTCCTGTTTCAGTCAATTGCTATCATCCTGATCCTCTGTCCATTCTAATTATCTATGTCCTGTTTCAGTCAATTACTATCAACCTGATCCTTTGTCCATTCTAATTATCTATGTCCTGTTTCAGTCAATTACTATCATCCTGATCCTCTGTCCATTCTGATTATCTATGTCCTGTTTCAGTCAATTACTATCATCCTGATCCTCTGTCCATTCTGCTAAACTATCCATGTCCTGTTTCAGTCAATTACTATCATCCTGACTGTCTGTCCATTCTGCTAAATTATCCATGTCCTGTTTCAGTCAATTACTATCATCCTGACTGTCTGTTCATTCTGCTAAACTATCCATGTCCTGTTTCAGTAATTACTAACATCCTGACTGTCTGTCCATTCTGCTAAATTATCAATGTCCTGTTTCAGTCAATTACTATCATCCTGACTGTCTGTCCATTCTGCTAAACTATCAATGTCCTGTTTCAGTCAATTACTATCATCCTGATCCTCTGTCCTTTCTGCTAAACTATCAATGTCCTGTTTCAGTCAATTACTATCATCCTGACTTTCTGTCCATTCTGCTAAACAATCCATGTCCTGTTTCAGTCAATTACTATCATCCTGACTGTCTGTCCATTCTGCTAAACTATCAATGTCCTGTTTCAGTCAATTACTATCGTCCTGACTGTCTGTCCATTCTGCTAAACTATCAATGTCCTGTTTCAGTCAATTACTATCATCCTGACTGTCTGTCCATTCTGCTAAACTATCAATGTCCTGTTTCAGTCAAGTACTATCATCCTGATCCTCTGTCTATTCTGCTAAACTATCAATGTCCTGTTTCAGTCAATTACTATCATCCTGACTGTCTGTCCATTCTGCTAAACTATCAATGTCCTGTTTCAGTCAATTACTATCATCCTGACTGTCTGTCCATTCTGCTACACTATCAATGTCCTGTTTCAGTCAATTATTATCAGCCTCACTGTCTGTCCATTCTGCTAAACTATCAATGTCCTGTTGCAGTCAATTACTATCATCCTGACTGTCTGTCCATTCTGCTAACCTATCAATGTCCTGTTTCAGTCAATTACTATCATGCTGACTGTCTGTCCATTCTGCTAAACTATCCATGTCCTGTTTCAGTCAATTACTATCATCCTGACTGTCTGTCCATTCTGCGAAACTATCAATGTCCTGTTTCAGTCAATTACTATCATCCTGACTCTCTGTCCATTCTGCTAAACTATCCATGTCCTGTTTCAGTCAATTATTTTCATCCTGACTCTCTGTCCATTCTGCTAAACTATCAATGTCCTGTTTCAGTCAATTACTATCATCCTGACTGTCTGTCCATTCTGCTAAACTATCCATGTCCTGTTTCACTCAATTACTATCATCCTGACTGTCTGTCCATTCTGATTATCTATGTCCTGTTTCAGTCAATTACTATCATCCTGATCCTCTGTCCATTCTGCTAAACTATCCATGTCCTGTTTCAGTCAATTACTATCATCCTGACTGTCTGTCCATTCTGCTAAATTATCCATGTCCTGTTTCAGTCAATTACTATCATCCTGACTGTCTGTCCATTCTGCTAAACTATCCATGTCCTGTTTCAGTCATTTACTATCATCCTGACTGTCTGTCCATTCTGCTAAATTATCAATGTCCTGTTTCAGTCAATTACTATCATCCTGACTGTCTGTCCATTCTGCTAAACTATCAATGTCCTGTTTCAGTCAATTACTATCATCCTGATACTCTGTCCATTCTGCTAAACTATCAATGTCCTGTTTCAGTCAATTACTATCATCCTGACTTTCTGTCCATTCTGCTAAACAATCCATGTCCTGTTTCAGTCAATTACTATCATCCTGACTGTCTGTCCATTCTGCTATACTATCAATGTCCTGTTTCAGTCAATTACTATCGTCCTGACTGTCTGTCCATTCTGCTAAACTATCAATGTCCTGTTTCATTCAATTACTATCATCCTGACTGTCTGTCCATTCTGCTAAACTATCAATGTCCTGTTTCAGTCAACTACTATCATCCTGATCCTCTGTCTATTCTGCTAAACTATCAATGTCCTGTTGCAGTCAATTACTATCATCCTGACTGTCTGTCCATTCTGCTAACCTATCAATGTCCTGTTTCAGTCAATTACTATCATGCTGACTGTCTGTCCATTCTGCTAAACTATCCATGTCCTGTTTCAGTCAATTACTATCATCCTGACTGTCTGTCCATTCTGCGAAACTATCAATGTCCTGTTTCAGTCAATTACTATCATCCTGACTCTCTGTCCATTCTGCTAAACTATCCATGTCCCGTTTCAGTCAATTATTTTGATCCTGACTCTCTGTCCATTCTGCTAAACTATCAATGTCCTGTTTCAGTCAATTACTATCATCCTGACTGTCTGTCCATTCTGCTAAACTATCCATGTCCTGTTTCACTCAATTACTATCATCCTGACTGTCTGTCCATTCTGCTAAACTATCAATGTCCTGTTTCAGTCAATTACTATCATCCTGACTCTCTGTCCATTCTGCTAAACTATCCATGTCCTGTTTCAGTCAATTATTATCATCCTGACTCTCTGTCCATTCTGCTAAACTATCCATGTCCTGTTTCAGTCAATTACTATCATCCTGACTCTCTGTCCATTCTGCTAAACTATCAATGTCCTGTTTCAGTCAATTACTATCATCCTGACTGTCTGTCCATTCTGCTAAACTATCAATGTCCTGTTTCAGTCAATTACTATCATCCTGACTGTCTGTCCATTCTGCTAAACTATCTATGTTCCGTTTCAGTCAATTACTATAATCCTGACTGTCTGTCCATTCTGCTAAATTATCAATGTCCTGTTTCAGTCAATTACTATAATCCTGACTGTCTGTCCATTCTGCTAACCTATCAATGTCCTGTTTCATTCATTTACTATCATCCTGATCCTCTGTCCATTCTGCTAAACTATCAATGTCCTGTTTCAGTCAATTACTATCATGCTGATCCTCTGTCCATTCTGATTATCAATGTCCTGTTTCAGTCAATTACTGTCATCCTGATCCTTTGTCCATTCTAATTATCTATGTCCTGTTTCAGTCAATTACTATCATCCTGATCCTCTGTCCATTCTAATTATCTATGTCCTATTTCAGTCAATTACTATCATCCTGATCCTCTGTCCATTCTAATTATCTATGTCCTGTTTCAGTCAATTGCTATCATCCTGATCCTCTGTCCATTCTAATTATCTATGTCCTGTTTCAGTCAATTACTATCATCCTGATCCTCTGCCCATTCTAATTATCTATGTCCTGTTTCAGTCAATTACTATCATCCTGATCCTCTGTCCATTCTAATTATCCATGTCCTGTTTCAGTCAATTACTATCACCCTGATCCTCTGTCCATACTAATTATCTATGTCCTGTTTCAGTCAATTACTATCATCCTGATCCTCTGTCCATTCTGATTAGCTATGTCCTGTTTCAGTCAATTACTATCATCCTGATCATCTGTCCATTCTGATTATCAATGTCCTGTTTCAGTCAATTACTGTCATCCTGATCCTTTGTCCATTCTAATTATCTATGTCCTGTTTCAGTCAATTACTATCATCCTGATCCTATGTCCATTCTAATTATCTATGTCCTGTTTCAGTCAATTACTATCATCCTGATCCTCTGTCCATTCTGATTATCTATATCCTGTTTCAGTCAATTACTATCATCATGATCATCTGTCCATTCGAATTATCTATGTCCTGTTTCAGTCAATTACTGTCATCCTGATCCTCTGTCCATTCTGATTATCTATGTCCTGTTTCAGTCAATTACTATCATCCTGATCCTCTGTCCATACTGATTATCAATGTCCTGTTTCAGTCAATTACTATCATCCTGATCCTCTGTCCATTCTAATTGTCTGTGTCCTGTTTCAGTCAATTTCTACCATCCTGATCCTCTGTCCATTCTGATTATCAATGTCCTGTTTCAGTCAATTACTATCATCCTGATCCTCTGTCCATTCTAATTATCTATGTCCTGTTTCAGTCAATTACTTTCATCCTGATCCTCTGTCCATTCTAATTACCTATGTCCTGTTTCAGTCAATTACTATCATCCTGATCCTCTGTCCATTCTAATTATCTATGTCCTGTTTCAGTCAATTACTATCATCCTGATCCTCTGTCCATTCTGATAATCTATGTCCTGTTTCAGTCAATTACTATCATCCTGATCCTCTGTCCATACTGATTATCAATGTCCTGTTTCAGTCAATTACTATCATCCTGCTCCTCTGTCCATTCTAATTGTCTATGTCCTGTTTCAGTCAATTTCTATCATCCTGATCCTCTGTCCATTCTGATTATCTATGTCTTGTTTCAGTCAATTACTATCATCCTGATCCTCTGTCCATACTGATTATCAATGTCCTGTTTCAGTCAATTACTATCATCCTGATCCTCTGTCCATTCTAATTATCTATGTCCTGTTTCAGTCAATTACTATCATCCTGATCCTCTGTCCATTCTAATTATCTATGTCCTGTTTCAGTCAATTACTATCATCCTGATCCTCTGTCCATTCTAATTATCTGTGTCCTGTTTCAGTCAATTACTATCATCCTGATCCTCTGTCCATTCTAATTATCAATGTCCTGTTTCAGTCAATTACTTTCATCCTGATCCTTTGTCCATTCTAATTATCTATGTCCTGTTTCAGTCAATTACTATCATCCTGATCCTCTGTCCATTCTAATTATCTATGTCCTTTTTCAGTCAGTTACTATCATCCTGATCCTCTGTCCATTCTGATTATCTATGTCCTGTTTCAGTCAATTACTATCATCCTGATCCACTGTCCATACTGATTATCAATGTCCTGTTTCAGTCAATTACTATCATCCTGACTGTCTGTCCATTCTGCTAAACTATCAATGTCCAGTTTCAGTCAATTACTATCATCCTGACTCTCTGTCCATTCTGCTGAACTATCCATGCCCTGTTTCAGTCAATTAGTATCATCCTGACTCTCTGTCCATTCTGCTAAACTATCCATGTCCTGTTTCAGTCAATTATTATCATCCTGATCCTCTGTCCATTCTAATTGTCTGTGTCCTGTTTCAGTCAATTTCTACCATCCTGATCCTCTGTCCATTCTGATTATCAATGTCCTGTTTCAGTCAATTACTATCATCCTGATCCTCTGTCCATTCTAATTATCTATGTCCTGTTTCAGTCAATTACTTTCATCCTGATCCTCTGTCCATTCTAATTACCTATGTCCTGTTTCAGTCAATTACTATCATCCTGATCCTCTGTCCATTCTAATTATCTATGTCCTGTTTCAGTCAATTACTATCATCCTGATCCTCTGTCCATTCTGATAATCTATGTCCTGTTTCAGTCAATTACTATCATCCTGATCCTCTGTCCATACTGATTATCAATGTCCTGTTTCAGTCAATTACTATCATCCTGCTCCTCTGTCCATTCTAATTGTCTATGTCCTGTTTCAGTCAATTTCTATCATCCTGATCCTCTGTCCATTCTGATTATCTATGTCTTGTTTCAGTCAATTACTATCATCCTGATCCTCTGTCCATACTGATTATCAATGTCCTGTTTCAGTCAATTACTATCATCCTGATCCTCTGTCCATTCTAATTATCTATGTCCTGTTTCAGTCAATTACTATCATCCTGATCCTCTGTCCATTCTAATTATCTATGTCCTGTTTCAGTCAATTACTATCATCCTGATCCTCTGTCCATTCTAATTATCTGTGTCCTGTTTCAGTCAATTACTATCATCCTGATCCTCTGTCCATTCTAATTATCAATGTCCTGTTTCAGTCAATTACTTTCATCCTGATCCTTTGTCCATTCTAATTATCTATGTCCTGTTTCAGTCAATTACTATCATCCTGATCCTCTGTCCATTCTAATTATCTATGTCCTTTTTCAGTCAGTTACTATCATCCTGATCCTCTGTCCATTCTGATTATCTATGTCCTGTTTCAGTCAATTACTATCATCCTGATCCACTGTCCATACTGATTATCAATGTCCTGTTTCAGTCAATTACTATCATCCTGACTGTCTGTCCATTCTGCTAAACTATCAATGTCCAGTTTCAGTCAATTACTATCATCCTGACTCTCTGTCCATTCTGCTGAACTATCCATGCCCTGTTTCAGTCAATTAGTATCATCCTGACTCTCTGTCCATTCTGCTAAACTATCCATGTCCTGTTTCAGTCAATTATTATCATCCTGACTCTCTGTCCATTCTGCTAAACTATCAATGTCCTGTTTCAGTCAATTACTATGATCCTGACTCTCTGTCCATTCTGCTACACTATCAATGTCCTGTTTCAGTCAATTATTATCAGCCTCACTGTCTGTCCATTCTGCTAAACTATCAATGTCCTGTTGCAGTCAATTACTATCATCCTGACTGTCTGTCTATTCTGCTAACCTATCAATGTCCTGTTTCAGTCAATTACTATCATGCTGACTGTCTGTCCATTCTGCTAAACTATCCATGTCCTGTTTCAGTCAATTACTATCATCCTGACTGTCTGTCCATTCTGCGAAACTATCAATGTCCTGTTTCAGTCAATTACTATCATCCTGACTCTCTGTCCATTCTGCTAAACTATCCATGTCCTGTTTCAGTCAATTATTTTCATCCTGACTCTCTGTCCATTCTGCTAAACTATCAATGTCCTGTTTCAGTCAATTACTATCATCCTGACTGTCTGTCCATTCTGCTAAACTATCCATGCCCTGTTTCAGTCAATTACTATCATCCTGACTGTCTGTCCATTCTGCGAAACTATCAATGTCCTGTTTCAGTCAATTACTATCATCCTGACTCTCTGTCCATTCTGCTAAACTATCCATGTCCTGTTTCAGTCAATTATTTTCATCCTGACTCTCTGTCCATTCTGCTAAACTATCAATGTCCTGTTTCAGTCAATTACTATCATCCTGACTGTCTGTCCATTCTGCTAAACTATCCATGTCCTGTTTCAGTCAATTACTATCATCCTGACTGTCTGTCCATTCTGCGAAACTATCAATGTCCTGTTTCAGTCAATTACTATCATCCTGACTCTCTGTCCATTCTGCTAAACTATCCATGTCCTGTTTCAGTCAATTATTTTTATCCTGACTCTCTGTCCATTCTGCTAAACTATCAATGTCCTGTTTCAGTCAATTACTATCATCCTGACTGTCTGTCCATTCTGCTAAACTATCCATGTCCTGTTTCAGTCAATTACTATCATCCTGACTGTCTGTCCATTCTGCTAAACTATCAATGTCCTGTTTCAGTCAATTACTATCATCCTGACTCTCTGTCCATTCTGCTAAACTATCCATGTCCTGTTTCAGTCAATTATTTTCATCCTGACTCTCTGTCCATTCTGCTAAACTATCAAAGTCCTGTTTCAGTCAATTACTATCATCCTGACTGTCTGTCCATTCTGCTAAACTATCCATGTCCTGTTTCAGTCAATTACTATCATCCTAACTGTCTGTCCATTCTGCTAAACTATCCATGTCCTGTTTCAGTCAATTACTATCATGCTGACTGTCTGTCCATTCTGCTAAACTTTCCATGTCCTGTTTCAGTCAATTACTATCATCCTGACTGTCTGTCCGTTCTGCTAAACTATCAATGTCCTGTTTCAGTCAATTACTATCATCCTGACTCTCTGTCCATTCTGCTAAACTATCCATGTCCTGTTTCAGTCAATTATTATCATCCTGACTCTCTGTCCATTCTGCTAAACTATCCATGTCCTGTTTCAGTCAATTACTATCATCCTGACTCTCTGTCCATCCTGCTAAACTATCAATGTCCTGTTTCAGTCAATTACTATCATCCTGACTGTCTGTCCATTCTGCTAAACTATCAATGTCCTGTTTCAGTCAATTATTATCATCCTGACTGTCTGTCCATTCTGCTAAACTATCTATGTTCCGTTTCAGTCAATTACTATCATCCTGACTGTCTGTCCATTCTGCTAAATTATCAATGTCCTGTTTCAGTCAATTACTATAATCCTGACTGTCTGTCCATTCTGCTAACCTATCAATGTCCTGTTTCATTCATTTACTATCATCCTGATCCTCTGTCCATTCTGCTAATCTATCAATGTCCTGTTTCAGTCAATTACTATCATCCTGACTGTCTGTCCATTCTGCTAACCTATCAATGTCCTGTTTCAGTCAATTACTATCATCCTGACTGTCTGTCCATTCTGCTAACCTATCAATGTCCTGTTTCAGTCAATTACCATCATCCTGACTGTCTGTCTATTCTGCGAAACTATCCATGTCCTGTTTCATTCAATTACTATCATCCTGACTGTCTATCCATTCTGCTAAACTATCCATGTCCTGTTTCAGTCAATCACTATCATCCTGACTGTCTGTCCATTCTGCTAAACTATCAATTTCCTGTTTCAGTCAATTACTATCATCCTGACTGTCTGTCTATTCTGCGAAACTTTACATGTCCTGTTTCAGTCATTTACTATCATCCTGACTGTCTATCCATTCTGCTAAACTATCCATGTCCTGTTTCAGTCAATTACTATCATCCTGACTCTCTGTCCATTCTGCTAAACTATCAATGTCCTGTTTCAGTCAATTACTATCATCCTGACTGTCTGTCCATTCTGCTAAACTATCAATGTCCTGTTTCAGTCAATTATTATCATCCTGACTGTCTGTCCATTCTGCTAAACTATCTATGTTCCGTTTCAGTCAATTACTATCATCCTGACTGTCTGTCCATTCTGCTAAATTATCAATGTCCTGTTTCAGTCAATTACTATAATCCTGACTGTCTGTCCATTCTGCTAACCTATCAATGTCCTGTTTCATTCATTTACTATCATCCTGATCCTCTGTCCATTCTGCTAAACTATCAATGTCCTGTTTCAGTCAATTACTATCATCCTGACTGTCTGTCCATTCTGCTAACCTATCAATGTCCTGTTTCAGTCAATTACTATCATCCTGACTGTCTGTCCATTCTGCTAACCTATCAATGTCCTGTTTCAGTCAATTACCATCATCCTGACTGTCTGTCTATTCTGCGAAACTATCCATGTCCTGTTTCATTCAATTACTATCATCCTGACTGTCTATCCATTCTGCTAAACTATCCATGTCCTGTTTCAGTCAATCACTATCATCCTGACTGTCTGTCCATTCTGCTAAACTATCAATTTCCTGTTTCAGTCAATTACTATCATCCTGACTGTCTGTCTATTCTGCGAAACTTTACATGTCCTGTTTCAGTCATTTACTATCATCCTGACTGTCTATCCATTCTGCTAAACTATCCATGTCCTGTTTCAGTCAATCACTATCATCCTGACTGTCTGTCCATTCTGCTAAACTATCAATGTCCTGTTTCAGACAATTATTATCATCCTGACTGTCTGTCTATTCTGCTAAACTATCCATGTCCTGTTTCAGTCAATCACTATCATCCTGACTGTCTGTCCATTCAGCTAAACTATCAATGTCCTGTTTCAGTCAATTACTATCATCCTGACAGTCTGTCCATTCAGCGAAACTATCAATGTCCTGTTTCAGTCAATTACTATCATCCTGCCTGTCTGTCCATTCTGCTAAACTATCCATGTCCTGTTTCAGTCAATTACTATCATCCTGACTGTCTGTCCATTTGGCTAAACTATCCATGTCCTGTTTCAGTCAATTACTATCATCCTGACTCTCTGTCTATTCTGCGAAACTTTCCATGTCCTGTTTCAGTCATTTACGATCATCCTGACAGTCTGTCCATTCAGCTAAACTATCAATGTCCTGTTTCAGTCAATTACTATCATCCTGACAGTCTGTCCATTCAGCGAATCTATCAATGTCCTGTTTCAGTCAATTACTATCATCCTGTCTGTCTGTCCATTCTGCTAAACTATCCATGTCCTGTTTCAGTCAATTACTATCATCCTGACTGTCTGTCCATTCTGCTAAACTATCCATGTCCTGTCTCAGTCAATTACTATCATCCTGATCCTCTGTCCATTCTGATTATCAATGTCCTGTTTCAGTCAATTACTATCATGCTGATCATCTGTCCATTCTGATTATCAATGTCCTGTTTCAGTCAATTACTGTCATCCTGATCCTTTGTCCATTCTAATTATCTATGTCCTGTTTCAGTCAATTACTATCATCCTGATCCTCTGTCCATTCTAATTATCTATGTCCTATTTCAGTCAATTACTATCATCCTGATCCTCTGTCCATTCTAATTATCTATGTCCTGTTTCAGTCAATTACTATCATCCTGACTGTCTGTCCATTCTGCTGAACTATCCATGTCCTGTTTCAGTCAATTACTATCATCCTGACTCTCTGTCCATTCTGCTAAACTATCCATGTCCTGTTTCAGTCAATTACTATCATCCTGACTGTCTGTCCATTCTGCTAAACTATCCATGTCCTGTTTCAGTCAATTACTATCATCCTGACTCTCTGTCCATTCTGCTAAACTATCAATGTCCTGTTTCAGTCAATTGCTATCATCCTGATCCTCTATCCATTCTAATTATCTATGTCCTGTTTCAGTCAATTACTATCATCCTGACTGTCTGTCCATTCTGCTAAACTATCCATGTCCTGTTTCAGTCAATTACTATCATCCTGACTGTCTGTCCATTCTGCTAAACTATCCATGTCCTGTTTCAGTCAATTACTATCATCCTGACTCTCTGTCCATTCTGCTAAACTATCAATGTCCTGTTTCAGTCAATTACTATCATCCTGACTGTCTGTCCATTCTGCTAAACTATCAATGTCTTGTTTCAGTCAATTACTATCATCCTGACTGTCTATCCACTCTGCTAAATTATCAATGTCCTGTTTCAGTCAATTACTATCATCCTGATCCTCTGTCCATTCTGATTATCAATGTCCTGTTTCAGTCAATTACTATCATGCTGATCATCTGTCCATTCTGATTATCAATGTCCTGTTTCAGTCAATTACTGTCATCCTGATCCTTTGTCCATTCTAATTATCTATGTCCTGTTTCAGTCAATTACTATCATCCTGATCCTCTGTCCATTCGAATTATCTATGTCCTATTTCAGTCAATTACTATCATCCTGATCCTCTGTCCATTCTAATTATCTATGTCCTGTTTCAGTCAATTGCTATCATCCTGATCCTCTGTCCATTCTAATTATCTATGTCCTGTTTCAGTCAATTACTATCATCCTGATCCTCTGTCCATTCTAATTATCGATGTCCTGTTTCAGTCAATTACTATCATCCTGATCCTCTGTCCATTCTGATTATCAATGTCCTGTTTCAGTCAATTACTATCATCCTGATCCTCTGTCCATTCTAATTATCCATGTCCTGTTTCAGTCAATTACTATCATCCTGATCCTCTGTCCATTCTAATTATCTATGTCCTGTTTCAGTCAATTACTATCATCCTGATCCTCTGTCCATTCTGATTATCTATGTCCTGTTTCAGTCAATTACTATCATCCTGATCATCTGTCCATTCTGATTATCAATGTCCTGTTTCAGTCAATTACTGTCATCCTGATCCTTTGTCCATTCTAATTATCTATGTCCTGTTTCAGTCAATTACTATCATCCTGATCGTCTGTCCATTCTAATTATCTATGTCCTGTTTCAGTCAATTACTATCATCCTGATCCTCTGCCCATACTGATTATCAATGTCCTGTTTCAGTCAATTACTATCATCCTGATCCTCTGTCCATTCTAATTGTCGATGTCCTGTTTCAGTCAATTTCTACCATCCTGATCCTCTGTCCATTCTGATTATCAATGTCCTGTTTCAGTCAATTACTATCATCCTGATCCTCTGTCCATTCTAATTATCTATGTCCTGTTTCATTCAATTACTATCATCCTGATCCTCTGTCCATTCTAATTATCTATGTCCTGTTTCAGTCAATTACTATCATCCTGATCCTCTGTCCATTCTGATTATCTATGTCCTGTTTCAGTCAATTACTATCATCCTGATCCTCTGTCCATTCTGATTATCAATGTCCTGTTTCAGTCAATTACTTTCATCCTGATCCTTTGTCCATTCTAATTATCTATGTCCTGTTTCAGTCAATTACTATCATCCTGATCCTCTGTCCATTCTAATTATCTGTGTCCTGTTTCAGTCAATTACTATCATCCTGATCCTCTGTCCATTCTAATTATCTATGTCCTGTTTCAGTCAATTACTATCATCCTTATCCTCTGTCCATTCTGATTATCTATGCCCTGTTTCAGTCAATTACTATCATCCTGATCCTCTGTCCATACTGATTATCAATGTCCTGTTTCAGTCAATTACTATCATCCTGATCCTCTGTCCATTCTAATTGTCTTTGTCCTGTTTCAGTCAATTTCTATCATCCTGATCCTCTGTCCATTCTGATTATCTATGTCCTGTTTCAGTCAATTACTATCATCCTGATCCTCTGTCCATACTGATTATCAATGTCCTGTTTCAGTCAATTACTATCATCCTGATCCTCTGTCCATTCTAATTATCTATGTCCTGTTTCAGTCAATTACTATCATCCTGATCCTCTGTCCATTCTAATTATCTGTGTCCTGTTTCAGTCAATTACTATCATCCTGATCCTCTGTCCATTCTAATTATCAATGTCCTGTTTCAGTCAATTACTTTCATCCTGATCCTTTGTCCATTCTAATTATCTATGTCCTGTTTCAGTCAATTACTATCATCCTGATCCTCTGTCCATTCTAAATATCTATGTCCTGTTTCAGTCAATTACTATCATCCTAATCCTCTGTCCATTCTGATTATCTATGTCCTGTTTCAGTCAATTACTATCATCCTGATCCTCTGTCCATACTGATTATCAATGTCCTGTTTCAGTCAATTACTATCATCCTGATCCTCTGTCCATTCTAATTATCTATGTCCTGTTTCAGTTAATTACTATCATCCTGATCCTCTGTCCATTCTAATTATCTGTGTCCTGTTTCAGTCAATTACTATCATCCTGATCCTCTGTCCATTCTAATTATCAATGTCCTGTTTCAGTCAATTACTTTCATCCTGATCCTTTGTCCATTCTAATTATCTATGTCCTGTTTCAGTCAATTACTATCATCCTGATCCTCTGTCCATTCTAATTATCTATGTCCTTTTTCAGTCAATTACTATCATCCTGATCCTCTGTCCATTCTGATTATCTATGTCCTGTTTCAGTCAATTACTATCATCCTGATCCTCTGTCCATTCAGATTATCTATGTCCTGTTTCAGTCAATTACTATCATCCTGATCCACTGTCCATACTGATTATCAATGTCCTGTTTCAGTCATTTACTATCATCCTGATCTTCTGTCCATTCTAATTGTCTATGTCCTCTTTCAGTCAATTTCTATCATCCTGATCCTCTGTCCATTCTGATCATCTATGTCCTGTTTCAGTCAATTACTATCATCCTGATCCTCAGTCCATACTGATTATCAATGTCCTGTTTCAGTCAATTACTATCATCACGATCCTCTGTACATTCTAATTATCTATGTCCTGTTTCAGTCAATTACTATCATCCTGATCCTCTGTCCATTCTAATTATCTGTGTCCTGTTTCAGTCAATTACTATCATCCTGATCCTCT
Organism: Heterodontus francisci; assembly: GCF_036365525.1. NCBI lineage: Eukaryota > Metazoa > Chordata > Chondrichthyes > Heterodontiformes > Heterodontidae > Heterodontus > Heterodontus francisci. Next base: position 68,258,475 of record NC_090398.1, on the reverse strand, counting down.
GTCCATTCTAATTATCAATGTCCTGTTTCAGTCAATTACTATCATCCTGATCCTCTGTCCATTCTAATTATCTGTGTCCTGTTTCAGTCAATTACTATCATCCTGATCCTCTGTCCATTCTAATTATCTGTGTCCTGTTTCAGTCAATTACTACAATCCTGATCCTCTGTCCATTCTAATTATCTATGTCCTGTTTCAATCAATTACTATCATCCTGATCCTCTGTCCATTCTAATTATCTGTGTCCTGTTTCAGTCAATTACTACAATCCTGATCCTCTGTCCATTCTAATTATCTATGTCCTGTTTCAGTCAATTACTATCATCCTGATCCTCTGTCCATTCTAATTATCTATGTCCTGTTTCAGTCAATTACTATCATCCTGATCCTCTGTCCATTCTAATTATCTATGTTCTGTTTCAGTCAATTACTATCATCCTGATCCTCTGTCCATTCTGATTATCTATGTCCTGTTTCAGTCAATTACTATCATCCTGATCCTCTGTCCATTCTGATTATCAATGACCTGTTTCAGTCAATTACTTTCATCCTGATCCTTTGTCCATTTTAATTATCTATGTCCTGTTTCAGTCAATTACTATCATCCTGATCCTCTGTCCATTCTAATTATCTATGTCCTGTTTCAGTCAATTACTATCATCCTGATCCTCTGTCCATTCTAATTATCTATGTCCTGTTTCAGTCAATTACTATCATCCTGATCCTCTGTCCATTCTGATTATCTATGTCCTGTTTCAGTCAATTACTATCATCCTGATCCTCTGTCCATTCTAATTATCTATGTCCTGTTTCAGTCAATTACTATCATCCTGATCCTCTGTCCATTCTGATTATCAATGTCCTGTTTCAGTCAATTACTTTCATCCTGACCCTTTGTCCATTCTAATTATCTGTGTCCTGTTTCAGTCAATTACTATCATCCTGATCCTCTGTCCATTCTAATTATCTATGTCCTGTTTCAGTCAATTACTATCATCCTGATCCTCTGTCCATTCTAATTATGTATGTCCTGTTTCAGTCAATTACTATCATCCTTATCCTCTGTCCATTCTGATTATCTATGTCCTGTTTCAGTCAATTACTATCATCCTGATCCTCTGTCCATACTGATTATCAATGTCCTGTTTCAGTCAATTACTATCATCCTGATCCTCTGTCCATTCTAATTGTCTATGTCCTGTTTCAGTCAATTTCTATCATCCTGATCCTCTGTCCATTCTGATTATCTATGTCCTGTTTCAGTCAATTACTATCATCCTGATCCTCTGTCCATACTGATTATCAATGTCCTGTTTCAGTCAATTACTATCATCCTGATCCTCTGTCCATTCTAATTATCTATGTCCTGTTTCAGTCAATTACTATCATCCTGATCCTCTGTCCATTCTAATTATCTGTGTCATGTTTCAGTCAATTACTATCATCCTGATCCTCTGTCCATTCTAATTATCAATGTCCTGTTACAGTCAATTACTTTCATCCTGATCCTTTGTCCATTCTAATTATCTATGTCCTGTTTCAATCAATTACTATCATCCTGATCCTCTGTCCATTCTAATTATCTATGTCCTGTTTCAGTCAATTACTATCATCCTGATCCTCTGTCCATTCTGATTATCTATGTCCTGTTTCAGTCAATTACTATTATCCTGATCCTCTGTCCATTCTGATTATCTATGTCCTGTTTCAGTCAATTACTATCATCCTGATCCTCTGTCCATTCTGATTATCTATGTCCTATTTCAGTCAATTACTATCATCCTGATCCTCTGTCCATTCTGATTATCTATGTCCTGTTTCAGTCAATTACTATCATCCTGATCCTCTGTCCATTCTGATTATCAATGTCCTGTTTCAGTCAATTACTTTCATCCTGATCCTCTGTCCATTCTAATTATCTATGTCCTGTTTCAGTCAATTACTATCATCCTGATCCTCTGTCCATTCTAATTAACTATGTCCTGTTTCAGTCAATTACTATCATCCTGATCCTCTGTCCATTCTAATTATCTATGTCCTGTTTCAGTCAATTACTGTCAAACTGATCCTCTGTGCATTCTGATTATCTATGTCCTGTTTCAGTCAATTACTATCATCCTGATCCTCTGTCCATACTGATTATCAATGTCCTGTTTCAGTCAATTACTATCATCCTGATCCTCTGTCCATTCTAATTGTCAATGTCCTGTTTCAGTCAATTACTATCATCCTGATCCTCTGTCCATTCTGATTATCTATGTCCTGTTTCAGTCAATTACTATCATCCTGATCCTCTGTCCATACTGATTATCAATGTCCTGTTTCAGTCAATTACTATCATCCTGATCCTCTGTCCATTCTAATTATCTATGTCCTGTTTCAGTCAATTACTATCATCCTGATCCTCTGTCCATTCTAATTATCTGTGTCCTGTTTCAGTCAATTACTATCATCCTGATCCTCTGTCCATTCTGATTATCAATGTCCTGTTTCAGTCAATTACTTTCATCCTGATCCTCTGTCCATTCTAATTATCTATGTCCTGTTTCAGTCAATTACTATCATCCTGATCCTCTGTCCATTCTAATTAACTATGTCCTGTTTCAGTCAATTACTATCATCCTGATCCTCTGTCCATTCTAATTATCTATGTCCTGTTTCAGTCAATTACTGTCAAACTGATCCTCTGTCCATTCTGATTATCTATGTCCTGTTTCAGTCAATTACTATCATCCTGATCCTCTGTCCATACTGATTATCAATGTCCTGTTTCAGTCAATTACTATCATCCTGATCCTCTGTCCATTCTAATTGTCAATGTCCTGTTTCAGTCAATTACTATCATCCTGATCCTCTGTCCATTCTGATTATCTATGTCCTGTTTCAGTCAATTACTATCATCCTGATCCTCTGTCCATACTGATTATCAATGTCCTGTTTCAGTCAATTACTATCATCCTGATCCTCTGTCCATTCTAATTATCTATGTCCTGTTTCAGTCAATTACTATCATCCTGATCCTCTGTCCATTCTAATTATCTGTGTCCTGTTTCAGTCAATTACTATCATCCTGATCCTCTGTCCATTCTAATTATCAATGTCCTGTTTCAGTCAATTAATTTCATCCTGATCCTTTGTCCATTCTAATTATCGATGTCCTGTTTCAGTCAATTACTATCATCCTGATCCTCTGTCCATTCTAATTATCTATGTCCTGTTTCAGTCAATTACTATCATCCTGATCCTCTGTCCATTCTAATTATCTGTGTCCTGTTTCAGTCAATTACTATCATCCTGATCCTCTGTCCATTCTAATTATCAATGTCCTGTTTCAATCAATTACTTTCATCCTGATCATTTGTCCATTCTAATTATCTATGTCCTGTTTCAGTCAATTACTATCATCCTGATCCTCTGTCCATTCTAATTATCTATGTCCTGTTTCAGTCAATTACTTTCATCCTGATCCGCTGTCCATACTGATTATCAATGTCCTGTTTCAGTCAATTACTATCATCCTGATCCTCTGTCCATTCTAATTATCTATGTCCTGTTTCAGTCAATTACTATCATCCTGATCCTCTGTCCATTCTAATTATCTGTGTCCTGTTTCAGTCAATTACTATCATCCTGATCCTCTGTCCATTCTAATTATCAATGTCCTGTTTCAGTCAATTACTTTCATCCTGATCCTTTGTCCATTCTAATTATCTATGTCCTGTTTCAGTCAATTACTATCATCCTGATCCTCTGTCCATTCTAATTATCTATGTCCTGTTTCAGTCAATTACTATCATCCTGATCCTCTGTCCATTCTGATTATCTATGTCCTGTTTCAGTCAATTACTATCATCTTGATCCTCTGTCCATTCTAATTATCTATGTCCTGTTTCAGTCAATTACTATCATCCTGATCCTCTGTCCATTCTGATTATCTATGTCCTGTTTCAGTCAATTACTATCATCCTGATCCTCTGTCCATTCTGATTATCAATGTCCTGTTTCAGTCAATTACTTTCAGCCTGATCCTTTGTCCATTCTAATTATCTGTGTCCTGTTTCAGTCAATTACTATCATCCTGATCCTCTGTCCATTCTGATTATCAATGTCCTGTTTCAGTCAATTACTACAATCCTGATCCTCTGTCCATTCTAATTATCTATGTCCTGTTTCAGTCAATTACTATCATCCTGATCCTCTGTCCATTCTAATTATCTGTGTCCTGTTTCAGTCAATTACTACAATCCTGATCCTCTGTCCATTCTAATTATCTATGTCCTGTTTCAGTCAATTACTATCATCCTGATCCTCTGTCCATTCTAATTATCTGTGTCCTGTTTCAGTCAATTACTACAATCCTGATCCTCTGTCCATTCTAATTATCTATGTCCTGTTTCAGTCAATTACTATCATCCTGATCCTCTGTCCATTCTAATTATCTATGTCCTGTTTCAGTCAATTACTATCATCCTGATCCTCTGTCCATTCTAATTATCTATGTTCTGTTTCAGTCAATTACTATCATCCTGATCCTCTGTCCATTCTGATTATCTATGTCCTTTTTCAGTCAATTACTATCATCCTGATCCTCTGTCCATTCTGATTATCAATGTCCTGTTTCAGTCAATTACTTTCATCCTGATCCTTTGTCCATTTTAATTATCTATGTCCTGTTTCAGTCAATTACTATCATCCTGATCCTCTGTCCATTCTAATTATCTATGTCCTGTTTCAGTCAATTACTATCATCCTGATCCTCTGTCCATTCTAATTATCTATGTCCTGTTTCAGTCAATTACTATCATCCTGATCCTCTGTCCATTCTGATTATCTATGTCCTGTTTCAGTCAATTACTATCATCCTGATCCTCTGTCCATTCTGATTATCTATGTCCTGTTTCAGTCAATTACTATCATCCTGATCCTCTGTCCATTCTGATTATCAATGTCCTGTTTCAGTCAATTACTTTCATCCTGATCCTTTGTCCATTCTAATTATCTATGTCCTGTTTCAGTCAATTACTATCATCCTGATCCTCTGTCCATTCTAATTATCTATGTCCTGTTTCAGTCAATTACTATCATCCTGATCCTCTGTCCATTCTGATTATCTATGTCCTGTTTCAGTCAATTACTATCATCCTGATCCTCTGTCCATTCTGATTATCAATGTCCTGTTTCAGTAAATTACTTTCATCCTGATCCTTTGTCCATTCTAATTATCTATGTACTGTTTCAGTCAATTACTATCATCCTGATCCTCTGTCCATTCTAATTATCTATGTCCTGCTTCAGTCAATTACTATCATCCTGATCCTCTGTCCATTCTAATTATCTATGTCCTGTTTCAGTCAATTACTATCATCCTGATCCTCTGTCCATTCTGATTATCTATGTCCTGTTTCAGTCTATTACTATCATCCTGATCCTCTGTCCATACTGATTATCAATGTCCTGTTTCAGTCAATTACTATCATCCTGATCCTCTGTCCATTCTAATTGTCTTTGTCCTGTTTCAGTCAATTTCTATCATCCTGATCCTCTGTCCATTCTGATTATCTATGTCCTGTTTCAGTCAATTACTATCATCCTGATCCTCTGTCCATACTGATTATCAATGTCCTGTTTCAGTCAATTACTATCATCCTGATCCTCTGTCCATTCTAATTATCTATGTCCTGTTTCAGTCAATTACTATCATCCTGATCCTCTGTCCATTCTAATTATCTGTGTCCTGTTTCAGTCAATTACTATCATCCTGATCCTCTGTCCATTCTAATTATCAATGTCCTGTTTCAGTCAATTACTTTCATCCTGATCCTTTGTCCATTCTAATTATCTATGTCCTGTTTCAGTCAATTACTATCATCCTGATCCTCTGTCCATTCTAATTATCTATGTCCTTTTTCAGTCAATTAATATCATCCTGATCCTCTGTCCATTCTGATTATCTATGTCCTGTTTCAGTCAATTACTATCATCCTGATCCTCTGTCCATTCTGATTATCTATGTCCTGTTTCAGTCAATTACTATCATCCTGATCCACTGTCCATACTGATTATCAATGTCCTGTTTCAGTCAATTACTATCATCCTGATCTTCTCTCCATTCTAATTGTCTATGTCCTCTTTCAGTCAATTACTATCATCCTGATCCTCTGTCCATACTGATTATCAATGTCCTGTTTCAGTCAATTACTATCATCCTGATCCTCTGTACATTCTAATAATCTATGTCCTGTTTCAGTCAATTACTATCATCCTGATCCTCTGTCCATTCTAATTATCTGTGTCCTGTTTCAGTCAATTACTATCATCCTGATCCTCTGTCCATTCTAATTATCAATGTCCTGTTTCAGTCAATTACTATCATCCTGATCCTCTGTCCATTCTAATTATCTGTGTCCTGTTTCAGTCAATTACTATCATCCTGATCCTCTGTCCATTCTAATTATCTGTGTCCTGTTTCAGTCAATTACTACAATCCTGATCCTCTGTCCATTCTAATTATCTATGTCCTGTTTCAATCAATTTCTATCATCCTGATCCTCTGTCCATTCTGATTATCTATGTCCTGTTTCAGTCAATTACTATCATCCTGATCCTCTGTCCATACTGATTATCAATGTCCTGTTTCAGTCAATTACTATCATCCTGATCCTCTGTCCATTCTAATTATCTATGTCCTGTTTCAGTCAATTACTATCATCCTGATCCTCTGTCCATTCTAATTATCTGTGTCCTGTTTCAGTCAATTACTATCATCCTGATCCTCTGTCCATTCTAATTATCAATGTCCTGTTTCAGTCAATTACTTTCATCCTGATCCTTTGTCCATTCTAATTATCTATGTCCTGTTTCAGTCAATTACTATCATCCTGATCCTCTGTCCATTCTAATTATCTATGTCCTTTTTCAGTCAATTACTATCATCCTGATCCTCTGTCCATTCTGATTATCTATGTCCTGTTTCAGTCAATTACTATCATCCTGATCCTCTGTCCATTCTGATTATCTATGTCCTGTTTCAGTCAATTACTATCATCCTGATCCACTGTCCATACTGATTATCAATGTCCTGTTTCAGTCAATTACTATCATCCTGATCTTCTCTCCATTCTAATTGTCTATGTCCTCTTTCAGTCAATTACTATCATCCTGATCCTCTGTCCATACTGATTATCAATGTCCTGTTTCAGTCAATTACTATCATCCTGATCCTCTGTACATTCTAATAATCTATGTCCTGTTTCAGTCAATTACTATCATCCTGATCCTCTGTCCATTCTAATTATCTGTGTCCTGTTTCAGTCAATTACTATCATCCTGATCCTCTGTCCATTCTAATTATCAATGTCCTGTTTCAGTCAATTACTATCATCCTGATCCTCTGTCCATTCTAATTATCTGTGTCCTGTTTCAGTCAATTACTATCATCCTGATCCTCTGTCCATTCTAATTATCTGTGTCCTGTTTCAGTCAATTACTACAATCCTGATCCTCTGTCCATTCTAATTATCTATGTCCTGTTTCAATCAATTACTATCATCCTGATCCTCTGTCCATTCTAATTATCTGTGTCCTGTTTCAGTCAATTACTACAATCCTGATCCTCTGTCCATTCTAATTATCTATGTCCTGTTTCAGTCAATTACTATCATCCTGATCCTCTGTCCATTCTAATTATCTATGTCCTGTTTCAGTCAATTACTATCATCCTGATCCTCTGTCCATTCTAATTATCTATGTCCTGTTTCAGTCAATTACTATCATCCTGATCCTCTGTCCATTCTGATTATCTATGTCCTGTTTCAGTCAATTACTATCATCCTGATCCTCTGTCCATTCTGATTATCACTGACCTGTTTCAGTCAATTACTTTCATCCTGATCCTTTGTCCATTTTAATTATCTATGTCCTGTTTCAGTCAATTACTATCATCCTGATCCTCTGTCCATTCTAATTATCTATGTCCTGTTTCAGTCAATTACTATCATCCTGATCCTCTGCCCATTCTAATTATCTATGTCCTGTTTCAGTCAATTACTATCATCCTGATCCTCTGTCCATTCTAATTATCTGTGTCCTGTTTCAGTCAATTACTATAATCCTGACTGTCTATCCATTCTAATTATCTGTGTCCTGTTACAGTCTATTACTACAATCCTGATCCTCTGTCCATTCTAATTATCTATGTCCTGTTTCAATCAATTACTATCATCCCGATCCTCTGTCCATTCTAATTATCTGTGTCCTGTTTCAGTCAATTACTACAATCCTGATCCTCTGTCCATTCTAATTATCTATGTCCTGTTTCAGTCAATTACTATCATCCTGATCCTCTGTCCATTCTGATTATCTATGTCCTGTTTCAGTCAATTACTATCATCCTGATCCTCTGTCCATTCTAATTATCTATGTCCTGTTTCAGTCAATTACTATCATCCTGATCCTCTGTCCATTCTGATTATCTATGTCCTGTTTCAGTCAATTACTATCATCCTGATCCTCTGTCCATTCTGATTATCAATGACCTGTTTCAGTCAATTACTTTCATCCTGATCCTTTGTCCATTTTAATTATCTATGTCCTGTTTCAGTCAATTACTATCATCCTGATCCTCCGTCCATTCTAATTATCTATGTCCTGTTTCAGTCAATTACTATCATCCTGATCCTCTGTCCATTCTAATTATCTATGTCCTGTTTCAGTCAATTACTATCATCCTGATCCTCTGTCCATTCTGATTATCTATGTCCTGTTTCAGTCAATTACTATCATCCTGATCCTCTGTCCATTCTGATTATCTATGTCCTGTTTCAGTCAATTACTATCATCCTGATCCTCTGTCCATTCTGATTATCAATGTCCTGTTTCAGTCAATTACTATCATCCTGATCCTCTGTCCATTCTAATTATCTATGTCCTGTTTCAGTCAATTACTATCATCCTGATCCTCTGTCCATTCTAATTATCTATGTCCTGTTTCAGTCAATTACTATCATCCTGATCCTCTGTCCATTCTAATTATCTATGTCCTGTTTCAGTCAATTACTATCATCCTGATCCTCTGTCCATTCTGATTATCTATGTCCTGTTTCAGTCAATTACTATCATCCTGATCCTCTGTCCATTCTGATTATCTATGTCCTGTTTCAGTCAATTACTATCATCCTGATCCTCTGTCCATTCTGATTATCAATGTCCTTTTTCAGTCAATTACTTTCATCCTGGCCCTTTGTCCATTCTAATTATCTATGTCCTGTTTCAGTCAATTACTATCATCCTGATCCTCTGTCCATTCTAATTATCTATGTCCTGTTTCAGTCAATTACTATCATCCTGATCCTCTGTCCATTCTAATTATCTATGTCCTGTTTCAGTCAATTACTATCATCCTGATCCTCTGTCCATTCTGTTTATCTATGTCCTGTTTCAGTCAATTACTATCATCCTGATCCTCTGTCCATACTGATTATCAATGTTATGTTTCAGTCAATTACTATCATCCTGATCCTCTGTCCATTCTAATTGTCTATGTCCTGTTTCAGTCAATTTCTATCATCCTGATCCTCTGTCCATTCTGATTATCTATGTCCTGTTTCAGTCAATTACTATCATCCTGATCCTCTGTCCATACTGATTATCAATGTCCTGTTTCAGTCAATTACTATCATCCTGATCCTCTGTCCATTCTAATTATCTATGTCCTGTTTCAGTCAATTACTATCATCCTGATCCTCTGTCCATTCTAATTATCTATGTCCTGTTTCAGTCAATTACTATCATCCTGATCCTCTGTCCATTCTAATTATCAATGTCCTGTTACAGTCAATTACTTTCATCCTGATCCTTTGTCCATTCTAATTATCTATGTCCTGTTTCAGTCAATTACTATCATCCTGATCCTCTGTCCATTCTAATTATCTATGTCCTGTTTCAGTCAATTACTATCATCCTGATCCTCTGTCCATTCTAATTATCTATGTCCTTTTTCAGTCAATTACTATCATCCTGATCCTCTGTCCATTCTGATTATCTATGTCCTGTTTCAGTCAATTACTATCATCCTGATCCTCTGTCCATTCTCATTATCTATGTCCTGTTTCAGTCAATTACTATCATCCTGATCCACTGTCCATACTGATTATCAATGTCCTGTTTCAGTCAATTACTATCATCCTGATCTTCTCTCCATTCTAATTGTCTATGTCCTCTTTCAGTCAATTTCTATCATCCTGATCCTCTGTCCATTCTGATTATCTATGTCCTGTTTCAGTCAATTACTATCATCCTGATCCTCTGTCCATACTGATTATCAATGTCCTGTTTCAGTCAATTACTATCATCCTGATCCTCTGTACATTCTAATTATCTATGTCCTGTTTCAGTCAATTACTATCATCCTGATCCTCTGTCCATTCTAATTATCTGTGTCCTGTTTCAGTCAATTACTATCATCCTGATCCTCTGTCCATTCTAATTATCAATGTCCTGTTTCAGTCAATTACTATCATCCTGATCCTCTGTCCATTCTAATTATCTGTGTCCTGTTTCAGTCAATTACTATCATCCTGATCCTCTGTCCATTCTAATTATCTGTGTCCTGTTTCAGTCAATTACTACAATCCTGATCCTCTGTCCATTCTAATTATCTATGTCCTGTTTCAATCAATTACTATCATCCTGATCCTCTGTCCATTCTAATTATCTGTGTCCTGTTTCAGTCAATTACTACAATCCTGATCCTCTGTCCATTCTAATTATCTATGTCCTGTTTCAGTCAATTACTATCATCCTGATCCTCTGTCAATTCTAATTATCTATGTCCTGTTTCAGTCAATTACTATCATCCTGATCCTCTGTCCATTCTAATTATCTATGTCCTGTTTCAGTCAATTACTATCATCCTGATCCTCTGTCCATTCTGATTATCTATGTCCTGTTTCAGTCAATTACTATCGTCCTGATCCTCTGTCCATTCTGATTATCAATGACCTGTTTCAGTCAATTACTTTCATCCTGATCCTTTGTCCATTTTAATTATCTATGTCCTGTTTCAGTCAATTACTATCATCCTGATCCTCTGTCCATTCTAATTATCTATGTCCTGTTTCAGTCAATTACTATCATCCTGATCCTCTGTCCATTCTAATTATCTATGTCCTGTTTCAGTCAATTACTATCATCCTGATCCTCTGTCCATTCTAATTATCTGTGTCCTGTTTCAGTCAATTACTATCATCCTGACTGTCTATCCATTCTAATTATCTGTGTCCTGTTTCAGTCAATTACTACAATCCTGATCCTCTGTCCATTCTAATTATCTATGTCCTGTTTCAATCAATTACTATCATCCTGATCCTCTGTCCATTCTAATTATCTGTGTCCTGTTTCAGTCAATTACTACAATCCTGATCCTCTGTCCATTCTAATTATCTATGTCCTGTTTCAGTCAATTACTATCATCCTGATCCTCTGTCCATTCTGATTATCTATGTCCTGTTTCAGTCAATTACTATCATCCTGATCCTCTGTCCATTCTAATTATCTATGTCCTGTTTCAGTCAATTACTATCATCCTGATCCTCTGTCCATTCTGATTATCTATGTCCTGTTTCAGTCAATTACTATCATCCTGATCCTCTGTCCATTCTGATTATCAATGACCTGTTTCAGTCAATTACTTTCATCCTGATCCTTTGTCCATTTTAATTATCTATGTCCTGTTTCAGTCAATTACTATCATCCTGATCCTCTGTCCATTCTAATTATCTATGTCCTGTTTCAGTCAATTACTTTCATCCTGATCCTCTGTCCATTCTAATTATCTATGTCCTGATTCAGTCAATTACTATCATCCTGATCCTCTGTCCATTCTGATTATCTATGTCCTGTTTCAGTCAATTACTATCATCCTGATCCTCTGTCCATTCTGATTATCTATGTCCTGTTTCAGTCAATTACTATCATCCTGATCCTCTGTCCATTCTGATTATCAATGTCCTGTTTCAGTCAATTACTATCATCCTGATCCTCTGTCCATTCTAATTATCTGTGTCCTGTTTCAGTCAATTACTACAATCCTGATCCTCTGTCCATTCTAATTATCTTTGTCCTGTTTCAGTCAATTACTATCATCCTGATCCTCTGTCCATTCTGATTATCTATGTCCTGTTTCAGTCAATTACTATCATCCTGATCCACTGTCCATTCTAATTATCTATGTCCTGTTTCAGTCAATTACTATCATCCTGATCCTCTGTCCATTCTAATTGTCTATGTCCTGTTTCAGTCAATTTCTATCATCCTGATCCTCTGTCCATTCTGATTATCTATGTCCTGTTTCAGTCAATTACTATCATCCTGATCCTCTGTCCATACTGATTATCAATGTCCTGTTTCAGTCAATTACTATCATCCTGATCCTCTGTCCATTCTAATTATCTATGTCCTGTTTCAGTCAATTACTATCATCCTGATCCTCTGTCCATTCTAATTATCTATGTCCTGTTTCAGTCAATTACTATCATCCTGATCCTCTGTCCATTCTAATTATCAATGTCCTGTTACAGTCAATTACTTTCATCCTGATCCTTTGTCCATTCTAATTATCTATGTCCTGTTTCAGTCAATTACTATCATCCTGATCCTCTGTCCATTCTAATTATCTATGTCCTGTTTCAGTCAATTACTATCATCCTGATCCTCTGTCCATTCTAATTATCTATGTCCTTTTTCAGTCAATTACTATCATCCTGATCCTCTGTCCATTCTGATTATCTATGTCCTGTTTCAGTCAATTACTATCATCCTGATCCTCTGTCCATTCTCATTATCTATGTCCTGTTTCAGTCAATTACTATCATCCTGATCCACTGTCCATACTGATTATCAATGTCCTGTTTCAGTCAATTACTATCATCCTGATCTTCTCTCCATTCTAATTGTCTATGTCCTCTTTCAGTCAATTTCTATCATCCTGATCCTCTGTCCATTCTGATTATCTATGTCCTGTTTCAGTCAATTACTATCATCCTGATCCTCTGTCCATACTGATTATCAATGTCCTGTTTCAGTCAATTACTATCATCCTGATCCTCTGTACATTCTAATTATCTATGTCCTGTTTCAGTCAATTACTATCATCCTGATCCTCTGTCCATTCTAATTATCTGTGTCCTGTTTCAGTCAATTACTATCATCCTGATCCTCTGTCCATTCTAATTATCAATGTCCTGTTTCAGTCAATTACTATCATCCTGATCCTCTGTCCATTCTAATTATCTGTGTCCTGTTTCAGTCAATTACTATCATCCTGATCCTCTGTCCATTCTAATTATCTGTGTCCTGTTTCAGTCAATTACTACAATCCTGATCCTCTGTCCATTCTAATTATCTATGTCCTGTTTCAATCAATTACTATCATCCTGATCCTCTGTCCATTCTAATTATCTGTGTCCTGTTTCAGTCAATTACTACAATCCTGATCCTCTGTCCATTCTAATTATCTATGTCCTGTTTCAGTCAATTACTATCATCCTGATCCTCTGTCAATTCTAATTATCTATGTCCTGTTTCAGTCAATTACTATCATCCTGATCCTCTGTCCATTCTAATTATCTATGTCCTGTTTCAGTCAATTACTATCATCCTGATCCTCTGTCCATTCTGATTATCTATGTCCTGTTTCAGTCAATTACTATCGTCCTGATCCTCTGTCCATTCTGATTATCAATGACCTGTTTCAGTCAATTACTTTCATCCTGATCCTTTGTCCATTTTAATTATCTATGTCCTGTTTCAGTCAATTACTATCATCCTGATCCTCTGTCCATTCTAATTATCTATGTCCTGTTTCAGTCAATTACTATCATCCTGATCCTCTGTCCATTCTAATTATCTATGTCCTGTTTCAGTCAATTACTATCATCCTGATCCTCTGTCCATTCTAATTATCTGTGTCCTGTTTCAGTCAATTACTATCATCCTGACTGTCTATCCATTCTAATTATCTGTGTCCTGTTTCAGTCAATTACTACAATCCTGATCCTCTGTCCATTCTAATTATCTATGTCCTGTTTCAATCAATTACTATCATCCTGATCCTCTGTCCATTCTAATTATCTGTGTCCTGTTTCAGTCAATTACTACAATCCTGATCCTCTGTCCATTCTAATTATCTATGTCCTGTTTCAGTCAATTACTATCATCCTGATCCTCTGTCCATTCTGATTATCTATGTCCTGTTTCAGTCAATTACTATCATCCTGATCCTCTGTCCATTCTAATTATCTATGTCCTGTTTCAGTCAATTACTATCATCCTGATCCTCTGTCCATTCTGATTATCTATGTCCTGTTTCAGTCAATTACTATCATCCTGATCCTCTGTCCATTCTGATTATCAATGACCTGTTTCAGTCAATTACTTTCATCCTGATCCTTTGTCCATTTTAATTATCTATGTCCTGTTTCAGTCAATTACTATCATCCTGATCCTCTGTCCATTCTAATTATCTATGTCCTGTTTCAGTCAATTACTATCATCCTGATCCTCTGTCCATTCTAATTATCTATGTCCTGTTTCAGTCAATTACTATCATCCTGATCCTCTGTCCATTCTGATTATCTATGTCCTGTTTCAGTCAATTACTATCATCCTGATCCTCTGTCCATTCTGACTATCTATGTCCTGTTTCAGTCAATTACTATCATCCTGATCCTCTGTCCATTCTGATTATCAATGTCCTGTTTCAGTCAATTACTATCATCCTGATCCTCTGTCCATTCTAATTATCTGTGTCCTGTTTCAGTCAATTACTACAATCCTGATCCTCTGTCCATTCTAATTATCTATGTCCTGTTTCAGTCAATTACTATCATCCTGATCCTCTGTCCATTCTGATTATCTATGTCCTGTTTCAGTCAATTACTATCATCCTGATCCACTGTCCATTCTAATTATCTATGTCCTGTTTCAGTCAATTACTATCATCCTGATCCTCTGTCCATTCTGATTATCTATGTCCTGTTTCAGTCAATTACTATCATCCTGATCCTCTGTCCATTCTGATTATCAATGACCTGTTTCAGTCAATTACTTTCATCCTGATCCTTTGTCCATTTTAATTATCTATGTCCTGTTTCAGTCAATTACTATCATCCTGATCCTCTGTCCATTCTAATTATCTATGTCCTGTTTCAGTCAATTACTATCATCCTGATCCTCTGTCCATTCTAATTATCTATGTCCTGTTTCAGTCAATTACTATCATCCTGATCCTCTGTCCATTCTGATTATCTATGTCCTGTTTCAGTCAATTACTATCATCCTGATCCTCTGTCCATCCTGATTATCTATGTCCTGTTTCAGTCAATTACTATCATCCTGATCCTCTGTCCATTCTGATTATCAATGTCCTTTTTCAGTCAATTACTATCATCCTGATCCTCTGTCCATTCTAATTATCTATGTCCTGTTTCAGTCAATTACTATCATCCTGATCCTCTGTCCATTCTAATTATCTATGTCCTGTTTCAGTCAATTACTATCATCCTGATCCTCTGTCCATTCTAATTATCTATGTCCTGTTTCAGTCAATTACTATCATCCTGATCCTTTGTCCATTCTGATTATCTATGTCCTGTTTCAGTCAATTACTATCATCCTGATCCTCTGTCCATTCTGATTATCAATGTCCTGTTTCAGTCAATTACTATCATCCTGATCCTCTGTCCATTCTGATTATCAATGTCCTGTTTCAGTCAATTACTTTCATCCTGACCCTTTGTCCATTCTAATTATCTATGTCCTGTTCCAGTCAATTACTATCATCCTGATCCTCTGTCCATTCTAATTATCTATGTCCTGTTTCAGTCAATTACTATCATCCTGATCCTCTGTCCATTCTAATTATCTATGTCCTGTTTCAGTCAATTACTATCATCCTGATCCTCTGTCCATTCTGTTTATCTATGTCCTGTTTCAGTCAATTACTATCATCCTGATCCTCTGTCCATACTGATTATCAATGTCCTGTTTCAGTCAATTACTATCATCCTGATCCTCTGTCCATTCTAATTGTCTATGTCCTGTTTCAGTCAATTTCTATCATCCTGATCCTCTGTCCATTCTGATTATCTATGTCCTGTTTCAGTCAATTACTATCATCCTGATCCTCTGTCCATACTGATTATCAATGTCCTGTTTCAGTCAATTACTATCATCCTGATCCTCTGTCCATTCTAATTATCTATGTCCTGTTTCAGTCAATTACTATCATCCTGATCCTCTGTCCATTCTAATTATCTGTGTCCTGTTTCAGTCAATTAATATCATCCTTATCCTCTGTCCATTCTAATTATCAATGTCCTGTTACAGTCAATTACTTTCATCCTGATCCTTTGTCCATTCTAATTATCTATGTCCTGTTTCAGTCAATTACTATCATCCTGATCCTCTGTCCATTCTAATTATCTATGTCCTGTTTCAGTCAATTACTATCATCCTGATCCTCTGTCCATTCTGATTATCTATGTCCTGTTTCAGTCAATTACTATCATCCTGATCCTCTGTCCATTCTGATTATCTATGTCCTGTTTCAGTCAATTACTATCATCCTGATCCTCTGTCCATTCTGATTATCAATGTCCTGTTTCAGTCAATTACTTTCATCCTGATCCTTTGTCCATTCTAATTATCTGTGTCCTGTTTCAGTCAATTACTATCATCCTGATCCTCTGTCCATTCTAATTATCAATGTCCTGTCTCAGTCAATTACTATCATCCTGATCCTCTGTCCATTCTAATTATCTGTGTCCTGTTTCAGTCAATTACTACCATCCTGATCCTCTGTCCATTCTAATTATCTGTGTCCTGTTTCAGTCAATTACTACAATCCTGATCCTCTGTCCATTCTAATTATCTATGTCCTGTTTCAGTCAATTACTATCATCCTGATCCTCTGTCCATTCTAATTATCTGTGTCCTGTTTCAGTCAATTACTACAATCCTGATCCTCTGTCCATTCTGATTATCTATGTCCTGTTTCAGTCAATTACTATCATCCTGATCCTCTGTCCATTCTAATTATCTATGTCCTGTTTCAGTCAATTACTATCATCCTGATCCTCTGTCCATTCTAATTATCTATGTCCTGTTTCAGTCAATTACTATCATCCTGATCCTCTGTCCATTCTGATTATCTATGTCCTGTTTCAGTCAATTAATATCATCCTGATCCTCTGTCCATTCTGATTATCAATGTCCTGTTTCAGTCAATTACTTTCATCCTGATCCTTTGTCCATTTTAATTATCTATGTCCTGTTTCAGTCAATTACTATCATCCTGATCCTCTGTCCATTCTAATTATCTATGTCCTGTTTCAGTCAATTACTATCATCCTGATCCTCTGTCCATTCTAATTATCTATGTCCTGTTTCAGTCAATTACTATCATCCTGATCCTCTGTCCATTCTGATTATCTATGTCCTGTTTCAGTCAATTACTATCATCCTGATCCTCTGTCCATTCTGATTATCTATGTCCTGTTTCAGTCAATTACTATCATCCTGATCCTCTGTCCATTCTGATTATCAATGTCCTGTTTCAGTCAATTACTTTCATCCTGATCCTTTGTCCATTCTAATTATCTCTGTCCTGTTTCAGTCAATTACTATCATCCTGATCCTCTGTCCATTCTAATTATCTATGTCCTGTTTCAGTCAATTACTATCATCCTGATCCTCTGTCCATTCTGATTATCTATGTCCTGTTTCAGTCAATTACTATCATCCTGATCCTCTGTCCATTCTAATTATCTATGTCCTGTTTCAGTCAATTACTATCATCCTGATCCTCTGTCCATTCTGATTATCTATGTCCTGTTTCAGTCAATTACTATCATCCTGATCCTCTGTCCATTCTAATTATCTATGTCCTGTTTCAGTCAATTACTATCATCCTGATCCTCTGTCCATTCTAATTATCTATGTCCTGTTTCAGTCAATTACTATCATCCTGATCCTCTGTCCATTCTGATTATCTATGTCCTGTTTCAGTCAATTACTATCATCCTGATCCTCTGTCCATTCTGATTATCAATGTCCTGTTTCAGTCAATTACTTTCATCCTGATCCTTTGTCCATTCTAATTATCTATGTCCTGTTTCAGTCAATTACTATCATCCTGATCCTCTGTCCATTCTAATTATCTATGTCCTGTTTCAGTCAATTACTATCATCCTGATCCTCTGTCCATTCTGATTATCTATGTCCTGTTTCAGTCAATTACTATCATCCTGATCCTCTGTCCATTCTGATTATCAATGTCCTGTTTCAGTCAATTACTTTCATCCTGATCCTTTGTCCATTCTAAATATCTATGTCCCGTTTCAGTCAATTACTATCATGTTGATCCTCTGTCCATTCTAATTATCTATGTCCTGTTTCAGTCAATTACTATCATCCTGATCCTCTGTCCATTCTAATTATCTCTGTCCTGTTTCAGTCAATTACTATCATTCTGATCCTCTGTCCATTCTGATTATCTATGTCCTGTTTCAGTCAATTACTATCATCCTGATCCTCTGTCCATACTGATTATCAATGTCCTGTTTCAGTCAATTACTATCATCCTGATCCTCTGTCCATTCTAATTGTCTTTGTCCTGTTTCAGTCAATTTCTATCATCCTGATCCTCTGTCCATTCTGATTATCTATGTCCTGTTTCAGTCAATTACTATCATCCTGATCCTCTGTCCATACTGATTATCAATGTCCTGTTTCAGTCAATTACTATCATCCTGATCCTCTGTCCATTATAATTATCTATGCCCTGTTTCAGTCAATTACTATCATCCTGATCCTCTGTCCATTCCAATTATCTGTGTCCTGTTTCAGTCAATTACTATCATCCTGATCCTCTGTCCATTCTAATTATCAATGTCCTGTTTCAGTCAATTACTTTCATCCTGATCCTTTGTCCATTCTAATTATCTATGTCCTGTTTCAGTCAATTACTATCATCCTGATCCTCTGTCCATTCTAATTATCTATGTCCTTTTTCAGTCAATTACTATCATCCTGATCCTCTCTCCATTCTGATTATCTATGTCCTGTTTCAGTCAATTACTATCATCCTGATCCTCTGTCCATTCTGATTATCTATGTCCTGTTTCAGTCAATTACTATCATCCTGATCCACTGTCCATACTGATTATCAATGTCCTGTTTCAGTCAATTACTATCATCCTGATCTTCTGTCCATTCTAATTGTCTATGTCCTCTTTCAGTCAATTTCGATCATCCTGATCCTCTGTCCATTCTGATTATCTATGTCCTGTTTCAGTCAATTACTATCATCCTGATCCCCTGTACATTCTAATTATCTATGTCCTGTTTCAGTCAATTACTATCATCCTGATCCTCTGTCCATACTGATTATCTATGTCCTGTTTCAGTCAATTACTATCATCCTGATCCTCTGTCCATTCTAATTATCTATGTCCTGTTTCAGTCAATTACTATCATCCTGATCCTCTGTCCATTCTGATTATCTATGTCCTGTTTCAGTCAATTACTATCATCCTGATCCTCTGTCCATTCTGATTATCTATGTCCTGTTTCAGTCAATTACTATCATCCTGATCCTCTGTCCATTCTGATTATCAATGTCCTGTTTCAGTCAATTACTTTCATCCTGATCCTTTGTCCATTCTAATTATCTGTGTCCTGTTTCAGTCAATTACTATCATCCTGATCCTCTGTCCATTCTAATTATCAATGTCCTGTCTCAGTCAATTACTATCATCCTGATCCTCTGTCCATTCTAATTATCTGTGTCCTGTTTCAGTCAATTACTACCATCCTGATCCTCTGTCCATTCTAATTATCTGTGTCCTGTTTCAGTCAATTACTACAATCCTGATCCTCTGTCCATTCTAATTATCTATGTCCTGTTTCAGTCAATTACTATCATCCTGATCCTCTGTCCATTCTAATTATCTGTGTACTGTTTCAGTCAATTACTACAATCCTGATCCTCTGTCCATTCTAATTATCTATGTCCTGTTTCAGTCAATTACTATCATCCTGATCCTCTGTCCATTCTAATTATCTATGTCCTGTTTCAGTCAATTACTATCATCCTTATCCTCTGTCCATTCTAATTATCTATGTCCTGTTTCAGTCAATTACTATCATCCTGATCCTCTGTCCATTCTGATTATCTATGTCCTGTTTCAGTCAATTAATATCATCCTGATCCTCGGTCCATTCTGATTATCAATGTCCTGTTTCAGTCAATTACTTTCATCCTGATCCTTTGTCCATTTTAATTATCTATGTCCTGTTTCAGTCAATTACTATCATCCTGATCCTCTGTCCATTCTAATTATCTATGTCCTGTTTCAGTCAATTACTATCATCCTGATCCTCTGTCCATTCTAATTATCTATGTCCTGTTTCAGTCAATTACTATCATCCTGATCCTCTGTCCATTCTGATTATCTATGTCCTGTTTCAGTCAATTACTATCATCCTGATCCTCTGTCCATTCTGATTATCTATGTCCTGTTTCAGTCAATTACTATCATCCTGATCCTCTGTCCATTCTGATTATCAATGTCCTGTTTCAGTCAATTACTTTCATCCTGATCCTTTGTCCATTCTAATTATCTATGTCCTGTTTCAGTCAATTACTATCATCCTGATCCTCTGTCCATTCTAATTATCTATGTCCTGTTTCAGTCAATTACTATCATCCTGATCCTCTGTCCATTCTGATTATCTATGTCATGTTTCAGTCAATTACTATCATCCTGATCCTCTGTCCATTCTAATTATCTATGTCCTGTTTCAGTCAATTACTATCATCCTGATCCTCTGTCCATTCTGATTATCTATGTCCTGTTTCAGTCAATTACTATCATCCTGATCCTCTGTCCATTCTAATTATCTATGTCCTGTTTCAGTCAATTACTATCATCCTGATCCTCTGTCCATTCTAATTATCTATGTCCTGTTTCAGTCAATTACTATCATCCTGATCCTCTGTCCATTCTGATTATCTATGTCCTGTTTCACTCAATTACTATCATCCTGATCCTCTGTCCATTCTGATTATCAATGTCCTGTTTCAGTCAATTACTTTCATCCTGATCCTTTGTCCATTCTAATTATCTATGTCCTGTTTCAGTCAATTACTATCATCCTGATCCTCTGTCCATTCTAATTATCTATGTCCTGTTTCAGTCAATTACTATCATCCTGATCCTCTGTCCATTCTGATTATCTATGTCCTGTTTCAGTCAATTACTATCATCCTGATCCTCTGTCCATTCTGATTATCAATGTCCTGTTTCAGTCAATTACTTTCATCCTGATCCTTTGTCCATTCTAAATATCTATGTCCCGTTTCAGTCAATTACTATCATGTTGATCCTCTGTCCATTCTAATTATCTATGTCCTGTTTCAGTCAATTACTATCATCCTGATCCTCTGTCCATTCTAATTATCTCTGTCCTGTTTCAGTCAATTACTATCATCCTGATCCTCTGTCCATTCTGATTATCTATGTCCTGTTTCAGTCAATTACTATCATCCTGATCCTCTGTCCATACTGATTATCAATGTCCTGTTTCAGTCAATTACTATCATCCTGATCCTCTGTCCATTCTAATTGTCTTTGTCCTGTTTCAGTCAATTTCTATCATCCTGATCCTCTGTCCATTCTGATTATCTATGTCCTGTTTCAGTCAATTACTATCATCCTGATCCTCTGTCCATACTGATTATCAATGTCCTGTTTCAGTCAATTACTATCATCCTGATCCTCTGTCCATTATAATTATCTATGTCCTGTTTCAGTCAATTACTATCATCCTGATCCTCTGTCCATTCCAATTATCTGTGTCCTGTTTCAGTCAATTACTATCATCCTGATCCTCTGTCCATTCTAATTATCAATGTCCTGTTTCAGTCAATTACTTTCATCCTGATCCTTTGTCCATTCTAATTATCTATGTCCTGTTTCAGTCAATTACTATCATCCTGATCCTCTGTCCATTCTAATTATCTATGTCCTTTTTCAGTCAATTACTATCATCCTGATCCTCTGTCCATTCTGATTATCTATGTCCTGTTTCAGTCAATTACTATCATCCTGATCCTCTGTCCATTCTGATTATCTATGTCCTGTTTCAGTCAATTACTATCATCCTGATCCACTGTCCATACTGATTATCAATGTCCTGTTTCAGTCAATTACTATCATCCTGATCTTCTGTCCATTCTAATTGTCTATGTCCTCTTTCAGTCAATTTCGATCATCCTGATCCTCTGTCCATTCTGATTATCTATGTCCTGTTTCAGTCAATTACTATCATCCTGATCCCCTGTACATTCTAATTATCTATGTCCTGTTTCAGTCAATTACTATCATCCTGATCCTCTGTCCATACTGATTATCAATGTCCTGTTTCAGTCAATTACTATCATCCTGATCCCCTGTACATTCTAATTATCTATGTCCTGTTTCAGTCAATTACTATCATCCTGATCCACTGTCCATTCTAATTATCTGTGTCCTGTTTCAGTCAATTACTATCATCCTGATCCTCTGTCCATTCTAATTATCAATGTCCTGTTTCAGTCAATTACTATCATCCTGATCCTCTGTCCATTCTAATTATCTGTGTCCTGTTTCAGTCAATTACTATCATCCTGATCCTCTGTCCATTCTAATTATCTGTGTCCTGTTTCAGTCAATTACTACAATCCTGATCCTCTGTCCATTCTAATTATCTATGTCCTGTTTCAATCAATTACTATCATCCTGATCCTCTGTCCATTCTAATTATCTGTGTCCTGTTTCAGTCAATTACTACAATCCTGATCCTCTGTCCATTCTAATTATCTATGTCCTGTTTCAGTCAATTACTATCATCCTGATCCTCTGTCCATTCTAATTATCTATGTCCTGTTTCAGTCAATTACTATCATCCTGATCCTCTGTCCATTCTAATTATCTATGTCCTGTTTCAGTCAATTACTATCATCCTGATCCTCTGTCCATTCTGATTATCTATGTCCTGTTTCAGTCAATTACTATCATCCTGATCCTCTGTCCATTCTGATTATCAATGATCTGTTTCAGTCAATTACTTTCATCCTGATCCTTTGTCCATTTTAATTATCTATGTCCTGTTTCAGTCAATTACTATCATCCTGATCATCTGTCCATTCTAATTATCTATGTCCTGTTTCAGTCAATTACTATCATCCTGATCCTCTGTCCATTCTAATTATCTATGTCCTGTTTCAGTCAATTACTATCATCCTGATCCTCTGTCCATTCTGATTATCTATGTCCTGTTTCAGTCAATTACTATCATCCTGATCCTCTGTCCATTCTGATTATCTATGTCCTGTTTCAGTCAATTACTATCATCCTGATCCTCTGTCCATTCTGATTATCAATGTCCTGTTTCAGTCAATTACTTTCATCCTGACCCTTTGTCCATTCTAATTATCTATGTCCTGTTTCAGTCAATTACTATCATCCTGATCCTCTATCCATTCTAATTATCTATGTCCTGTTTCAGTCAATTACTATCATCCTGATCCTCTGTCCATACTGATTATCAATGTCCTGTTTCTGTCAATTACTATCATCCTGATCCTCTGTCCATTCTAATTATCTATGTCCTGTTTCAGTCAATTACTATCATTCTGATCCTCTGTCCATTCTAATTATCTATGTCCTGTTTCAGTCAATTACTATCATCCTGATCCTCTGTCAATTCTAATTATCAATGTCCTGTTTCAGTCAATTACTTTCATCCTGATCCTTTGTCCATTCTAATTATCTATGTCCTGTTTCAGTCAATTACTATCATCCTGATCCTTTGTCCATTCTAATTATCTATGTCCTGTTTCAGTCAATTACTATCATCCTGATCCTCTGTCCATTCTGATTATCTATGTCCTGTTTCAGTCAATTACTATCATCCTGATCCTCTGTCCATTCTAATTATCAATGTCCTGTTTCAGTCAATTACTTTCATCCTGATCCTTTGTCCATTCTAATTATCTATGTCCTGTTTCAGTCAATTACTATCATCCTGATCCTCTGTCCATTATGATTATCTATGTCCTGTTTCAGTCAATTACTATCATCCTGATCCTCTGTCCATTCTAATTATCTATGTCCTATTTCAGTCAATTACTATCATCCTGATCCTTTGTCCATTTAAATTATCTATGTCCTGTTTCAGTCAATTACTATCATCCTGATCCTCTGTCCTTTCTGATTATCTATGTCCTGTTTCAGTCAATTACTATCATCCTGATCCTCTGTCCTTTCTGATTATCTATGTCCTGTTTCAGTCAATTACTATCATCCTGATCCTCTGTCCATTCTGATTATCAATGTCCTGTTTCAGTCAATTACTTTCATCCTGATCCTTTGTCCATTCTAATTATCTGTGTCCTGTTTCAGTCAATTACTATCATCCTGATCCTCTGTCCATTCTAATTATCTGTGTCCTGTTTCAGTCAATTACTATCATCCTGATCCTCTGTCCATTCTAATTATCTGTGTCCTGTTTCAGTCAATTACTACAATCCTGATCCTCTGTCCATTCCAATTATCTATGTCCTGTTTCAGTCAATTACTATCATCCTGATCCTCTGTCCATTCTAATTATCTATGTCCTGTTTCAGTCAATTACTACAATCCTGATTCTCTGTCCATTCCAATTATCTATGTCCTGTTTCAGTCAATTACTATCATCCTGATCCTCTGTCCATTCTAATTATCTATGTCCTGTTTCAGTCAATTACTATCATCCTGATCCTCTGTCCATTCTAATTATCTATGTCCTGTTTCAGTCAAATACTATCATCCTGATCCTCTGTCCATTCTGATTATCTATGTCCTGTTTCAGTCAATTACTATCATCCTGATCCTCTGTCCATTCTGATTATCAATGTCCTGTTTCAGTCAATTACTTTCATCCTGATCCTTTGTCCATTTTAATTATCTATGTCCTGTTTCAGTCAATTACTATCATCCTGATCCTCTGTCCATTCTGATTGTCTATGTCCTGTTTCAGTCAATTACTATCATCCTGATCCTCTGTCCATTCTGATTATCTATGTCCTGTTTCAGTCAATTACTATCATCCTGATCCTCTGTACATTCTGATTATCAATGTCCTGTTTCAGACAATTACTTTCATCCTGATCCCTTGTCCATTCTAATTATCTATGTCCTGTTTCAGTCAATTACTATCATCCTGATCCTCTGTCCATTCTAATTATCTATGTCCTGTTTCAGTCAATTACTATCATCCTGATCCTCTGTCCATTCTAATTATCTATGTCCTGTTTCAGTCAATTACTATCATCCTGATCCTCTGTCCATTCTGATTATCTATGTCCTGTTTCAGTCAATTACTATCATCCTGATCCTCTGTCCATACTGATTATCAATGTCCTGTTTCAGTCAATTACTATCATCCTGATCCTCTGTCCATTCTATTTGTCAATGTCCTGTTTCAGTCAATTACTATCATCCTGATCCTCTGTCCATACTGATTATCTATGTCCTGTTTCAGTCAATTACTATCATCCTGACCCTCTGTCCATACTGATTATCAATGTCCTGTTTCAGTCAATTACTATCATCCTGATCCTCTGTCCATTCTAATTATCTATGTCCTGTTTCAGTCAATTACTATCATCCTGATCCTCTGTCCATTCTAATTATCTGTGTCCTGTTTCAGTCAATTACTATCATCCTGATCCTCTGTCAATTCTAATTATCAATGTCCTGTTTCAGTCAATTACTTTCATCCTGATCCTTTGTCCATTTTAATTATCAATGTCCTGTTTCAGTCAATTACTATCATCCTGATCCTCTGTCCATTCTAATTATCCATGTCCTGTTTCAGTCAATTACTATCATCCTGATCCTCTGTCCATTCTGATTATCTATGTCCTGTTTCAGTCAATTACTATCATCCTGATCCTCTGTCCATTCTGATTATCTATGTCCTGTTTCAGTCAATTACTATCATCTTGACCCTCTGTCCATTCTGATTATCAATGTCCTGTTTCAGTCAATTACTTTCATCCTGATCCTTTGTCCATTCTAATTATCTATGTCCTGTTTCAGTCAATTACTATCATCCTGATCCTCTGTCCATTCTAATTATCTATGTCCTGTTTCAGTCAATTACTATCATCCTGATCCTCTGTCCATTCTAATTATCTATGTCCTGTTTCAGTCAATTACTATCATCCTGATCCTCTGTCCATTCTGATTATCTATGTCCTGTTTCAGTCAATTACTATCATCCTGATCCTCTGTCCATTCTAATTATCTGTGTCCTGTTTCAGTCAATTACTATCATCCTTATCCTCTGTCCATTCTGATTATCTATGTCCTGTTTCAGTCAATTACTATCATCCTGATCCTCTGTCCATTCTAATTATCTGTGTCCTGTTTCAGTCAGTTACTATCATCCTGATCCTCTGTCCATTCTGATTATCTATGTCCTGTTTCAGTCAATTACTATCATCCTGATCCTCTGTCCATTCTGATTATCAATGTCCTGTTTCAGTCAATTACTTTCATCCTGACCCTTTGTCCATTCTAATTATCTATGTCCTGTTTCAGTCAATTACTATCATCCTGATCCTCTATCCATTCTAATTATCTATGTCCTGTTTCAGTCAATTACTATCATCCTGATCCTCTGTCCATACTGATTATCAATGTCCTGTTTCTGTCAATTACTATCATCCTGATCCTCTGTCCATTCTAATTATCTATGTCCTGTTTCAGTCAATTACTATCATCCTGATCCTCTGTCCATTCTAATTATCTATGTCCTGTTTCAGTCAATTACTATCATCCTGATCCTCTGTCAATTCTAATTATCAATGTCCTGTTTCAGTCAATTACTTTCATCCTGATCCTTTGTCCATTCTAATTATCTATGTCCTGTTTCAGTCAATTACTATCATCCTGATCCTTTGTCCATTCTAATTATCTATGTCCTGTTTCAGTCAATTACTATCATCCTGATCCTCTGTCCATTCTGATTATCTATGTCCTGTTTCAGTCAATTACTATCATCCTGATCCTCTGTCCATTCTAATTATCAATGTCCTGTTTCAGTCAATTACTTTCATCCTGATCCTTTGTCCATTCTAATTATCTATGTCCTGTTTCAGTCAATTACTATCATCCTGATCCTCTGTCCATTATGATTATCTATGTCCTGTTTCAGTCAATTACTATCATCCTGATCCTCTGTCCATTCTAATTATCTATGTCCTATTTCAGTCAATTACTATCATCCTGATCCTTTGTCCATTTAAATTATCTATGTCCTGTTTCAGTCAATTACTATCATCCTGATCCTCTGTCCTTTCTGATTATCTATGTCCTGTTTCAGTCAATTACTATCATCCTGATCCTCTGTCCTTTCTGATTATCTATGTCCTGTTTCAGTCAATTACTATCATCCTGATCCTCTGTCCATTCTGATTATCAATGTCCTGTTTCAGTCAATTACTTTCATCCTGATCCTTTGTCCATTCTAATTATCTGTGTCCTGTTTCAGTCAATTACTATCATCCTGATCCTCTGTCCATTCTAATTATCTGTGTCCTGTTTCAGTCAATTACTATCATCCTGATCCTCTGTCCATTCTAATTATCTGTGTCCTGTTTCAGTCAATTACTACAATCCTGATCCTCTGTCCATTCCAATTATCTATGTCCTGTTTCAGTCAATTACTATCATCCTGATCCTCTGTCCATTCTAATTATCTGTGTCCTGTTTCAGTCAATTACTACAATCCTGATTCTCTGTCCATTCCAATTATCTATGTCCTGTTTCAGTCAATTACTATCATCCTGATCCTCTGTCCATTCTAATTATCTATGTCCTGTTTCACTCAATTACTATCATCCTGATCCTCTGTCCATTCTAATTATCTATGTCCTGTTTCAGTCAATTACTATCATCCTGATCCTCTGTCCATTCTGATTATCTATGTCCTGTTTCAGTCAATTACTATCATCCTGATCCTCTGTCCATTCTGATTATCAATGTCCTGTTTCAGTCAATTACTTTCATCCTGATCCTTTGTCCATTTTAATTATCTATGTCCTGTTTCAGTCAATTACTATCATCCTGATCCTCTGTCCATTCTGATTGTCTATGTCCTGTTTCAGTCAATTACTATCATCCTGATCCTCTGTCCATTCTGATTATCTATGTCCTGTTTCAGTCAATTACTATCATCCTGATCCTCTGTACATTCTGATTATCAATGTCCTGTTTCAGACAATTACTTTCATCCTGATCCCTTGTCCATTCTAATTATCTATGTCCTGTTTCAGTCAATTACTATCATCCTGATCCTCTGTCCATTCTAATTATCTATGTCCTGTTTCAGTCAATTACTATCATCCTGATCCTCTGTCCATTCTAATTATCTATGTCCTGTTTCAGTCAATTACTATCATCCTGATCCTCTGTCCATTCTGATTATCTATGTCCTGTTTCAGTCAATTACTATCATCCTGATCCTCTGTCCATACTGATTATCAATGTCCTGTTTCAGTCAATTACTATCATCCTGATCCTCTGTCCATTCTATTTGTCAATGTCCTGTTTCAGTCAATTACTATCATCCTGATCCTCTGTCCATACTGATTATCTATGTCCTGTTTCAGTCAATTACTATCATCCTGACCCTCTGTCCATACTGATTATCAATGTCCTGTTTCAGTCAATTACTATCATCCTGATCCTCTGTCCATTCTAATTATCTATGTCCTGTTTCAGTCAATTACTATCATCCTGATCCTCTGTCCATTCTAATTATCTGTGTCCTGTTTCAGTCAATTACTATCATCCTGATCCTCTGTCAATTCTAATTATCAATGTCCTGTTTCAGTCAATTACTTTCATCCTGATCCTTTGTCCATTTTAATTATCAATGTCCTGTTTCAGTCAATTACTATCATCCTGATCCTCTGTCCATTCTAATTATCCATGTCCTGTTTCAGTCAATTACTATCATCCTGATCCTCTGTCCATTCTGATTATCTATGTCCTGTTTCAGTCAATTACTATCATCCTGATCCTCTGTCCATTCTGATTATCTATGTCCTGTTTCAGTCAATTACTATCATCTTGACCCTCTGTCCATTCTGATTATCAATGTCCTGTTTCAGTCAATTACTTTCATCCTGATCCTTTGTCCATTCTAATTATCTATGTCCTGTTTCAGTCAATTACTATCATCCTGATCCTCTGTCCATTCTGATTATCTATGTCCTGTTTCAGTCAATTACTATCATCCTGATCCTCTGTCCATTCTAATTATCTATGTCCTGTTTCAGTCAATTACTATCATCCTGATCCTCTGTCCATTCTGATTATCTATGTCCTGTTTCAGTCAATTACTATCATCCTGATCCTCTGTCCATTCTAATTATCTGTGTCCTGTTTCAGTCAATTACTATCATCCTTATCCTCTGTCCATTCTGATTATCTATGTCCTGTTTCAGTCAATTACTATCATCCTGATCCTCTGTCCATTCTAATTATCTGTGTCCTGTTTCAGTCAGTTACTATCATCCTGATCCTCTGTCCATTCTGATTATCTATGTCCTGTTTCAGTCAATTACTATCATCCTGATCCTCTGTCCATTCTAATTATCTATGTCCTGTTTCAGTCAATTACTATCATCCTGATCCTCTGTCCATTCTGATTATCTATGTCCTGTTTCAGTCAATTACTATCATCCTGATCCTCTGTCCATTCTGATTATCTATGTCCTGTTTCAGTCAATTACTATCATCCTGATCCTCTGTCCATTCTGATTATCTATGTCCTGTTTCACTCAATTACTATCATCCTGATCCTCTGTCCATTCTGATTATCAATGTCCTGTTTCAGTCAATTACTATCATCCTGATCCTCTGTCCATTCTGATTATCAATGTCCTGTTTCAGTCAATTACTTTCATCCTGATCCTTTGTCCATTCTAATTATCTATGTCCTGTTTCAGTCAATTACTACCATCCTGATCCTCTGTCCATTCTAATTATCTATGTCCTGTTTCAGTCAATTACTATCATCCTGATCCTCTGTCCATTCTAATTATCTATGTCCTGTTTCAGTCAATTACTATCATCCTGATCCTCTGTCCATTCTGATTATCTATGTCCTGTTTCAGTCAATTACTATCATCCTGATCCTCTGTCCATTCTGATTATCAATGACCTGTTTCAGTCAATTACTTTCATCCTGATCCTTTGTCCATTTTAATTATCTATGTCCTGTTTCAGTCAATTACTATCATCCTGATCATCTGTCCATTCTAATTATCTATGTCCTGTTTCAGTCAATTACTATCATCCTGATCCTCTGTCCATTCTAATTATCTATGTCCTGTTTCAGTCAATTACTATCATCCTGATCCTCTGTCCATTCTGATTATCTATGTCCTGTTTCAGTCAATTACTATCATCCTGATCCTCTGTCCATTCTGATTATCTATGTCCTGTTTCAGTCAATTACTATCATCCTGATCCTCTGTCCATTCTGATTATCAATGTCCTGTTTCAGTCAATTACTTTCATCCTGACCCTTTGTCCATTCTAATTATCTATGTCCTGTTTCAGTCAATTACTATCATCCTGATCCTCTATCCATTCTAATTATCTATGTCCTGTTTCAGTCAATTACTATCATCCTGATCCTCTGTCCATACTGATTATCAATGTCCTGTTTCAGTCAATTACTATCATCCTGATCCTCTGTCCATTCTAATTATCTATGTCCTGTTTCAGTCAATTACTATCATCCTGATCCTCTGTCCATTCTAATTATCTGTGTCCTGTTTCAGTAAATTACTATCATCCTGATCCTCTGTCAATTCTAATTATCAATGTCCTGTTTCAGTCAATTACTTTCATCCTGATCCTTTGTCCATTCTAATTATCTATGTCCTGTTTCAGTCAATTACTATCATCCTGATCCTTTGTCCATTCTAATTATCTATGTCCTGTTTCAGTCAATTACTATCATCCTGATCCTCTGTCCATTCTGATTATCTGTGTCCTGTTTCAGTCAATTACTATCATCCTGATCCTCTGTCCATTCTAATTATCAATGTCCTGTTTCAGTCAATTACTTTCATCCTGATCCTTTGTCCATTCTAATTATCTATGTCCTGTTTCCGTCAATTACTATCATCCTGATCCTCTGTCCATTCTGATTATCTATGTCCTGTTTCAGTCAATTACTATCATCCTGATCCTCTGTCCATTCTAATTATCTATGTCCTATTTCAGTCAATTACTATCATCCTGATCCTTTGTCCATTCTAATTATCTATGTCCTGTTTCAGTCAATTACTATCATCCTGATCCTCTGTCCTTT
This sequence comes from Heterodontus francisci, assembly GCF_036365525.1. Taxonomy (NCBI): domain Eukaryota; kingdom Metazoa; phylum Chordata; class Chondrichthyes; order Heterodontiformes; family Heterodontidae; genus Heterodontus; species Heterodontus francisci. The sequence goes on along the minus strand of NC_090398.1, from coordinate 68,226,996 downwards.
CTGATTATCTATGTCCTGTTTCAGTCAATTACTATCATCCTGATCCTCTGTCCATTCTGATTATCAATGTCCTGTTTCAGTCAATTACTTTCATCCTGATCCTTTGTCCATTCTAATTATCCGTGTCCTGTTTCAGTCAATTACTATCATCCTGATCCTCTGTCCATTCTAATTATCAATGTCCTGTCTCAGTCAATTACTATCATCCTGATCCTCTGTCCATTCTAATTATCTGTGTCCTGTTTCAGTCAATTACTATCATCCTGATCCTCTGTCCATTCTAATTATCTGTGTCCTGTTTCAGTCAATTACTACAATCCTGATCCTCTGTCCATTCCAATTATCTATGTCCTGTTTCAGTCAATTACTATCATCCTGATCCTCTTTCCATTCTAATTATCTGTGTCCTGTTTCAGTCAATTACTACAATCCTGATTCTCTGTCCATTCCAATTATCTATGTCCTGTTTCAGTCAATTACTATCATCCTGATCCTCTGTCCATTCTAATTATCTATGTCCTGTTTCAGTCAATTACTATCATCCTGATCCTCTGTCCATTCTAATTATCTATGTCCTGTTTCAGTCAATTACTATCATCCTGATCCTCTGTCCATTCTGATTATCTATGTCCTGTTTCAGTCAATTACTATCATCCTGATCCTCTGTCCATTCTGATTATCAATGTCCTGTTTCAGTCAATTACTTTCATCCTGATCCTTTGTCCATTTTAATTATCTATGTCCTGTTTCAGTCAATTACTATCATCCTGATCCTCTGTCCATTCTAATTATCTATGTCCTGTTTCAGTCAATTACTATCATCCTGATCCTCTGTCCATTCTAATTATCTATGTCCTGTTTCAGTCAATTACTATCATCCTGATCCTCTGTCCATTCTGATTATCTATGTCCTGTTTCAGTCAATTACTATCATCCTGATCCTCTGTCCATTCTGATTATCTATGTCCTGTTTCAGTCAATTACTATCATCCTGATCCTCTGTCCATTCTGATTATCAATGTCCTGTTTCAGTCAATTACTTTCATCCTGACCCTTTGTCCATTCTAATTATCTATGTCCTGTTTCAGTCAATTACTATCATACTGATCCTCTGTCCATTCTAATTATCTATGTCCTGTTTCAGTCAATTACTATCATCCTGATCCTCTGTCCATTCTGATTATCTATGTCCTGTTTCAGTCAATTACTATCATCCTGATCCTGTGAAACAGGGCTGTGTTCTCGCACCCACACTTTTTGGGATTTTCTTCTCCCTGCTGCTTTCACATGCGTTCAAATCCTCTGAAGAAGGAATTTTCCTCCACACAAGATCAGGGGGCAGGTTGTTCAACCTTGCCCGTCTAAGAGCGAAGTCCAAAGTACGGAAAGTCCTCATCAGAGAACTCCTCTTTGCTGACGATGCTGCTTTAACATCTCACACTGAAGAATGCCTGCAGAGTCTCATCGACAGGTTTGCGTCTGCCTGCAATGAATTTGGCCTAACCATCAGCCTCAAGAAAACGAACATCATGGGGCAGGATGTCAGAAATGCTCCATCCATCAATATTGGCGACCACGCTCTGGAAGTGGTTCAAGAGTTCACCTACCTAGGCTCAACTATCACCAGTAACCTGTCTCTAGATGCAGAAATCAACAAGCGCATGGGTAAGGCTTCCACTGCTATGTTCAGACTGGCCAAGAGAGTGTGGGAAAATGGCGCACTGACACGGAACACAAAAGTCCGAGTGTATCAGGCCTGTGTCCTCAGTACCTTGCTCTACGGCAGCGAGGCCTGGACAACGTATGCCAGCCAAGAGCGACGTCTCAATTCATTCCATCTTCGCTGCCTTCGGAGAATACTTGGCATCAGGTGGCAGGACTATATCTCCAACACAGAAGTCCTTGAAGCGGCCAACATCCCCAGCTTATACACACTACTGAGTCAGCGGCGCTTGAGATGGCTTGGCCATGTGAGCCGCATGGAAGATGGCAGGATCCCCAAAGACACATTGTACAGCGAGCTCGCCACTGGTATCAGACCCACCGGCCGTCCATGTCTCCGTTATAAAGACGTCTGCAAACGCGACATGAAATCGTGTGACATTGATCACAAGTCGTGGGAGTCAGTTGCCAGCATTCGCCAGAGCTGGCGGGCAGCCATAAAGACAGGGCTAAATTGTGGCGAGTCGAAGAGACTTAGTAGTTGGCAGGAAAAAAGACAGAGGCGCAAGGGGAGAGCCAACTGTGCAACAGCCCCAACAAACAAATTTCTTTGCAGCACCTGTGGAAGAGCCTGTCACTCCAGAATTGGCCTTTATAGCCACTCCAGGCGCTGCTTCACAAACCACTGACCACCTCCAGGCGCGTATCCATTGTCTCTCGAGATAAGGAGGCCCAAAAAGAAAAGAAGAAGATCCTCTGTCCATTCTGATTATCTATGTCCTGTTTCAGTCAATTACTATCATCCTGATCCTCTGTCCATACTGATTATCAATGTCCTGTTTCAGTCAATTACTATCATCCTGATCCTCTGTCCATTCTAATTGTCTATGTCCTGTTTCAGTCAATTTCTATCATCCTGATCCTCTGTCCATTCTGATTATCTATGTCCTGTTTCAGTCAATTACTATCATCCTGATCCTCTGTCCATACTGATTATCAATGTCCTGTTTCAGTCAATTACTATCATCCTGATACTCTGTCCATTCTAATTATCTATGTCCTGTTTCAGTCAATTACTATCATCCTGATCCTCTGTCCATTCTAATTATCTGTGTCCTGTTTCAGTCAATTACTATCATCCTGATCCTCTGTCCATTCTAATTATCAATGTCCTGTTTCAGTCAATTACTTTCATCCTGATCCTTTGTCCATTCTAATTATCTATGTCCTGTTTCAGTCAATTACTATCATCCTGATCCTCTGTCCATTCCAATTATCTATGTCCTGTTTCAGTCAATTACTATCATCCTGATCCTCTGTCCATTCTGATTATCTATGTCCTGTTTCAGTCAATTACTATCATCCTGATCCTCTGTCCATTCTGATTATCTATGTCCTGTTTCAGTCAATTACTATCATCCTGATCCTCTGTCCATTCTGATTATCTATGTCCTGTTTCAGTCAATTACTATCATCCTGATCCTCTGTACATTCTGATTATCAATGTCCTGTTTCAGACAATTACTTTCATCCTGATCCTTTGTCCATTCTAATTATCTATGTCCTGTTTCAGTCAATTACTATCATCCTGATCCTCTGTCCATTCTAATTATCTATGTCCTGTTTCAGTCAATTACTATCATCCTGATCCTCTGTCCATTCTAATTATCTATGTCCTGTTTCAGTCAATTACTATCATCCTGATCCTCTGTCCATTCTGATTATCTATGTCCTGTTTCAGTCAATTACTATCATCCTGATCCTCTGTCCATACTGATTATCAATGTCCTGTTTCAGTCAATTACTATCATCCTGATCCTCTGTCCATTCTATTTGTCAATGTCCTGTTTCAGTCAATTACTATCATCCTGATCCTCTGTCCATTCTGATTATCTATGTCCTGTTTCAGTCAATTACTATCATCCTGACCCTCTGTCCATACTGATTATCAATGTCCTGTTTCAGTCAATTACTATCATCCTGATCCTCTGTCCATTCTAATTATCTATGTCCTGTTTCAGTCAATTACTATCATCCTGATCCTCTGTCCATTCTAATTATCTGTGTCCTGTTTCAGTCAATTACTATCATCCTGATCCTCTGTCAATTCTAATTATCAATGTCCTGTTTCAGTCAATTACTTTCATCCTGATCCTTTGTCCATTCTAATTATCTATGTCCTGTTTCAGTCAATTACTATCATCCTGATCCTCTGTCCATTCTAATTATCTATGTCCTTTTTCAGTCAATTACTATCATCCTGATCCTCTGTCCATTCTGATTATCTATGTCCTGTTTCAGTCAATTACTATCATCCTGATCCTCTGTCCATTCTGATTATCTATGTCCTGTTTCAGTCAATTACTATCATCTTGACCCTCTGTCCATTCTGATTATCAATGTCCTGTTTCAGTCAATTACTTTCATCCTGATCCTTTGTCCATTCTAATTATCTATGTCCTGTTTCAGTCAATTACTATCATCCTGATCCTCTGTCCATTCTAATTATCTATGTCCTGTTTCAGTCAATTACTATCATCCTGATCCTCTGTCCATTCTAATTATCTATGTCCTGTTTCAGTCAATTACTATCATCCTGATCCTCTGTCCATTCTGATTATCTATGTCCTGTTTCAGTCAATTACTATCATCCTGATCCTCTGTCCATTCTAATTATCTGTGTCCTGTTTCAGTCAATTACTATCATCCTTATCCTTTGTCCATTCTGATTATCTATGTCCTGTTTCAGTCAATTACTATCATCCTGATCCTCTGTCCATTCTAATTATCTGTGTCCTGTTTCAGTCAGTTACTATCATCCTGATCCTCTGTCCATTCTAATTATCTATGTCCTGTTTCAGTCAATTACTATCATCCTGATCCTCTGTCCATTCTAATTATCTATGTTCTGTTTCAGTCAATTACTATCATCCTGATCCTCTGTCCATTCTGATTATCTATGTCCTGTTTCAGTCAATTACTATCATCCTGATCCTCTGTCCATTCTGATTATCTATGTCCTGTTTCAGTCAATTACTATCATCCTGATCCTCTGTCCATTCTGATTATCTATGTCCTGTTTCACTCAATTACTATCATCCTGATCCTCTGTCCATTCTGATTATCAATGTCCTGTTTCAGTCAATTACTATCATCCTGATCCTCTGTCCATTCTGATTATCAATGTCCTGTTTCAGTCAATTACTTTCATCCTGATCCTTTGTCCATTCTAATTATCTATGTCCTGTTTCAGTCAATTACTACCATCCTGATCCTCTGTCCATTCTAATTATCTATGTCCTGTTTCAGTCAATTACTATCATCCTGATCCTCTGTCCATTCTAATTATCTATGTCCTGTTTCAGTCAATTACTATCATCCTGATCCTCTGTCCATTCTGATTATCTATGTCCTGTTTCAGTCAATTACTATCATCCTGATCCTCTGTCCATACTGATTATCAATGTCCTGTTTCAGTCAATTACTATCATCCTGATCCTCTGTCCATTCTAATTGTCAATGTCCTGTTTCAGTCAATTTCTATCATCCTGATCCTCTGTCCATTCTGATTATCTATGTCCTGTTTCAGTCAATTACTATCATCCTGATCCTCTGTCCATACTGATTATCACTGTCCTGTTTCAGTCAATTACTATCATCCTGATCCTCTGTCCATTCTAATTATCTATGTCCTGTTTCAGTCAATTACTATCATCCTGATCCTCTGTCCATTCTAATTATCTGTGTCCTGTTTCAGTCAATTACTATCATCCTGATCCTCTGTCCATTCTAATTATCAATGTCCTGTTTCAGTCAATTACTTTCATCCTGATCCTTTGTCCATTCTAATTATCTATGTCCTGTTTCAGTCAATTACTATCATCCTGATCCTCTGTCCATTCTAATTATCTATGTCCTGTTTCAGTCAATTACTATCATCCTGATCCTCTGTCCATTCTGATTATCAATGTCCTGTTTCAGTCAATTACTATCATCCTGATCCTCTGTCCATTCTAATTATCAATGTCCTGTTTCAGTCAATTACTTTCATCCTGATCCTTTGTCCGTTCTAATTATCTATGTCCTGTTTCAGTCAATTACTAACATCCTGATCCTCTGTCTATTTTAATTATCGATGTCCTGTTTCAGTCAATTACTATCATCCTGATCCTCTGTCCATTCTGATTATCTATGTCCTGTTTCAGTCAATTACTATCATCCTGATCCTCTGTCCATTCTGATTATCTATGTCCTGTTTCAGTCAATTACTATCATCCTGATCCTCTGTCCATACTGATTATCAATGTCCTGTTTCAGTCAATTACTATCATCCTGATCCTCTGTCCATTCTAATTGTCTATGTCCTGTTTCAGTCAATTTCTATCATCCTGATCCTCTGTCCATTCTGATTATCTATGTCCTGTTTCAGTCAATTACTATCATCCTGATCCTCTGTCCATACTGATTATCAATGTCCTGTTTCAGTCAATTACTATCATCCTGATCCTCTGTCCATTCTAATTATCTGTGTCCTGTTTCAGTCAATTACTATCATCCTGATCCTCTGTCCATTCTAATTATCAATGTCCTGTTACAGTCAATTACTTTCATCCTGATCCTTTGTCCATTCTAATTATCAATGTCCTGTTACAGTCAATTACTTTCATCCTGATCCTTTGTCCATTCTAATTATCTATGTCCTGTTTCAGTCAATTACTATCATCCTGATCCTCTGTCCATTCTAATTATCTATGTCCTGTTTCAGTCAATTACTATCATCCTGATCCTCTGTCCATTCTGATTATCTATGTCCTGTTTCAGTCAATTACTATCATCCTGATCCTCTGTCCATTCTGATTATCTATGTCCTGTTTCAGTCAATTACTATCATCCTGATCCTCTGTCCATACTGATTTTCAATGTCCTGTTTCAGTCAATTGGCGGCACAGTGGCGCAGTGGTTAGCACCGCAGCCTCACAGCTCCAGTGACCCGGGTTCAATTCCAGGTACTGCCTGTGTGGAGTTTGCAAGTTCTCCCTGTGTCTGCGTGGGTTTTCTCCGGGTGCTCCGGTTTCCTCCCACAAGCCAAAAGACTTGCATGTTGGTAGGTAAATTGGCCATTATAAATTGCCACTAGTATAGGTAGGTGGTAGGGAAATATAGGGACAGGTGGGGATGTGGTAGGAATATGGGATTAGTGTAGATGAGTGTAAAATGGGTGGTTGATGGTCAGCACAGACTCGGTGGGCCGAAGGGCATGTTTCAGTGCTGTATCTCTAAAATTAAAAAAAAAAAAATAATCACTATCATCCTGATCCTCTGTCCATTCTAATTGTCTATGTCCTGTTTCAGTAAATTTCTATCATCCTGATCCTCTGTCCATACTGATTATCATTGTCCTGTTTCAGTCAATTACTATCATCCTGATCCTCTGTACATTCTAATTATCTATGTCCTGTTTCAGTCAATTACTATCATCCTGATCCTCTGTCCATTCTAATTATCTGTGTCCTGTTTCAGTCAATTACTATCATCCTGATCCTCTGTCCATTCTAATTATCTATGTCCTGTTTCAGTAAATTTCTATCATCCTGATCCTCTGTCCATACTGATTATCATTGTCCTGTTTCAGTCAATTACTATCATCCTGATCCTCTGTCCATTCTAATTATCAATGTCCTGTTTCAGTCAATTACTTTCATCCTGATCCTTTGTCCATTCTAATTATCTATGTCCTGTTTCAGTCAATTACTATCATCCTGATCCTCTGTCCATTCTAATTATCTATGTCCTGTTTCAGTCAATTACTATCATCCTGATCCTCTGTCCATTCTGATTATCAATGTCCTGTTTCAGTCAATTACTATCATCCTGATCCTCTGTCCATTCTAATTATCAATGTCCTGTTTCAGTCAATTACTTTCATCCTGATCCTTTGTCCGTTCTAATTATCTATGTCCTGTTTCAGTCAATTACTAACATCCTGATCCTCTGTCTATTTTAATTATCGATGTCCTGTTTCAGTCAATTACTATCATCCTGATCCTCTGTCCATTCTGATTATCTATGTCCTGTTTCAGTCAATTACTATCATCCTGATCCTCTGTCCATTCTGATTATCTATGTCCTGTTTCAGTCAATTACTATCATCCTGATCCTCTGTCCATACTGATTATCAATGTCCTGTTTCAGTCAATTACTATCATCCTGATCCTCTGTCCATTCTAATTGTCTATGTCCTGTTTCAGTCAATTTCTATCATCCTGATCCTCTGTCCATTCTGATTATCTATGTCCTGTTTCAGTCAATTACTATCATCCTGATCCTCTGTCCATACTGATTATCAATGTCCTGTTTCAGTCAATTACTATCATCCTGATCCTCTGTCCATTCTAATTATCTGTGTCCTGTTTCAGTCAATTACTATCATCCTGATCCTCTGTCCATTCTAATTATCAATGTCCTGTTACAGTCAATTACTTTCATCCTGATCCTTTGTCCATTCTAATTATCAATGTCCTGTTACAGTCAATTACTTTCATCCTGATCCTTTGTCCATTCTAATTATCTATGCCCTGTTTCAGTCAATTACTATCATCCTGATCCTCTGTCCATTCTAATTATCTATGTCCTGTTTCAGTCAATTACTATCATCCTGATCCTCTGTCCATTCTGATTATCTATGTCCTGTTTCAGTCAATTACTATCATCCTGATCCTCTGTCCATTCTGATTATCTATGTCCTGTTTCAGTCAATTACTATCATCCTGATCCTCTGTCCATACTGATTTTCAATGTCCTGTTTCAGTCAATTGGCGGCACAGTGGCGCAGTGGTTAGCACCGCAGCCTCACAGCTCCAGTGACCCGGGTTCAATTCCAGGTACTGCCTGTGTGGAGTTTGCAAGTTCTCCCTGTGTCTGCGTGGGTTTTCTCCGGGTGCTCCGGTTTCCTCCCACAAGCCAAAAGACTTGCATGTTGGTAGGTAAATTGGCCATTATAAATTGCCACTAGTATAGGTAGGTGGTAGGGAAATATAGGGACAGGTGGGGATGTGGTAGGAATATGGGATTAGTGTAGATGAGTGTAAAATGGGTGGTTGATGGTCAGCACAGACTCGGTGGGCCGAAGGGCATGTTTCAGTGCTGTATCTCTAAAATTAAAAAAAAAAAAATAATCACTATCATCCTGATCCTCTGTCCATTCTAATTGTCTATGTCCTGTTTCAGTAAATTTCTATCATCCTGATCCTCTGTCCATACTGATTATCATTGTCCTGTTTCAGTCAATTACTATCATCCTGATCCTCTGTACATTCTAATTATCTATGTCCTGTTTCAGTCAATTACTATCATCCTGATCCTCTGTCCATTCTAATTATCTGTGTCCTGTTTCAGTCAATTACTATCATCCTGATCCTCTGTCCATTCTAATTATCTGTGTCCTGTTTCAGTCAATTACTATCATCCTGATCCTCTGTCCATTCTAATTATCTGTGTCCTGTTTCAGTCAATTACTACAATCCTGATCCTCTGTCCATTCAAATTATCAATGTCCTGTTTCAGTCAATTACTATCATCCTGACTGTCTGTCCATTCTGCTAAACTATCAATGTCCTGTTTCAGTCAATTACTATCATCCTGACTGTCCGTCTATTCTGCTAAACTATCAATGTCCTGTTTCAGTCAATTACTATCATCCTGATCCTCTGTCCATTCCGCTAAACTGTCAATGTCCTGTTTCAGTCAATTACTATCATCCTTACTGTCTGTCCATTCTGCTAAACTATCCATGTCCTGTTTCAGTCATTTACTATCATCCTGACTGTCTGTCCATTCTGCTAAATTATCAATGTCCTGTTTCAGTCAATTACTATCATCCTGACTGTCTGTCCATTCTGCTAAACTATCAATGTCCTGTTTCAGTCAATTACTATCATCCTGACTGTCTGTCTACTCTGCTAAACTATCAATGTCCTGTTTCAGTCAATTACTATCATCCTGACTGTCTGTCCATCTCTGCTAAACTATCAATGTCCTGTTTCAGTCAATTACTATCATCCTGACTGTCTGTCCATTCTGCTAAACTATCCATGTCCTGTTTCAGTCAATTACTATCATCCTGACTGTCTGTCCATTCTGCTAAACTATCAATGTCATGTGTCAGTCAATTACTATCATCCTGACTGTCTGTCCATTCTGCTAAACTATCCATGTCCTGTTTCAGTCATTTACTATCATCCTGACTGTCTATCCATTCTGCTAAACTATCCATGTCCTGTTTCAGTCAATTACTATCATCCTGACTGTCTGTCCATTCTGCTAAACTATGAATGTCCAGTTTCAGTCAATTACTATCATCCTGACTGTCTATCCATTCAGCTAAACTGTCCAAGTCCTGTTTCAGTCAATTACTATCATCCTGACTGTCTGTCCATTCTGCAAAACTATCAATGTCCAGTTTCAGTCAATTACTATCATCCTGACTGTCTATCCATTCAGCTAAACTACCCATGTCCTGTTTCAGCCAATTACTATCATCCTGACTCTCTGTCCATTCTGCTAAACTATCCATGTCCTGTTTCAGTCAATTACTATCATCCTGACTGTCTGTCCATTCTGCTAAACGATCAATGTCCTGTTTCAGTCAATTACTATCATCCTGACTCTCTGTCCATTCTGCTAAAATATCCATGTCCTGTTTCAGTCAATTACTATCATCCTGACTGTCTGTGCATTCTGCTGAACTATCAATGTCCTGTTTCAGTCAATTACTGTCATCCTGACTGTCTGTCCATTCTCCTAAACTATACATGTCCTGCTTCAGTCAATTACTATCATCCTGACTGTCTGTCCATTCTGCTAAACTATCCATGTCCTGTTTCAGTCAATTACTATCATCCTGACTGTCTGTCCATTCTGCTAAACTATCCATGTCCTGTTTCAGTCAATTACTACCATCCTGACTGTCTGTCTATTCTGCTAAACTATCAATGTCCTGTTTCAGTCAATTACTATCATCCTGACTGTCTGTCCATTCTGCTAAACTATCAATGTCCCGTTTCAGTCAATTAGTATCATCCTGACTGTCTGTCCATCTCTGCTAAACTATCAATGTCCTGTTTCAGTCAATTACTATCATCCTGATCCTCTGTCCATTCCGCTAAACTATCAATGTCCTGTTTCAGTCAATTACTATCATCCTGACTGTCTGTCCATTCTGCTAAACTATGAATGTCCTGTGTCAGTCAATTACTATCATCCTGACTGTCTGTCCATTCTGCTAAACTATCAATGTCCTGTTTCAGTCAATTACTATCATCCTGACTCTCTATCCATTCTGCTAAACTATCCATGTCCTGTTTCAGTCAGTTACTATCATCCTGACTGTCTATCCATTCTGCTAAACTATCCACGTCCTGTTTCAGTCAATTACTATCATCCTGACTGTCTGTCCATTCTGCTAAACTATCAATGTCCAGTTTCAGTCAATTACTAACATCCTGACTGTCTATCCATTCAGCTAAACTATCCATGTCCTGTTTCAGTCAATTACTATCATCCTGACTGTTTGTCCATTCTGCTAAACTATCCATGTCCTGTTTCAGTCAATTACTATCATCCTGACTGTCTGTCCATTCTGCTAAACGATCAATGTCCTGTTTCAGTCAATTACTATCATCCTGACTCTCTGTCCATTCTGCTAAAATATCCATGTCCTGTTTCAGTCAATTACTATCATCCTGACTGTCTGTCCATTCTGCTAAACTATCAATGTCCTGTTTCAGTCAATTACTGTCATCCTGACTGTCTGTTCCTTCTCCTAAACTATCCATGTCCTGTTTCAGTCAATTACTATCATCCTGACTGTCTGTCCATTATGCTAAACTATCCATGTCCTGTTTCAGTCAATTACTATCATCCTGACTGTCCGTCCTTTCTGCTAAACTATCCATGTCCTGTTTCAGTCATTTACTATCATCCTGACTGTCTGTCCATTCTGCTAAATTATCAATGTCCTGTTTCAGTCAATTACTATCATCCTGACTGTCTGTCCATTCTGCTAAACTATCAATGTCCTTTTTCAGTCAATTACTATCATCCTGACTGTCTGTCTATTCTGCTAATCTATCAATGTCCTGTTTCAGTCAATTACTATCATCCTGATCCTCTGTCCATTCCGCTAAACTATCAATGTCCTGTTTCAGTCAATTACTATCATCCTGACAGTCTGTCCATTCTGCTAAACTATCCATGTCCTGTTTCAGTCAATTACTATCATCCTGACTGTCTGTCCATTCTGCTAAACTATCAATGTCCTGTTTCAGTCAATTACTATCATCCTGACTGTCTGTCCATTCTGCTAAACTATCAATGTCCTGTTTCAGTCAATTACTATCATCCTGACTGTCTGTCCATTCTGCTAAACTATCAATGTCCTGTTTCAGTCAATTACTATCATCCTGACTGTCTGTCCATTCTGCTAAACTATCAATGTCCTGTTTCAGACAATTACTATCATCCTGATCCTCTGTATATTCTGCTAAACTATCAATGTCCTGTTTCAGTCAATTACTATCATCCTGACTGTCTTTCCATTCCGCTACACTATCAATGTCCTGTTTCAGTCAATTATTATCATCCTCACTGTCTGTCCATTCTGCTAAACTATCAATGTCCTGTTGCAGTCAATTACTATCATCCTGACTGTCTGTCCATTCTGCTAAACTATCCATGTCCTGTTTCAGTCAATTACTATCATCCTGACTCTCTGTCCATTCTGCTAAACTATCCATGTCCTGTTTCAGTCAATTATTATCATCCTGACTCTCTGTCCATTCTGCGAAACTATCAATGTCCTGTTTCAGTCAATTACTATCATCCTGACTCTCTGTCCATTCTGCTGAACTATCAATGTCCTGTTTCATTCAATTACTATCATCCTGACTGTCTGTCCATTCTGCTAAACTATCAATGTCCTCTTTCAGTCAATTACTATCATCCTGACTGTCTGTCCATTCTGCTAAACTATCTATGTCCCGTTTCAGTCAATTACTATCATCCTGACTGTCTGTCCATTCAGCTAAATTATCAATGTCCTGTTTCAGTCAATTACTATCATCCTGACTGTCTGTCCATTCTGCTAACCTATCAATGTCCTGTTTCAGTCATATACTATCATCCTGATCCTCTGTCCATTCTGCTAAACTATCAATGTCCTGTTTCAGTCAATTACTATCATCCTGACTGTCTGTCCATTCTGCTAACCTATCAATGTCCTGTTTCAGTCAATTACTATCATCCTGACTGTCTGTCCATTCTGCTAACCTATCAATGTCCTGTTTCAGTCAATTACTATCATCCTGACTGTCTGTCTATTCTGCGAAACTATCCATGTCCTGTTTCAGTCAATTACTATCATCCTGACTGTCTATCCATTCTGCGAAACTATCCATGTCCTGTTTCAGTCAATTACTATCATCCTGACTGTCTGTCCATTCTGCTAAACTATCAATGTCCTGTTTCAGTCAATTACTATCATCCTGACTGTCTGTCTATTCTCCGAAACTTTCCATGTCCTGTTTCAGTCATTTACGATCATCCTGACAGTCTGTCCATTCAGCTAAACTATCAATGTCCTGTTTCAGTCAATTACTATCATCCTGACAGTCCGTCCATTCTGCTAAACTATCCATGTCCTGTTTCAGTCAATTACTATCATCCTGACTGTCCATTCTGCTAAATTATCAATGTCCTGTTTCAGTCAATTACTATCATCCTGACTGTCTGTCCATTCTGCTAAACTATCAATGTCCTGTTTCAGTCAATTACTATCATCCTGTCTGTCTGTCTATTCTGCTAAACTATCAATGTCCTGTTTCAGTCAATTACTATCATCCTGATCCTCTGTCCATTCTGCTAAACTATCAATGTCCTGTTTCAGTCAATTATTTCCATCCTGACTCTCTGTCCATTCTGCTAAATTATCAATGTCCTGTTTCAGTCAGTTACTATCATCCTGACACACTGTCCATTCTGCTAAATTATCAATGTCCTGTTTCAGTCAATTACTATCATCCTGACTCTCTGTCCATTCTGCTAAATTATCAATGTCCTATTTCAGTCAATTACTATCATCCTGACTGTCTGTCCATTCTGCTAAACTATCAATGTCCTGTTTCAGTCAATTACTATCATCCTGACTGTCTGTCCATTCTGCTAACCTATCAATGTCCTGTTTCAGTCAATTACTATCATCCTGACTGTCTGTCCATTCTGCTAACCTATCAATGTCCTGTTTCAGTCAATTACTATCATCCTGACTGTCTGTCTATTCTGCGAAACTATCCATGTCCTGTTTCAGTCAATTACTATCATCCTGACTGTCTGTCCATTCTGCTAAACTATCAATGTCCTGTTTCAGTCAATTACTATCATCCTGTCTGTCTGTCCATTCTGCTAAACTATCCATGTCCTGTTTCAGTCAATTACTATCATCCTGACTGTCTGTCCATTCTGCTAAACTATCAATGTCCTGTTTCAGTCAATTACTATCATCCTGACTGTCTGTCCATTCTGCTAACCTATCAATGTCCTGTTTCAGTCAATTACTATCATCCTGACTGTCTGTCCATTCTGCTAAACTATCAATGTCCTGTTTCAGTCAATTACTATCATCCTGACTGTCTGTCCATTCTGCTAAACTATCAATGTCCTGTTTCAGACAATTACTATCATCCTGATCCTCTGTATATTCTGCTAAACTATCAATGTCCTGTTTCAGTCAATTACTATCATCCTGACTGTCTGTCCATTCTGCTACACTATCAATGTCCTGTTTCAGTCAATTATTATCATCCTCACTGTCTGTCCATTCTGCTAAACTATTAATGTCCTGTTGCAGTCAATTACTATCATCCTGTCTGTCTGTCCATTCTGCTAACCTCTCAATGTCCTGTTCAGTCAATTACTATCATGCTGACTGTCTGTCCATTTTGCTAAACTATCAATGTCCTGTTTCAGTCAATTACTATCATCCTGACTCTCTGTCCATTCTGCTAAACTATCCATGTCCTGTTTCAGTCAATTATTATCATCCTAACTCTCTGTCCATTCTGCGAAACTATCAATGTCCAGTTTCAGTCAATTACTATCATCCTGACTCTCTGTCCATTCTGCTGAACTATCAATGTCCTGTTTCAGTCAATTACTATCATCCTGACTTTCTGTCCATTCTGCTAAACTATCAATGTCCTCTTTCAGTCAATTACTATCATCCTGACTGTCTGTCCATTCTGCTAAACTATCTATGTCCCGTTTCATTCAATTACTATCATCCTGACTGTCTGTCCATTCAGCTAAATTATCAATGTCCTGTTTCAGTCAATTACTATCATCCTCACTGTCTGTCCATTCTGCTAACCTATCAATGTCCTGTTTCAGTCATATACTATCATCCTGATCCTCTGTCCATTCTGCTAAACTATCAATGTCCTGTTTCAGTCAATTACTATCATCCTGACTGTCTGTCCATTCTGCTAACCTATCAATGTCCTGTTTCAGTCAATTACTATCATCCTGACTGTCTGTCCATTCTGCTAAACTATCCATGTCCTGTTTCAGTCAATTACTATCATCCTGACTGTCTGTCTATTCTGCGAAACTATCCATGTCCTGTTTCAGTCAATTACTATCATCCTGACTGTCTATCCATTCTGCGAAACTATCCATGTCCTGTTTCAGTCAATTACTATCATCCTGACTGTCTGTCCATTCTGCTAAACTATCAATGTCCTGTTTCAGTCAATTACTATCATCCTGACTGTCTGTCTATTCTGCGAAACTTTCCATGTCCTGTTTCAGTCATTTACGATCATCCTGACAGTCTGTCCATTCAGCTAAACTATCAATGTCCTGTTTCAGTCAATTACTATCATCCTGACAGTCCGTCCATTCAGCTAAACTATCAATGTCCTGTTTCAGTCAATTACTATCATCCTGACTGTCTGTCCATTCTGCTAAACTATCCATGTCCTGTTTCAGTCAATTACTATCATCCTGACTGTCCATTCTGCTAAATTATCAATGTCCTGTTTCAGTCAATTACTATCATCCTGACTGTCTGTCCATTCTGCTAAACTATCAATGTCCTGTTTCAGTCAATTACTATCATCCTGTCTGTCTGTCTATTCTGCTAAACTATCAATGTCCTGTTTCAGTCAATTATTTTCATCCTGACTCTCTGTCCATTCTGCTAAATTATCAATGTCCTGTTTCAGTCAGTTACTATCATCCTGACACACTGTCCATTCTGCTAAATTATCAATGTCCTGTTTCAGTCAATTACTATCATCCTGACTCTCTGTCCATTCTGCTAAATTATCAATGTCCTATTTCAGTCAATTACTATCATCCTGACTGTCTGTCCATTCTGCTAAACTATCAATGTCCTGTTTCAGTCAATTACTATCATCCTGACTCTCTGTCCATTCTGCTAAACTATCAATGTCCTGTTTCAGTCAATTATTTTCATCCTGACTCTCTGTCCATTCTGCTAAACTATCAATGTCCTGTTTCAGTCAATTACTATCATCCTGACTGTCTGTCCATTTTGCTAAACTATCCATGTCCTGTTTCAGTCAATTACTGTCATCCTGACTGCCTGTCCATTCTGCTAACCTATCAATGTCCTGTTTCAGTCAGTTACTATCATGCTGACTGTCTGTCCATTCTGCTAAACTATCCATGTCCTGTTTCAGTCAATTACTATCATCCTGACTGTCTGTCCATTCTGCTAAACTATCAATGTCCTGTTTCAGTCAATTACTATCATCCTGACTCTCTGTCCATTCTGCTGAACTATCCATGTCCTGTTTCAGTCAATTATTATCATCCTGACTCTCTGTCCATTCTGCTAAACTATCCATGTCCTGTTTCAGTCAATTATTATCATCCTGACTCTCTGTCCATTCTGCTAAACTATCAATGTCCTGTTTCAGTCAATTACAATCATCCTGACTCTCTGTCCATTCTGCTAAACTATCAATGTCCTGTTTCAGTCAATTACTATCATCCTGACTGTCTGTCCATTCTGCTAAACTATCAATGTCCTCTTTCAGTCAATTACTATCATCCTGACTGTCTGTCCATTCTGCTAAACTATCTATGTCCCGTTTCAGTCAATTACTATCATCCTGACTGTCTGTCCATTCTGCTAAACTATCAATGTCCTGTTTCAGTCAATTACTATCATCCTGTCTGTCTGTCTATTCTGCTAAACTATCAATGTCCTGTTTCAGTCAATTACTATCATCCTGTTCCTCTGTCCATTCTGCTAAACTATCAATGTCCTGTTTCAGTCAATTATTTTCATCCTGACTCCCTGTCCATTCTGCTAAATTATCAATGTCCTGTTTCAGTCAGTTACTATCATCCTGACACACTGTCCATTCTGCTAAATTATCAATGTCCTGTTTCAGTCAATTACTATCATCCTGACTCTCTGTCCATTCTGCTAAATTATCAATGTCCTATTTCTGTCAATTACTATCATCCTGACTGTCTGTCCATTCTGCTAAACTATCAATGTCCTGTTTCAGTCAATTACTATCATCCTGACTGTCTGTCCATTCTGCTAACCTATCAATGTCCTGTTTCAGTCAATTACTATCATCCTGACTGTCTGTCCATTCTGCTAACCTATCAATGTCCTGTTTCAGTCAATTACTATCATCCTGACTGTCTGTCTATTCTGCGAAAATATCCATGTCCTGTTTCAGTCAATTACTATCATCCTGACTGTCTGTCCATTCTGCTAAACTATCAATGTCCTGTTTCAGTCAATTACTATCATCCTGTCTGTCTGTCCATTCTGCTAAACTATCCATGTCCTGTTTCAGTCAATTACTATCATCCTGACTGTCTGTCCATTCTGCTAAACTATCAATGTCCTGTTTCAGTCAATTACTATCATCCTGACTGTCTGTCCATTCTGCTAACCTATCAATGTCCTGTTTCAGTCAATTACTATCATCCTGACTGTCTGTCCATTCTGCTAAACTATCAATGTCCTGTTTCAGTCAATTACTATCATCCTGACTGTCTGTCCATTCTGCTAAACTATCAATGTCCTGTTTCAGACAATTACTATCATCCTGATCCTCTGTATATTCTGCTAAACTATCAATGTCCTGTTTCAGTCAATTACTATCATCCTGACTGTCTGTCCATTCTGCTACACTATCAATGTCCTGTTTCAGTCAATTATTATCATCATCACTGTCTGTCCATTCTGCTAAACTATCAATGTCCTGTTGCAGTCAATTACTATCATCCTGACTGTCTGTCCATTCTGCTAACCTATCAATGTCCTGTTCAGTCAATTACTATCATGCTGACTGTCTGTCCATTTTGCTAAACTAACAATGTCCTGTTTCAGTCAATTACTATCATCCTGACTCTCTGTCCATTCTGCTAAACTATCCATGTCCTGTTTCAGTCAATTATTATCATCCTGACTCTCTGTCCATTCTGCGAAACTATCAATGTCCTGTTTCAGTCAATTACTATCATCCTGACTCTCTGTCCATTCTGCTGAACTATCAATGTCCTGTTTCAGTCAATTACTATCATCCTGACTGTCTGTCCATTCTGCTAAACTATCAATGTCCTCTTTCAGTCAATTACTATCATCCTGACTGTCTGTCCATTCTGCTAAACTATCTATGTCCCGTTTCAGTCAATTACTATCATCCTGACAGTCTGTCCATTCAGCTAAATTATCAATGTCCTGTTTCAGTCAATTACTATCATCCTGACTGTCTGTCCATTCTGCTAACCTATCAATGTCCTGTTTCAGTCATATACTGTCATCCTGATCCTCTGTCCATTCTGCTAAACTATCAATGTCCTGTTTCAGTCAATTACTATCATCCTGACTGTCTGTCCATTCTGCTAACCTATCAATGTCCTGTTTCAGTCAATTACTATCATCCTGACTGTCTGTCCATTCTGCTAACCTATCAATGTCCTGTTTCAGTCAATTACTATCATCCTGACTGTCTGTCTATTCTGCGAAACTATCCATGTCCTGTTTCAGTCAATTACTATCATCCTGACTGTCTGTCCATTCTGCGAAACTATCCATGTCCTGTTTCAGTCAATTACTATCATCCTGACTGTCTGTCCATTCTGCTAAACTATCAATGTCCTGTTTCAGTCAATTACTATCATCCTGACTGTCTGTCTATTCTGCGAAACTTTCCATGTCCTGTTTCAGTCATTTACGATCATCCTGACAGTCTGTCCATTCAGCTAAACTATCAATGTCCTGTTTCAGTCAATTACTATCATCCTGACAGTCCGTCCATTCAGCTAAACTATCAATGTCCTGTTTCAGTAAATTACTATCATCCTGACTGTCTGTCCATTCTGCTAAACTATCCATGTCCTGTTTCAGTCAATTACTATCATCCTGACTGTCCATTCTGCTAAATTATCAATGTCCTGTTTCAGTCAATTACTATCATCCTGACTGTCTGTCCATTCTGCTAAACTATCAATGTCCTGTTTCAGTCAATTACTATCATCCTGTCTGTCTGTCTATTCTGCTAAACTATCAATGTCCTGTTTCAGTCAATTACTATCATCCTGATCCTCTGTCCATTCTGCTAAACTATCAATGTCCTGTTTCAGTCAATTATTTTCATCCTGACTCTCTGTCCATTCTGCTAAATTATCAATGTCCTGTTTCAGTCAGTTACTATCATCCTGACACACTGTCCATTCTGCTAAATTATCAATGTCCTGTTTCAGTCAATTACTATCATCCTGACTCTCTGTCCATTCTGCTAAATTATCAATGTCCTATTTCAGTCAATTACTATCATCCTGACTGTCTGTCCATTCTGCTAAACTATCAATGTCCTGTTTCAGTCAATTACTATCATCCTGACTCTCTGTCCATTCTGCTAAACTATCAATGTCCTGTTTCAGTCAATAATTTTCATCCTGACTCTCTGTCCATTCTGCTAAACTATCAATGTCCTGTTTCAGTCAATTACTATCATCCTGACTGTCTGTCCATTCTGCTAAACTATCCATGTCCTGTTTCAGTCAATTACTGTCATCCTGACTGCCTGTCCATTCTGCTAACCTATCAATGTCCTGTTTCAGTCAGTTACTATCATGCTGACTGTCTGTCCATTCTGCTAAACTATCCATGTCCTGTTTCAGTCAATTACTATCATCCTGACTGTCTGTCCATTCTGCTAAACTATCAATGTCCTGTTTCAGTCAATTACTATCATCCTGACTCTCTGTCCATTCTGCTGAACTATCCATGTCCTGTTTCAGTCAATTATTATCATCCTGACTCTCTGTCCATTCTGCTAAACTATCCATGTCCTGTTTCAGTCAATTATTATCATCCTGACTCTCTGTCCATTCTGCTAAACTATCAATGTCCTGTTTCAGTCAATTACAATCATCCTGACTCTCTGTCCATTCTGCTAAACTATCAATGTCCTGTTTCAGTCAATTACTATCATCCTGACTGTCTGTCCATTCTGCTAAACTATCAATGTCCTCTTTCACTCAATTACTATCATCCTGACTGTCTGTCCATTCTGCTAAACTATCTATGTCCCGTTTCAGTCAATTACTATCATCCTGACTGTCTGTCCATTCTGCTAAATTATCAATGTCCTGTTTCAGTCAATTACTATCATCCTGACTGTCTGTCCATTCTGCTAACCTTTCAATGTCCTGTTTCAGTCATTTACTATCATCCTGATCCTCTGTCCATTCTGCTAAACTATCAATGTCCTGTTTCAGTCAATTACTATCATCCTGACTGTCTGTCCATTCTGCTAACCTATCAATGTCCTGTTTCAGTCAATTACTATCATCCTGACTCTCTGTCCATTCTGCTGAACTATCCATGTCCTGTTTCAGTCAATTATTATCATCCTGACTGTCTGTCCATTCTGCTAACCTATCAATGTCCTGTTTCAGTCAATTACTATCATCCTGACTGTCTGTCCATTCTGCTAACCTATCAATGTCCTGGTTCAGTCAATTACTATCATCCTGACTGTCTGTCTATTCTGAGAAACTATCCATGTCCTGTTTCAGTCAATTACTATCATCCTGACTGTCTATCCATTCTGCTAAACCATCCATGTCCTGTTTCAGTCACTTACTATCATCCTGACTGTCTGTCCATTCTGCTAAACTATCAATGTCCTGTTTCAGTCAATTACTATCATCCTGACTGTCTGTCTATTCTGCGAAACTTTCCATGTCCTGTTTCAGTCATTTACGATCATCCTGACAGTCTGTCCATTCAGCTAAACTATCAATGTCCTGTTTCAGTCAATTACTATCATCCTGACTCTCTGTCCATTCTGCTGAACTATCCATGTCCTGTTTCAGTCAATTATTATCATCCTGACTCTCTGTCCATTCTGCTAAACTATCCATGTCCTGTTTCAGTCAATTATTATCATCCTGACTCTCTGTCCATTCTGCTAACCTTTCAATGTCCTGTTTCAGTCATTTACTATCATCCTGATCCTCTGTCCATTCTGCTAAACTATCAATGTCCTGTTTCAGTCAATTACTATCATCCTGACTGTCTGTCCATTCTGCTAACCTATCAATGTCCTGTTTCAGTCAATTACTATCATCCTGACTGTCTGTCCATTCTGCTAACCTATCAATGTCCTGGTTCAGTCAATTACTATCATCCTGACTGTCTGTCCATTCTGCTAAACTATCAATGTCCTGTTTCAGTCAATTACTATCATCCTGACTGTCTGTCCATTCTGCTAAACTATCAATGTCCTGTTTCAGTCAATTACTATCATCCTGATCCTCTGTATATTCTGCTAAACTATCAATGTCCTGTTTCAGTCAATTACTATCATCCTGACTGTCTGTCCATTCTGCTAAACTATCAATGTCCTGTTTCAGTCAATTACTATCATCCTGACTGTCTGTCCATTCTGCTGCACTATCAATGTCCTGTTTCAGTCAATTATTATCATCCTCACTGTCTGTCCATTCTGCTGAACTATCAATGTCCTGTTGCAGTCAATTACTATCATCCTGACTGTCTGTCCATTCTGCTAACCTATCAATGTCCTGTTTCAGTCAATTACTATCATGCTGACTGTCTGTCCATTTTGCTAAACTATCAATGTCCTGTTTCAGTCAATTACTATCATCCTGACTGTCTGTCCATTCTGCTAACCTATCAATGTCCTGTTTCAGTCAATTACTATCATCCTGACTCTCTGTCCATTCTGCTAAACTATCAATGTCCTGTTTCAGTCAATTATTTTCATCCTGATACTCTGCCCATTCTGCTAAACTATCAATGTCCTGTTTCAGTCAATTACTATCATCCTGACTGTCTGTCCATTCTGCTAAACTATCCATGTCCTGTTTCAGTCAATTACTGTCATCCTGACTGTCTGTCCATTCTGCTAACCTATCAATGTCCTGTTTCAGTCAAATACTATCATGCTGACTGTCTGTCCATTCTGCTAAACTATCCATGTCCTGTTTCAGTCAATTACTATCATCCTGACTGTCTGTCCATTCTGCTAAACTATCCATGTCCTGTTTCAGTCAATTATTATCATCCTGACTCTCTGTCCATTCTGCTAAACTATCCATGTCCTGTTTCAGTCAATTATTATCATCCTGACTCTCTGTCCATTCTGCTAAACTATCAATGTCCTGTTTCAGTCAATTACTATCATCCTGATCCTCTGTCCATTCTGCTAACCTATCAATGTCCTGTTTCAGTCAATTACTATCATCCTGACTGTCTGTCCATTCTGCTAACCTATCAATGTCCTGTTTCAGTCAATTACTATCATCCTGACTGTCTGTCTATTCTGCGAAACTATCCATGTCCTGTTTCAGTCAATTACTATCATCCTGACTGTCTATCCATTCTGCGAAACTATCCATGTCCTGTTTCAGTCAATTACTATCATCCTGACTGTCTGTCCATTCTGCTAAACTATCAATGTCCTGTTTCAGTCAATTACTATCATCCTGACTGTCTGTCTATTCTGCGAAACTTTCCATGTCCTGTTTCAGTCATTTACGATCATCCTGACAGTCTGTCCATTCAGCTAAACTATCAATGTCCTGTTTCAGTCAATTACTATCATCCTGACAGTCCGTCCATTCAGCTAAACTATCAATGTCCTGTTTCAGTAAATTACTATCATCCTGACTGTCTGTCCATTCTGCTAAACTATCCATGTCCTGTTTCAGTCAATTACTATCATCCTGACTGTCCATTCTGCTAAATTATCAATGTCCTGTTTCAGTCAATTACTATCATCCTGACTCTCTGTCCATTCTGCTGAACTATCCATGTCCTGTTTCAGTCAATTATTATCATCCTGACTGTCTGTCCATTCTGCTAACCTATCAATGTCCTGTTTCAGTCAATTACTATCATCCTGACTGTCTGTCCATTCTGCTAACCTATCAATGTCCTGGTTCAGTCAATTACTATCATCCTGACTGTCTGTCTATTCTGAGAAACTATCCATGTCCTGTTTCAGTCAATTACTATCATCCTGACTGTCTATCCATTCTGCTAAACCATCCATGTCCTGTTTCAGTCACTTACTATCATCCTGACTGTCTGTCCATTCTGCTAAACTATCAATGTCCTGTTTCAGTCAATTACTATCATCCTGACTGTCTGTCTATTCTGCGAAACTTTCCATGTCCTGTTTCAGTCATTTACGATCATCCTGACAGTCTGTCCATTCAGCTAAACTATCAATGTCCTGTTTCAGTCAATTACTATCATCCTGACTCTCTGTCCATTCTGCTGAACTATCCATGTCCTGTTTCAGTCAATTATTATCATCCTGACTCTCTGTCCATTCTGCTAAACTATCCATGTCCTGTTTCAGTCAATTATTATCATCCTGACTCTCTGTCCATTCTGCTAACCTTTCAATGTCCTGTTTCAGTCATTTACTATCATCCTGATCCTCTGTCCATTCTGCTAAACTATCAATGTCCTGTTTCAGTCAATTACTATCATCCTGACTGTCTGTCCATTCTGCTAACCTATCAATGTCCTGTTTCAGTCAATTACTATCATCCTGACTGTCTGTCCATTCTGCTAACCTATCAATGTCCTGGTTCAGTCAATTACTATCATCCTGACTGTCTGTCCATTCTGCTAAACTATCAATGTCCTGTTTCAGTCAATTACTATCATCCTGACTGTCTGTCCATTCTGCTAAACTATCAATGTCCTGTTTCAGTCAATTACTATCATCCTGATCCTCTGTATATTCTGCTAAACTATCAATGTCCTGTTTCAGTCAATTACTATCATCCTGACTGTCTGTCCATTCTGCTAAACTATCAATGTCCTGTTTCAGTCAATTACTATCATCCTGACTGTCTGTCCATTCTGCTGCACTATCAATGTCCTGTTTCAGTCAATTATTATCATCCTCACTGTCTGTCCATTCTGCTGAACTATCAATGTCCTGTTGCAGTCAATTACTATCATCCTGACTGTCTGTCCATTCTGCTAACCTATCAATGTCCTGTTTCAGTCAATTACTATCATGCTGACTGTCTGTCCATTTTGCTAAACTATCAATGTCCTGTTTCAGTCAATTACTATCATCCTGACTGTCTGTCCATTCTGCTAACCTATCAATGTCCTGTTTCAGTCAATTACTATCATCCTGACTCTCTGTCCATTCTGCTAAACTATCAATGTCCTGTTTCAGTCAATTATTTTCATCCTGATACTCTGCCCATTCTGCTAAACTATCAATGTCCTGTTTCAGTCAATTACTATCATCCTGACTGTCTGTCCATTCTGCTAAACTATCCATGTCCTGTTTCAGTCAATTACTGTCATCCTGACTGTCTGTCCATTCTGCTAACCTATCAATGTCCTGTTTCAGTCAAATACTATCATGCTGACTGTCTGTCCATTCTGCTAAACTATCCATGTCCTGTTTCAGTCAATTACTATCATCCTGACTGTCTGTCCATTCTGCTAAACTATCCATGTCCTGTTTCAGTCAATTATTATCATCCTGACTCTCTGTCCATTCTGCTAAACTATCCATGTCCTGTTTCAGTCAATTATTATCATCCTGACTCTCTGTCCATTCTGCTAAACTATCAATGTCCTGTTTCAGTCAATTACTATCATCCTGATCCTCTGTCCATTCTGCTAACCTATCAATGTCCTGTTTCAGTCAATTACTATCATCCTGACTGTCTGTCCATTCTGCTAACCTATCAATGTCCTGTTTCAGTCAATTACTATCATCCTGACTGTCTGTCTATTCTGCGAAACTATCCATGTCCTGTTTCAGTCAATTACTATCATCCTGACTGTCTATCCATTCTGCGAAACTATCCATGTCCTGTTTCAGTCAATTACTATCATCCTGACTGTCTGTCCATTCTGCTAAACTATCAATGTCCTGTTTCAGTCAATTACTATCATCCTGACTGTCTGTCTATTCTGCGAAACTTTCCATGTCCTGTTTCAGTCATTTACGATCATCCTGACTGTCTGTCCATTCTGCTAAACTATCCATGTCCTGTTTCAGTCAATTATTATCATCCTGACTCTCTGTCCATTCTGCTAAACTATCCATGTCCTGTTTCAGTCAATTATTATCATCCTGACTCTCTGTCCATTCTGCTAAACTATCAATGTCCTGTTTCAGTCAATTACTATCATCCTGATCCTCTGTCCATTCTGCTAACCTATCAATGTCCTGTTTCAGTCAATTACTATCATCCTGACTGTCTGTCCATTCTGCTAACCTATCAATGTCCTGTTTCAGTCAATTACTATCATCCTGACTGTCTGTCTATTCTGCGAAACTATCCATGTCCTGTTTCAGTCAATTACTATCATCCTGACTGTCTATCCATTCTGCGAAACTATCCATGTCCTGTTTCAGTCAATTACTATCATCCTGACTGTCTGTCCATTCTGCTAAACTATCAATGTCCTGTTTCAGTCAATTACTATCATCCTGACTGTCTGTCTATTCTGCGAAACTTTCCATGTCCTGTTTCAGTCATTTACGATCATCCTGACAGTCTGTCCATTCAGCTAAACTATCAATGTCCTGTTTCAGTCAATTACTATCATCCTGACAGTCCGTCCATTCAGCTAAACTATCAATGTCCTGTTTCAGTAAATTACTATCATCCTGACTGTCTGTCCATTCTGCTAAACTATCCATGTCCTGTTTCAGTCAATTACTATCATCCTGACTGTCCATTCTGCTAAATTATCAATGTCCTGTTTCAGTCAATTACTATCATCCTGACTGTCTGTCCATTCTGCTAAACTATCAATGTCCTGTTTCAGTCAATTACTATCATCCTGTCTGTCTGTCTATTCTGCTAAACTATCAATGTCCTGTTTCAGTCAATTACTATCATCCTGATCCTCTGTCCATTCTGCTAAACTATCAATGTCCTGTTTCAGTCAATTATTTTCATCCTGACTCTCTGTCCATTCTGCTAAATTATCAATGTCCTGTTTCAGTCAGTTACTATCATCCTGACACACTGTCCATTCTGCTAAATTATCAATGTCCTGTTTCAGTCAATTACTATCATCCTGACTCTCTGTCCATTCTGCTAAATTATCAATGTCCTATTTCAGTCAATTACTATCATCCTGACTGTCTGTCCATTCTGCTAAACTATCAATGTCCTGTTTCAGTCAATTACTATCATCCTGACTCTCTGTCCATTCTGCTAAACTATCAATGTCCTCTTTCAGTCAATAATTTTCATCCTGACTCTCTGTCCATTCTGCTAAACTATCAATGTCCTGTTTCAGTCAATTACTATCATCCTGACTGTCTGTCCATTCTGCTAAACTATCCATGTCCTGTTTCAGTCAATTACTGTCATCCTGACTGCCTGTCCATTCTGCTAACCTATCAATGTCCTGTTTCAGTCAGTTACTATCATGCTGACTGTCTGTCCATTCTGCTAAACTATCCATGTCCTGTTTCAGTCAATTACTATCATCCTGACTGTCTGTCCATTCTGCTAAACTATCAATGTCCTGTTTCAGTCAATTACTATCATCCTGACTCTCTGTCCATTCTGCTGAACTATCCATGTCCTGTTTCAGTCAATTATTATCATCCTGACTCTCTGTCCATTCTGCTAAACTATCCATGTCCTGTTTCAGTCAATTATTATCATCCTGACTCTCTGTCCATTCTGCTAAACTATCAATGTCCTGTTTCAGTCAATTACAATCATCCTGACTCTCTGTCCATTCTGCTAAACTATCAATGTCCTGTTTCAGTCAATTACTATCATCCTGACTGTCTGTCCATTCTGCTAAACTATCAATGTCCTCTTTCACTCAATTACTATCATCCTGACTGTCTGTCCATTCTGCTAAACTATCTATGTCCCGTTTCAGTCAATTACTATCATCCTGACTGTCTGTCCATTCTGCTAAATTATCAATGTCCTGTTTCAGTCAATTACTATCATCCTGACTGTCTGTCCATTCTGCTAACCTTTCAATGTCCTGTTTCAGTCATTTACTATCATCCTGATCCTCTGTCCATTCTGCTAAACTATCAATGTCCTGTTTCAGTCAATTACTATCATCCTGACTGTCTGTCCATTCTGCTAACCTATCAATGTCCTGTTTCAGTCAATTACTATCATCCTGACTGTCTGTCCATTCTGCTAACCTATCAATGTCCTGGTTCAGTCAATTACTATCATCCTGACTGTCTGTCTATTCTGAGAAACTATCCATGTCCTGTTTCAGTCAATTACTATCATCCTGACTGTCTATCCATTCTGCTAAACCATCCATGTCCTGTTTCAGTCACTTACTATCATCCTGACTGTCTGTCCATTCTGCTAAACTATCAATGTCCTGTTTCAGTCAATTACTATCATCCTGACTGTCTGTCTATTCTGCGAAACTTTCCATGTCCTGTTTCAGTCATTTACGATCATCCTGACAGTCTGTCCATTCAGCTAAACTATCAATGTCCTGTTTCAGTCAATTACTATCATCCTGACTCTCTGTCCATTCTGCTGAACTATCCATGTCCTGTTTCAGTCAATTATTATCATCCTGACTCTCTGTCCATTCTGCTAAACTATCCATGTCCTGTTTCAGTCAATTATTATCATCCTGACTCTCTGTCCATTCTGCTAACCTTTCAATGTCCTGTTTCAGTCATTTACTATCATCCTGATCCTCTGTCCATTCTGCTAAACTATCAATGTCCTGTTTCAGTCAATTACTATCATCCTGACTGTCTGTCCATTCTGCTAACCTATCAATGTCCTGTTTCAGTCAATTACTATCATCCTGGCTGTCTGTCCATTCTGCTAACCTATCAATGTCCTGGTTCAGTCAATTACTATCATCCTGACTGTCTGTCCATTCTGCTAAACTATCAATGTCCTGTTTCAGTCAATTACTATCATCCTGACTGTCTGTCCATTCTGCTAAACTATCAATGTCCTGTTTCAGTCAATTACTATCATCCTGATCCTCTGTATATTCTGCTAAACTATCAATGTCCTGTTTCAGTCAATTACTATCATCCTGACTGTCTGTCCATTCTGCTAAACTATCAATGTCCTGTTTCAGTCAATTACTATCATCCTGACTGTCTGTCCATTCTGCTGCACTATCAATGTCCTGTTTCAGTCAATTATTATCATCCTCACTGTCTGTCCATTCTGCTGAACTATCAATGTCCTGTTGCAGTCAATTACTATCATCCTGACTGTCTGTCCATTCTGCTAACCTATCAATGTCCTGTTTCAGTCAATTACT
This sequence comes from Heterodontus francisci, assembly GCF_036365525.1. Lineage (NCBI taxonomy): Eukaryota > Metazoa > Chordata > Chondrichthyes > Heterodontiformes > Heterodontidae > Heterodontus > Heterodontus francisci. The sequence goes on along the minus strand of NC_090398.1, from coordinate 68,198,462 downwards.
ATCATGCTGACTGTCTGTCCATTTTGCTAAACTATCAATGTCCTGTTTCAGTCAATTACTATCATCCTGACTGTCTGTCCATTCTGCTAACCTATCAATGTCCTGTTTCAGTCAATTACTATCATCCTGACTCTCTGTCCATTCTGCTAAACTATCAATGTCCTGTTTCAGTCAATTATTTTCATCCTGATACTCTGCCCATTCTGCTAAACTATCAATGTCCTGTTTCAGTCAATTACTATCATCCTGACTGTCTGTCCATTCTGCTAAACTATCCATGTCCTGTTTCAGTCAATTACTGTCATCCTGACTGTCTGTCCATTCTGCTAACCTATCAATGTCCTGTTTCAGTCAAATACTATCATGCTGACTGTCTGTCCATTCTGCTAAACTATCCATGTCCTGTTTCAGTCAATTACTATCATCCTGACTGTCTGTCCATTCTGCTAAACTATCCATGTCCTGTTTCAGTCAATTATTATCATCCTGACTCTCTGTCCATTCTGCTAAACTATCCATGTCCTGTTTCAGTCAATTATTATCATCCTGACTCTCTGTCCATTCTGCTAAACTATCAATGTCCTGTTTCAGTCAATTACTATCATCCTGATCCTCTGTCCATTCTGCTAACCTATCAATGTCCTGTTTCAGTCAATTACTATCATCCTGATCCTCTGTCCATTCTGCTAAACTTTCAATGTCCTGTTTCAGTCAATTACTATCATCCTGACTGTCTGTCCATTCTGCTAACCTATCAATGTCGTGTTTCAGTCAATTACTATCATCCTGACTGTCTGTCTATTCTGCGAAGCTATCCATGTCCTGTTTCAGTCAATTACTATCATCCTGACTGTCTATCCATTCTGCGAAACTATCCATGTCCTGTTTCAGTCAATTACTATCATCCTGACTGTCTGTCCATTCTGCTAGACTATCAATGTCCTGTTTCAGTCAATTACTATCATCCTGACTGTCTGTCTATTCTGCGAAACTTTCCATTTCCTGTTTCAGTCATTTACGATCATCCTGACAGTCTGTCCATTCAGCTATACTATCAATGTCCTGTTTCAGTCAATTCCTATCATCCCGACAGTCTGTCCATTCAGCTAAACTATCAATGTCCTGTTTCAGTCAATTACTATCATCCTGACTGTCTGTCCATTCTGCTAAACTATCCATGTCCTGTTTCAGTCAATTACTATCATCCTGACTGTCTGTCCATTCTGCTAAACTATCCATTTCCTGTTTCAGTCAATTACTATCATCCTGACTCTCTGTCCATTCTGCTAAACTATCAATGTCCTGTTTCAGTCAATTACTATCATCCTGACTCTCTGTCCATTCTGCTAAACTATCAATGTCCTGTTTCAGTCAATTACTATCATCCTGACTGTCGATCCATTCTGCTAAATTATCTATGTCCTGTTTCAGTCAATTACTATCATCCTGATCCTCTGTCCATTCTGATTATCAATGTCCTGTTTCAGTCAATTACTTTCATCCTGATCCTTTGTCCATTCTAATTATCTATGTCCTGTTTCAGTCAATTACTATCATCCTGATCCTCTGTCCATTCTAATTATCTATGTCCTGTTTCAGTCAATTACTATCATCCTGATCCTCTGTCCATACTGATTATCAATGCCCTGTTTCAGTCAATTACTATCATCCTGATCCTCTGTCCATTCTAATTGTCTATGTCCTGTTTCAGTCAATTTCTATCATCCTGATCCTCTGTCCATTCTGATTATCTATGTCCTGTTTCAGTCAATTACTATCATCCTGATCCTCTGTCCATTCTGATTATCAATGTCCTGTTTCAGTCAATTACTATCATCCTGATCCTCTGTACATTCTAAATTTCTATGTCCTGTTTCAGTCAATTACTATCATCCTGATCCTCTGTCCATTCTAATTATCTATGTCCTGTTTCAGTCAATTACTATCATCCTGATCCTCTGTCTATTCTAATTATCTATGTCCTGTTTCAGTCAATTACTATCATCCTGATCCTCTGTCCATACTGATTATCAATGTCCTGTTTCAGTCAATTACTATCATCCTGATCCTCTGTACATTCTAATTTTCTATGTCCTGTTTCAGTCAATTACTATCATCCTGATCCTCTGTCCATTCTAATTATCTATGTCCTGTTTCAGTCAATTACTATCATCCTGATCCTCTGTCTATTCTAATTATCTATGTCCTGTTTCAGTCAATTAGTACAATCCTGATCCTCTGTCCATTCTAATTATCCATGTCCAGTTTCAGTCAATTACTATCATCCTGATCCTCTGTCCATTCTAATTATCTGTGTCCTGTTTCAGTCAATTACTATCATTCTGATCCTCTGCCCATTCTAATTATCAATGTCCTGCTTCAGTCAATTACTATCATCCTGATCCTCTGTCCATTCTAATTATCTATGTCCTGTTTCAGTCAATTACTATCATCCTGATCCTCTGTCCATTCTGATTATCTATGTCCTGTTACAGTCAATTACTATCATCCTGATCCTCTGTCCATTCTAATTATCTATGTCCTGTTTCAGTCAATTACTACAATCCTGATCCTCTGTCCCTTCTAATTATCTATGTCCTGTTTCAGTCAATTACTATCATCCTGATCCTCTGTCCATTCTGTTTATCTATGTCCTGTTTCAGTCAATTACTATCATCCTGATCCTCTGTCCATTCTAATTATCTATGTCCTGTTTCAGTCAATTACTATCATCCTGATCCTCTGTCCATTCTAATTATCTATGTCCTGTTTCAGTCAATTACTATCATCCTGATCCTCTGTCTATTCTAATTATCTATGTCCTGTTTCAGTCAATTACTATCATCCTGATCCTTTGTCCATTCTAATTATCTGTGTCCTGTTTTAGTCAATTACTGTCATCCTGATCCTCTGTCCATTCTGATTATCTATGTCCTGTTACAGTCAATTACTATCATCCTGATCCTCTGTCCATTCTAATTATCTATGTCCTGTTTCAGTCAATTACTATCATCCTGACTGTCTGTCCATTCTGCTAAATTATCAATGTCCTGTTTCAGTCAATTACTATCATCCTGATCCTCTGTCTATTCTGCTAAACTATCAATGTCCTGTTGCAGTCAATTACTATCATCCTTACTGTCTGTCCATACTGCTAAATTATCAATGTCCTGTTTCAGTCAATTACTATCATCCTGATCCTCTGTCTATTCTGCTAAACTATCAATGTCCTGTTTCAGTCAATTACTATCATCCTGACTGTCTGTCCATTCTGCTAAACTATCAATGTCCTGTTTCAGTCAATTACTATCATCCTGACTGTCTGTCCATTCTGCTGCACTATCAATGTCCTGTTTCAGTCAATTATTATCATCCTCACTGTCTGTCCATTCTGCTAAACTATCAATGTCCTGTTGCAGTCAATTACTATCATCCTGACTGTCTGTCCATTCAGCTAACCTATCAATGTCCTGTTTCAGTCAATTACTATCATGCTGACTGTCTGTCCATTCTGCTAAACTATCCATGTCCTGTTTCAGTCAATTACTATCATCCTGACTGTCTGTCCATTCTGCGAAACTATCAATGTCCTGTTTCAGTCAATTACTATCATCCTGACTCTCTGTCCATTCTGCTAAACTATCCATGTCCTGTTTCAGTCAATTATTTTCATCCTGACTCTCTGTCCATTCTGCTAAACTATCAATGTCCTGTTTCAGTCAATTACTATCATCCTGATCCTCTGTCCATTCTGCTAAACTATCCATGTCCTGTTTCAGTCAATTACTATCATCCTGACTGCCTGTCCATTCTGCTAAACTATCAATGTCCTGTTTCAGGCAATTACTATCATCCTGACTCTCTGTCCATTCTGCTAAACTATCCATGTCCTGTTTCAGTCAATTATTATCATCCTGACTCTCTGTCCATTCTGCTGAACTATCAATGTCCTGTTTCAGTCAATTACTATCATCCTGACTCTCTGTCCATTCTGCTAAACTATCAATGTCCTGTTTCAGTCAATTACTATCATCCTGACTGCCTGTCCATTCTGCTAAACTATCAATGTCCTGTTTCAGTCAATTACTATCATCCTGACTGTCTGTCCATTCTGCTAAACTATCTATGTCCCGTTTCAGTCAATTACTATCATCCTGACTGTCTGTCCATTCTGCTAAATTATCAATGTCCTGTTTCAGTCAATTACTATAATCCTGACTGTCTGTCCATTCTGCTAACCTATCAATGTCCTGTTTCATTCATTTACTATCATCCTGATCCTCTGTCCATTCTGCTAAACTATCAATGTCCTGTTTCAGTCAATTACTATCATCCTGACTGTCTGTCCATTCTGCTAACCTATCAATGTCCTGTTTCATTCAATTACTATCATCCTGACTGTCTGTCCATTCTGCTAACCTATCAATGTCCTGTTTCAGTCAATTACCATCATCCTGACTGTCTGTCTATTCTGCGAAACTATCCATGTCCTGTTTCATTCAATTACTATCATCCTGACTGTCTATCCATTCTGCTAAACTATCCATGTCCTGTTTCAGTCAATCACTATCATCTGACTGTCTGTCCATTCTGCTAAACTATCAATGTCCTGTTTCAGTCAATTACTATCATCCTGACTGTCTGTCTATTCTGCGAAACAGTCCATGTCCTGTTTCAGTCATTTACTATCATCCTCACAGTCTGTCCATTCAGCTAAACTATCAATGTCCTGTTTCAGTCAATTACTATCATCCTGACAGTCTGTCCATTCAGCGAAACTATCAATGTCCTTTTTCAGTCAATTACTATCATCCTGACTGTCTGTCCATTCTGCTAAACTATCCATGTCCTGTTTCAGTCAATTACTATCATCCTGACTGTCTGTCCATTCTGCTAAACTATCCATGTCCTGTATCAGTCAATTACTATCATCCTGACTCTCTGTCCATTCTGCTAAACTATCAATGTCCTGTTTCAGTCAATTACTATCATCCTGACTGTCTGTCCATTCTGCTAAACTATCAATGTCTTGTTTCAGTCAATTACTATCATCCTGACTGTCTATCCACTCTGCTAAATTATCAATGTCCTGTTTCAGTCAATTACTATCATCCTGATCCTCTGTCCATTCTGATTATCAATGTCCTGTTTCAGTCAATTACTATCATCCTGACTGTCAGTCCATTCTGCTAAACTATCAATGTCCTGTTTCAGTCAATTACTATCATCCTGACTGTCTGTCCATTCTGCTAAACTATCTATGTCCCGTTTCAGTCAATTACTATCATCCTGACTGTCTGTCCATTCTGCTAAATTATCAATGTCCTGTTTCAGTCAATTACTATCATCCTGACTCTCTGTCCATTCTGCTAAACTATCCATGTCCTGTTTCAGTCAATTATTTTCATCCTGACTCTCTGTCCATTCTGCTAAACTATCAATGTCCTGTTTCAGTCAATTACTATCATCCTGATCCTCTGTCCATTCTGCTAAACTATCCATGTCCTGTTTCAGTCAATTACTATCATCCTGACTGCCTGTCCATTCTGCTAAACTATCAATGTCCTGTTTCAGGCAATTACTATCATCCTGACTCTCTGTCCATTCTGCTAAACTATCCATGTCCTGTTTCATTCAATTATTATCATCCTGACTCTCTGTCCATTCTGCTGAACTATCAATGTCCTGTTTCAGTCAATTACTATCATCCTGACTCTCTGTCCATTCTGCTAAACTATCAATGTCCTGTTTCAGTCAATTACTATCATCCTGACTGCCTGTCCATTCTGCTAAACTATCAATGTCCTGTTTCAGTCAATTACTATCATCCTGACTGTCTGTCCATTCTGCTAAACTATCTATGTCCCGTTTCAGTCAATTACTATCATCCTGACTGTCTGTCCATTCTGCTAAATTATCAATGTCCTGTTTCAGTCAATTACTATAATCCTGACTGTCTGTCCATTCTGCTAACCTATCAATGTCCTGTTTCATTCATTTACTATCATCCTGATCCTCTGTCCATTCTGCTAAACTATCAATGTCCTGTTTCAGTCAATTACTATCATCCTGACTGTCTGTCCATTCTGCTAACCTATCAATGTCCTGTTTCATTCAATTACTATCATCCTGACTGTCTGTCCATTCTGCTAACCTATCAATGTCCTGTTTCAGTCAATTACCATCATCCTGACTGTCTGTCTATTCTGCGAAACTATCCATGTCCTGTTTCATTCAATTACTATCATCCTGACTGTCTATCCATTCTGCTAAACTATCCATGTCCTGTTTCAGTCAATCACTATCATCTGACTGTCTGTCCATTTTGCTAAACTATCAATGTCCTGTTTCAGTCAATTATTTTCATCCTGATTCTCTGTCCATTCTGCTAAACTATCAATGTCCTGTTTCAGTCATTTACTATCATCCTGACTGTCTGTCCATTCTGCTAAACTATCCATGTCCTGTTTCAGTCAATTACTGTCATCCTGACTGTCTGTCCATTCTGCTAAACTATCAATGTCCTGTTTCAGTCATTTACTATCATCCTGACTGTCTGTCCATTCTGCTAAACTATCCATGTCCTGTTTCAGTCAATTATTATCATCCTGACTCTCTGTCCATTCTGCTAACCTATCAATGTCCTGTTTCATTCAATTACTATCATCCTGACTGTCTGTCCATTCTGCTAACCTATCAATGTCCTGTTTCAGTCAATTACCATCATCCTGACTGTCTGTCTATTCTGCGAAACTATCCATGTCCTGTTTCATTCAATTACTATCATCCTGACTGTCTATCCATTCTGCTAAACTATCCATGTCCTGTTTCAGTCAATCACTATCATCTGACTGTCTGTCCATTTTGCTAAACTATCAATGTCCTGTTTCAGTCAATTATTTTCATCCTGATTCTCTGTCCATTCTGCTAAACTATCAATGTCCTGTTTCAGTCATTTACTATCATCCTGACTGTCTGTCCATTCTGCTAAACTATCCATGTCCTGTTTCAGTCAATTACTGTCATCCTGACTGTCTGTCCATTCTGCTAACCTATCAATCTCCTGTTTCAGTCAATTACTATCATGCTGACTGTCTGTCCATTCTGCTAAACTATCCATGTCCTGTTTCAGTCAATTACTATCATCCTGACTGTCTGTCCATTCTGCTAAGCTATCAATGTCCTGTTTCAGTCAATTACTATCATCCTGATCCTCTGTCCATTCTGCTAAACTATCCATGTCCTGTTTCAGTCAATTACTATCATCCTGACTGCCTGTCCATTCTGCTAAACTATCAATGTCCTGTTTCAGGCAATTACTATCATCCTGACTCTCTGTCCATTCTGCTAAACTATCCATGTCCTGTTTCAGTCAATTATTATCATCCTGACTCTCTGTCCATTCTGCTGAACTATCAATGTCCTGTTTCAGTCAATTACTATCATCCTGACTCTCTGTCCATTCTGCTAAACTATCAATGTCCTGTTTCAGTCAATTACTATCATCCTGACTGCCTGTCCATTCTGCTAAACTATCAATGTCCTGTTTCAGTCAATTACTATCATCCTGACTGTCTGTCCATTCTGCTAAACTATCTATGTCCCGTTTCAGTCAATTACTATCATCCTGACTGTCTGTCCATTCTGCTAAATTATCAATGTCCTGTTTCAGTCAATTACTATAATCCTGACTGTCTGTCCATTCTGCTAACCTATCAATGTCCTGTTTCATTCATTTACTATCATCCTGATCCTCTGTCCATTCTGCTAAACTATCAATGTCCTGTTTCAGTCAATTACTATCATCCTGACTGTCTGTCCATTCTGCTAACCTATCAATGTCCTGTTTCATTCAATTACTATCATCCTGACTGTCTGTCCATTCTGCTAACCTATCAATGTCCTGTTTCAGTCAATTACCATCATCCTGACTGTCTGTCTATTCTGCGAAACTATCCATGTCCTGTTTCATTCAATTACTATCATCCTGACTGTCTATCCATTCTGCTAAACTATCCATGTCCTGTTTCAGTCAATCACTATCATCTGACTGTCTGTCCATTTTGCTAAACTATCAATGTCCTGTTTCGGTCAATTATTTTCATCCTGATTCTCTGTCCATTCTGCTAAACTATCAATGTCCTGTTTCAGTCATTTACTATCATCCTGACTGTCTGTCCATTCTGCTAAACTATCCATGTCCTGTTTCAGTCAATTACTGTCATCCTGACTGTCTGTCCATTCTGCTAACCTATCAATCTCCTGTTTCAGTCAATTACTATCATGCTGACTGTCTGTCCATTCTGCTAAACTATCCATGTCCTGTTTCAGTCAATTACTATCATCCTGACTGTCTGTCCATTCTGCTAAGCTATCAATGTCCTGTTTCAGTCAATTACTATCATCCTGACTCTCTGTCCATTCTGCTGAACTATCCATGTCCTGTTTCAGTCAATTATTATCATCCTGACTCTCTGTCCATTCTGCTAAACTATCCATGTCCTGTTTCAGTCAATTACTATGATCCTGACTCTCTGTCCATTCTGCTAAACTATCAATGTCCTGTTTCAGTCAATTACTATCATCCTGACTGTCTGTCCATTCTGCTAACCTATCAATGTCCTGTTTCAGTCAATTACTATCATCCTGACTGTCTGTCCATTCTGCTAAACTATCAATGTCCTCTTTCAGTCAATTAGTATCATCCTGACTGTCTGTCCATTCTGCTAAACTATCTATGTCCCGTTTCAGTCAATTACTATCATCCTGACTGTCTGTCCATTCAGCTAAATTATCAATGTCCTGTTTCAGTCAATTACTATCTTCCTGACTGTCTGTCCATTCTGCTAACCTATCAATGTCCTGTTTCAGTCATTTACTATCATCCTGATCCTCTGTCCATTCTGCTAAACTATCAATGTCCTGTTTCAGTCAATTACTATCATCCTGACTGGCTGTCCATTCTGCTAACCTATCAAAGTCCTGTTTCAGTCAATTACTATCATCCTGACTGTCTGTCCATTCAGCTAACCTATCAATGTCCTGTTTCAATCAATTACTATCATCCTGACTGTCTGTCTATTCTGCGAAACTATCCATGTCCTGTTTCAGTCAATTACTGTCATCCTGACTGTCTATCCATTCTGCTAAACTATCCATGTCCTGTTTCAGTCAATTACTATCATCCTGGCTGTCTGTCCATTATGCTAGACTATCAATGTCCTGTTTCAGTCAATTACTATCATGCTGACTGTCTGTCCATTTTGCTAAACTATCAATGTCCTGTTTCAGTCAATTATTTTCATCCTGATTCTCTGTCCATTCTGCTAAACTATCAATGTCCTGTTTCAGTCAATTACTATCATCCTGACTGTCTGTCCATTCTGCTAAACTATCCATGTCCTGTTTCAGTCAATTACTGTCATCCTGACTGTCTGTCCATTCTGCTAACCTATCAATCTCCTGTTTCAGTCAATTACTATCATGCTGACTGTCTGTCCATTCTGCTAAACTATCCATGTCCTGTTTCAGTCAATTACTATCATGCTGACTGTCTGTCCATTCTGCTAAGCTATCAATGTCCTGTTTCAGTCAATTACTATCATCCTGACTCTCTGTCCATTCTGCTGAACTATCCATGTCCTGTTTCAGTCAATTATTATCATCCTGACTCTCTGTCCATTCTGCTAAACTATCCATGTCCTGTTTCAGTCAATTATTATCATCCTGACTCTCTGTCCATTCTGCTAAACTATCAATGTCCTGTTTCAGTCAATTACTATGATCCTGACTCTCTGTCCATTCTGCTAAACTATCAATGTCCTGTTTCAGTCAATTACTATCATGCTGACTGTCTGTCCATTCTGCTAACCTATCAATGTCCTGTTTCAGTCAATTACTATCATCCTGACTGTCTGTCCATTCTGCTAACCTATCAATGTCCTGTTTCAATCAATTAGTATCATCCTGACTGTCTGTCCATTCTGCTAAACTATCAATGTCCCGTTTCAGTCAATTACTATCATCCTGACTGTCTGTCCATTCAGCTAAATTATCAATGTCCTGTTTCAGTCAATTACTATCTTCCTGACTGTCTGTCCATTCTGCTAACCTATCAATGTCCTGTTTCAGTCATTTACTATCATCCTGATCCTCTGTCCATTCTGCTAAACTATCAATGTCCTGTTTCAGTCAATTACTATCATCCTGACTGGCTGTCCATTCTGCTAACCTATCAATGTCCTGTTTCAGTCAATTACTATCATCCTGACTGTCTGTCCATTCTGCTAACCTATCAATGTCCTGTTTCAATCAATTACTATCATCCTGACTGTCTGTCTATTCTGCGAAACTATCCATGTCTTGTTTCAGTCAATTACTGTCATCCTGAATGTCTATCCATTCTGCTAAACTATCCATGTCCTGTTTCAGTCAATTACTATCATCCTGACTGTCTGTCCATTATGCTAGACTATCAATGTCCTGTTTCAGTCAATTACTATCATCCTGACTGTCTGTCTATTCTGCGAAACTTTCCATTTCCTGTTTCAGTCAATTCCTATCATCCTGACAGTCTGTCCATTCAGCTAAACTATCAATGTCCTGTTTCAGTCAATTACTATCATCCTGACTGTCTGTCCATTCTGCTAAACTATCCATGTCCTGTTTCAGTCAATTACTATCATCCTGACTGTCTGTCCATTCTGCTAAACTATCCATGTCCTGTTTCAGTCAATTACTATCATCCTGACTCTCTGTCCATTCTGCTAAACTATCAATGTCCTGTTTCAGTCAATTACTATCATCCTGACTCTCTGTCCATTCTGCTAAACTATCAATGTCCTGTTTCAGTCAATTACTATCATCCTGACTGTCGATCCATTCTGCTAAATTATCAATGTCCTGTTTCAGTCAATTACTATCATCCCGATCCTCTGTCCATTATAATTATCTCTGTCCTGTTTCAGTCAATTACTATCATCCTGATCCTCTTTCCATTCTGATTATCAATGTCCTGTTTCAGTCAATTACTATCATCCTGATCCTCTGTCCATTCTAATTATCTCTGTTTATTTCAGTCAATTACTATCATCCTGATCCTCTGTCCATTCTAATTATCTATGTCCTGTTTCAGTCAATTACTATCATCCTGATCCTCTGTCCATTCTAATTATCTATGTCCTGTTTCAGTCAATTACTATCATCCTGATCCTCTTTCCATTCTAATTATCTATGTCCTGTTTCAGTCAATTACTGTCATCCTGATCCTCTGTCCATTCTGATTATCAATGTCCTGTTTCAGTCAATTACTATCATCCTGATCCTCTGTCCATTCTAATTATCTATGTCCTGTTTCAGTCAATTACTATCATCCTGATCCTCTGTCCATTCTGATTATCAATGTCCTGTTTCAGTCAATTACTTTCATCCTGATCCTTTGTCCATTCTAATTATCTATGTCCTGTTTCAGTCAATTACTATCATCCTGATCCTCTGTCCATTCTAATTATCTATGTCCTGTTTCAGTCAATTACTATCATCCTGATCCTCTGTCCATACTGATTATCAATGTCCTGTTTCAGTCAATTACTATCATCCTGATCCTCTGTCCATTCTAATTGTCTCTGTCCTGTTTCAGTCTATTTCTATCATCCTGATCTTCTGTCCATTCTGATTATCTATGTCCTGTTTCAGTCAATTACTATCATCCTGATCCTCTGTCCATTCTGATTATCTATGTCCTGTTTCAGTCAATTACTATCATCCTGATCCTCTGTACATTCTAATTATCTATGTCCTGTTTCAGTCAATTACTATCATCCTGATCCTCTGTCTATTCTAATTTTCTGTGTCCTGTTTCAGTCAATTAGTACAATCCTGATCCTCTGTCCATTCTAATTATCCATGTCCAGTTTCAGTCAATTACTATCATCCTGATCCTCTTTCCATTCTAATTATCTATGTCTTGTTTCAGTCAATTACTGTCATCCTGATCCTCTGTCCATTCTGATTATCAATGTCCTGTTTCAGTCAATTACTATCATCCTGATCCTCTGTCCATTCTAATTATCTATGTCCTGTTTCAGTCAATTACTATCATCCTGATCCTCTGTCCATTCTGATTATCAATGTCCTGTTTCAGTCAATTACTTTCATCCTGATCCTTTGTCCATTCTAATTATCTATGTCCTGTTTCAGTCAATTACTATCATCCTGATCCTCTGTCCATTCTAATTATCTATGTCCTGTTTCAGTCAATTAATATCATCCTGATCCTCTGACCATACTGATTATCAATGTCCTGTTTCAGTCAATTACTATCATCCTGATCCTCTGTCCATTCTAATTGTCTATGTCCTGTTTCAGTCAATTTCTATCATCCTGATCCTCTGTCCATTCTGATTATCTATGTCCTGTTTCAGTCAATTACTATCATCCTGATCCTCTGTCCATACTGATTATCAATGTCCTGTTTCAGTCAATTACTATCATCCTGATCCTCTGTACATTCTATTTTTCTATGTCCTGTTTCAGTCAATTACTATCATGCTGATCCTCTGTCCATTCTAATTATCTATGTCCTGTTTCAGTCAATTACTATCATCCTGATCCTCTGTCTATTCTAATTATCTATGTCCTGTTTCAGTCAATTAGTACAATCCTGATCCTCTGTCCATTCTAATTATCCATGTCCAGTTTCAGTCAATTACTATCATCCTGATCCTCTGTCCATTCTAATTATCTGTGTCCTGTTTCAGTCAATTACTATCATTCTGATCCTCTGCCCATTCTAATTATCAATGTCCTGCTTCAGTCAATTACTATCATCCTGATCCTCTGTCCATTCTAATTATCTATGTCCTGTTTCAGTCAATTACTATCATCCTGATCCTCTGTCCATTCTGATTATCTATGTACTGTTACAGTCAATTACTATCATCCTGATCCTCTGTCCATTCTAAAAATCTATGTCCTGTTTCAGTCAATTACTACAATCCTGATCCTCTGTCCATTCTAATTATCTATGTCCTGTTTCAGTCAATTACTATCATCCTGATCCTCTGTCCATTCTGTTTATCTATGTCCTGTTTCAGTCAATTACTATCATCCTGATCCTCTGTCCATTCTAATTATCTATGTCCTGTTTCAGTCAATTACTATCATCCTGATCCTCTGTCCATTCTAATTATCTATGTCCTGTTTCAGTCAATTACTATCATCCTGATCCTCTGTCTATTCTAATTATATATGTACTGTTTCAGTCAATTACTATCATCCTGATCCTTTGTCCATTCTAATTATCTATGTCCTGTTTCAGTCAATTACTATCATCCTGATCCTCTGTCCATTCTGATTATCTATGTCCTGTTACAGTCAATTACTATCATCCTGATCCTCTGTCCATTCTAATTATCCATGTCCTGTTTCAGTCAATTACTATCATCCTGACTGTCTGTCCATTCTGCTAAATTATCAATGTCCTGTTTCAGTCAATTACTATCATCCTGATCCTCTGTCTATTCTGCTAAACTATCAATGTCCTGTTGCAGTCAATTACTATCATCCTTACTGTCTGTCCATTGTGCTAAATTATCAATGTCCTGTTTCAGTCAATTACTATCATCCTGATCCTCTGTCTATTCTGCTAAACTATCAATGTCCTGTTTCAGTCAATTACTATCATCCTGACTGTCTGTCCATTCTGCTAAACTATCAATGTCCTGTTTCAGTCAATTACTATCATCCTGACTGTCTGTCCATTCTGCTTCACTATCAATGTCCTGTTTCAGTCAATTATTATCATCCTCACTGTCTGTCCATTCTGCTAAACTATCAATGTCCTGTTGCAGTCAATTACTATCATCCTGACTGTCTGTCCATTCAGCTAACCTATCAATGTCCTGTTTCATTCAATTACTATCATGCTGACTGTCTGCCCATTCTGCTAAACTATCCATGTCCTGTTTCAGTCAATTACTATCATCCTGACTGTCTGTCCATTCTGCGAAACTATCAATGTCCTGTTTCAGTCAATTACTATCATCCTGACTCTCTGTCCATTCTGCTAAACTATCCATGTCCTGTTTCAGTCAATTATTTTCATCCTGACTCTCTGTCCATTCTGCTAAACTATCAATGTCCTGTTTCAGTCAATTACTATCATCCTGACTGTCTGTCCATTCTGCTAAACTATCAATGTCCTGTTTCAGTCAATTACTATCATGCTGACTGTCTGTCCATTCTGCTAAACTATCCATGTCCTGTTTCAGTCAATTACTATCATCCTGACTGCCTGTCCATTCTGCTAAACTATCAATGTCCTGTTTCAGGCAATTACTATCATCCTGACTCTCTGTCCATTCTGCTAAACTATCCATGTCCTGTTTCAGTCAATTATTATCATCCTGACTCTCTGTCCATTCTGCTGAACTATCAATGTCCTGTTTCAGTCAATTACTATCATCCTGACTCTCTGTCCATTCTGCTAAACTATCAATGTCCTGTTTCAGTCAATTACTATCATCCTGACTGTCTGTCCATTCTGCTAAACTATCAATGTCCTGTTTCAGTCAATTACTATCATCCTGACTGTCTGTCCATTCTGCTAAACTATCTGTGTCCCGTTTCAGTCAATTACTATCATCCTGACTGTCTGTCCATTCTGCTAAATTATCAATGTCCTGTTTCAGTCAATTACTATAATCCTGACTGTCTGTCCATTCTGCTAACCTATCAATGTCCTGTTTCATTCATTTACTATCATCCTGATCCTCTGTCCATTCTGCTAAACTATCAATGTCCTGTTTCCGTCAATTACTATCATCCTGACTGTCTGTCCATTCTGCTAACCTATCAATGTCCTGTTTCAGTCAATTACTATCATCCTGACTGTCTGTCCATTCTGCTAACCTATCAATGTCCTGTTTCAGTCAATTACCATCATCCTGACTGTCTGTCTATTCTGCGAAACTATCCATGTCCTGTTTCATTCAATTACTATCATCCTGACTGTCTATCCATTCTGCTAAACTATCCATGTCCTGTTTCAGTCAATCACTATCATCTGACTGTCTGTCCATTCAGCTAAACTATCAATGTCCTGTTTCAGTCAATTACTACCATCCTGACAGTCTGTCCATTCAGCGAAACTATCAATGTCCTGTTTCAGTCAATTACTATCATCCTGACTGTCTGTCCATTCTGCTAAACTATCCATGTCCTGTTTCAGTCAATTACTATCATCCTGACTGTCTGTCCATTCTGCTAAACTATCCATGTCCTGTATCAGTCAATTACTATCATCCTGATCCTCTGTCCATTCTGATTATCAATGTCCTGTTTCAGTCAATTACTATCATCCTGACTGTCTGTCCATTCTGCAAAACTATCAATGTCCTGTTTCAGTCAATTACTATCATCCTGACTGTCT
This sequence comes from Heterodontus francisci, assembly GCF_036365525.1. Lineage (NCBI taxonomy): Eukaryota > Metazoa > Chordata > Chondrichthyes > Heterodontiformes > Heterodontidae > Heterodontus > Heterodontus francisci. The sequence goes on along the minus strand of NC_090398.1, from coordinate 68,183,032 downwards.
GTCCATTCTGCTAAACTATCTATGTCCCGTTTCAGTCAATTACTATCATCCTGACTGTCTGTCCATTCTGCTAAATTATCAATGTCCTGTTTCAGTCAATTACTATAATCCTGACTGTCTGTCCATTCTGCTAACCTATCAATGTCCTGTTTCATTCATTTAATATCATCCTGATCCTCTGTCCATTCGGCTAAACTATCTATGTCCTGTTTCAGTCAATTACTATCATCCTGATCCTCTGTCCATTCTGATTATCAATGTCCTGTTTCAGTCAATTACTTTCATCCTGATCCTTTGTCCATTCTAATTATCTATGTCCTGTTTCAGTCAATTACTATCATCCTGATCCTCTGTCCATTCTAATTATCTATGTCCTGTTTCAGTCAATTACTATCATCCTGATCCTCTGTCCATTCAGATTATCTATGTCCTGTTTCAGTCAATTACTATTATCCTGATCCTCTGTCCATACTGATTATCAATGTCCTGTTTCAGTCAATTACTATCATCCTGATCCTCTGTACATTCTAATTTTCTATGTCCTGTTTCAGTCAATTACTATCATCCTGATCCTCTGTCCATTCTAATTATCTATGTCCTGTTTCAGTCAATTACTATCATCCTGATCCTCTGTCTATTCTAATTATCTGTGTCCTGTTTCAGTCAATTAGTACAAGCCTGATCCTCTGTCCATTCTAATTATCCATGTCCTGTTTCAGTCAATTACTATCATCCTGATCCTCTGTCCATTCTAATTATCTGTGTCCTGTTTCAGTCAATTACTACAATCCTGATCCTCTGTCCATTCTAATTATCAATGTCCTGCTTCAGTCAATTACTATCATCCTGATCCTCTGCCCATTATAATTATCAATGTCCTGCTTCAGTCAATTACTATCATCCTGATCCTCTGTCCACTCTAATTATCTGTGTCCTGTTTCAGTCAATTACTACAATCCTGATCCTCTGTCCATTCTAATTATCAATGTCCTGTTTCAGTCAATTACTATCATCCTGATCCTCTGTCCATTCTGTTTATCTATGTCCTGTTTCAGTCAATTACTATCATCCTGATCCTCTGTCCATTCTGTTTATCTATGTCCTGTTTCATTAAATTACTATCATCCTGATCCTCTGTCCATTCTAATTATCTATGTCCTGCTTCAGTCAATTACTATCATCCTGATCCTCTGTCCATTCTGTTTATATATGTCCTGTTTCAGTCAATTACTATCATCCTGATCCTCTGTCCATTCTGTTTATCTATGTCCTGTTTCAGTCAATTACTATCATCCTGATCCTCTGTCCATTCTAATTATCTATGTCCTGTTTCAGTCAATTACTATCATCCTGATCCTCTGACCATTCTAATTATCTATGTCCTGTTTCAGTCAATTACTATCATCCTGATCCTCTGTCCATTCTGATTATCTATGTCCTGCTACAGTCAATTACTATCATCCTGATCCTCTGTCCATTCTAATTATCTATGTCCTGTTTCAGTCAATTACTATCATCCTGATCCTCTGTCCATTCTGCAAAACTATCCATGTCCTGTTTCAGTCAATTACTATCATCCTGACTGTCTGTCCATTCTGCTAAATTATCCATGTCCTGTTTCAGCCAATTACTATCATCCTGACTGTCTGTCCATTCTGCTAAACGATCCATGTCCTGTTTCAGTCATTTCCTATCATCCTGACTGTCTGTCCATTCTGCTAAATTATCAATGTCCTGTTTCAGTCAATTACTATCATCCTGACTGTCTGTCCATTCTGCTAAACTATCTATGTCCTGTTTCAGTCAATTACTATCATCCTGACTGTCTGTCCATTCTGCTAAACTATCAATGTCCTGTTTCAGTCAATTACTATCATCCTGATCCTCTGTCTATTCTGCTCAACTATCAATGTCCTGTTTCAGTCAATTACTATCATCCTGACTGTCTGTCCATTCTGCTAAACTATCAATGTCCTGTTTCAGTCAATTACTATCATCCTGACTGTCTGTCCATTCTGCTACACTATCAATGTCCTGTTTCAGTCAATTATTATCAGCCTCACTTTCTGTCCATTCTGCTAAACTATCAATGTCCTGTTGCAGTCAATTACTATCATCCTGACTGTCTGTCCATTCTGCTAACCTATCAATGTCCTGTTTCAGTCAATTACTATCATGCTGACTGTCTGTCCATTCTGCTAAACTATCCATGTCCTGTTTCAGTCAATTACTATCATCCTGACTGTCTGTCCATTCTGCTAAACTATCCATGTCCTGTATCAGTCAATGACTATCATCCTGACTCTCTGTCCATTCTGCTAAACTATCAATGTCCTGTTTCAGTCAATTACTATCATCCTGACTGTCTGTCCATTCTGCTAAACTATCAATGTCTTGTTTCAGTCAATTACTATCATCCTGACTGTCTATCCACTCTGCTAAATTATCAATGTCCTGTTTCAGTCAATTACTATCATCCTGATCCTCTGTCCATTCTGATTATCAATGTCCTGTTTCAGTCAATTACTATCTTCCTGACTGTCTGTCCATTCTGCTAAACTATCAATGTCCTGTTTCAGTCAATTACTATCATCCTGACTGTCTGTCCATTCTGCTAAACTATCTATGTCCCGTTTCAGTCAATTACTATCATCCTGATCCTCTGTCCATTCTGCTAAATTATCAATGTCCTGTTTCAGTCAATTACTATAATCCTGACTGTCTGTCCATTCTGCTCACCTATCAATGTCCTGTTTCATTCATTTACTATCATCCTGATCCTCTGTCCATTCTGCTAAACTATCTATGTCCTGTTTCAGTCAATTACTATCATCCTGATCCTCTGTCCATTCTGATTATCAATGTCCTGTTTCAGTCAATTACTTTCATCCTGATCCTTTGTCCATTCTAATTATCTATGTCCTGTTTCAGTCAATTACTATCATCCTGATCCTCTGTCCATTCTAATTATCTATGTCCTGTTTCAGTCAATTACTATCATCCTGATCCTCTGTCCATTCAGATTATCTATGTCCTGTTTCAGTCAATTACTATCATCCTGATCCTCTGTCCATTCTGATTATCTATGTCCTGTTTCAGTCAATTACTATCATCCTGATCCTCTGTCCATACTGATTATCAATGTCCTGTTTCAGTCAATTACTATCATCCTGATCCTCTGTCCATTCTAATTGTCTATGTCCTGTTTCAGTCAATTTCTATCATCCTGATCCTCTGTCCATTCTGATTATCTATGTCCTGTTTCAGTCAATTACTATCATCCTGATCCTCTGTCCATACTGATTATCAATGTCCTGTTTCAGTCAATTACTATCATCCTGATCCTCTGTACATTCTAATTTTCTATGTCCTGTTTCAGTCAATTACTATCATCCTGATCCTCTGTCCATTCTAATTATCTATGTCCTGTTTCAGTCAATTACTATCATCCTGATCCTCTGTCCATTCTAATTATCTGTGTCCTGTTTCAGTCAATTAGTACAATCCTGATCCTCTGTCCATTCTAATTATCCATGTCCTGTTTCAGTCAATTACTATCATCCTGATCCTCTGTCCATTCTAATTATCTGTGTCCTGTTTCAGTCAATTACTACAATCCTGATCCTCTGTCCATTCTAATTATCAATGTCCTGCTTCAGTCAATTACTATCATCCTGATCCTCTGCCCACTCTAATTATCAATGTCCTGCTTCAGTCAATTACTATCATCCTGATCCTCTGTCCATTCTAATTATATATGTCCTGTTTCAGTCAATTACTATCATCCTGATCCTCTGTCCATTCTGATTATCTATGTCCTGTTACAGTCAATTACTATCATCCTGATCCTCTGTCCATTCTAATTATCTATGTCCTGTTTCAGTCAATTACTATCATCCTGATCCTCTGTCTATTCCAATTATCTATGTCCTGTTTCAGTCAATTACTATCATCCTGATCCTCTGTCCATTCTGTTTATCTATGTCCTGTTTCAGTCAATTACTATCATCCTGATCCTCTGTCCATTCTGTTTATCTATGTCCTGTTTCAGTCAATTACTATCATCCTGATCCTCTGTCCATTCTAATTATCTATGTCCTGTTTCAGTCAATTGCTATCATCCTGATCCTCTGTCCATTCTAATTATCTATGTCCTGTTTCAGTCAATTGCTATCATCCTGATCCTCTGTCCATTCTAATTATCCATGTCCTGTTTCAGTCAATTACTATCATCCTGATCCTTTGTCCATTCTAATTATCTATGTCCTGTTTCAGTCAATTACTATCATCCTGATCCTCTGTCCATTCTGATTATCTATGTCCTGCTACAGTCAATTACTATCATCCTGATCCTCTGTCCATTCTAATTATCTATGTCCTGTTTCAGTCAATTACTATCATCCTGATCCTCTGTCCATTCTGCTAAACTATCCATGTCCTGTTTCAGTCAATTACTATCATCCTGACTGTCTGTCCATTCTGCTAAATTATCCATGTCCTGTTTCAGTCAATTACTATCATCCTGACTGTCTGTCCATTCTGCTAAACTATCCATGTCCTGTTTCAGTCATTTACTATCATTCTGACTGTCTGTCCATTCTGCTAAATTGTCAATGTCCTGTTTCAGTCAATTACTATCATCCTGACTGTCTGTCCATTCTGCTAAACTATCAATGTCCTGTTTCAGTCAATTACTATCATCCTGATCCTCTGTCCATTCTGCTAAACTATCAATGTCCTGTTTCAGTCAATTACTATCATCCTGACTTTCTGTCCATTCTGCTAAGCTATCCATGTCCTGTTTCAGTCAATTACTATCATCCTGACTGTCTGTCCATTCTGCTAAAGTATCAATGTCCTGTTTCAGTCAATTACTCTCATCCTGACTGTCTGTCCATTCTGCTAAACTATCAATGTCCTGTTTCAGTCAATTACTATCATCCTGACTGTCTGTCCATTCTGCTAAACTATCAATGTCCTGTTTCAGTCAATTACTATCATCCTGATCCTCTGTCTATTCTGCTAAACTATCAATGTCCTGTTTCAGTCAATTACTATCATCCTGACTGTCTGTCCATTCTGCTAAACTATCAATGTCCTGTTTCAGTCAATTACTATCATCCTGACTGTCTGTCCATTCTGCTACACTATCAATGTCCTGTTTCAGTCAATTATTAACAGCCTCACTGTCTGTCCATTCTGCTAAACTATCAATGTCCTGTTGCAGTCAATTACTATCATCCTGACTGTCTGTCCATTCTGCTAACCTATCAATGTCCTGTTTCAGTCAATTACTATCATGCTGACTGTCTGTCCATTCTGCTAAACTATCCATGTCCTGTTTCAGTCAATTACTATCATCCTGACTGTCTGTCCATTCTGCTAAACTCTCCATGTCCTGTATCAGTCAATTACTATCATCCTGACTCTCTGTCCATTCTGCTAAACTATCAATGTCCTGTTTCAGTCAATTACTATCATCCTGACTGTCTGTCCATTCTGCTACACTATCAATGTCCTGTTTCAGTCAATTATTATCAGCCTCACTTTCTGTCCATTCTGCTAAACTATCAATGTCCTGTTGCAGTCAATTACTATCATCCTGACTGTCTGTCCATTCTGCTAACCTATCAATGTCCTGTTTCAGTCAATTACTATCATGCTGACTGTCTGTCCATTCTGCTAAACTATCCATGTCCTGTTTCAGTCAATTACTATCATCCTGACTGTCTGTCCATTCTGCTAAACTATCCATGTCCTGTATCAGTCAATTACTATCATCCTGATCCTCTGTCCATTCTGATTATCAATGTCCTGTTTCAGTCAATTACTTTCATCCTGATCCTTTGTCCATTCTAATTATCTATGTCCTGTTTCAGTCAATTACTATCATCCTGATCCTCTGTCCATTCTAATTATCTATGTCCTGTTTCAGTCAATTACTATCATCCTGATCCTCTGTCCATTCAGATTATCTATGTCCTGTTTCAGTCAATTACTATCATCCTGATCCTCTGTCCATTCTGATTATCTATGTCCTGTTTCAGTCAATTACTATCATCCTGATCCTCTGTCCATACTGATTATCAATGTCCTGTTTCAGTCAATTACTATCATCCTGATCCTCTGTCCATTCTAATTGTCTATGTCCTGTTTCAGTCAATTTCTATCATCCTGATCCTCTGTCCATTCTGATTATCTATGTCCTGTTTCAGTCAATTACTATCATCCTGATCCTCTGTCCATACTGATTATCAATGTCCTGTTTCAGTCAATTACTATCATCCTGATCCTCTGTACATTCTAATTTTCTATGTCCTGTTTCAGTCAATTACTATCATCCTGATCCTCTGTCCATTCTAATTATCTATGTCCTGTTTCAGTCAATTACTATCATCCTGATCCTCTGTCCATTCTAATTATCTGTGTCCTGTTTCAGTCAATTAGTACAATCCTGATCCTCTGTCCATTCTAATTATCCATGTCCTGTTTCAGTCAATTACTATCATCCTGATCCTCTGTCCATTCTAATTATCTGTGTCCTGTTTCAGTCAATTACTACAATTCTGATCCTCTGTCCATTCTAATTATCAATGTCCTGCTTCAGTCAATTACTATCATCCTGATCCTCTGCCCACTCTAATTATCAATGTCCTGCTTCAGTCAATTACTATCATCCTGATCCTCTGTCCATTCTAATTATATATGTCCTGTTTCAGTCAATTACTATCATCCTGATCCTCTGTCCATTCTGATTATCTATGTCCTGTTACAGTCAATTACTATCATCCTGATCCTCTGTCCATTCTAATTATCTATGTCCTGTTTCAGTCAATTACTATCATCCTGATCCTCTGTCTATTCCAATTATCTATGTCCTGTTTCAGTCAATTACTATCATCCTGATCCTCTGTCCATTCTGTTTATCTATGTCCTGTTTCAGTCAATTACTATCATCCTGATCCTCTGTCCATTCTGTTTATCTATGTCCTGTTTCAGTCAATTACTATCATCCTGATCCTCTGTCCATTCTAATTATCTATGTCCTGTTTCAGTCAATTGCTATCATCCTGATCCTCTGTCCATTCTAATTATCTATGTCCTGTTTCAGTCAATTGCTATCATCCTGATCCTCTGTCCATTCTAATTATCCATGTCCTGTTTCAGTCAATTACTATCATCCTGATCCTTTGTCCATTCTAATTATCTATGTCCTGTTTCAGTCAATTACTATCATCCTGATCCTCTGTCCATTCTGATTATCTATGTCCTGCTACAGTCAATTACTATCATCCTGATCCTCTGTCCATTCTAATTATCTATGTCCTGTTTCAGTCAATTACTATCATCCTGATCCTCTGTCCATTCTGCTAAACTATCCATGTCCTGTTTCAGTCAATTACTATCATCCTGACTGTCTGTCCATTCTGCTAAATTATCCATGTCCTGTTTCAGTCAATTACTATCATCCTGACTGTCTGTCCATTCTGCTAAACTATCCATGTCCTGTTTCAGTCATTTACTATCATTCTGACTGTCTGTCCATTCTGCTAAATTGTCAATGTCCTGTTTCAGTCAATTACTATCATCCTGACTGTCTGTCCATTCTGCTAAACTATCAATGTCCTGTTTCAGTCAATTACTATCATCCTGATCCTCTGTCCATTCTGCTAAACTATCAATGTCCTCTTTCAGTCAATTACTATCATCCTGACTTTCTGTCCATTCTGCTAAGCTATCCATGTCCTGTTTCAGTCAATTACTATCATCCTGACTGTCTGTCCATTCTGCTAAAGTATCAATGTCCTGTTTCAGTCAATTACTCTCATCCTGACTGTCTGTCCATTCTGCTAAACTATCAATGTCCTGTTTCAGTCAATTACTATCATCCTGACTGTCTGTCCATTCTGCTAAACTATCAATGTCCTGTTTCAGTCAATTACTATCATCCTGATCCTCTGTCTATTCTGCTAAACTATCAATGTCCTGTTTCAGTCAATTACTATCATCCTGACTGTCTGTCCATTCTGCTAAACTATCAATGTCCTGTTTCAGTCAATTACTATCATCCTGACTGTCTGTCCATTCTGCTACACTATCAATGTCCTGTTTCAGTCAATTATTAACAGCCTCACTGTCTGTCCATTCTGCTAAACTATCAATGTCCTGTTGCAGTCAATTACTATCATCCTGACTGTCTGTCCATTCTGCTAACCTATCAATGTCCTGTTTCAGTCAATTACTATCATGCTGACTGTCTGTCCATTCTGCTAAACTATCCATGTCCTGTTTCAGTCAATTACTATCATCCTGACTGTCTGTCCATTCTGCTAAACTCTCCATGTCCTGTATCAGTCAATTACTATCATCCTGACTCTCTGTCCATTCTGCTAAACTATCAATGTCCTGTTTCAGTCAATTACTATCATCCTGACTGTCTGTCCATTCTGCTACACTATCAATGTCCTGTTTCAGTCAATTATTATCAGCCTCACTTTCTGTCCATTCTGCTAAACTATCAATGTCCTGTTGCAGTCAATTACTATCATCCTGACTGTCTGTCCATTCTGCTAACCTATCAATGTCCTGTTTCAGTCAATTACTATCATGCTGACTGTCTGTCCATTCTGCTAAACTATCCATGTCCTGTTTCAGTCAATTACTATCATCCTGACTGTCTGTCCATTCTGCTAAACTATCCATGTCCTGTATCAGTCAATTACTATCATCCTGACTCTCTGTCCATTCTGCTAAACTATCAATGTCCTGTTTCAGTCAATTACTATCATCCTGACTGTCTGTCCATTCTGCTAAACTATCAATGTCTTGTTTCAGTCAATTAGTATCATCCTGACTGTCTATCCACTCTGCTAAATTATCAATGTCCTGTTTCAGTCAATTACTATCATCCTGATCCTCTGTCCATTCTGATTATCAATGTCCTGTTTCAGTCAATTACTATCTTCCTGACTGTCTGTCCATTCTGCTAAACTATCAATGTCCTGTTTCAGTCAATTACTATCATCCTGACTGTCTGTCCATTCTGCTAAACTATCTATGTCCCGTTTCAGTCAATTACTATCATCCTGATCCTCTGTCCATTCTGCTAAATTATCAATGTCCTGTTTCAGTCAATTACTATAATCCTGACTGTCTGTCCATTCTGCTCACCTATCAATGTCCTGTTTCATTCATTTACTATCATCCTGATCCTCTGTCCATTCTGCTAAACTATCTATGTCCTGTTTCAGTCAATTACTATCATCCTGATCCTCTGTCCATTCTGATTATCAATGTCCTGTTTCAGTCAATTACTTTCATCCTGATCCTTTGTCCATTCTAATTATCTATGTCCTGTTTCAGTCAATTACTATCATCCTGATCCTCTGTCCATTCTAATTATCTATGTCCTGTTTCAGTCAATTACTATCATCCTGATCCTCTGTCCATTCAGATTATCTATGTCCTGTTTCAGTCAATTACTATCATCCTGATCCTCTGTCCATTCTGATTATCTATGTCCTGTTTCAGTCAATTACTATCATCCTGATCCTCTGTCCATACTGATTATCAATGTCCTGTTTCAGTCAATTACTATCATCCTGATCCTCTGTCCATTCTAATTGTCTATGTCCTGTTTCAGTCAATTTCTATCATCCTGATCCTCGGTCCATTCTGATTATCTATGTCCTGTTTCAGTCAATTACTATCATCCTGATCCTCTGTCCATACTGATTATCAATGTCCTGTTTCAGTCAATTACTATCATCCTGATCCTCTGTACATTCTAATTTTCTATGTCCTGTTTCAGTCAATTACTATCATCCTGATCCTCTGTCCATTCTAATTATCTATGTCCTGTTTCAGTCAATTACTATCATCCTGATCCTCTGTCCATTCTAATTATCTGTGTCCTGTTTCAGTCAATTAGTACAATCCTGATCCTCTGTCCATTCTAATTATCCATGTCCTGTTTCAGTCAATTACTATCATCCTGATCCTCTGTCCATTCTAATTATCTGTGTCCTGTTTCAGTCAATTACTACAATCCTGATCCTCTGTCCATTCTAATTATCAATGTCCTGCTTCAGTCAATTACTATCATCCTGATCCTCTGCCCACTCTAATTATCAATGTCCTGCTTCAGTCAATTACTATCATCCTGATCCTCTGTCCATTCTAATTATATATGTCCTGTTTCAGTCAATTACTATCATCCTGATCCTCTGTCCATTCTGATTATCTATGTCCTGTTACAGTCAATTACTATCATCCTGATCCTCTGTCCATTCTAATTATCTATGTCCTGTTTCAGTCAATTACTATCATCCTGATCCTCTGTCTATTCCAATTATCTATGTCCTGTTTCAGTCAATTACTATCATCCTGATCCTCTGTCCATTCTGTTTATCTATGTCCTGTTTCAGTCAATTACTATCATCCTGATCCTCTGTCCATTCTGTTTATCTATGTCCTGTTTCAGTCAATTACTATCATCCTGATCCTCTGTCCATTCTAATTATCTATGTCCTGTTTCAGTCAATTGCTATCATCCTGATCCTCTGTCCATTCTAATTATCTATGTCCTGTTTCAGTCAATTGCTATCATCCTGATCCTCTGTCCATTCTAATTATCCATGTCCTGTTTCAGTCAATTACTATCATCCTGATCCTTTGTCCATTCTAATCATCTATGTCCTGTTTCAGTCAATTACTATCATCCTGATCCTCTGTCCATTCTGATTATCTATGTCCTGCTACAGTCAATTACTATCATCCTGATCCTCTGTCCATTCTAATTATCTATGTCCTGTTTCAGTCAATTACTATCATCCTGATCCTCTGTCCATTCTGCTAAACTATCCATGTCCTGTTTCAGTCAATTACTATCATCCTGACTGTCTGTCCATTCTGCTAAATTATCCATGTCCTGTTTCAGTCAATTACTATCATCCTGACTGTCTGTCCATTCTGCTAAACTATCCATGTCCTGTTTCAGTCATTTACTATCATTCTGACTGTCTGTCCATTCTGCTAAATTGTCAATGTCCTGTTTCAGTCAATTACTATCATCCTGACTGTCTGTCCATTCTGCTAAACTATCAATGTCCTGTTTCAGTCAATTACTATCATCCTGACTTTCTGTCCATTCTGCTAAACTATCCATGTCCTGTTTCAGTCAATTACTATCATCCTGACTGTCTGTCCATTCTGCTAAAGTATCAATGTCCTGTTTCAGTCAATTACTCTCATCCTGACTGTCTGTCCATTCTGCTAAACTATCAATGTCCTGTTTCAGTCAATTACTATCATCCTGACTGTCTGTCCATTCTGCTAAACTATCAATGTCCTGTTTCAGTCAATTACTATCATCCTGATCCTCTGTCTATTCTGCTAAACTATCAATGTCCTGTTTCAGTCAATTACTATCATCCTGACTGTCTGTCCATTCTGCTAAACTATCAATGTCCTGTTTCAGTCAATTACTATCATCCTGACTGTCTGTCCATTCTGCTACACTATCAATGTCCTGTTTCAGTCAATTATTAACAGCCTCACTGTCTGTCCATTCTGCTAAACTATCAATGTCCTGTTGCAGTCAATTACTATCATCCTGACTGTCTGTCCATTCTGCTAACCTATCAATGTCCTGTTTCAGTCAATTACTATCATGCTGACTGTCTGTCCATTCTGCTAAACTATCCATGTCCTGTTTCAGTCAATTAATATCATCCTGACTGTCTGTCCATTCTGCTAAACTCTCCATGTCCTGTATCAGTCAATTACTATCATCCTGACTCTCTGTCCATTCTGCTAAACTATCAATGTCCTGTTTCAGTCAATTACTATCATCCTGACTGTCTGTCCATTCTGCTAAACTATCAATGTCTTGTTTCAGTCAATTACTATCATCCTGACTGTCTATCCACTCTGTTAAATTATCAATGTCCTGTTTCAGTCAATTACTATCATCCTGATCCTCTGTCCATTCTGATTATCAATGTCCTGTTTCAGTCAATTACTATCTTCCTGACTGTCTGTCCATTCTGCTAAACTATCAATGTCCTGTTTCAGTCAATTACTATCATACTGACTGTCTGTCCATTCTGCTACACTATCAATGTCCTGTTTCAGTCAATTATTATCAGCCTCACTGTCTGTCCATTCTGCTAAACTATCAATGTCCTGTTGCAGTCAATTACTATCATCCTGACTGTCTGTCCATTCTGCTAGCCTATCAATGTCCTGTTTCAGTCAATTACTATCATGCTGACTGTCTGTCCATTCTGCTAAACTATCCATGTCCTGTTTCAGTCAATTACTATCATCCTGACTGTCTGTCCATTCTGCTAAACTATCCATGTCCTGTATCAGTCAATTACTATCATCCTGACTCTCTGTCCATTCTGCTAAACTATCAATGTCCTGTTTCAGTCAATTACTATCATCCTGACTGTCTGTCCATTCTGCTAAACTATCAATGTCTTGTTTCAGTCAATTACTATCATCCTGACTGTCTATCCACTCTGCTAAATTATCAATGTCCTGTTTCAGTCAATTACTATCATCCTGATCCTCTGTCCATTCTGATTATCAATGTCCTGTTTCAGTCAATTACTATCTTCCTGACTCTCTGTCCATTCTGCTAAACTATCAATGTCCTGTTTCAGTCAATTACTATAATCCTGACTGTCTGTCCATTCTGCTAACCTATCAATGTCCTGTTTCATTCATTTACTATCATCCTGATCCTCTGTCCATTCTGCTAAACTATCTATGTCCTGTTTCAGTCAATTACTATCATCCTGATCCTCTGTCCATTCTGCTAAATTATCAATGTCCTGTTTCAGTCAATTACTATCATCCTGACTGTCTGTCCATTCTGCTAAACTATCAATGTCTTGTTTCAGTCAATTACTATCATCCTGACTGTCTATCCACTCTGCTAAATTATCAATGTCCTGTTTCAGTCAATTACTATCATCCTGATCCTCTGTCCATTCTGATTATCAATGTCCTGTTTCAGTCAATTACTATCTTCCTGACTGTCTGTCCATTCTGCTAAACTATCAATGTCCTGTTTCAGTCAATTACTCTCATCCTGACTGTCTGTCCATTCTGCTACACTATCAATGTCCTGTTTCAGTCAATTATTATCAGCCTCACTGTCTGTCCATTCTGCTAAACTATCAATGTCCTGTTGCAGTCAATTACTATCATCCTGACTGTCTGTCCATTCTGCTAACCTCTCAATGTCCTGTTTCAGTCAATTACTATCATGCTGACTGTCTGTCCATTCTGCTAAACTATCCATGTCCTGTTTCAGTCAATTACTATCATCCTGACTGTCTGTCCATTCTGCTAAACTATCCATGTCCTTTATCAGTCAATTACTATCATCCTGACTCTCTGTCCATTCTGCTAAACTATCAATGTCCTGTTTCAGTCAATTACTATCATCCTGACTGTCTGTCCATTCTGTTAAACTATCAATGTCTTGTTTCAGTCAATTACTATCATCCTGACTGTCTATCCACTCTGCTAAATTATCAATGTCCAGTTTCAGTCAATTACTATCATCCTGATCCTCTGTCCATTCTGATTATCAATGTCCTGTTTCAGTCAATTACTATCTTCCTGACTGTCTGTCCATTCTGCTAAACTATCAATGTCCTGTTTCAGTCAATTACTATCATCCTGACTGTCTGTCCATTCTGCTAAACTATCTATGTCCCGTTTCAGTCAATTACTATCATCCTGACTGTCTGTCCATTCTGCTAAATTATCAATGTCCTGTTGCAGTCAATTACTATCATCCTGACTGTCTGTCCATTCTGCTAACCTATCAATGTCCTGTTTCAGTCAATTACTATCATGCTGACTGTCTGTCCATTCTGCTAAACTATCCATGTCCTGTTTCAGTCAATTACTATCATCCTGACTGTCTGTCCATTCTGCTAAACTATCCATGTCCTGTATCAGTCAATTACTATCATCCTGACTCTCTGTCCATTCTGCTAAACTATCAATGTCCTGTTTCAGTCAATTACTATCATCCTGACTGTCTGTCCATTCTGCTAAACTATCAATGTCTTGTTTCAGTCAATTACTATCATCCTGACTGTCTATCCACTCTGCTAAATTATCAATGTCCTGTTTCAGTCAATTACTATCATCCTGATCCTCTGTCCATTCTGATTATCAATGTCCTGTTTCAGTCAATTACTATCTTCCTGACTCTCTGTCCATTCTGCTAAACTATCAATGTCCTGTTTCAGTCAATTACTATAATCCTGACTGTCTGTCCATTCTGCTAACCTATCAATGTCCTGTTTCATTCATTTACTATCATCCTGATCCTCTGTCCATTCTGCTAAACTATCTATGTCCTGTTTCAGTCAATTACTATCATCCTGATCCTCTGTCCATTCTGCTAAATTATCAATGTCCTGTTTCAGTCAATTACTATCATCCTGACTGTCTGTCCATTCTGCTAAACTATCAATGTCTTGTTTCAGTCAATTACTATCATCCTGACTGTCTATCCACTCTGCTAAATTATCAATGTCCTGTTTCAGTCAATTACTATCATCCTGATCCTCTGTCCATTCTGATTATCAACGTCCTGTTTCAGTCAATTACTATCTTCCTGACTGTCTGTCCATTCTGCTAAACTATCAATGTCCTGTTTCAGTCAATTACTATCATCCTGATCCTCTGTCCATTCTAATTATCTATGTCCTGTTTCAGTCAATTACTATCATCCTGATCCTCTGTCCATTCTGCTAAACTATCCATGTCCTGTTTCAGTCAATTACTATCATCCTGACTGTCTGTCCATTCTGCTAAATTGTCAATGTCCTGTTTCAGTCAATTACTATCATCCTGACTGTCTGTCCATTCTGCTAAACTATCAATGTCCTGTTTCAGTCAATTACTATCATCCTGATCCTCTGTCCATTCTAATTATCTATGTCCTGTTTCAGTCAATTACTATCATCCTGATCCTCTGTCCATTCTGCTAAACTATCCATGTCCTGTTTCAGTCAATTACTATCATCCTGACTGTCTGTCCATTCTGCTAAATTATCCATGTCCTGTTTCAGTCAATTACTATCATCCTGACTGTCTGTCCATTCTGCTAAACTATCCATGTCCTGTTTCAGTCATTTACTATCATTCTGACTGTCTGTCCATTCTGCTAAATTGTCAATGTCCTGTTTCAGTCAATTACTATCATCCTGACTGTCTGTCCATTCTGCTAAACTATCAATGTCCTGTTTCAGTCAATTACTATCATCCTGATCCTCTGTCCATTCTGCTAAACTATCAATGTCCTGTTTCAGTCAATTACTATCATCCTGACTTTCTGTCCATTCTGCTAAGCTATCCATGTCCTGTTTCAGTCAATTACTATCATCCTGACTGTCTGTCCATTCTGCTAAAGTATCAATGTCCTGTTTCAGTCAATTACTCTCATCCTGACTGTCTGTCCATTCTGCTAAACTATCAATGTCCTGTTTCAGTCAATTACTATCATCCTGACTGTCTGTCCATTCTGCTAAACTATCAATGTCCTGTTTCAGTCAATTACTATCATCCTGATCCTCTGTCTATTCTGCTAAACTATCAATGTCCTGTTTCAGTCAATTACTATCATCCTGACTGTCTGTCCATTCTGCTAAACTATCAATGTCCTGTTTCAGTCAATTACTATCATCCTGACTGTCTGTCCATTCTGCTACACTATCAATGTCCTGTTTCAGTCAATTATTAACAGCCTCACTGTCTGTCCATTCTGCTAAACTATCAATGTCCTGTTGCAGTCAATTACTATCATCCTGACTGTCTGTCCATTCTGCTAACCTATCAATGTCCTGTTTCAGTCAATTACTATCATGCTGACTGTCTGTCCATTCTGCTAAACTATCCATGTCCTGTTTCAGTCAATTACTATCATCCTGACTGTCTGTCCATTCTGCTAAACTCTCCATGTCCTGTATCAGTCAATTACTATCATCCTGACTCTCTGTCCATTCTGCTAAACTATCAATGTCCTGTTTCAGTCAATTACTATCATCCTGACTGTCTGTCCATTCTGCTACACTATCAATGTCCTGTTTCAGTCAATTATTATCAGCCTCACTTTCTGTCCATTCTGCTAAACTATCAATGTCCTGTTGCAGTCAATTACTATCATCCTGACTGTCTGTCCATTCTGCTAACCTATCAATGTCCTGTTTCAGTCAATTACTATCATGCTGACTGTCTGTCCATTCTGCTAAACTATCCATGTCCTGTTTCAGTCAATTACTATCATCCTGACTGTCTGTCCATTCTGCTAAACTATCCATGTCCTGTATCAGTCAATTACTATCATCCTGACTCTCTGTCCATTCTGCTAAACTATCAATGTCCTGTTTCAGTCAATTACTATCATCCTGACTGTCTGTCCATTCTGCTAAACTATCAATGTCTTGTTTCAGTCAATTAGTATCATCCTGACTGTCTATCCACTCTGCTAAATTATCAATGTCCTGTTTCAGTCAATTACTATCATCCTGATCCTCTGTCCATTCTGATTATCAATGTCCTGTTTCAGTCAATTACTATCTTCCTGACTGTCTGTCCATTCTGCTAAACTATCAATGTCCTGTTTCAGTCAATTACTATCATCCTGACTGTCTGTCCATTCTGCTAAACTATCTATGTCCCGTTTCAGTCAATTACTATCATCCTGATCCTCTGTCCATTCTGCTAAATTATCAATGTCCTGTTTCAGTCAATTACTATAATCCTGACTGTCTGTCCATTCTGCTCACCTATCAATGTCCTGTTTCATTCATTTACTATCATCCTGATCCTCTGTCCATTCTGCTAAACTATCTATGTCCTGTTTCAGTCAATTACTATCATCCTGATCCTCTGTCCATTCTGATTATCAATGTCCTGTTTCAGTCAATTACTTTCATCCTGATCCTTTGTCCATTCTAATTATCTATGTCCTGTTTCAGTCAATTACTATCATCCTGATCCTCTGTCCATTCTAATTATCTATGTCCTGTTTCAGTCAATTACTATCATCCTGATCCTCTGTCCATTCAGATTATCTATGTCCTGTTTCAGTCAATTACTATCATCCTGATCCTCTGTCCATTCTGATTATCTATGTCCTGTTTCAGTCAATTACTATCATCCTGATCCTCTGTCCATACTGATTATCAATGTCCTGTTTCAGTCAATTACTATCATCCTGATCCTCTGTCCATTCTAATTGTCTATGTCCTGTTTCAGTCAATTTCTATCATCCTGATCCTCGGTCCATTCTGATTATCTATGTCCTGTTTCAGTCAATTACTATCATCCTGATCCTCTGTCCATACTGATTATCAATGTCCTGTTTCAGTCAATTACTATCATCCTGATCCTCTGTACATTCTAATTTTCTATGTCCTGTTTCAGTCAATTACTATCATCCTGATCCTCTGTCCATTCTAATTATCTATGTCCTGTTTCAGTCAATTACTATCATCCTGATCCTCTGTCCATTCTAATTATCTGTGTCCTGTTTCAGTCAATTAGTACAATCCTGATCCTCTGTCCATTCTAATTATCCATGTCCTGTTTCAGTCAATTACTATCATCCTGATCCTCTGTCCATTCTAATTATCTGTGTCCTGTTTCAGTCAATTACTACAATCCTGATCCTCTGTCCATTCTAATTATCAATGTCCTGCTTCAGTCAATTACTATCATCCTGATCCTCTGCCCACTCTAATTATCAATGTCCTGCTTCAGTCAATTACTATCATCCTGATCCTCTGTCCATTCTAATTATATATGTCCTGTTTCAGTCAATTACTATCATCCTGATCCTCTGTCCATTCTGATTATCTATGTCCTGTTACAGTCAATTACTATCATCCTGATCCTCTGTCCATTCTAATTATCTATGTCCTGTTTCAGTCAATTACTATCATCCTGATCCTCTGTCTATTCCAATTATCTATGTCCTGTTTCAGTCAATTACTATCATCCTGATCCTCTGTCCATTCTGTTTATCTATGTCCTGTTTCAGTCAATTACTATCATCCTGATCCTCTGTCCATTCTGTTTATCTATGTCCTGTTTCAGTCAATTACTATCATCCTGATCCTCTGTCCATTCTAATTATCTATGTCCTGTTTCAGTCAATTGCTATCATCCTGATCCTCTGTCCATTCTAATTATCTATGTCCTGTTTCAGTCAATTGCTATCATCCTGATCCTCTGTCCATTCTAATTATCCATGTCCTGTTTCAGTCAATTACTATCATCCTGATCCTTTGTCCATTCTAATCATCTATGTCCTGTTTCAGTCAATTACTATCATCCTGATCCTCTGTCCATTCTGATTATCTATGTCCTGCTACAGTCAATTACTATCATCCTGATCCTCTGTCCATTCTAATTATCTATGTCCTGTTTCAGTCAATTACTATCATCCTGATCCTCTGTCCATTCTGCTAAACTATCCATGTCCTGTTTCAGTCAATTACTATCATCCTGACTGTCTGTCCATTCTGCTAAATTATCCATGTCCTGTTTCAGTCAATTACTATCATCCTGACTGTCTGTCCATTCTGCTAAACTATCCATGTCCTGTTTCAGTCATTTACTATCATTCTGACTGTCTGTCCATTCTGCTAAATTGTCAATGTCCTGTTTCAGTCAATTACTATCATCCTGACTGTCTGTCCATTCTGCTAAACTATCAATGTCCTGTTTCAGTCAATTACTATCATCCTGACTTTCTGTCCATTCTGCTAAACTATCCATGTCCTGTTTCAGTCAATTACTATCATCCTGACTGTCTGTCCATTCTGCTAAAGTATCAATGTCCTGTTTCAGTCAATTACTCTCATCCTGACTGTCTGTCCATTCTGCTAAACTATCAATGTCCTGTTTCAGTCAATTACTATCATCCTGACTGTCTGTCCATTCTGCTAAACTATCAATGTCCTGTTTCAGTCAATTACTATCATCCTGATCCTCTGTCTATTCTGCTAAACTATCAATGTCCTGTTTCAGTCAATTACTATCATCCTGACTGTCTGTCCATTCTGCTAAACTATCAATGTCCTGTTTCAGTCAATTACTATCATCCTGACTGTCTGTCCATTCTGCTACACTATCAATGTCCTGTTTCAGTCAATTATTAACAGCCTCACTGTCTGTCCATTCTGCTAAACTATCAATGTCCTGTTGCAGTCAATTACTATCATCCTGACTGTCTGTCCATTCTGCTAACCTATCAATGTCCTGTTTCAGTCAATTACTATCATGCTGACTGTCTGTCCATTCTGCTAAACTATCCATGTCCTGTTTCAGTCAATTACTATCATCCTGACTGTCTGTCCATTCTGCTAAACTCTCCATGTCCTGTATCAGTCAATTACTATCATCCTGACTCTCTGTCCATTCTGCTAAACTATCAATGTCCTGTTTCAGTCAATTACTATCATCCTGACTGTCTGTCCATTCTGCTAAACTATCAATGTCTTGTTTCAGTCAATTACTATCATCCTGACTGTCTATCCACTCTGTTAAATTATCAATGTCCTGTTTCAGTCAATTACTATCATCCTGATCCTCTGTCCATTCTGATTATCAATGTCCTGTTTCAGTCAATTACTATCTTCCTGACTGTCTGTCCATTCTGCTAAACTATCAATGTCCTGTTTCAGTCAATTACTATCATACTGACTGTCTGTCCATTCTGCTACACTATCAATGTCCTGTTTCAGTCAATTATTATCAGCCTCACTGTCTGTCCATTCTGCTAAACTATCAATGTCCTGTTGCAGTCAATTACTATCATCCTGACTGTCTGTCCATTCTGCTAGCCTATCAATGTCCTGTTTCAGTCAATTACTATCATGCTGACTGTCTGTCCATTCTGCTAAACTATCCATGTCCTGTTTCAGTCAATTACTATCATCCTGACTGTCTGTCCATTCTGCTAAACTATCCATGTCCTGTATCAGTCAATTACTATCATCCTGACTCTCTGTCCATTCTGCTAAACTATCAATGTCCTGTTTCAGTCAATTACTATCATCCTGACTGTCTGTCCATTCTGCTAAACTATCAATGTCTTGTTTCAGTCAATTACTATCATCCTGACTGTCTATCCACTCTGCTAAATTATCAATGTCCTGTTTCAGTCAATTACTATCATCCTGATCCTCTGTCCATTCTGATTATCAATGTCCTGTTTCAGTCAATTACTATCTTCCTGACTCTCTGTCCATTCTGCTAAACTATCAATGTCCTGTTTCAGTCAATTACTATAATCCTGACTGTCTGTCCATTCTGCTAACCTATCAATGTCCTGTTTCATTCATTTACTATCATCCTGATCCTCTGTCCATTCTGCTAAACTATCTATGTCCTGTTTCAGTCAATTACTATCATCCTGATCCTCTGTCCATTCTGCTAAATTATCAATGTCCTGTTTCAGTCAATTACTATCATCCTGACTGTCTGTCCATTCTGCTAAACTATCAATGTCTTGTTTCAGTCAATTACTATCATCCTGACTGTCTATCCACTCTGCTAAATTATCAATGTCCTGTTTCAGTCAATTACTATCATCCTGATCCTCTGTCCATTCTGATTATCAATGTCCTGTTTCAGTCAATTACTATCTTCCTGACTGTCTGTCCATTCTGCTAAACTATCAATGTCCTGTTTCAGTCAATTACTCTCATCCTGACTGTCTGTCCATTCTGCTACACTATCAATGTCCTGTTTCAGTCAATTATTATCAGCCTCACTGTCTGTCCATTCTGCTAAACTATCAATGTCCTGTTGCAGTCAATTACTATCATCCTGACTGTCTGTCCATTCTGCTAACCTCTCAATGTCCTGTTTCAGTCAATTACTATCATGCTGACTGTCTGTCCATTCTGCTAAACTATCCATGTCCTGTTTCAGTCAATTACTATCATCCTGACTGTCTGTCCATTCTGCTAAACTATCCATGTCCTTTATCAGTCAATTACTATCATCCTGACTCTCTGTCCATTCTGCTAAACTATCAATGTCCTGTTTCAGTCAATTACTATCATCCTGACTGTCTGTCCATTCTGTTAAACTATCAATGTCTTGTTTCAGTCAATTACTATCATCCTGACTGTCTATCCACTCTGCTAAATTATCAATGTCCAGTTTCAGTCAATTACTATCATCCTGATCCTCTGTCCATTCTGATTATCAATGTCCTGTTTCAGTCAATTACTATCTTCCTGACTGTCTGTCCATTCTGCTAAACTATCAATGTCCTGTTTCAGTCAATTACTATCATCCTGACTGTCTGTCCATTCTGCTAAACTATCTATGTCCCGTTTCAGTCAATTACTATCATCCTGACTGTCTGTCCATTCTGCTAAATTATCAATGTCCTGTTGCAGTCAATTACTATCATCCTGACTGTCTGTCCATTCTGCTAACCTATCAATGTCCTGTTTCAGTCAATTACTATCATGCTGACTGTCTGTCCATTCTGCTAAACTATCCATGTCCTGTTTCAGTCAATTACTATCATCCTGACTGTCTGTCCATTCTGCTAAACTATCCATGTCCTGTATCAGTCAATTACTATCATCCTGACTCTCTGTCCATTCTGCTAAACTATCAATGTCCTGTTTCAGTCAATTACTATCATCCTGACTGTCTGTCCATTCTGCTAAACTATCAATGTCTTGTTTCAGTCAATTACTATCATCCTGACTGTCTATCCACTCTGCTAAATTATCAATGTCCTGTTTCAGTCAATTACTATCATCCTGATCCTCTGTCCATTCTGATTATCAATGTCCTGTTTCAGTCAATTACTATCTTCCTGACTCTCTGTCCATTCTGCTAAACTATCAATGTCCTGTTTCAGTCAATTACTATAATCCTGACTGTCTGTCCATTCTGCTAACCTATCAATGTCCTGTTTCATTCATTTACTATCATCCTGATCCTCTGTCCATTCTGCTAAACTATCTATGTCCTGTTTCAGTCAATTACTATCATCCTGATCCTCTGTCCATTCTGCTAAATTATCAATGTCCTGTTTCAGTCAATTACTATCATCCTGACTGTCTGTCCATTCTGCTAAACTATCAATGTCTTGTTTCAGTCAATTACTATCATCCTGACTGTCTATCCACTCTGCTAAATTATCAATGTCCTGTTTCAGTCAATTACTATCATCCTGATCCTCTGTCCATTCTGATTATCAACGTCCTGTTTCAGTCAATTACTATCTTCCTGACTGTCTGTCCATTCTGCTAAACTATCAATGTCCTGTTTCAGTCAATTACTCTCATCCTGACTGTCTGTCCATTCTGCTACACTATCAATGTCCTGTTTCAGTCAATTATTATCAGCCTCACTGTCTGTCCATTCTGCTAAACTATCAATGTCCTGTTGCAGTCAATTACTATCATCCTGACTGTCTGTCCATTCTGCTAACCTCTCAATGTCCTGTTTCAGTCAATTACTATCATGCTGACTGTCTGTCCATTCTGCTAAACTATCCATGTCCTGTTTCAGTCAATTACTATCATCCTGACTGTCTGTCCATTCTGCTAAACTATCCATGTCCTTTATCAGTCAATTACTATCATCCTGACTCTCTGTCCATTCTGCTAAACTATCAATGTCCTGTTTCAGTCAATTACTATCATCCTGACTGTCTATCCACTCTGCTAAATTATCAATGTCCTGTTTCAGTCAATTACTATCATCCTGATCCTCTGTCCATTCTGATTATCAATGTCCTGTTTCAGTCAATTACTATCTTCCTGACTGTCTGTCCATTCTGCTAAACTATCAATGTCCTGTTTCAGTCAATTACTATCATCCTGACTGTCTGTCCATTCTGCTAAACTATCTATGTCCCGTTTCAGTCAATTACTATCATCCTGACTGTCTGTCCATTCTGCTAAATTATCAATGTCCTGTTTCAGTCAATTACTATAATCCTGACTGTCTGTCCATTCTGCTAACCTATCAATGTCCTGTTTCATTCATTTACTATCATCCTGATCCTCTGTCCATTCTGCTAAACTATCTATGTCCTGTTTCAGTCAATTACTATCATCCTGATCATCTGTCCATTCTGATTATCAATGTCCTGTTTCAGTCAATTACTTTCATCCTGATCCTTTGTCCATTCTAATTATCTATGTCCTGTTTCAGTCAATTACTATCATCCTGATCCTCTGTCCATTCTAATTATCTATGTCCTGTTTCAGTCAATTACTATCATCCTGATCCACTGTCCATTCAGATTATCTATGTCCTGTTTCAGTCAATTACTATCATCCTGATCCTCTGTCCATTCTGATTATCTATGTCCTGCTTCAGTCAATTACTATCATCCTGATCCTCTGTCCATACTGATTATCAATGTCCTGTTTCAGTCAATTACTATCATCCTGATCCTCTGTCCATTCTAATTATCTATGTCCTGTTTCAGTCAATTTCTATCATCCTGATCCTCTGTCCATTCTGATTATCTATGTCCTGTTTCAGTCAATTACTATCATCCTGATCCTCTGTCCATACTGATTATCAATGTCCTGTTTCAGTCAATTACTATCATCCTGATCCTCTGTACATTCTAATTTTCTATGTCCTGTTTCAGTCAATTACTATCATCCTGATCCTCTGTCCATTCTAATTATCTATGTCCTGTTTCAGTCAATTACTATCATCCTGATCCTCTGTCCATTCTAATTATCTGTGTCCTGTTTCAGTCAATTAGTACAATCCTGATCCTCTGTCCATTCCAATTATCCATGTCCTGTTTCAGTCAATTACTATCATCCTGATCCTCTGTCCATTCTAATTATCTGTGTCCTGTTTCAGTCAATAACTACAATCCTGATCCTCTGTCCATTCTAATTATCAATGTCCTGCTTCAGTCAATTACTATCATCCTGATCCTCTGCCCATTCTAATTATCAATGTCCTGCTTCAGCCAATTACTATCATCCTGATCCTCTGTCCATTCTAATTATATATGTCCTGTTTCAGTCAATTACTATCATCCTGATCCTCTGTCCATTCTGATTATCTATGTCCTGTTACAGTCAATTACTATCATCCTGATCCTCTGTCCATTCTAATTATCTATGTCCTGTTTCAGTCAATTACTATCATCCTGATCCTCTGTCTATTCTAATTATCTATGTCCTGTTTCAGTCAATTACTATCATCCTGATCCTCTGTCCAGTCTGTTTATCTATGTCCTGTTTCAGTCAATTACTATCATCCTGATCCTCTGTCCATTCTGTTTATCTATGTCCTGTTTCAGTCAATTACTATCATCCTGATCCTCTGTCCATTCTAATTATCTATGTCCTGTTTCAGTCAATTGCTATCATCCTGATCCTCTGTCCATTCTAATTATCTATGTCCTGTTTCAGTCAATTGCTATCATCCTGATCCTCTGTCCATTCTAATTATCTATGTCCTGTTTCAGTCAATTACTATCATCCTGATCCTTTGCCCATTCTAATTATCTATGTCCTGTTTCAGTCAATTACTATCATCCTGATCCTCTGTCCATTCTGATTATCTATGTCCTGCTACAGTCAATTACTATCATCCTGATCCTCTGTCCATTCTAATTATCTATGTCCTGTTTCAGTCAATTACTATCATCCTGATCCTCTGTCCATTCTGCTAAACTATCCATGTCCTGTTTCAGTCAATTACTATCATCCTGACTGTCTGTCCATTCTGCTAAATTATCCATGTCCTGTTTCAGTCAATTACTATCATCCTGACTGTCTGTCCATTCTGCTAAACTATCCATGTCCTGTTTCAGTCATTTACAATCATCCTGACTGTCTGTCCATTCTGCTAAATTATCAATGTCCTGTTTCAGTCAATTACTATCATCCTGACTGTCTGTCCATTCTGCTAAACTATCAATGTCCTGTTTCAGTCAATTACTATCATCCTGATCCTCTGTCCATTCTGCTAAACTATCAATGTCCTGTTTCAGTCAATTACTATCATCCTGACTTTCTGTCCATTCTGCTAAACTATCCATGTCCTGTTTCAGTCAAGTACTATCATCCTGACTGTCTGTCCATTCTGCTAAACTATCAATGTCCTGTTTCAGTCAATTACTCTCATCCTGACTGTCTGTCCATTCTGCTAAACTATCAATGTCCTGTTTCAGTCAATTACTATCATCCTGACTGTCTGTCCATTCTGCTAAACTATCAATGTCCTGTTTCAGTCAATTACTATCATCCTGATCCTCTGTCTATTCTGCTAAACTATCAATGTCCTGTTTCAGTCAATTACTATCATCCTGACTGTCTGTCCATTCTGCTAAACTATCAATGTCCTGTTTCAGTCAATTACTATCATCCTGACTGTCTGTCCATTCTGCTACACTATCAATGTCCTGTTTCAGTCAATTATTAACAGCCTCACTGTCTGTCCATTCTGCTAAACTATCAATGTCCTGTTGCAGTCAATTACTATCATCCTGACTGTCTGTCCATTCTGCTAACCTATCAATGTCCTGTTTCAGTCAATTACTATCATGCTGACTGTCTGTCCATTCTGCTAAACTATCCATGTCCTGTTTCAGTCAATTACTATCATCCTGACTGTCTGTCCATTCTGCTATACTCTCCATGTCCTGTATCAGTCAATTACTATCATCCTGACTCTCTGTCCATTCTGCTAAACTATCAATGTCCTGTTTCAGTCAATTACTATCATCCTGACTGTCTGTCCATTCTGCTAAACTATCAATGTCCTGTTTCAGTCAATTACTATCATCCTGACTGTCTATCCACTCTGCTAAATTATCAATGTCCTGTTTCAGTCAATTACTATCATCCTGATCCTCTGTCCATTCTGATTATCAATGTCCTGTTTCAGTCAATTACTATCTTCCTGACTCTCTGTCCATTCTGCTAAACTATCAATGTCCTGTTTCAGTCAATTACTATCATCCTGACTGTCTGTCCATTCTGCTACACTATCAATGTCCTGTTTCAGTCAATTATTATCAGCCTCACTGTCTGTCCATTCTGCTAAACTATCAATGTCCTGTTGCAGTCAATTACTATCATCCTGACTGTCTGTCCATTCTGCTAACCTATCAATGTCCTGTTTCAGTCAATTACTATCATGCTGACTGTCTGTCCATTTTGCTAAACTATCCATGTCCTGTTTCAGTCAATTACTATCATCCTGACTGTCTGTCCATTCTGCTAAACTATCCATGTCCTGTATCAGTCAATTACTATCATCCTGACTCTCTGTCCATTCTGCTAAACTATCAATGTCCTGTTTCAGTCAATTACTATCATCCTGATTGTCTGTCCATTCTGCTAAACTATCAATGTCTTGTTTCAGTCAATTACTATCATCCTGACTGTCTATCCACTCTGCAAAATTATCAATGTCCTGTTTCAGTCAATTACTATCATCCTGATCCTCTGTCCATTCTGATTATCAATGTCCTGTTTCAGTCAATTACTATCTTCCTGACTGTCTGTCCATTCTGCTAAACTATCAATGTCCTGTTTCAGTCAATTACTATAATCCTGACTGTCTGTCCATTCTGCTAACCTATCAATGTCCTGTTTCATTCATTTACTATCATCCTGATCCTCTGTCCATTCTGCTAAACTATCTATGTCCTGTTTCAGTCAATTACTATCATCCTGATCCTCTGTCCATTCTGATTATCAATGTCCTGTTTCAGTCAATTACTTTCATCCTGATCCTTTGTCCATTCTAATTATCTATGTCCTGTTTCAGTCAATTACTATCATCCTGATCCTCTGTCCATTCTAATTATCTATGTCCTGTTTCAGTCAATTACTATCATCCTGATCCTCTGTCCATTCAGATTATCTATGTCCTGTTTCAGTCAATTACTATCATCCTGATCCTCTGTCCATACTGATTATCAATGTCCTGTTTCAGTCAATTACTATCATCCTGATCCTCTGTGCATTCTAATTTTCTATGTCCTGTTTCAGTCAATTACTATCATCCTGATCCTCTGTCCATTCTAATTATCTATGTCCTGTTTCAGTCAATTACTATCATCCTGATCCTCTGTCCATTCTAATTATCCATGTCCTGTTTCAGTCAATTACTATCATCCTGATCCTCTGTCCATTCTAATTATCTGTGTCCTGTTTCAGTCAATTACTACAATCCTGATCCTCTGTCCATTCTAATTATCTATGTCCTGTTACAGTCAATTACTATCATCCTGATCCTCTGTCCATTCTAATTATCTATGTCCTGTTTCAGTCAATTACTATCATCCTGATCCTCTGTCCATTCTAATTATCTATGTCCTGTTTCAGTCAATTACTATCATCCTGATCCTCTGTCCACTAATTATCTTTGTCCTGTTTCAGTCAATTACTTTCATCCTGATCCTCTGTCCATTCTGATTATCTATGTCCTGTTACAGTCAATTACTATCATCCTGATCCTCTGTCTATTCTAATTATCTATGTCCTGTTTCAGTCAATTACTATCATCCTGATCCTCTGTCCATTCTGTTTATCTATGTCCTGTTTCAGTCAATTACTATCATCCTGATCCTCTGTCCATTCTGTTTATCTATGTCCTGTTTCAGTCAATTACTATCATCCTGATCCTCTGTCCATTCTAATTATCTATGTCCTGTTTCAGTCAATTACTATCATCCTGATCCTCTGTCCATTCTAATTATCTATGTCCTGTTTCAGTCAATTGCTATCATCCTGATCCTCTGTCCATTCTAATTATCTATGTCCTGTTTCAGTCAATTACTATCATCCTGATCCTTTGTCCATTCTAATTATCTATGTCCTGTTTCAGTCAATTACTATCATCCTGATCCTCTGTCCATTCTGATTATCTATGTCCTGCTACAGTCAATTACTATCATCCTGATCCTCTGTCCATTCTAATTATCTATGTCCTGTTTCAGTCAATTACTATCATCCTGATTCTCTGTCCATTCTGCTAAACTATCCATGTCCTCTTTCAGTCAATTACTATCATCCCGACTGTCTGTCCATTCTGCTAAATTATCCATGTCCTGTTTCAGTCAATTACTATCATCCTGACTGTCTGTCCATTCTGCTAAAGTATCCATGTCCTGTTTCAGTCATTTACTATCATCCTGACTGTCTGTCCATTCTGCTAAATTATCAATGTCCTGTTTCAGTCAATTACTATCATCCTGACTGTCTGTCCATTCTGCTAAACTATCAATGTCCTGTTTCAGTCAATTACTATCATCCTGATCCTCTGTCCATTCTGCTAAACTATCAATGTCCTGTTTCAGTCAATTACTATCATGCTGACTTTCTGTCCATTCTGCTAAACTATCCATGTCCGGTTTCAGTCAATTACTATCATCCTGACTGTCAGTCCATTCTGCTAAACTATCAATGTCCTGTTTCAGTCAATTACTCTCATCCTGACTGTCTGTCCATTCTGCTAAACTATCAATGTCCTGTTTCAGTCAATTACTATCATCCTGACTGTCTGTCCATTCTGCTAAACTATCAATGTCCTGTTTCAGTCAATTACTATCATCCTGTTCCTCTGTCTATTCTGCTAAACTATCAATGTCCTGTTTCAGTCAATTACTATCATCCTGACTGTCTGTCCATTCTGCTAAGCTATCAATGTCCTGTTTCAGTCAATTACTATCATCCTGACTGTCTGTCCATTCTGCTACCCTATCAATGTCCTGTTTCAGTCAATTATTATCAGCCTCACTGTCTGTCCATTCTGCTAAACTATCAATGTCCTGTTGCAGTCAATTACTATCATCCTGACTGTCTGTCCATTCTGCTAACCTATCAATGTCCTGTTTCAGTCAATTACTATCATGCTGACTGTCTGTCCATTCTGCTAAACTATCCATGTCCTGTTTCAGTCAATTACTATCATCCTGACTGTCTGTCCATTCTGCTAAACTATCAATGTCCTGTTTCAGTCAATTACTATCATGCTGACTGTCTGTCCATTCTGCTAAACTATCCATGTCCTGTTTCAGTCAATTACTATCATCCTGACTGTCTGTCCATTCTGCTAACCTATCAATGTCCTGTTTCAGTCAATTACTATCATGCTGACTGTCTGTCCTTTCTGCTAAACTATCCATGTCCTGTTTCAGTCAATTACTATCATCCTGACTGTCTGTCCATTCTGCTAAACTATCAATGTCCTGTTGCAGTCAATTACTATCATCCTGACTGTCTGTCCATTCTGCTAACCTATCAATGTCCTGTTTCAGTCAATTACTATCATCCTGACTGTCTGTCCATTCTGCAAAACTATCAATGTCCTGTTTCAGTCAATTACTATCATCCTGACTCTCTGTCCATTCTGCTAAACTATCCATGTCCTGTTTCAGTCAATTATTTTCATCCTGACTCTCTGTCCATTCTGCTAAACTATCAATGTCCTGTTTCAGTCAATTACTATCATCCTGACTGACTGTCCATTCTGCTAAACTATCCATGTCCTGTTTCAGTCAATTACTATCATCCTGACTGTTGTCCATTCTGCTAAACTATCAATGTCCTGTTTCAGTCAATTACTATCATGATGACTGTCTGTCCATTCTGCTAAACTATCCATGTCCTGTTTCAGTCAATTACTATCATCCTGACTGTCTGTCCATTCTGCTAAACTATCAATGTCCTGTTTCAGTCAATTACTATCATCCTGACTCTCTGTCCATTCTGCTAAACTATCAATGTCCTGTTTCAGTCAATTACTATCATCCTGACTGTCTGTCCATTCTGCTAAACTATCAATGTCCTGTTTCAGTCAATTACTATCATCCTGACTGTCTGTCCATTCTGCTAAACTATCGATGTTCCGTTTCAGTCAATTACTATCATCCTGACTGTCAGTCCATTCTGCTAAATTATCAATGTCCTGTTTCAGTCAATTACTATAATCCTGACTGTCTGTCCATTCTGCTAACCTATCAATGTCCTGTTTCATTCATTTACTATCATCCTGATCCTCTGTCCATTCTGCTAAACTATCAATGTCCTGTTTCAGTCAATTACTATCATCCTGACTGTCTGTCCATTCTGCTAACCTATCAATGTCCTGTTTCAGTCAATTACTATCATCCTGACTGTCTGTCCATTCTGCTAACCTATCAATGTCCTGTTTCATTCAATTACCATCATCCTGACTGTCTGTCTATTCTGCGAAACTATCCATGTCCTGTTTCATTCAATTACTATCATCCTGACTGTCTATCTATTCTGCGAAACTATCCATGTCCTGTTTCATTCAATTACTATCATCCTGACTGTCTGTCCATTCTGCTAACCTATCAATGTCCTGTTTCAGTCAATTACTATCATCCTGACTGTCTGTCCATTCTGCTAAACTATCAATGTCCTGTTTCAGTCAATTACTATCATCCTGACTGTCTGTCTATTCTGCGAAACTTTCCATGTCCTGTTTCAGTCATTTACGATCATCCTGACAGTCTGTCCATTCAGCTAAACTATCCATGTCCTGTTTCAGTCAATTACTATCATCCTGACAGTCTGTCCATTCAGCGAAACTATCAATGTCCTGTTTCAGTCAATTACTATCATCCTGACTGTCTGTCCATTCTGCTAAACTATCCATGTCCTGTTTCAGTCAATTACTATCATCCTGACTCTCTGTCCATTCTGCTAAACTATCAATGTCCTGTTTCAGTCAATTACTATCATCCTGACTGTCTGTCCATTCTGCTAAACTATCAATGTCTTGTTTCAGTCAATTACTATCATCCTGACTGTCTATCCACTCTGCTAAATTATCAATGTCCTGTTTCAGTCAATTACTATCATCCTGATCCTCTGTCCATTCTGATTATCAATGTCCTGTTTCAGTCAATTACTATCATCCTGATCATCTGTCCTTTCTGATTATCAATGTCCTGTTTCAGTCAACTACTATCATCCTGATCCTCTGTCCATTCTAATTATCTATGTCCTATTTCAGTCAATTACTATCATCCTGATCCTCTGTCCATTCTAATTATCTATGTCCTGTTTCAGTCAATTGCTATCATCCTGATCCTCTGTCCATTCTAATTATCTATGTCCTGTTTCAGTCAATTACTATCATCCTGATCCTCTGTCCATTCTAATTATCTATGTCCTGTTTCAGTCAATTACTATCATCCTGATCCTCTGTCCATTCTGATTATCAATGTCCTGTTTCAGTCAATTACTATCATCCTGATCCTCTGTCCATTCTAATTATCCATGTCCTGTTTCAGTCAATTACTATCATCCTGATCCTCTGTCCATTCTAATTATCTATGTCTTGTTTCAGTCAATTACTATCATCCTAATCCTCTGTCCATTCTGATTATCTATGTCCTGTTTCAGTCAATTACTATCATCCTGATCCTCTGTCCATTCTGATTATCAATGTCCTGTTTCAGTCAATTACTGTCATCCTGATCCTTTGTCCATTCTAATTATCTATGTCCTGCTTCAGTCAATTACTATCATCCTGATCCTCTGTCCATTCTAATTATCTATGTCCTGTTTCAGTCAATTACTATCATCCTGATCCTCTGTCCATTCTGATTATCTATATCCTGTTTCAGTCAATTACTATCATCCTGATCCTCTGTCCATTCTAATTATCTATGTCCTGTTTCAGTCAATTACTATCATCCTGATCCTCTGTCCATTCTGATTATCTATGTCCTGTTTCAGTCAATTACTATCATCCTGATCCTCTGTCCATACTGATTATCAATGCCTGTTTCAGTCAATTACTTTCATCCTGATCCTCTGTCCATTCTAATTGTCTATGTCCTGTTTCAGTCAATTTCTATCATCCTGATCCTCTGTCCATTCTGATTATCAATGTCCTGTTTCAGTCAATTACTATCATCCTGATCCTCTGTCCATTCTAATTATCTATGTCCTGTTTCAGTCAATTACTATCATCCTGATCCTCTGTCCATTCTAATTATCTATGTCCTGTTTCAGTCAATTACTATCATCCTGATCCTCTGTCCATTCTGATTATCTATGTCCTGTTTCAGTCAATTACTATCATCCTGATCCTCTGTCCATTCTGATTATCAATGTCCTGTTTCAGTCAATTGCTTTCATCCTGATCCTTTGTCCATTCTGATTATCTATGTCCTGTTTCAGTCAATTACTATCATCCTGATCCTCTGTCCACTCTAATTATCTATGTCCTGTTTCAGTCAATTACTATCATCCTGATCCTCTGTCCATTCTAATTATCTGTGTCCTGTTTCAGTCAATTACTATCATCCTGATCCTCTGTCCATTCTAATTATGAATGTCCTGTTTCAGTCAATTACTTTCATCCTGATCCTTTGTCCATTCTAATTATCTATGTCCTGTTTCAGTCAATTACTATCATCCTGATCCTCTGTCCATTCTAATTCTCTATGTCCTTTTTCAGTCAATTACTATCATCCTGATCCTCTGTCCATTCTGATTATCTATGTCCTGTTTCAGTCAATTACTATCATCCTGATCCTCTGTCCATTCTGATTATCTATGTCCTGTTTCAGTCAATTACTATCATCCTGATCCACTGTCCATACTGATTATCAATGTCCTGTTTCAGTCAATTACTATCATCCTGATCCTCTGTCCATTCTAATTGTCTATGTCCTCTTTCAGTCAATTTCTATCATCCTGATCCTCTGTCCATTCTGATTATCTATGTCCTGTTTCAGTCAATTACTGTCATCCTGATCCTCTGTCCATACTGATTATCAATGTCCTGCTTCAGTCAATTACTATCATCCTGATCCTCTGTATATTCTAATTATCTATGTCCTGTTTCAGTCAATTACTATCATCCTGATCCTCTGTCCATTCTAATTATCAGTGTCCTGTTTCAGTCAATTACTATCATCCTGATCCTCTGTCCATTCTAATTATCTGTGTCCTGTTTCAGTCAATTACTATCATCCTGATCCTCTGTCCATTCTAATTATCTGTGTCCTGTTTCAGTCAATTACTACAATCCTGATCCTCTGTCCATTCTAATTATCTATGTCCTGTTTCAGTCAATTACTATCATCCTGATCCTCTGTCCATTCTAATTATCTATGTCCTGTTTCAGTCAATTACTATCATCCTGATCCTCTGTCTATTCTAATTATCTATGTCCTGTTTCAGTCAATTACTATCATCCTGATCCTCTTTCCATTCTGATTATCTCTGTCCTGTTTCAGTCAATTACTATCATCCTGATCCTCTGTCCATTCTGATTATCAATGTCCTGTTTCAGTCAATTACTTTCATCCTGATCCTTTGTCCATTCTAATTATCTATGTCCTGTTTCAGTCAATTACTATCATCCTGATCCTCTGTCCATTCTAATTATCTATGTCCTGTTTCAGTCAATTACTATCACCCTGATCCTCTGTCCATTCTAATTATCTATGTCCTGTTTCAGTCAATTACTATCATCCTGATCCTCTGTCCATTCTGATTATCTATGTCCTGTTTCAGTCAATTACTATCATCCTGATCCTCTGTCCATACTGATTATCAATGTCCTGTTTCAGTCAATTACTATCATCCTGATCCTCTGTCCATTCTAATTGTCTATGTCCTGTTTCAGTCAATTTCTATCATCCTGATCCTCTGTCCATTCTGATTATCTATGTCCTGTTTCAGTCAATTACTATCATCCTGATCCTCTGTCCATACTGATTATCAATGTCCTGTTTCAGTTAATTACTATCATCCTGATCCTCTGTCCATTCTGATTATCAATGTCCTGTTTCAGTCAATTTCTTTCATCCTGATCCTTTGTCCATTCTAATTATCTATGTCCTGTTTCAGTCAATTACTATCATCCTGATCCTCTGTCCATTCTAATTATCTATGTCCTGTTTCAGTCAATTACTATCATACTGATCCTCTGTCCATTCAGATTATCTAAGTCCTGTTTCAGTCAATTACTATCATCCTGATCCTCTGTCCATTCTGATTATCTATGTCCTGTTTCAGTCAATTACTATCATCCTGATCCTCTGTCCATACTGATTATCAATGTCCTGTTTCAGTCAATTACTATCATCCTGATCTTCTGTCCATACTGATTATCAATGTCCTGTTTCAGTCAATTACTATCATCCTGATCCTCTGTACATTCTAATTTTCTATGTCCTGTTTCAGTCAATTACTATCATCCTGATCCTCTGTCCATTCTAATTATCTATGTCCTGTTTCAGTCAATTACTATCATCCTGATCCTCTGTCCATTCTAATTATCTGTGTCCTGTTTCAGTCAATTAGTACAATCCTGATCCTCTGTCCATACTGATTATCAATGTCCTGTTTCAGTCAATTACTATCATCCTGATCCTCTGTACATTCTAATTTTCTATGTCCTGTTTCAGTCAATTACTATCATCCTGATCCTCTGTCCATTCTAATTATCTGTGTCCTGTTTCAGTCAATTACTATCATCCTGATCCTCTGTCCATTCTAATTATCTGTGTCCTGTTTCAGTCAATTAGTACAATCCTGATCCTCTGTCCATTCTAATTATCCATGTCCTGTTTTAGTCAATTACTATCATCCTGATCCTCTGTCCATTCTAATTATCTGTGTCCTGTTTCAGTCAATTACTACAATCCTGATCCTCTGTCCATTCTAATTATAAATGTCCTGCTTCAGTCAATTACTATCATCCTGATCCTCTGCCCATTCTAATTATCAATGTCCTGCTTCAGTCAATTACTATCATCCTGATCCTCTGTCCATTCTAATTATATATGTCCTGTTTCAGTCAATTACTATTATCCTGATCCTCTGTCCATTCTGATTATCTATGTCCTGTTACAGTCAATTACTATCATCCTGATCCTCTGTCCATTCTAATTATCTATGTCCTGTTTCAGTCAATTACTATCATCCTGATCCTCTGTCCATTCTAATTATCTATGTCCTGTTACAGTCAATTACTATCATCCTGATCCTCTGTCCATTCTAATTATCTATGTCCTGTTTCAGTCAATTACTATCATCCTGATCCTCTGTCCATTCTGATTATCTATGTCCTGTTACAGTCAATTACTATCATCCTGATCCTCTGTCTATTCTAATTATCTATGTCCTGTTTCAGTCAATTACTATCATCCTGATCCTCTGTCCATTCTGTTTATCTATGTCCTGTTTCAGTCAATTACTATCATCCTGATCCTCTGTCCATTCTGTTTATCTATGTCCTGTTTCAGTCATTTACTATCATCCTGATCCTCTGTCAATTCTAATTATCTATGTCCTGTTTCAGTCAATTACTATCATCCTGATCCTCTGTCCATTCTAATTATCTATGTCCTGTTTCAGTCAATTGCTATCATCATGATCCTCTGTCCATTCTGATTAATTATGTCCTGCTACAGTCAATTACTATCATCCTGATCCTCTGTCCATTCTAATTATCTATGTCCTGTTTCAGTCAATTACTATCGTCCTGATCCTCTGTCCATTCTGCTAAACTATCCATGTCCTGTTTCAGTCAATTACTATCATCCTGACTGTCTGTCCATTCTGCTAAATTATCCATGTCCTGTTTCAGTCAATTACTATCATCCTGACTGTCTGTCCATTCTGCTAAACTATCCATGTCCTGTTTCAGTCATTTACTATCATCCTGACAGTCTGTCCATTCTGCTAAATTATCAATGCCCTGTTTCAGTCAGTTACTATCATCCTGACTGTCTGTCCATTCTGCTAAACTATCAATGTCCTGTTTCAGTCAATTACTATCATCCTGATCCTCTGTCCATTCTGCTAAACTATCAATGTCCTGTTTCAGTCAATTACTATCATCCTGACTCTTTGTCCATTCTGCTAAACTATCCATGTCCTGTTTCAGTCAATTACTATCATCCTGACTGTCAGTCCATTCTGCTAAACTATCAATGTCCTGTTTCAGTCAATTACTCTCATCCTGACTGTCTGTCCATTCTGCTAAACTATCAATGTCCTGTTTCAGTCAATTATTATCATCCTGACTGTCTGTCCATTCTGCTAAACTATCAATGTCCTGTTTCAGTCAATTACTATCATCCTGATCCTCTGTCTATTCTGCTAAACTATCAATGTCCTGTTTCAGTCAATTACTATCATCCTGACTGTCTGTCCATTCTGCTAAACTATCAATGTCCTGTTTCAGTCAATTACTATCATCCTGACTGTCTGTCCATTCTGCTACACTATCAATGTCTTGTTTCAGTCAATTATTATCAGCCTCACTGTCTGTCCATTCTGCTAAACTATCAATGTCCTGTTGCAGTCAATTACTATCATCCTGACTGTCTGTCCATTCTGCTAACCTATCAATGTCCTGTTTCAGTCAATTACTATCATGCTGACTGTCTGTCCATTCTGCTAAACTATCCATGTCCTGTTTCAGTCAATTACTATCATCCTGACTGTCTGTCCATTCTGCGAAACTATCAATGTCCTGTTTCAGTCAATTACTATCATCCTGACTCTCTGTCCATTCTGCTAAACTATCCATGTCCTGTTTCAGTCAATTATTTTCATCCTGACTCTCTGTCCATTCTGCTAAACTATCAATGTCCTGTTTCAGTCAATTACTATCATCCTGACTGTCTGTCCATTCTGCTAAACTATCCATGTCCTGTTTCAGTCAATTACTATCATCCTGACTGTCTGTCCATTCTGCTAAACTATCAATGTCCTGTTTCAGTCAATTACTATCATGCTGACTGTCTGTCCATTCTGCTAAACTATCCATGTCCTGTTTCAGTCAATTACTATCATCCTGACTGTCTGTCCATTCTGCTAAACTATCAATGTCCTGTTTCAGTCAATTACTATCATCCTGACTCTCTGTCCATTCTGCTAAACTATCCATGTCCTGTTTCAGTCAATTATTATCATCCTGACTCTCTGTCCATTCTGCTAAACTATCAATGTCCTGTTTCAGTCAATTACTATCATCCTGACTCTCTGTCCATTCTGCTAAACTATCAATGTCCTGTTTCAGTCAATTACTATCATCCTGACTGTCTGTCCATTCTGCTAAACTATCAATGTCCTGTTTCAGTCAATTACTATCATCCTGACTGTCTGTCCATTCTGCTAAACTATCGATGTTCCGTTTCAGTCAATTACTATCATCCTGACTGTCTGTCCATTCTGCTAAATTATCAATGTCCTGTTTCAGTCAATTACTATAATCCTGACTGTCTGTCCATTCTGCTAACCTATCAATGTCCTGTTTCATTCATTTACTATCATCCTGATCCTCTGTCCATTCTGCTAAACTATCAATGTCCTGTTTCAGTCAATTACGATCATCCTGACTGTCTGTCCGTTCTGCTAACCTATCAATGTCCTGTTTCAGTCAATTACTATCATCCTGACTGTCTGTCCATTCTGCTAACCTATCAATGTCCTGTTTCAGTCAATTACCATCATCCTGACTGTCTGTCTATTCTGCGAAACTATCCATGTCCTGTTTCAGTCAATTACTATCATCCTGACTCTCTGTCCATTCTGCTAAACTATCAATGTCCTGTTTCAGTCAATTACTATCATCCTGACTGTCTGTCCATTCTGCTAAACTATCAATGTCTTGTTTCAGTCAATTACTATCATCCTGACTGTCTATCCACTCTGCTAAATTATCAATGTCCTGTTTCAGTCAATTACTATCATCCTGATCCTCTGTCCATTCTGATTATCAATGTCCTGTTTCAGTCAATTACTATCATGCGGATCATCTGTCCATTCTGATTATCAATGTCCTGTTTCAGTCAACTACTATCATCCTGATCCTCTGTCAATTCTAATTATCTATGTCCTATTTCAGTCAATTACTATCATCCTGATCCTCTGTCCATTCTAATTATCTATGTCCTGTTTCAGTCAATTGCTATCATCCTGATCCTCTGTCCATTTAATTATCTATGTCCTGTTTCAGTCAATTACTATCATCCTGATCCTCTGTCCATTCTAATTATCTATGTCCTGTTTCAGTCAATTACTATCATCCTGATCCTCTGTCCATTCTGATTATCAATGTCCTGTTTCAGTCAATTACTATCATCCTGATCCTCTGTCCATTCTAATTATCCATGTCCTGTTTCAGTCAATTACTATCATCCTGATCCTCTGTCCATTCTAATTATCTATGTCTTGTTTCAGTCAATTACTATCATCCTAATCCTCTGTCCATTCTGATTATCTATGTCCTGTTTCAGTCAATTACTATCATCCTGATCCTCTGTCCATTCTGATTATCAATGTCCTGTTTCAGTCAATTACTGTCATCCTGATCCTTTGTCCATTCTAATTATCTATGTCCTGTTTCAGTCCATTACTATCATCCTGATCCTCTGTCCATTCTAATTATCTATGTCCTGTTTCAGTCAATTACTATCATCCTGATCCTCTGTCCATTCTGATTATCTATATCCTGTTTCAGTCAATTACTATCATCCTGATCCTCTGTCCATTCTAATTATCTATGTCCTGTTTCAGTCAATTACTATCATCCTGATCCTCTGTCCATTCTGATTATCTATGTCCTGTTTCAGTCAATTACTATCATCCTGATCCTCTGTCCATACTGATTATCAATGTCCTGTTTCAGTCAATTTCTATCATCCTGATCCTCTGTCCATTCTGATTATCTATGTCCTGTTTCAGTCAATTACTATCATCCTGATCCTCTGTCCATTCTAATTATCTATGTCCTGTTTCAGTCAATTACTATCATCCTGATCCTCTGTCCATTCTAATTATCTATGTCCTGTTTCAATCAATTACTATCATCCTGATCCTCTGTCCATTCTGCTTATCTATGTCCTGTTTCAGTCAATTACTATCATCCTGATCCTCTGTCCATTCTGATTATCAATGTCCTGTTTCAGTCAATTACTTTCATCCTGATCCTTTGTCCATTCCAATTATCTATGTCCTGTTTCAGTCAATTACTATCATCCTGATCCTCTGTGCATTCTAATTATCTTTGTCCTGTTTCAGTCAATTACTATCATCCTGATCCTCTGTCCATTCTAATTATCTATGTCCTGTTTCAGTCAATTACTATCATCATGATCCTCTGTCCATTCTGATTATCTATGTCCTGTTTCAGTCAATTACTATCATCCTGATCCTCTGTCCATACTGATTATCAATGTCCTGTTTCAGTCAATTACTATCATCCTGATCCTCTGTCCATTCTAATTATCTATGTCCTGTTTCAGTCAATTTCTATCATCCTGATCCTCTGTCCATTCTGATTATCTATGTCCTGTTTCAGTCAATTACTATCATCCTGATCCTCTGTCCATACTGATTATCAATGTCATGTTTCAGTCAATTACTATCATCCTGATCCTCTGTCCATTCTAATGATCTATGTCCTGTTTCAGTCAATTACTATCATCCTGATCCTCTGTCCATTCTAATTATCTGTGTCCTGTTTCAGTCAATTACTATCATCCTGATCCTCTGTCCATTCTAATTATGAATGTCCTGTTTCAGTCAATTACTTTCATCCTGATCCTTTGTCCATTCTAATTATCTATGTCCTGTTTCAGTCAATTACTATCATACTGATCCTCTGTCCATTCTAATTATCTATGTCCTTTTTCAGTCAATTACTATCATCCTGATCCTCTGTCCATTCTGATTATCTATGTCCTGTTTCAGTCAATTACTATCATCCTGATCCTCTGTCCATTCTGATTATCTATGTCCTGTTTCAGTCAATTACTATCATCCTGATCCACTGTCCATACTGATTATCAATGTCCTGTTTCAGTCAATTACTATCATCCTGATCCTCTGTCCATTCTAATTGTCTATGTCCTCTTTCAGTCAATTTATATCATCCTGATCCTCTGTCCATACTGATTATCAATGTCCTGTTTCAGTCAATTACTATCATCCTGATCCTCTGTATATTCTAATTATCTATGTCCTGTTTCAGTCAATTACTATCATCCTGATCCTCTGTCCATTCTAATTATCTGTGTCCTGTTTCAGTCAATTACTATCATCCTGATCCTCTGTCCATTCCAATTATCAATGTCCTGTTTCAGTCAATTACTATCATCCTGATCCTCTGTCCATTCTAATTATCGGTGTCCTGTTTCAGTCAATTACTATCATCCTGATCCTCTGTCCATTCTAATTATCTGTGTCCTGTTTCAGTCAATTACTACAATCCTGATCCTCTGTCCATTCTAATTATCTATGTCTTGTTTCAGTCAATTACTATCATCCTGATCCTCTGTCCTTTCTAATTATCTGTGTCCTGTTTCAGTCAATTACTACAATCCTGATCCTCTGTCCATTCTAATTATCTATGTCCTGTTTCAGACAATTACTATCATCCTGATCCTCTGTCCATTCTAATTATCTATGTCCTGTTTCAGTCAATTACTATCATCCTGATCCTCTGTCCATTCTAATTATCTATGTCCTGTTTCAGTCAATTACTATCATCCTGATCCTCTGTCCATTCTGATTATCTATGTCCTGTTTCAGTCAATTACTATCATCCTGATCCTCTGTCCATTCTGATTATCAATGTCCTGTTTCAGTCAATTACTTTCATCCTGATCCTTTGTCCATTCTAATTATCTATGTCCTGTTTCAGTCAATTACTATCATCCTGATCCTCTGTCCATTCTAATTATCTATGTCCTGTTTCAGTCAATTACTATCACCCTGATCCTCTGTCCATTCTAATTATCTATGTCCTGTTTCAGTCAATTACTATCATCCTGATCCTCTGTCCATTCTGATTATCTATGTCCAGCTTCAGTCAATTACTATCATCCTGATCCTCTGTCCATACTGATTATCCATGTCCTGTTTCAGTCAATTACTATCATCCTGATCCTCTGTCCATTCTAATTATCTGTGTCCTGTTTCAGTCACTTACTATCATCCTGATCCTCTGTCCATTCTAATTACCTGTGTCCTGTTTCAGTCAATTACTATCATCCTGATCCTCTGTCCATTCTAATTATCAATGTCCTGTTTCAGTTAATTACTATCATCCTGATCCTCTGTCCATTCTAATTATCTATGTCCTGTTTCAGTCAATTACTACAATCCTGATCCTCTGTCCATTCTAATTATCTGTGTCCTGTTTCAGTCAATTACTATCATCCTGATCCTCTGTCCATTCTAATTATCAATGTCCTGTTTCAGTCAATTACTTTCATCCTGATCCTTTGTCCATTCTAATTATCTATGTCCTGTTTCAGTCAATTACTATCATCCTGATCCTCTGTCCATTCTAATTATCTATGTCCT
Organism: Heterodontus francisci; assembly: GCF_036365525.1. NCBI lineage: Eukaryota > Metazoa > Chordata > Chondrichthyes > Heterodontiformes > Heterodontidae > Heterodontus > Heterodontus francisci. The sequence continues at coordinate 68,141,645 of NC_090398.1, read as the reverse complement.
GTTTCAGTCAATTACTATCATCCTGATCCTCTGTCCATTCTGATTATCTATGTCCTGTTTCAGTCGATTACTATCATCCTGATCCTCTGTCCATTCTGATTATCTATGTCCTGTTTCAGTCAATTACTATCATCTGATCCTCTGTCCATTCTGATTATCTATGTCCTGTTTCAGTCAATTACTATCATCCTGATCCTCTGTCCATTCTGATTATCAATGTCCTGTTTCAGTCAATTACTTTCATCCTGATCCTTTGTCCATTCTAAATATCTATGTCCTGTTTCAGTCAATTACTATCATCCTGATCCTCTGTCCATTCTAATTATCTATGTCCTGTTTCAGTCAATGACTATCATCCTGATCCTCTGTCCATTCTGATTATCTATGTCCTGTTTCAGTCAATTACTATCATCCTGATCCTCTGTCCATTCTAATTATCAATGTCCTGTTTCAGTCAATTACTATCATCCTGATCCTCTGTCCATTCTAATTGTCAATGTCCTGTTTCAGTCAATTACTATCATCCTGATCCTCTGTCCATTCTGATTATCTATGTCCTGTTTCAGTCAATTACTATCATCCTGATCCTCTGTCCATACTGATTATCAATGTCCTGTTTCAGTCAATTACTATCATCCTGATCCTCTGTCCATTCTAATTATCTATGTCCTGTTTCAGTCAATTACTATCATCCTGATCCTCTGTCCATTCTAATTATCTGTGTCCTGTCTCAGTCAATTACTATCATCCTGATCCTCTGTCCATTCTAATTATCAATGTCCTGTTTCAGTCAATTACTTTCATCCTGATCCTTTGTCCATTCTAATTATTTATGTCCTGTTTCAGTCAATTACTATCATCCTGATCCTCTGTCCATTCTAATTATCTATGTCCTGTTTCAGTCAATTACTATCATTCTGATCCTCTGTCCATTCTGATTATCTATGTCCTGTTTCAGTCAATTACTATCATCCTGATCCTCTGTCCATTCTGATTATCTATGTCCTGTTTCAGTCAATTACTATCATCTTGATCCTCTGTCCATTCTGATTATCAATGTCCTGTTTCAGTCAATTACTTTCATCCTGATCCTTTGTCCATTCTAATTATCTATGTCCTGTTTCAGTCAATTACTATCATCCTGATCCTCTGTCCATTCTAATTATCTATGTCCTGTTTCAGTCAATTACTATCATCCTGATCCTCTGTCCATTCTAATTATCTATGTCCTGTTTCTGTCAATTACTATCATCCTGATCCTCTGTCCATTCTGATTATCTATGTCCTGTTTCAGTCAATTACTATCATCCTGATCCTCTGTAGATTCTAATTATCTGTGTCCTGTTTCAGTCAATTACTATCACCCTGATCTTCCGTCCATTCTAATTATCAATGTCCTGTTTCAGTCAATTACTTTCATCCTGATCCTTTGTCCATTCTAATTATCTATGTCCTGTTTCAGTCAATTACTATCATCCTGATCCTCTGTCCATTCTAATTATCTATGTCCTGTTTCAGTCAATTACTATCATCCTGATCCTCTGTCCATTCTGATTATCTATGTCCTGCTTCAATCAATTACTATCATCCTGATCCTCTGTCCATTCTGATTATCTATGTCCTGTTTCAGTCAATTACTATCATCCTGATCCTCTGTCCATTCTGATTATCTATGTCCTGTTTCAGTCAATTACTATCATCCTGATCCTCTGTCCATTCTGATTATCAATGTCCTGTTTCAGTCAATTACTTTCATCCTGATCCTTTGTCCATTCTAATTATCTATGTCCTGTTTCAGTCAATTACTACCATCCTGATCCTCTGTCCATTCTAATTATCTATGTCCTGTTTCAGTCAATTACTATCATCCTGATCCTCTGTCCATTCTGATTATCTATGTCCTGTTTCAGTCAATTACTATCATCCTGATACTCTGTCCATACTGATTATCAATGTCCTGTTTCAGTCAATTACTATCATCCTGATCCTCTGTCCATTCTAATTGTCAATGTCCTGTTTCAGTCAATTTCTATCATCATGATCCTCTGTCCATTCTGATTATCTATGTCCTGTTTCAGTCAATTACTATCATCCTGATCCTCTGTCCATACTGATTATCAATGTCCTGTTTCAGTCAATTACTATCATCCTGATCCTCTGTCCATTCTAATTATCTATGTCCTGTTTCAGTCAATTACTATCATCCTGATCCTCTGTCCATTCTGATTATCTGTGTCCTGTTTCAGTCAATTACTATCATCCTGATCCTCTGTCCATTCTAATTATCAATGTCCTGTTTCAGTCAATTACTTTCATCCTGATCCTTTATCCATTCTAATTATCTATGTCCTGTTTCAGTCAATTACTATCATCCTGATCCTCTGTCCATTCTGATTATCTATGTCCTGTTTCAGTCAATTACTATCATCCTGATCCTCTGTCCATTCTAATTATCTATGTCCTGTTTCAGTCAATTACTATCATCCTGATCCTCTGTCCATTCTGATTATCTATGTCCTGTTTCAGTCAATTACTATCATCCTGATCCTCTGTCCATTCTGATTATCTATGTCCTGTTTTAGTCAATTACTATCATCCTGCTCCTCTGTCCATTCTAATTATCTATGTCCTGTTTCAGTCAATTACTATCATCCTGATCCTCTGTCCATTCTAATTATCTATGTCCTGTTTCAGTCAATTACTTTCATCCTGATCCTTTGTCCATTCTAATTATCTATGTCCTGTTTCAGTCAATTACTATCATCCTGATCCTCTGTCCATTCTGATTATCTATGTCCTGTTTCAGTCAATTACTATCATCCTGATCCTCTGTCCATTCTAATTATCTATGTCCTGTTTAAGTCAATTACTATCATCCTGATCCTCTGTCCATTCTGATTATCTATGTCCTGTTTCAGTCAATTACTATCATCCTGATCCTCTGTCCATTCTGATTATCTATGTCCTGTTTCAGTCAATTACTATCATCCTGATCCTCTGTCCATACTGATTATCTATGTCCTGTTTCAGTCAATTACTATCATCCTGATCCAATGTCCATTCTAATTATCTATGTCCTGTCTCAGTCAATTACTATCATCCTGATCCTCTGTCCATTCTAATTATCAATGTCCTGTTTCAGTCAATTACTTTCATCCTGATCCTTTGTCCATTCTAATTATTTATGTCCTGTTTCAGTCAATTACTATCATCCTGATCCTCTGTCCATTCTAATTATCTATGTCCTGTTTCAGTCAATTACTATCATTCTGATCCTCTGTCCATTCTGATTATCTATGTCCTGTTTCAGTCAATTACTATCATCCTGATCCTCTGTCCATTCTGATTATCTATGTCCTGTTTCAGTCAATTACTATCATCTTGATCCTCTGTCCATTCTGATTATCAATGTCCTGTTTCAGTCAATTACTTTCATCCTGATCCTTTGTCCATTCTAATTATCTATGTCCTGTTTCAGTCAATTACTATCATCCTGATCCTCTGTCCATTCTAATTATCTATGTCCTGTTTCAGTCAATTACTATCATCCTGATCCTCTGTCCATTCTAATTATCTATGTCCTGTTTCTGTCAATTACTATCATCCTGATCCTCTGTCCATTCTGATTATCTATGTCCTGTTTCAGTCAATTACTATCATCCTGATCCTCTGTAGATTCTAATTATCTGTGTCCTGTTTCAGTCAATTACTATCACCCTGATCTTCCGTCCATTCTAATTATCAATGTCCTGTTTCAGTCAATTACTTTCATCCTGATCCTTTGTCCATTCTAATTATCTATGTCCTGTTTCAGTCAATTACTATCATCCTGATCCTCTGTCCATTCTAATTATCTATGTCCTGTTTCAGTCAATTACTATCATCCTGATCCTCTGTCCATTCTGATTATCTATGTCCTGTTTCAGTCAATTACTATCATCCTGATCCTCTGTCCATTCTGATTATCTATGTCCTGTTTCAGTCAATTACTATCATCCTGATCCTCTGTCCATTCTGATTATCTATGTCCTGTTTCAGTCAATTACTATCATCCTGATCCTCTGTCCATTCTGATTATCAATGTCCTGTTTCAGTCAATTACTTTCATCCTGATCCTTTGTCCATTCTAATTATCTATGTCCTGTTTCAGTCAATTACTACCATCCTGATCCTCTGTCCATTCTAATTATCTATGTCCTGTTTCAGTCAATTACTATCATCCTGATCCTCTGTCCATTCTGATTATCTATGTCCTGTTTCAGTCAATTACTATGATCCTGATACTCTGTCCATACTGATTATCAATGTCCTGTTTCAGTCAATTACTATCATCCTGATCCTCTGTCCATTCTAATTGTCAATGTCCTGTTTCAGTCAATTTCTATCATCATGATCCTCTGTCCATTCTGATTATCTATGTCCTGTTTCAGTCGATTACTATCATCCTGATCCTCTGTCCATACTGATTATCAATGTCCTGTTTCAGTCAATTACTATCATCCTGATCCTCTGTCCATTCTAATTATCTATGTCCTGTTTCAGTCAATTACTATCATCCTGATCCTCTGTCCATTCTGATTATCTGTGTCCTGTTTCAGTCAATTACTATCATCCTGATCCTCTGTCCATTCTAATTATCAATGTCCTGTTTCAGTCAATTACTTTCATCCTGATCCTTTATCCATTCTAATTATCTATGTCCTGTTTCAGTCAATTACTATCATCCTGATCCTCTGTCCATTCTGATTATCTATGTCCTGTTTCAGTCAATTACTATCATCCTGATCCTCTGTCCATTCTAATTATCTATGTCCTGTTTCAGTCAATTACTATCATCCTGATCCTCTGTCCATTCTGATTATCTATGTCCTGTTTCAGTCAATTACTATCATCCTGATCCTCTGTCCATTCTGATTATCTATGTCCTGTTTTAGGCAATTACTATCATCCTGATCCTCTGTCCATTCTAATTATCTATGTCCTGTTTCAGTCAATTACTATCATCCTGATCCTCTGTCCATTCTAATTATCTATGTCCTGTTTCAGTCAATTACTTTCATCCTGATCCTTTGTCCATTCTAATTATCTATGTCCTGTTTCAGTCAATTACTATCATCCTGATCCTCTGTCCATTCTGATTATCTATGTCCTGTTTCAGTCAATTACTATCATCCTGATCCTCTGTCCATTCTAATTATCTATGTCCTGTTTAAGTCAATTACTATCATCCTGATCCTCTGTCCATTCTGATTATCTATGTCCTGTTTCAGTCAATTACTATCATCCTGATCCTCTGTCCATTCTGATTATCTATGTCCTGTTTCAGTCAATTACTATCATCCTGATCCTCTGTCCATATTGATTATCTATGTCCTGTTTCAGTCAATTACTATCATCCTGATCCAATGTCCATTCTAATTATCTATGTCCTGTTTCAGTCAATTACTATCATCCTGATCCTCTGTCCATTCTGATTATCTATGTCCTGTTTCAGTCAATTACTATCATCCTGATCCTCTGTCCATTCTGATTATCTATGTCCTGTTTCAGTCAATTACTATCATCCTGATCCTCTGTCCATACTGATTATCTATGTCCTGTTTCAGTCAATTACTATCATCCTGATCCAATGTCCATTCTAATTATCTATGTCCTGTTTCAGTCAATTACTATCATCCTGATCCTCTGTCCATTCTGATTATCAATGTCCTGTTTCAGTCAATTACTATCATCCTGATCCTCTGTCCATTCTAATTATCTATGTCCTATTTCAGTCAACTACTATCATCCTGATCCTCTGTCCATTCTAATTATCTATGTCCTGTTTCAGTCAATTGCTATCATCCTGATCCTCTGTCCATTCTAATTATCTATGTCCTGTTTCAGTCAATTACTATCATCCTGATCCTCTGTCCATTCTAATTATCTATGTCCTGTTTCAGTCAATTACTATCATCCTGATCCTCTGTCCATTCAGATTATCAATGTCCTGTTTCAGTCAATTACTATCATCCTGATCCTCTGTCCATTCTAATTATCTATGTCCTGTTTCAGTCAATTACTATCATCCTGATCCTCTGTCCATTCTAATTATCTATGTCCTGTTTCAGTCAATTAATATCATCCTGATCCTCTGTCCATTCTGATTATCTATGTCCTGTTTCAGTCAATTACTATCATCCTGATCCTCTGTCCATTCTGATTATCAATGTCCTGTTTCAGTCAATTACTTTCATCCTGATCCTTTGTCCATTCTAATTATCTATGTCCTGTTTCAGTCAATTACTATCATCCTGATCCTCTGTCCATTCTTATTATCTATGTCCTGTTTCAGTCAATCACTATCATCCTGATCCTCTGTCCATTCTGATTATCTATATCCTGTTTCAGTCAATTACTATCATCCTGATCCTCTGTCCATTCTAATTATCTATGTCCTGTTTCAGTCAATTACTATCATCCTCATCCTCTGTCCATTCTGATTATCTATGTCCTGTTTCAGTCAATTACTATCATCCTGATCCTCTGTGCATACTGATTATCAATGTCCTGTTTCAGTCAATTACTATCATCCAGATCCTCTGTCCATTCTAATTGTCTATGTCCTGTTTCAGTCAATTTCTGTCATCCTGATCCTCTGTCCATTCTGATTATCAATGTCCTGTTTCAGTCAATTACTATCATCCTGATCCTCTGTCCATTCGAATTATCTATGTCCTGTTTCAGTCAATTACTATCATCCTGATCCTCTGTCCATTCTAATTATCTGTGTCCTGTTTCAGTCAATTACTATCATCCTGATCCTCTGTCCATTCTGATTATCAATGTCCTGTTTCAGTCAATTTCTATCATCCTGATCCTCTGTCCATACTGATTATCAATGTCCTGTTTCAGTCAATTACTATCATCCTGATCCTCTGTCCATTCTAATTGTCTATGTCCTGTTTCAGTCAATTTCTATCATCCTGATCCTCTGTCCATTCTGATTATCTATGTCCTGTTTCAGTCAATTACTATCATCCTGATCCTCTGTACATTCTAATTATCTATGTCCTGTTTCAGTCAATTACTATCATCCTGATCCTCTGTCCATTCTAATTATCTGTGTCCTGTTTCAGTCAATTACTATCATCCTGATCCTCTGTCCATTCTAATTATCAATGTCCTGTTTCAGTCAATTACTATCATCCTGATCCTCTGACCATTCTAATTATCTGTGTCCTGTTTCAGTCAATTAGTACAATCCTGATCCTCTGTCCATTCTAATTATCTATGTCCTGTTTCAGTCAATTACTATCATCCTGATCCTCTGCAAATTCTAATTATCTGTGTCCTGTTTCAGTCAATTACAACAATCCTGATCCTCTGTCCATTCTAATTATCTATGTCCTGTTTCAGTCAATTACTATCATCCTGATCCTCTGTCCATTCTAATTATCTATGTCCTGTTTCAGTCAATTACTATCATCCTGATCCTCTGTCCATTCTGATTATTTATGTCCTGTTACAGTCAATTACTATCATCCTGATCCTCTGTCCATTCTAATTGTCTATGTCCTGTTTCAGTCATTTACTACAATCCTGATCCTCTGTCCATTCTCATTATCTATGTCCTGTTTCAGTCAATTACTATCATCCTGATCCTCTGTCCATTCTGTTTATCTATGTCCTGTTTCAGTCAATTACTATCATCCTGATCCTCTGTCCATTCTAATTATCTATGTCCTGTTTCAGTCAATTGCTATCATCCTGATCCTGTGTCCATTCTAATTATCTATGTCCTGTTTCAGTCAATTACTATCATCCTGATCCTCTGACTACTCTAATTATCTATGTCCTGTTTCAGTCAATTACTATCATCCTGATCCTTTGTCCATTCTAATTAACTATGTCCTGTTTCAGTCAATTCCTATCATCATGATCCTCTGACCATTCTGATTATCTATGTCCTGTTACAGTCAATTACTATCATCCTGATCCTCTGCACATTCTAATTATATATGTCCTGTTTCAGTCAATTACTATCATCCTGATCCTCTGTCCATTCTAATTATCTGTGTCCTGTTTCAGTCAATTACTATCATCCTGATTCTCTGTCCATTCTAATTATCAATGTCTTGTTTCAGTCAATTACTATCATCCTGATCCTCTGTCCATTCTAATTATCTGTGTCCTGTTTCAGTCAATTACTATCATCCTGATTCTCTGTCCATTCTAATTATCAATGTCCTGTTTCAGTCAATTACTACAATCCTGATCCTCTGTCCATTCTAATTATCTATGTCCTGTTTCAGTCAATTACTATCATCCTGACTGTCTGTCCATTCTAATTATCTATGTCCTGTTTCAGTCAATTACTATCATCCTGATCCTCTGTCCATTCTGATTATCAATGTCCTGTTTCAGTCAATTACTATCATCCTGATCCTCTGTCCATTCTGATTATCAATGTCCTGTTTCAGTCAATTGCTATCATCCTGATCCACTGTCCATTCTAATTATCTATGTCCTATTTCAGTCAATTACTATCATCCTGATCCTCTGTCCATTCTAATTATCTATGTCCTGTTTCAGTCAATTGCTATCATCCTGATCCTCTGTCCATTCTAATTATCTATGTCCTGTTTCAGTCAATTACTATCATCCTGATCCTCTGTCCATTCTGATTATCAATGTCCTGTTTCAGTCAATTACTATCATCCTGATCCTCTGTCCATTCTAATTCTCTATGTCCTGTTTCAGTCAATTGCTATCATCCTGATCCTCTGTCCATTCTGATTATCAATGTCCTGTTTCAGTCAATTACTTTCATCCTGATCCTTTGTCCATTCTAATTATCTATGTCCTGTTTCAGTCAATTACTATCATCCTGATCCTCTGTCCATTCGAATTATCTATGTCCTGTTTCAGTCAATTACTATCATCCTGATCCTCTGTCCATTCTGATTATCTATGTCCTGTTTCAGTCAATTACTATCATCCTGATCCTCTGTCCATTCTAATTATCTATGTCCTGTTTCAGTCAATTACTATCATCCTGATCCTCAGTCCATTCTGATTATCTATGCCCTGTTTCAGTCAATTACTATCATCCTGATCCTCTGTCCATTCTAATTGTCTATGTCCTGTTTCAGTCAATTTCTATCATCCTGATCCTCTGTCCATTCTGATTATCAATGTCCTGTTTCAGTCAATTACTATCATCCTGATCCTCTGTCCATTCTAATTATCTATGTCCTGTTTCAGTCAATTACTATCATCCTGAATCTCTGTCCATTCTAATTATCTATGTCCTGTTTCAGTCAATTACTATCATCCTGATCCTCTGTCCATTCTGATTATCTATGTCCTGTTTCAGTCAATTACTATCATCCTGATCCTCTGTCCATTCTGATTATCAATGTCCTGTTTCAGTCAATTACTTTCATCCTGATCCTTTGTCCATTCTAATTATCTATGTCCTGTTTCAGTCAATTACTATCATCCTGATCCTCTGTCCATTCTAATTATCTATGTCCTGTTTCAGTCAATTACTATCATCCTGATCCTCTGTCCATTCTGATTATCTATGTCCTTTTTCAGTCAATTACTATCATCATGATCCTCTGTCCATTCTGATTATCTAAGTCCTGTTTCAGTCAATTACTATCATCCTGATCCTCTGTCCATACTGCTTATCAATGTCCTGTTTCAGTCAATTACTATCATCCTGATCCTCTGTCCATTCTAATTGTCTATGTCCTGTTTCAGTCAATTTCTATCATCCTGATCCTCTGTCCATTCTGATTATCTATGTCCTGTTTCAGTCAATTAATATCATCCTGATCCTCTGTACATTCTAATTATCTATGTCCTGCTTCAGTCAATTACTATCATCCTGATCCACTGTCCATTCTAATTATCTGTGTCCTGTTTCAGTCAATTACTATCATCCTGATCCTCTGTCCATTCTAATTATCAATGTCCTGTTTCAGTCAATTACTATCATCCTGATCCTCTGTCCATTCTAATTATCTGTGTCCTGTTTCAGTCAATTACTACAATCCTGATCCTCTGTCCATTCTAATTATCTATGTCCTGTTTCAGTCAATTACTATCATCCTGATCCTCTGTCCATTCTAATTATCTATGTCCTGTTTCAGTCAATTACTATCATCCTGATCCTCTGTCTATTCTAATTATCTATGTCCTCTTTCAGTCAATTACTATCATCCTGATCCTCTGTCCTTTCTGATTATCTATGTCCTGTTACAGTCAATTACTATCATCCTGATCCTCTGTCCATTCTAATTATCTATGTCCTGTTTCAGTCAATTACTACAATCCTGATCCTCTGTCCATTCTCATTATCTATGTCCTGTTTCAGTCAATTACTATCATCCTGATCCTCTGTCAATTCTGTTTATCAATGTCCTGTTTCAGTCAATTACTATCATCCTGATCCTCTGTCCATTCTAATTATCTATGTCCTGTTTCAGTCAATTGCTATCATCCTGAACCTCTGTCCATTCTAATTATCTATGTCCTGTTTCAGTCAATTACTATCATCCTGATCCTCTGACTATTCTAATTATCTATGTCCTGTTTCAGTCAATTACTATCATCCTGATCCTTTATCCATTCTAATTATCCATGTCCTGTTTCAGTCAATTTCTATCATCCTGATCCTCTGTCCATTCTAATTATCTATGTCCTGTTACAGTCAATTACTATCATCCTGATTCTCTGTCCATTCTAATTATCAATGTCCTGTTTCAGTCAATTACTATCATCCTGATCCTCTGTCCATTCTAATTATCTGTGTCCTGTTTCAGTCAATTACTACAATCCTAATCCTCTGTCCATTCTAATTATCTATGTCCTGTTTCAGTCAATTACTATCATCCTGACTGTCTGTCCATTCTAATTATCTATGTCCTGTTTCAGTCAATTACTATCATCCTGATCCTCTGTCCATTCTGATTATCAATGTCCTGTTTCAGTCAATTACTATCATCCTGATCCTCTGTCCATTCTGATTATCAATGTCCTGTTTCAGTCAATTGCTATCATCCTGATCCTCTGTCCATTCTAATTATCTATGTCCTATTTCAGTCAATTACTATCATCCTGATCCTCTGTCCATTCTGATTATCTATGTCCTGTTTCAGTCAATTACTATCATCCTGATCCTCTGTCCATTCTGATTATCAATGTCCTGTTTCAGTCAATTACTATCATCCTGATCCTCTGTCCATTCTGATTATCAATGTCCTGTTTCAGTCAATTACTATCATCCTGATCCTCTGTCCATTCTAATTATCTATGTCCTATTTCAGTCAATTACTATCATCCTGATCCTCTGTCCATTCTAATTATCTATGTCCTGTTTCAGTCAATTACTATCATCCTGATCCTCTGTCCATTCTGATTATCAATGTCCTGTTTCAGTCAATTACTATCATCCTGATCCTCTGTCCATTCTAATTATCTATGTCCTGTTTCAGTCAATTACTATCATCCTGATCCTCTGTCCATTCTAATTATCTATGTCCTGTTTCAGTCAATTACTATCATCCTGATCCTCTGTCCATTCTGATTATCTATGTCCTGTTTCAGTCAATTACTATCATCCTGATCCTCTGTCCATTCTGATTATCAATGTCCTGTTTCAGTCAATTACTTTCATCCTGATCCTTTGTCCATTCTAATTATCTATGTCCTGTTTCAGTCAATTACTATCATCCTGATCCTCTGTCCATTCTAATTATCTATGTCCTGTTTCAGTCAATTACTATCATCCTGATCCTCTGTCCATTCTGATTATCTATGTCCTTTTTCAGTCAATTACTATCATCATGATCCTCTGTCCATTCTGATTATCTAAGTCCTGTTTCAGTCAATTACTATCATCCTGATCCTCTGTCCATACTGATTATCAATGTCCTGTTTCAGTCAATTACTATCATCCTGATCCTCTGTCCATTCTAATTGTCTATGTCCTGTTTCAGTCAATTTCTATCATCCTGATCCTCTGTCCATTCTGATTATCTATGTCCTGTTTCAGTCAATTAATATCATCCTGATCCTCTGTACATTCTAATTATCTATGTCCTGCTTCAGTCAATTACTATCATCCTGATCCACTGTCCATTCTAATTATCTGTGTCCTGTTTCATTCAATTACTATCATCCTGATCCTCTGTCCATTCTAATTATCAATGTCCTGTTTCAGTCAATTACTATCATCCTGATCCTCTGTCCATTCTAATTATCTGTGTCCTGTTTCAGTCAATTACTACAATCCTGATCCTCTGTCCATTCTAATTATCTATGTCCTGTTTCAGTCAATTACTATCATCCTGATCCTCTGTCCATTCTAATTATCTATGTCCTGTTTCAGTCAATTACTATCATCCTGATCCTCTGTCTATTCTAATTATCTATGTCCTGTTTCAGTCAATTACTATCATCCTGATCCTCTGTCCATTCTGATTATCTATGTCCTGTTACAGTCAATTACTATCATCCTGATCCTCTGTCCATTCTAATTATCTATGTCCTGTTTCAGTCAATTACTACAATCCTGATCCTCTGTCCATTCTCATTATCTATGTCCTGTTTCAGTCAATTACTATCATCCTGATCCTCTGTCAATTCTGTTTATCAATGTCCTGTTTCAGTCAATTACTATCATCCTGATCCTCTGTCCATTCTAATTATCTATGTCCTGTTTCAGTCAATTGCTATCATCCTGATCCTCTGACTATTCTAATTATCTATGTCCTGTTTCAGTCAATTACTATCATCCTGAGCCTTTGTCCATTCTAATTATCCATGTCCTGTTTCAGTCAATTTCTATCATCCTGATCCTCTGTCCATTCTAATTATCTATGTCCTGTTACAGTCAATTACTATCATCCTGATCCTCTGTACATTCTAATTATATATGTCCTGTTTCAGTCAATTACTATCATCCTGATCCTCTGTCTATTCTAATTATCTGTGTCCTGTTTCAGTCAATTACTATCATCCTGATTCTCTGTCCATTCTAATTATCAATGTCCTGTTTCAGTCAATTACTATCATCCTGATCCTCTGTCCATTCTAATTATCTGTGTCCTGTTTCAGTCAATTACTACAATCCTAATCCTCTGTCCATTCTAATTATCTATGTCCTGTTTCAGTCAATTACTATCATCCTGACTGTCTGTCCATTCTAATTATCTATGTCCTGTTTCAATCAATTACTATCATCCTGATCCTCTGTCCATTCTGATTATCAATGTCCTGTTTCAGTCAATTACTATCATCCTGATCCTCTGTCCATTCTGATTATCAATGTCCTGTTTCAGTCAATTGCTATCATCCTGATCCTCTGTCCATTCTAATTATCTATGTCCTATTTCAGTCAATTACTATCATCCTGATCCTCTGTCCATTCTGATTATCAATGTCCTGTTTCAGTCAATTGCTATCATCCTGATCCTCTGTCCATTCTAATTATCTATGTCCTGTTTCAGTCAATTACTATCATCCTGATCCTCTGTCCATTCTGATTATCAATGTCCTGTTTCAGTCAATTACTATCATCCTGATCCTCTGGCCATTCTGATTATCAATGTCCTGTTTCAGTCAATTGCTATCATCCTGATCCTCTGTCCATTCTAATTATCTATGTCCTATTTCAGTCAATTACTATCATCCTGATCCTCTGTCCATTCTAATTATCTATGTCCTGTTTCAGTCAATTACTATCATCCTGATCCTCTGTCCATTCTGATTATCAATGTCCTGTTTCAGTCAATTACTATCATCCTGATCCTCTGTCCATTCTGATTATCTATGTCCTATTTCGGTCAATTACTATCATCCTGATCCTCTGTCCATTCTAATTATCTATGTCCTATTTCAGTCAATTACTATCATCCTGATCCTCTGTCCATTCTGATTATCAATGTCCTGTTTCAGTCAATTGCTATCATCCTGATCCTCTGTCCATTCTAATTATCTATGTCCTGTTTCAGTCAATTACTATCCTCCTGATCCTCTGTCCATTCTGATTATCAATGTCCTGTTTCAGTCAATTACTATCATCCTGATCCTCTGTCCATTCTGATTATCAATGTCCTGTTTCAGTCAATTGCTATCATCCTGATCCTCTGTCCATTCTAATTATCTATGTCCTATTTCCGTCAATTACTATCATCCTGATCCTCTGTCCATTCTAATTATCTATGTCCTGTTTCAGTCAATTGCTATCATCCTGATCCTCTGTCCATTCTAATTATCTATGTCCTGTTTCAGTCAATTACTATCATCCTGATCCTCTGTCCATTCTGATTATCAATGTCCTGTTTCAGTCAATTACTATCATCCTGATCCTCTGTCCATTCTAATTATCTATGTCCCGTTTCAGTCAATTAATATCATCCTGATCCTCTGTCCATTCTAATTATCTATGTCCTGTTTCAGTCAATTACTATCATCCTGATCCTCTGTCCATTCTGATTATTTATGTCCTGTATCAGTCAATTACTATCATCCTGATCCTCTGTCCATTCTGATTATCAATGTCCTGTTTCAGTCAATTACTTTCATCCTGATCCTTTGTCCATTCTAATTATATATGTCCTGTTTCAGTCAATTACTATCATCCTGATCCTCTGTCCATTCTAATTATCTATGTCCTGTTTCAGTCAATTACTATGATACTGATCCTCTGTCCATTCTGATTATCTATGTCCTGTTTCAGTCAATTACTATCATCCTGATCCTCTGTCCATTCTAATTATCTATGTCCTGTTTCAGTCAATTACTATCATCCTGATCCTCTGTCCATTCTGATTATCTATGTCCTGTTTCAGTCAATTACTATCATCCTGATCCTCTGTCCATACTGATTATCAATGTCCTGTTTCAGTCAATTACTATCATCCTGATCCTCTGTCCATTCTAATTGTCTATGTCCTGTTTCAGTCAATTTCTATCATCCTGATCCTCTGTCCATTCTGATTATCAATGTCCTGTTTCCGTCAATTACTATCATCCTGATCCTCTGTCCATTCCAATTATCTATGTCCTGTTTCAGTCAATTACTATCATCCTGATCCTCTGTCCATTCTAATTATCTATGTCCTGTTTCAGTCAATTACTATAATCCTGATCCTCTGTCCATTCTGATTATCTATGTCCTGTTTCATTCAATTACAATCATCCTGCTCCTCTGTCCATTCTGATTATCAGTGTCCTGTTTCAGTCAATTACTTTCATCCTGATCCTTTGTCCATTCTAATTATCTATGTCCTGTTTCAGTCAATTACCATCATCCTGATCCTCTGTCCATTCTAATTATCTATGTCCTGTTTCAGTCAATTACTATCATCCTGATCCTCTGTCCATTCTGATTATCTATGTCCTTTTTCAGTCAATTACTATCATCCTGATCCTCTGTCCATTCTGATTATTTATGTCCTGTTTCAGTCAATTACTATCATCCTGATCCTCTGTCCATACTGATTATCAATGTCCTGTTTCAGTCAATTACTATCATCCTGATCCTCTGTCCATTCTAATTGTCTATGTCCTGTTTCAGTCAATTTCTATCATCCTGATCCTCTGTCCATTCTGATTATCTATGTCTTGTTTCAGTCAATTACTATCATCCTGATCCTCTGTACATTCTAATTATCTATGTCCTGTTTCAGTCAATTACTATCATCCTGATCCTCTGTCCATTCTAATTATCTGAGTCCTGTTTCAGTCAATTACTATCATCCTGATCCTCTGTCCATTCTAATTATCTATGTCCTGTTTCAGTCAATTACTATCATCCTGATCCTCTGTCCATTCTAATTATCTGTGTCCTGTTTCAGTCAATTACTACAATCCTGATCCTCTGTCCATTCTAATTATCTATGTCCTGTTTCAGTCAAATACTATCATCCTGATCCTCTGTCCATTCTAATTATCTATGTCCTGTTTCAGTCAATTACTATCATCCTGTTCCTCTGTCCATTCTGATTATCTATGTCCTGTTTCAGTCAATTACTATCATCCTGATCCTCTGTCCATTCTAATTATCTATGTCCTGTTTCAGTCAATTGCTATCATCCTGATCCTCTGTCCATTCTAATTATCTATGTCCTGTCTCAGTCAATTACTATCATCCTGATCCTCTGATTATTCTAATTATCTATGTCCTGTTTCAGTCAATTATTATCATCCTGATCCTTTGTCCATTCTAATTATCCATGTCCTGTTTCAGTCAATTACTATCATCCTGATCCTCTGTCCATTCTGATTATCTATGTCCTGTTACAGTCAATTACTCTCATCCTGATCCTCTGTCCATTCTAATTATCTATGTCCTGTTTCAGTCAATTACTATCATCCTGATCCTCTGTCCATTCTGTTTATCTATGTCCTGTTTCAGTCAATTACTATCATCCTGATCCTCTGTCCATTCTAATTATCTATGTCCTGTTTTAGTCAATTACTATCATCCTGATCCTCTGTCCATTCTGTTTATCTATGTCCTGTTTCAGTCAATTACTATCATCCAGATCCTCTGTCCATTCTAATTATATGTGTCCTGTTTCAGTCAATTACTATCATCCTGATCCTCTGTCCATTCAAATTATCTATGTCCTGATTCAGTCAATTACTATCATCCTGATCCTCTGTCCATTCTGTTTATCTATGTCCTGTTTCAGTCAATTACTATCATCCTGATCCTCTGTCCATTCTAATTATCTATGTCCTGTTTCAGTCAATTACTATCATCCTGATCCTCTGTCCATTCTAATTATCTATGTCCTGTTTCAGTCAATTCCTATCATCATGATCCTCTTTCCATTCTGATTATCTATGTCCTGTTACAGTCAATTACTATCATTCTGATCCTCTGTCCATTCTAATTATCTATGTCCTGTTTCAGTCAATTACTATCATCCTGATCCTCTGTCCATTCTGTTTATCTATGTCCTGTTTCAGTCAATTACTATCATCCTCATCCTCTGTCCATTCTAATTATCTATGTCCTGTTTCAGTCAATTACTATCATCCTGATCCTCTGTCCATTCTGTTTATCTATGTCCTGTTTCAGTCAATTACTATCATCCTGATCCTTTGTCCATTCTAATTATCTATGTCCTGTTACAGTCAATTACTAACATCCTGATTCTCTGTCTATTCTAATTATCTATGTCCTGTTTCAGTCAATTACTATCATCCTGATCCTCTGTCTGTTCTAATTATCTGTGTCCTGTTTCAGTCAATTACTATCATCCTGATCCTCTGTCTATTCTAATTATCAATGTCCTGTTTCAGTCAATTACTATCATCCTGATCCTCTGTCCATTCTAATTATCTATGTCCTATTTCAGTCAACTACTATCATCCTGATCCTCTGTCCATTCTGATTATCTATGTCCTGTTTCAGTCAATTACTATCATCCTGATCCTCTGTCCATTCTGATTATCTATGTCCTGTTTCAGTCAATTACTATCATCCTGATCCTCTGTCCATTCTGATTATCTATGTCCTGTTTCAGTCAATTACTATCATCCTGATCCTCTGTCCATTCTGATTATCAATGTCCTGTTTCAGTCAATTACTTTCATCCTGATCCTTTGTCCATTCCAATTATCTATGTCCTGTTTCAGTCAATTACTACCATCCTGATCCTCTGTCCATTCTAATTATCTATGTCCTGTTTCAGTCAATTACTATCATCCTGATCCTCTGTCCATTCTGATTATCTATGTCCTGTTTCAGTCAATTACTATCATCCTGATACTCTGTCCATACTGATTATCAATGTCCTGTTTCAGTCAATTACTATCATCCTGATCCTCTGTCCATTCTAATTGTCAATGTCCTGTTTCAGTCAATTTCTATCATCATGATCCTCTGTCCATTCTGATTATCTATGTCCTGTTTCAGTCAATTACTATCATCCTGATCCTCTGTCCATACTGATTATCAATGTCCTGTTTCAGTCAATTACTATCATCCTGATCCTCTGTCCATTCTAATTATCTATGTCCTGTTTCAGTCAATTACTATCATCCTGATCCTCTGTCCATTCTGATTATCTGTGTCCTGTTTCAGTCAATTACTATCATCCTGATCCTCTGTCCATTCTAATTATCAATGTCCTGTTTCAGTCAATTACTTTCATCCTGATCCTTTGTCCATTCTAATTATCTATGTCCTGTTTCAGTCAATTACTATCATCCTGATCCTCTGTCCATTCTGATTATCTATGTCCTGTTTCAGTCAATTACTATCATCCTGATCCTCTGTCCATTCTAATTATCTATGTCCTGTTTCAGTCAATTACTATCATCCTGATCCTCTGTCCATTCTGATTATCTATGTCCTGTTTCAGTCAATTACTATCATCCTGATCCTCTGTCCATTCTGATTATCTATGTCCTGTTTTAGTCAATTACTATCATCCTGATCCTCTGTCCATTCTAATTATCTATGTCCTGTTTCAGTCAATTACTATCATCCTGATCCTCTGTCCATTCTAATTATCTATGTCCTGTTTCAGTCAATTACTTTCATCCTGATCCTTTGTCCATTCTGATTATCTATATCCTGTTTCAGTCAATTACTATCATCCTGATCCTCTGTCCAATCTAATTATCTATGTCCTGTTTCAGTCAATTACTATCATCCTGATCCTCTGTCCATTCTAATTATCTATGTCCTGTTTAAGTCAATTACTATCATCCTGATCCTCTGCCCATTCTGATTATCTATGTCCTGTTTCAGTCAATTACTATCATCCTGATCCTCTGTCCATTCTGATTATCTATGTCCTGTTTCAGTCAATTACTATCATCCTGATCCTCTGTCCATACTGATTATCTATGTCCTGTTTCAGTCAATTGCTATCATCCTGATCCAATGTCCATTCTAATTATCTGTGTCCTGTTTCAGTCAATTACTATCATCCTGATCCTCTGTCCATTCTGATTATCTATGTCCTGTTTCAGTCAATTACTATCATCCTGATCCTCTGTCCATTCTGATTATCTATGTCCTGTTTCAGTCAATTACTATCATCCTGATCCTCTGTCCATACTGATTATCTATGTCCTGTTTCAGTCAATTACTATCATCCTGATCCAATGTCCATTCTAATTATCTATGTCCTGTTTCAGTCAATTACTATCATCCTGATCCTCTGTCCATTCTGATTATCAATGTCCTGTTTCAGTCAATTACTATCATCCTGATCCTCTGTCCATTCTAATTATCTATGTCCTATTTCAGTCAACTACTATCATCCTGATCCTCTGTCCATTCTAATTATCTATGTCCTGTTTCAGTCAATTGCTATCATCCTGATCCTCTGTCCATTCTAATTATCTATGTCCTGTTTCAGTCAATTACTATCATCCTGATCCTCTGTCCATTCTAATTATCTATGTCCTGTTTCAGTCAATTACTATCATCCTGATCCTCTGTCCATTCAGATTATCAATGTCCTGTTTCAGTCAATTACTATCATCCTGATCCTCTGTCCATTCTAATTATCTATGTCCTGTTTCAGTCAATTACTATCATCCTGATCCTCTGTCCATTCTAATTATCTATGTCCTGTTTCAGTCAATTAATATCATCCTGATCCTCTGTCCATTCTGATTATCTATGTCCTGTTTCAGTCAATTACTATAATCCTGATCATCTGTCCATTCTGATTATCAATGTCCTGTTTCAGTCAATTACTTTCATCCTAATCCTTTGTCCATTCTAATTATCTATGTCCTGTTTCAGTCAATTACTATCATCCTGATCCTCTGTCCATTCTTATTATCTATGTCCTGTTTCAGTCAATCACTATCATCCTGATCCTCTGTCCATTCTGATTATCTATATCCTGTTTCAGTCAATTACTATCATCCTGATACTCTGTCCATTCTAATTATCTATGTCCTGTTTCAGTCAATTACTATCATCCTGATCCTCTGTCCATTCTAATTATCTGTGTCCTGTTTCAGTCAATTACTATCATCCTGATCCTCTGTCCATTCTGATTATCAATGTCCTGTATCAGTCAATTTCTATCATCCTGATCCTCTGTCCATACTGATTATCAATGTCCTGTTTCAGTCAATTACTATCATCCTGATCCTCTGTCCATTCTAATTGTCTATGTCCTGTTTCAGTCAATTTCTATCATCCTGATCCTCTGTCCATTCTGATTATCTATGTCCTGTTTCAGTCAATTACTATCATCCTGATCCTCTGTACATTCTAATTATCTATGTCCTGTTTCAGTCAATTACTATCATCCTGATCCTCTGTCCATTCTAATTATCTGTGTCCTGTTTCAGTCAATTACTATCATCCTGATCCTCTGTCCATTCTAATTATCAATGTCCTGTTTCAGTCAATTACTATCATCCTGATCCTCTGACCATTCTAATTATCTGTGTCCTGTTTCAGTCAATTAGTACAATCCTGATCCTCTGTCCATTCTAATTATCTATGTCCTGTTTCAGTCAATTACTATCATCCTGATCCTCTGCCCATTCTAATTATCTGTGTCCTGTTTCAGTCAATTACTACAATCCTGATCCTCTGTCCATTCTAATTATCTATGTCCTGTTTCAGTCAATTACTATCATCCTGATCCTCTGTCCATTCTAATTATCTATGTCCTGTTTCAGTCAATTACTATCATCCTGATCCTCTGTCCATTCTGATTATTTATGTCCTGTTACAGTCAATTACGATCATCCTGATCCTCTGTCCATTCTAATTATCTATGTCCTGTTTCAGTCATTTACTACAATCCTGATCCTCTGTCCATTCTCATTATCTATGTCCTGTTTCAGTCAATTACCATCATCCTGATCCTCTGTCCATTCTGTTTATCTATGTCCTGTTTCAGTCAATTACTATCATCCTGATCCTCTGTCCATTCTAACTATCTATGTCCTGTTTCAGTCAATTGCTATCATCCTGATCCTCTGTCCATTCTAATTATCTATGTCCTGTTTCAGTCAATTACTATCATCCTGATCCTCTGACGACTCTAATTATCTATGTCTTGTTTCAGTCAATTACTATCATCCTGATCCTTTGTCCATTCTAATTAACTATGTCCTGTTTCAGTCAATTCCTATCATCATGATCCGCTGACCATTCTGATTATCTATGTCCTGTTACAGTCAATTACTATCATCCTGATCCTCTGTACATTCTAATTATATATGTCCTGTTTCAGTCAATTACTATCATCCTGATCCTCTGTCCATTCTGTTTATCTGTGTCCTGTTTCAGTCAATTACTATCATCCTGATTCTCTGTCCATTCTAATTATCAATGTCTTGTTTCAGTCAATTACTATCATCCTGATCCTCTGTCCATTCTAATTATCTGTGTCCTGTTTCAGTCAATTACTATCATCCTGATTCTCTGTCCATTCTAATTATCAATGTCCTGTTTCAGTCAATTACTACAATAATGATCCTCTGTCCATTCTAATTATCTGTGTCCTGTTTCAGTCAATTACTATCATCCTGATCCTCTGTCCATTCTAATTATCTGTGTCCTGTTTCAGTCAATTACTATCATCCTGATTCTCTGTCCATTCTAATTATCTGTGTCCTGTTTCAGTCAATTACTATCATCCTGATTCTCTGTCCATTCTAATTATCTATGTCCTGTTTCAGTCAATTACTATCATCCTGACTGTCTGTCCATTCTAATTATCTATGTCCTGTTTCAGTCAATTACTATCATCCTGATCCTCTGTCCATTCTGATTATCAATGTCCTGTTTCAGTCAATTACTATCATCCTGATCCTCTGTCCATTCTGATTATCAATGTCCTGTTTCAGTCAATTGCTATCATCCTGATCCACTGTCCATTCTAATTATCTATGTCCTATTTCAGTCAATTACTATCATCCTGATCCTCTGTCCATTCTAATTATCTATGTCCTGTTTCAGTCAATTGCTATCATCCTGATCCTCTGTCCATTCTAATTATCTATGTCCTGTTTCAGTCAATTACTATCATCCTGATCCTCTGTCCATTCTGATTATCAATGTCCTGTTTCAGTCAATTACTATCATCCTGATCCTCTGTCCATTCTAATTCTCTATGTCCTGTTTCAGTCAATTGCTATCATCCTGATCCTCTGTCCATTCTAATTATCTGTGTCCTGTTTCAGGCAATTACTATCATCCTGATCCTCTGTCCATTCTGATTATCTATGTCCTGTATCAGTCAATTACTATCATCCTGATCCTCTGTCCATTCTGATTATCAATGTCCTGTTTCAGTCAATTACTTTCATCCTGATCCTTTGTCCATTCTAATTATCTATGTCCTGTTTCAGTCAATTACTATCATCCTGATCCTCTGTCCATTCGAATTATCTATGTCCTGTTTCAGTCAATTACTATCATCCTGATCCTCTGTCCATTCTGATTATCTATGTCCTGTTTCAGTCAATTACTATCATCCTGATCCTCTGTCCATTCTAATTATCTATGTCCTGTTTCAGTCAATTACTATCATCCTGATCCTCTGTCCATTCTGATTATCTATGTCCTGTTTCAGTCAATTACTATCATCCTGATCCTCTGTCCATTCTAATTGTCTATGTCCTGTTTCAGTCAATTTCTATCATCCTGATCCTCTGTCCATTCTGATTATCAATGTCCTGTTTCAGTCAATTACTATCATCCTGATCCTCTGTCCATTCTAATTATCTATGTCCTGTTTCAGTCAATTACTATCATCCTGAATCTCTGTCCATTCTAATTATCTATGTCCTGTTTCAGTCAATTACTATCATCCTGATCCTCTGTCCATTCTGATTATCTATGTCCTGTTTCAGTCAATTACTATCATCCTGATCCTCTGTCCATTCTGATTATCAATGTCCTGTTTCAGTCAATTACTTTCATCCTGATCCTTTGTCCATTCTAATTATCTATGTCCTGTTTCAGTCAATTACTATCATCCTGATCCTCTGTCCATTCTAATTATCTATGTCCTGTTTCAGTCAATTACTATCATCCTGATCCTCTGTCCATTCTGATTATCTATGTCCTTTTTCAGTCAATTACTATCATCATGATCCTCTGTCCATTCTGATTATCTAAGTCCTGTTTCAGTCAATTACTATCATCCTGATCCTCTGTCCATACTGATTATCAATGTCCTGTTTCAGTCAATTACTATCATCCTGATCCTCTGTCCATTCTAATTGTCTATGTCCTGTTTCAGTCAATTTCTATCATCCTGATCCTCTGTCCATTCTGATTATCTATGTCCTGTTTCAGTCAATTAATATCATCCTGATCCTCTGTACATTCTAATTATCTATGTCCTGCTTCAGTCAATTACTATCATCCTGATCCACTGTCCATTCTAATTATCTGTGTCCTGTTTCAGTCAATTACTATCATCCTGATCCTCTGTCCATTCTAATTATCAATGTCCTGTTTCAGTCAATTACTATCATCCTGATCCTCTGTCCATTCTAATTATCTGTGTCCTGTTTCAGTCAATTACTACAATCCTGATCCTCTGTCCATTCTAATTATCTATGTCCTGTTTCAGTCAATTACTATCATCCTGATCCTCTGTCCATTCTAATTATCTATGTCCTGTTTCAGTCAATTACTATCATCCTGATCCTCTGTCTATTCTAATTATCTATGTCCTGTTTCAGTCAATTACTATCATCCTGATCCTCTGTCCATTCTGATTATCTATGTCCTGTTACAGTCAATTACTATCATCCTGATCCTCTGTCCATTCTAATTATCTATGTCCTGTTTCAGTCAATTACTACAATCCTGATCCTCTGTCCATTCTCATTATCTATGTCCTGTTTCAGTCAATTACTATCATCCTGATCCTCTGTCAATTCTGTTTATCAATGTCCTGTTTCAGTCAATTACTATCATCCTGATCCTCTGTCCATTCTAATTATCTATGTCCTGTTTCAGTCAATTGCTATCATCCTGAACCTCTGTCCATTCTAATTATCTATCTCCTGTTTCAGTCGATTACTATCATCCTGATCCTCTGACTATTCTAATTATCTATGTCCTGTTTCAGTCAATTACTATCATCCTGATCCTTTGTCCATTCTAATTATCCATGTCCTGTTTCAGTCAATTTCTATCATCCTGATCCTCTGTCCATTCTAATTATCTATGTCCTGTTACAGTCAATTACTATCATCCTGATCCTCTGTACATTCTAATTATATATGTCCTGTTTCAGTCAATTACTATCATCCTGATCCTCTGTCTATTCTAATTATCTGTGTCCTGTTTCAGTCAATTACTATCATCCTGATTCTCTGTCCATTCTAATTATCAATGTCCTGTTTCAGTCAATTACTATCATCCTGATCCTCTGTCCATTCTAATTATCTGTGTCCTGTTTCAGTCAATTACTACAATCCTAATCCTCTGTCCATTCTAATTATCTATGTCCTGTTTCAGTCAATTACTATCATCCTGACTGTCTGTCCATTCTAATTATCTATGTCCTGTTTCAGTCAATTACTATCATCCTGATCCTCTGTCCATTCTGATTATCAATGTCCTGTTTCAGTCAATTACTATCATCCTGATCCTCTGTCCATTCTGATTATCAATGTCCTGTTTCAGTCAATTGCTATCATCCTGATCCTCTGTCCATTCTAATTATCTATGTCCTATTTCAGTCAATTACTATCATCCTGATCCTCTGTCCATTCTGATTATCAATGTCCTGTTTCAGTCAATTGCTATCATCCTGATCCTCTGTCCATTCTAATTATCTATGTCCTGTTTCAGTCAATTACTATCATCCTGATCCTCTGTCCATTCTGATTATCAATGTCCTGTTTCAGTCAATTACTATCATCCTGATCCTCTGTCCATTCTGATTATCAATGTCCTGTTTCAGTCAATTGCTATCATCCTGATCCTCTGTCCATTCTAATTATC
Organism: Heterodontus francisci; assembly: GCF_036365525.1. Classification (NCBI taxonomy): domain Eukaryota; kingdom Metazoa; phylum Chordata; class Chondrichthyes; order Heterodontiformes; family Heterodontidae; genus Heterodontus; species Heterodontus francisci. Next base: position 68,116,678 of record NC_090398.1, on the reverse strand, counting down.
TATGTCCTATTTCAGTCAATTACTATCATCCTGATCCTCTGTACATTCTAATTATCTATGTCCTGTTTCAGTCAATTACTATCATCCTGATCCTCTGTCCATTCTGATTATCAATGTCCTGTTTCAGTCAATTACTATCATCCTGATCCTCTGTCCATTCTGATTATCTATGTCCTATTTCAGTCAATTACTATCATCCTGATCCACTGTCCATTCTAATTATCTATGTCCTATTTCAGTCAATTACTATCATCCTGATCCTCTGTCCATTCTGATTATCAATGTCCTGTTTCAGTCAATTGCTATCATCCTGATCCTCTGTCCATTCTAATTATCTATGTCCTGTTTCAGTCAATTACTATCATCCTGATCCTCGGTCCATTCTGATTATCAATGTCCTGTTTCAGTCAATTACTATCATCCTGATCCTCTGTCCATTCTGATTATCAATGTCCTGTTTCAGTCAATTGCTATCATCCTGATCCTCTGTCCATTCTAATTATCTATGTCCTATTTCAGTCAATTACTATCATCCTGATCCTCTGTCCATTCTAATTATCTATGTCCTGTTTCAGTCAATTGCTATCATCCTGATCCTCTGTCCATTCTAATTATCTATGTCCTGTTTCAGTCAATTACTATCATCCTGATCCTCTGTCCATTCTGATTATCAATGTCCTGTTTCAGTCAATTACTATTATCCTGATCCTCTGTCCATTCTAATTATCTATGTCCCGTTTCAGTCAATTAATATCATCCTGATCCTCTGTCCATTCTAATTATCTATGTCCTGTTTCAGTCAATTACTATCATCCTGATCCTCTGTCCATTCTGATTATCTATGTCCTGTATCAGTCAATTACTATCATCCTGATCCTCTGTCCATTCTGATTATCAATGTCCTGTTTCAGTCAATTACTTTCATCCTGATCCTTTGTCCATTCTAATTATATATGTCCTGTTTCAGTCAATTACTATCATCCTGATCCTCTGTCCATTCTAATTATCTATGTCCTGTTTCAGTCAATTACTATCATACTGATCCTCTGTCCATTCTGATTATCTATGTCCTGTTTCAGTCAATTACTATCATCCTGATCCTCTGTCCATTCTAATTATCTATGTCCTGTTTCAGTCAATTACTATCATCCTGATCCTCTGTCCATTCTGATTATCTATGTCCTGTTTCAGTCAATTACTATCATCCTGATCCTCTGTCCATACTGATTATCAATGTCCTGTTTCAGTCAATTACTATCATCCTGATCCTCTGTCCATTCTAATTGTCTATGTCCTGTTTCAGTCAATTTCTATCATCCTGATCCTCTGTCCATTCTGATTATCAATGTCCTGTTTCCGTCAATTACTATGATCCTGATCCTCTGTCCATTCCAATTATCTATGTCCTGTTTCTGTCAATTACTATCATCCTGATCCTCTGTCCATTCTAATTATCTATGTCCTGTTTCAGTCAATTACTATAATCCTGATCCTCTGTCCATTCTGATTATCTATGTCCTGTTTCATTCAATTACAATCATCCTGCTCCTCTGTCCATTCTGATTATCAATGTCCTGTTTCAGTCAATTACTTTCATCCTGATCCTTTGTCCATTCTAATTATCTATGTCCTGTTTCAGTCAATTACCATCATCCTGATCCTCTGTCCATTCTAATTATCTATGTCCTGTTTCAGTCAATTACTATCATCCTGATCCTCTGTCCATTCTGATTATCTATGTCCTTTTTCAGTCAATTACTATCATCCTGATCCTCTGTCCATTCTGATTATTTATGTCCTGTTTCAGTCTATTACTATCATCCTGATCCTCTGTCCATACTGATTATCAATGTCCTGTTTCAGTCAATTACTATCATCCAGATCCTCTGTCCATTCTAATTGTCTATGTCCTGTTTCAGTCAATTTCTATCATCCTGATCCTCTGTCCATTCTGATTATCTATGTCCTTTTTCAGTCAATTACTATCATCCTGATCCTCTGCACATTCTAATTATCTATGTCCTGTTTCAGTCAATTTCTATCATCCTGATCCTCTGTCCATTCTAATTATCTGTGTCCTGTTTCAGTCAATTACTATCATCCTGATCCTCTGTCCATTCTAATTATCTATGTCCTGTTTCAGTCAATTACTATCATCCTGATCCTCTGTCCATTCTAATTATCTGTGTCCTGTTTCAGTCAATTACTACAATCCTGATCCTCTGTCCATTCTAATTATCTATGTCCTGTTTCAGTCAAATACTATCATCCTGATCCTCTGTCCATTCTAATTATCTATGTCCTGTTTCAGTCAATTACTATCATCCTGTTCCTTTGTCCATTCTGATTATCTATGTCCTGTTTCAGTCAATTGCTATCATCCTGATCCTCTGTCCATTCTAATTATCTATGTCCTGTCTCAGTCAATTACTATCATCCTGATCCTCTGATTATTCTAATTATCTATGTCCTGTTTCAGTCAATTATTATCATCCTGATCCTTTGTCCATTCTAATTATCTATGTCCTGTTTCAGTCAATTCCTATCATCCTGATCCTCTGTCCATTCTGATTATCTATGTCCTGTTACAGTCAATTACTATCATCCTGATCCTCTGTCCATTCTAATTATCTATGTCCTGTTTCAGTCAATTACTATCATCCTGATCCTCTGTCCATTCTGTTTATCTATGTCCTGTTTCAGTCAATTACTATCATCCTGATCCTCTGTCCATTCTAATTATCTATGTCCTGTTTTAGTCAATTACTATCATCCTGATCCTCTGTCCATTCTGTTTATCTATGTCCTGTTTCAGTCAATTACTATCATCCAGATCCTCTGTCCATTCTAATTATCTATGTCCTGTTTCAGTCAATTACTATCATCCTGATCCTCTGTCCATTCTAATTATCTATGTCCTGTTTCAGTCTTTTACTATCATCCTGATCCTCTGTCCATTCTGTTTATCTATGTCCTGTTTCAGTCAATTACTATCATCCTGATACTCTGTCCATTCTAATTATCTATGTCCTGTTTCAGTCAATTACTATCATCCTGATCCTCTGTCCATTCTAATTATCTATGTCCTGTTTCAGTCAATTCCTATCATCATGATCCTCTTTCCATTCTGATTATCTATGTCCTGTTACAGTCAATTACTATCATTCTGATCCTCTGTCCATTCTAATTATCTATGTCCTGTTTCAGTCAATTACTATCATCCTGATCCTCTGTCCATTCTGTTTATCTATGTCCTGTTTCAGTCAATTACTATCATCCTGATCCTCTGTCCATTCTAATTATCTATGTCCTGTTTCAGTCAATTACTATCATCCTGATCCTCTGTCCATTCTGTTTATCTATGTCCTGTTTCAGTCAATTACTATCATCCTGATCCTTTGTACATTCTAATTATCTATGTCCTGTTACAGTCAATTACTATCATCCTGATTCTCTGTCTATTCTAATTATCTATGTCCTGTTTCAGTCAATTACTATCATCCTGATCCTCTGTCTGTTCTAATTATCTGTGTCCTGTTTCAGTCAATTACTATCATCCTGATCCTCTGTCTATTCTAATTATCAATGTCCTGTTTCAGTCAATTACTATCATCCTGATCCTCTGACTATTCTAATTATCTATGTCCTGTTTCAGTCAATTACTATCATCCTGATCCTCTGTCCATTCTAATTATCTATGTCCTGTTACAGTCAATTACTATCATCCTGATTCTCTGTCCATTCTAATTATCTATGTCGTGTTTCAGTCAATTACTATCATCCTGATTCTCTGTCTATTCTAATTATCTATGTCCTGTTTCAGTCAATTACTTTCATCCTGATCCTCTGTCCATTCTAATTATCTATGTCCTGTTTCAGTCAATTACTATCATCCTGATCCTCTGTCCATTCTGATTATCTATGTCCTGTTACAGTCAATTACTATCATCCTGATCCTCTGTCCATTCTAATTATCTATGTCCTGTTTCAGTCAATTACTATCATCCTGATCCTCTGTCCATTCTGATTATCTATGTCCTGTTACAGTCAATTACTATCATCCTGATCCTCTGTCCATTCTAATTATCTATGTCCTGTTTCAGTCAATTACTACAATCCTGATCCTCTGTCCATTCTCATTATCTATGTCCTGTTTCAGTCAATTACTATCATCCTGGTCCTCTGTCCATTCTGTTTATCTATGTCCTGTTTCAGTCAATTACTATCATCCTGATCCTCTGTCCATTCTAATTATCTATGTCCTGTTTCAGTCAATTGCTATCATCCTGATCCTCTGTCCATTCTAATTATCTATGTCCTGTTTCAGTCAATTACTATCATCCTGATCCTCTGACTATTCTAATTATCTATGTCCTGTTTCAGTCAATTACTATCATCCTGATCCTTTGTCCATTCTAATTATCTATGTCCTGTTTCAGTCAATTCCTATCATCCTGATCCTCTGTCCATTCTGATTATCTATGTCCTGTTACAGTCAATTACTATCATCCTGATCCTCTGTCCATTCTAATTATCTATGTCCTGTTTCAGTCAATTACTATCATCCTGATCCTCTGTCCATTCTGTTTATCTATGACCTGTTTCAGTCAATTACTATCATCCTGTTCCTCTGTCCATTCTAATTATCTATGTCCTGTTTCAGTCAATTACTATCATCCTGATCCTCTGTCCATTCTAATTATCTATGTCCTGTTTCAGTCAATTACTACAATCCTGATCCTCTGTCCATTCTTATTATCTATGTCCTGTTTCAGTCAATTACTATCATCCTGAACCTCTGTCCATTCTAATTATCTGTGTCCTGTTTCAGTCAATTACTATCATCCTGATCCTCTGTCCATTCTAATTATCTATGTCCTGTTACATTCAATTACTATCATCCTGATCCTCTGTCCATTCTAATTATCTATGTCCTGTTTCAGTCAATTACTATCATCCTGATCCTCTGTCCATTCTGATTATCTATGTCCTGTTTCAGTCAATTACTATCATCCTGATCCTCTGTCCATACTGATTATCAATGTCCTGTTTCAGTCAATTACTATCATCCTGATCCTCTGTCCATTCTAATTGTCTATGTCCTGTTTCAGTCAATTTCTATCATCCTGATCCTCTGTCCATTCTGATTATCTATGTCCTGTTTCAGTCAATTACTATCATCCTGATCCTCTGTCCATTCTGTTTATCTATGACCTGATTCAGTCAATTACTATCATCCTGTTCCTCTGTCCATTCTAATTATCTATGTCCTGTTTCAGTCAATTACTATCATCCTGATCCTCTGTCCATTCTGTTTATCTATGTCCTGTTTCAGTCAATTACTATCATCCTGATCCTCTGTCCATTCTAATTATCTGTGTCCTGTTTCAGTCAATTACTATCATCCTGAACCTCTGTCCATTCTAATTATCTGAGTCCTGTTTCAGTCAATTACTATCATCCTGATCCTCTGTCCATTCTAATTATCTATGTCCTGTTACAGTCAATTACTATCATCCTGATCCTCTGTCCATTCTAATTATCTATGTCCTGTTTCAGTCAATTACTATCATCCTGATCCTCTGTCCATTCTGATTATCAATGTCCTGTTTCAGTCAATTACTATCATCCTGATCCTCTGTCCATTCTAATTGTCTATGTCCTGTTTCAGTCAATTTCTATCATCCTGATCCTCTGTACATTCTAATTATCTATGTCCTGTTTCAGTCAATTACTATCATCCTGATCCTCTGTCCATTCTAATTATCTGTGTCCTGTTTCAGTCAATTACTATCATCCTGATCATCTGTCCATTCTAAATATCTATGTCCTGTTTCGGTCAATTACTATCATCCTGATCCTCTGTCCATTCTGTTTATCTATGACCTGTTTCAGTCAATTACTATCATCCTGTTCCTCTGTCCATTCTAATTATCTATGTCCTGTTTCAGTCAATTACTATCATCCTGATCCTCTGTCCATTCTGTTTATCTATGTCCTGTTTCAGTCAATTACTATCATCCTGATCCTCTGTCCATTCTAATTATCTGTGTCCTGTTTCAGTCAATTACTATCATCCTGAACCTCTGTCCATTCTAATTATCTGTGTCCTGTTTCAGTCAATTACTATCATCCTGATCCTCTGTCCATTCTAATTATCTATGTCCTGTTACATTCAATTACTATCATCCTGATCCTCTGTCCATTCTAATTATCTATGTCCTGTTTCAGTCAATTACTATCATCCTGATCCTCTGTCCATTCTAATTATCTATGTCCTGTTACAGTCAATTACTATCATCCTGATCCTCTGTCCATTCTAATTATCTATGTCCTGTTACAGTCAATTACTATCATCCTGATCCTCTGCCCATTCTGTTTATCTATGACCTGTTTCAGTCAATTACTATCATCCTGTTCCTCTGTCCATTCTAATTATCTATGTCCTGTTTCAGTCAATTACTATCATCCTGATCCTCTGTCCATTCTGTTTATCTATGTCCTGTTTCAGTCAATTACTATCATCCTGATCCTCTGTCCATTCTAATTATCTGTGTCCTGTTTCAGTCAATTACTATCATCCTGATCATCTGTCCATTCTAATTATCTATGTCCTGTTTCAGTCAATTACTATCATCCTGATCCTCTGTCCATTCTGTTTATCTATGACCTGTTTCAGTCAATTACTATCATCCTGTTCCTCTGTCCATTCTAATTATCTATGTCCTGTTTCAGTCAATTACTATCATCCTGATCCTCTGTCCATTCTGTTTATCTATGTCCTGTTTCAGTCAATTACTATCATCCTGAACCTCTGTCCATTCTAATTATCTGTGTCCTGTTTCAGTCAATTACTATCATCCTGATCCTCTGTCCATTCTAATTATCTATGTCCTGTTACATTCAATTACTATTATCCTGATCCTCTGTCCATTCTAATTATCTATGTCCTGTTTCAGTCAATTACTATCATCCTGATCCTCTGTCCATTCTAATTATCTATGTCCTGTTACAGTCAATTACTATCATCCTGATCCTCTGTCCATTCTAATTATCTATGTCCTGTTTCAGTCAATTACTATCATCCTGATCCTCTGTCCATTCTGTTTATCTATGACCTGTTTCAGTCAATTTCTATCATCCTGATCCTCTGTCCATTCTGATTATCTATGTCCTGTTTCAGTCAATTACTATCATCCTGATCCTCTGTACATTCTAATTATCTATGTCCTGTTTCAGTCAATTACTATCATCCTGATCCTCTGTCCATTCTAATTATCTGTGTCCTGTTTCAGTCAATTACTATCATCCTGATCCTCTGTCCATTCTAATTATCTATGTCCTGTTTCAGTCAATTACTATCATCCTGATCCTCTGTCCATTCTAATTATCTGTGTCCTGTTTCAGTCAATTACTACAATCCTGATCCTCTGTCCATTCTAATTATCTATGTCCTGTTTCAGTCAAATACTATCATCCTGATCCTCTATCCATTCAAATTATCTATGTCCTGTTTCAGTCAATTACTATCATCCTGTTCCTCTGTCCATTCTGATTATCTATGTCCTGTTTCAGTCAATTACTATCATCCTGATCCTCTGTCCATTCTAATTATCTATGTCCTGTTTCAGTCAATTACTACAATCCTGATCCTCTGTCCATTCTTATTATCTATGTCCTGTTTCAGTCAATTACTATCATCCTGATCCTCTGTCCATTCTGTTTATCTATGTCCTGTTTCAGTCAATTACTATCATCCTGATCCTCTGTCCATTCTAATTATCTATGTCCTGTTTCAGTCAATTGCTATCATCCTGATCCTCTGTCCATTCTAATTATCTATGTCCTGTCTCAGTCAATTACTATCATCCTGATCCTCTGATTATTCTAATTATCTATGTCCTGTTTCAGTCAATTATTATCATCCTGATCCTTTGTCCATTCTAATTATCTATGTCCTGTTTCAGTCAATTCCTATCATCCTGATCCTCTGTCCATTCTGATTATCTATGTCCTGTTACAGTCAATTACTATCATACTGATCCTCTGTCCATTCTAATTATCTATGTCCTGTTTCAGTCAATTACTATCATCCTGATCCTCTGTCCATTCTGTTTATCTATGTCCTGTTTCAGTCAATTACTATCATCCTGATCCTCTGTCCATTCTAATTATCTATGTCCTGTTTTAGTCAATTACTATCATCCTGATCCTCTGTCCATTCTGTTTATCTATGTCCTGTTTCAGTCAATTACTATCATCCTGATCCTCTGTCCATTCTAATTATCTATGTCCTGTTTTAGTCAATTACTATCATCCTGATCCTTTGTCCATTCTGTTTATCTATGTCCTGTTTCAGTCAATTACTATCATCCAGATCCTCTGTCCATTCTAATTATCTATGTCCTGTTTCAGTCAATTACTATCATCCTGATCCTCTGTCCATTCTAATTATCTATGTCCTGTTTCAGTCAATTACTATCATCCTGATCCTCTGTCCATTCTGTTTATCTATGTCCTGTTTCAGTCAATTACTATCATCCTGATCCTCTGTCCATTCTAATTATCTATGTCCTGTTTCAGTCAATTACTATCATCCTGATCCTCTGTCCATTCTAATTATCTATGTCCTGTTTCAGTCAATTACTATCATCCTGATCCTCTGTCCATTCTGATTATCTATGTCCTGTTACAGTCAATTACTATCATCCTGATCCTTTGTCCATTCTAATTATCTATGTCCTGTTACAGTCAATTACTATCATCCTGATTCTCTGTCTATTCTAATTATCTATGTCCTGTTTCAGTCAATTACTATCATCCTGATCCTCTGTCTGTTCTAATTATCTGTGTCCTGTTTCAGTCAATTACTATCATCCTGATCCTCTGTCTATTCTAATTATCAATGTCCTGTTTCAGTCAATTACTATCATCCTGATCCTCTGACTATTCTAATTATCTATGTCCTGTTTCAGTCAATTACCATCATCCTGATCCTTTGTCCATTCTAATTATCTATGTCCTGTTACAGTCAATTACTATCATCCTGATTCTCTGTCTATTCTAATTATCTATGTCCTGTTTCAGTCAATTACTATCATCCTGATTCTCTGTCTATTCTAATTATCTATGTTCTGTTTCAGTCAATTACTTTCATCCTGATCCTCTGTCCATTCTAATTATCTATGTCCTGTTTCAGTCAATTACTATCATCCTGATCCTCTGTCCATTCTGATTATCTATGTCCTGTTACAGTCAATTACTATCATCCTGATCCTCTGTCCATTCTAATTATCTATGTCCTGTTTCAGTCAATTACTATCATCCTGATCCTCTGTCCATTCTGATTATCTATGTCCTGTTACAGTCAATTACTATCATCCTGATCCTCTGTCCATTCTAATTATCTATGTCCTGTTTCAGTCAATTACTACAATCCTGATCCTCTGTCCATTCTCATTATCTATGTCCTGTTTCAGTCAATTACTATCATCCTGGTCCTCTGTCCATTCTGTTTATCTATGTCCTGTTTCAGTCAATTACTATCATCCTGATCCTCTGTCCATTCTAATTATCTATGTCATGTTTCAGTCAATTGCTATCATCCTGATCCTCTGTCCATTCTAATTATCTATGTCCTGTTTCAGTCAATTACTATCATCCTGATCCTCTGACTATTCTAATTATCTATGTCCTGTTTCAGTCAATTACTATCATCCTGATCCTTTGTCCATTCTAATTATCTATGTCCTGTTTCAGTCAATTCCTATCATCCTGATCCTCTGTCCATTCTGATTATCTTTGTCCTGTTACAGTCAATTAATATCATCCTGATCCTCTGTCCATTCTAATTATCTATGTCCTGTTTCAGTCAATTACTATCATCCTGATCCTCTGTCCATTCTGTTTATCTATGTCCTGTTTCAGTCAATTACTATCATCCTGTTCCTCTGTCCATTCTAATTATTTATGTCCTGTTTCAGTCAATTACTATCATCCTGATCCTCTGTCCATTCTAATTATCTATGTCCTGTTTCAGTCAATTACTACAATCCTGATCCTCTGTCCATTCTTATTATCTATGTCCTGTTTCAGTCAATTACTATCATCCTGAACCTCTGTCCATTCTAATTATCTGTGTCCTGTTTCAGTCAATTACTATCATCCTGATCCTCTGTCCATTCTAATTATCTATGTCCTGTTACATTCAATTACTATCATCCTGATCCTCTGTCCGTTCTAATTATCTATGTCCTGTTTCAGTCAATTACTATCATCCTGATCCTCTGTCCATTCTGATTATCTATGTCCTGTTTCAGTCAATTACTATCATCCTGATCCTCTGTCCATACTGATTATCAATGTCCTGTTTCAGTCAATTACTATCATCCTGATCCTCTGTCCATTCTAATTGTCTATATCCTGTTTCAGTCAATTTCTATCATCCTGATCCTCTGTCCATTCTGATTATCTATGTCCTGTTTCAGTCAATTACTATCATCCTGATCCTCTTTCCATTCTGTTTATCTATGACCTGTTTCAGTCAATTACTATCATCCTGTTCCTCTGTCCATTCTAATTATCTATGTCCTGTTTCAGTCAATTACTATCATCCTGATCCTCTGTCCATTCTGTTTATCTATGTCCTGTTTCAGTCAATTACTATCATCCTGATCCTCTGTCCATTCTAATTATCTGTGTCCTGTTTCAGTCAATTACTATCATCCTGATCCTCTGTCCATTCTAATTATCTGTGTCCTGTTTCAGTCAATTACTATCATCCTGATCCTCTGTCCATTCTAATTATCTATGTCCTGTTACAGTCAATTACTATCATCCTGATCCTCTGTCCATTCTAATTATCTATGTCCTGTTTCAGTCAATTACTATCATCCTGATCCTCTGTCCATTCTGATTATCAATGTCCTGTTTCAGTCAATTACTATCATCCTGATCCTCTGTCCATTCTAATTGTCTATGTCCTGTTTCAGTCAATTTCTATCATCCTGATCCTCTGTACATTCTAATTATCTATGTCCTGTTTCAGTCAATTACTATCATCCTGATCCTCTGTCCATTCTAATTATCTGTGTCCTGTTTCAGTCAATTACTATCATCCTGATCATCTGTCCATTCTAATTATCTATGTCCTGTTTCAGTCAATTACTATCATCCTGATCCTCTGTCCATTCTGTTTATCTATGACCTGTTTCAGTCAATTACTATCATCCTGTTCCTCTGTCCATTCTAATTATCTATGTCCTGTTTCAGTCAATTACTATCATCCTGATCCTCTGTCCATTCTGTTTATCTATGTCCTGTTTCAGTCAATTACTATCATCCTGAACCTCTGTCCATTCTAATTATCTGTGTCCTGTTTCAGTCAATTACTATCATCCTGATCCTCTGTCCATTCTAATTATCTATGTCCTGTTACATTCAATTACTATCATCCTGATCCTCTGTCCATTCTAATTATCTATGTCCTGTTTCAGTCAATTACTATCATCCTGATCCTCTGTCCATTCTAATTATCTATGTCCTGTTACAGTCAATTACTATCATCCTGATCCTCTGTCCATTCTAATTATCTATGTCCTGTTTCAGTCAATTACTATCATCCTGATCCTCTGTCCATTCTGTTTATCTATGACCTGTTTCAGTCAATTACTATCATCCTGTTCCTCTGTCCATTCTAATTATCTATGTCCTGTTTCAGTCAATTACTATCATCCTGATCCTCTGTCCATTCTGTTTATCTATGTCCTGTTTCAGTCAATTACTATCATCCTGATCCTCTGTCCATTCTAATTATCTGTGTCCTGTTTCAGTCAATTACTATCATCCTGATCATCTGTCCATTCTAATTATCTATGTCCTGTTTCAGTCAATTACTATCATCCTGATCCTCTGTCCATTCTGTTTATCTATGACCTGTTTCAGTCAATTACTATCATCCTGTTCCTCTGTCCATTCTAATTATCTATGTCCTGTTTCAGTCAATTACTATCATCCTGATCCTCTGTCCATTCTGTTTATCTATGTCCTGTTTCAGTCAATTACTATCATCCTGATCCTCTGTCCATTCTAATTATCTGTGTCCTGTTTCAGTCAATTACTATCATCCTGATCCTCTGTCCATTCTAATTATCTATGTCCTGTTACAGTCAATTACTATCATCCTGATCCTCTGTCCATTCTAATTATCTATGTCCTGTTTCAGTCAATTACTATCATCCTGATCCTCTGTCCATTCTGATTATCAATGTCCTGTTTCAGTCAATTACTATCATCCTGATCCTCTGTCCATTCTAATTGTCTATGTCCTGTTTCAGTCAATTTCTATCATCCTGATCCTCTGTACATTCTAATTATCTATGTCCTGTTTCAGTCAATTACTATCATCCTGATCCTCTGTCCATTCTAATTATCTGTGCCCTGTTTCAGTCAATTACTAACATCCTGATCATCTGTCCATTCTAATTATCTATGTCCTGTTTCAGTCAATTACTATCATCCTGATCCTCTGTCCATTCTGTTTATCTATGACCTGTTTCAGTCAATTACTATCATCCTGTTCCTCTGTCCATTCTAATTATCTATGTCCTGTTTCAGTCAATTACTATCATCCTGATCCTCTGTCCATTCTGTTTATCTATGTCCTGTTTCAGTCAATTACTATCATCCTGAACCTCTGTCCATTCTAATTATCTGTGTCCTGTTTCAGTCAATTACTATCATCCTGATCCTCTGTCCATTCTAATTATCTATGTCCTGTTACATTCAATTACTATCATCCTGATCCTCTGTCCATTCTAATTATCTATGTCCTGTTTCAGTCAATTACTATCATCCTGATCCTCTGTCCATTCTAATTATCTATGTCCTGTTACAGTCAATTACTATCATCCTGATCCTCTGTCCATTCTAATTATCTATGTCCTGTTTCAGTCAATTACTATCATCCTGATCCTCTGTCCATTCTGTTTATCTATGACCTGTTTCAGTCAATTACTATCATCCTGTTCCTCTGTCCATTCTAATTATCTATGTCCTGTTTCAGTCAATTACTATCATCCTGATCCTCTGTCCATTCTGTTTATCTATGTCCTGTTTCAGTCAATTACTATCATCCTGATCCTCTGTCCATTCTAATTATCTGTGTCCTGTTTCAGTCAATTACTATCATCCTGATCATCTGTCCATTCTAATTATCTATGTCCTGTTTCAGTCAATTACTATCATCCTGATCCTCTGTCCATTCTGTTTATCTATGACCTGTTTCAGTCAATTACTATCATCCTGTTCCTCTGTCCATTCTAATTATCTATGTCCTGTTTCAGTCAATTACTATCATCCTGATCCTCTGTCCATTCTGTTTATCTATGTCCTGTTTCAGTCAATTACTATCATCCTGATCCTCTGTCCATTCTAATTATCTGTGTCCTGTTTCAGTCAATTACTATCATCCTGAACCTCTGTCCATTCTAATTATCTGTGTCCTGTTTCAGTCAATTACTATCATCCTGATCCTCTGTCCATTCTAATTATCTATGTCCTGTTACATTTAATTACTATCATCCTGATCCTCTGTCCATTCTAATTATCTATGTCCTGTTTCAGTCAATTACTATCATCCTGATCCTCTGTCCATTCTAATTATCTATGTCCTGTTACAGTCAATTACTATCATCCTGATCCTCTGTCCATTCTAATTATCTATGTCCTGTTTCAGTCAATTACTATCATCCTGATCCTCTGTCCATTCTGTTTATCTATGACCTGTTTCAGTCAATTACTATCATCCTGTTCCTCTGTCCATTCTAATTATCTATGTCCTGTTTCAGTCAATTACTATCATCCTGATCCTCTGTCCATTCTGTTTATCTATGTCCTGTTTCAGTCAATTTCTATCATCCTGATCCTCTGTCCATTCTAATTATCTGTGTCCTGTTTCAGTCAATTACTATCATCCTGAACCTCTGTCCATTCTAATTATCTGTGTCCTGTTTCAGTCAATTACTATCATCCTGATCCTCTGTCCATTCTAATTATCTATGTCCTGTTACATTCAATTACTATCATCCTGATCCTCTGTCCATTCTAATTATCTATGTCCTGTTTCAGTCAATTACTATCATCCTGATCCTCTGTCCATTCTGATTATCTATGTCCTGTTTCAGTCAATTACTATCATCCTGATCCTCTGTCCATACTGATTATCAATGTCCTGTTTCAGTCAATTACTATCATCCTGATCCTCTGTCCATTCTAATTGTCTATGTCCTGTTTCAGTCAATTTCTATCACCCTGATCCCTGTCCATTCTGATTATCTATGTCCTGTTTCAGTCAATTACTATCATCCTGATCCTCTGTCCATTCTGTTTATCTATGACCTGTTTCAGTCAATTACTATCATCCTGTTCCTCTGTCCATTTTAATTATCTATGTCCTGTTTCAGTCAATTACTATCATCCTGATCCTCTGTCCATTCTGTTTATCTATGTCCTGTTTCAGTCAATTACTATCATCCTGATCCTCTGTCCATTCTAATTATCTGTGTCCTGTTACAGTCAATTACTATCATCCTGAACCTCTGTCCATTCTAATTATCTGTGTCCTGTTTCAATCAATTACTATCATCCTGATCCTCTGTCCATTCTAATTATCTATGTCCTGTTACAGTCAATTACTATCATCCTGATCCTCTGTCCATTCTAATTATCTATGTCCTGTTTCAGTCAATTACTATCATCCTGATCCTCTGTCCATTCTGATTATCAATGTCCTGTTTCAGTCAATTACTATCATCCTGATCCTCTGTCCATTCTAATTGTCTATGTCCTGTTTCAGTCAATTTCTATCATCCTGATCCTCTGTACATTCTAATTATCTATGTCCTGTTTCAGTCAATTACTATCATCCTGATCCTCTGTCCATTCTAATTATCTGTGTCCTGTTTCAGTCAATTACCATCATCCTGATCATCTGTCCATTCTAATTATCAATGTCCTGTTTCAGTCAATTGCTATCATCCTGATCCTCTGTCTGTTCTAATTATCTGTGTCCTGTTTCAGTCAATTACTATCATCCTGATCCTCTGTCTATTCTAATTATCAATGTCCTGTTTCAGTCAATTACTATCATCCTGATCCTCTGACTATTCTAATTATCTATGTCCTGTTTCAGTCAATTACTATCATCCTGATCCTTTGTCCATTCTAATTATCTATGTCCTGTTACAGTCAATTACTATCATCCTGATTCTCTGTCTATTCTAATTATCTATGTCCTGTTTCAGTCAATTACTATCATCCTGATTCTCTGTCTATTCTAATTATCTATGTCCTGTTTCAGTCAATTACTTTCATCCTGATCCTCTGTCCATTCTAATTATCTATGTCCTGTTTCAGTCAATTACTATCATCCTGATCCTCTGTCCATTCTGATTATCTATGTCCTGTTACAGTCAATTACTATCATCCTGATCCTCTGTCCATTCTAATTATCTATGTCCTGTTTCAATCAATTACTATCATCCTGATCCTCTGTCCATTCTGATTATCTATGTCCTGTTACAGTCAATTACTATCATCCTGATCCTCTGTCCATTCTAATTATCTATGTCCTGTTTCAGTCAATTACTACAATCCTGATCCTCTGTCCATTCTCATTATCTATGTCCTGTTTCAGTCAATTACTATCATCCTGATCCTCTGTCCATTCTTTTTATCTATGTCCTGTTTCAGTCAATTACTATCATCCTGATCCTCTGTCCATTCTAATTATCTATGTCCTGTTTCAGTCAATTGCTATCATCCTGATCCTCTGTCCATTCTAATTATCTATGTCCTGTTTCAGTCAATTACTATCATCCTGATCCTCTGACTATTCTAATTATCTATGTCCTGTTTCAGTCAATTACTATCATCCTGATCCTTTGTCCATTCTAATTATCTATGTCCTGTTTCAGTCAATTCCTATCATCCTGATCCTCTGTCCATTCTGATTATCTATGTCCTGTTACAGTCAATTACTATCATCCTGAATCTCTGTCCATTCTAATTATCTATGTGTGTTTCAGTCAATTACTATCATCCTGATCCTCTGTCCATTCTGTTTATCTATGACCTGTTTCAGTCAATTACTATCATCCTGATCCTCTGTCCATTCTAATTATCTATGTCCTGTTTCAGTCAATTACTATCATCCTGATCCTCTGTCCATTCTGTTTATCTATGTCCTGTTTCAGTCAATTACTATCATCCTGATCCTCTGTCCATTCTAATTATCTGTGTCCTGTTTCAGTCAATTACTATCATCCTGAACCTCTGTCCATTCTAATTATCTGTGTCCTGTTTCAGTCAATTACTATCATCCTGTTCCTCTGTCCATTCTAATTATCTATGTCCTGTTACATTCAATTACTATCATCCTGATCCTCTGTCCATTCTAATTATCTATGTCCTGTTTCAGTCAATTACTATCATCCTGATCCTCTGTCCATTCTGATTATCTATGTCCTGTTTCAGTCAATTACTATCATCCTGATCCTCTGTCCATACTGATTGTCAATGTCCTGTTTCAGTCAATTACTATCATCCTGATCCCCTGTCCATTCTAATTGTCTATGTCCTGTTTCAGTCAATTTCTATCATCCTGATCCTCTGTCCATTCTGATTATCTATGTCCTGTTTCAGTCAATTACTATCATCCTGATCCTCTGTCCATACTGATTATCAATGTCCTGTTTCAGTCAATTACTATCATCCTGATCCTCTGTCCATACTGATTGTCAATGTCCTGTTTCAGTCAATTACTATCATCCTGATCCCCTGTCCATTATAATTGTCTATGTCCTGTTTCAGTCAATTACTATCATCCTGATCCTCTGTCCATTCTAATTATCTATATCCTGTTTCAGTCAATTACTATCATCCTGATCCTCTGTCCATTCTGTTTATCTATGTCCTGTTTCAGTCAATTACTATCATCCTGATCCTCTGTCCATTCTAATTATCTGTGTCCTGTTTCAGTCAATTACTATCATCCTGAACCTCTGTCCATTCTAATTATCTGTGTCCTGTTTCAGTCAATTACTATCATCCTGATCCTCTGTCCATTCTAATTATCTATGTCCTGTTTCAGTCAATTACTATCATCCTGATCCTCTGTCCATTCTAATTATCTATGTCCTGTTTCAGTCAATTACTATCATCCTGATCCTCTGTCCATTCTGATTATCTATGTCCTGTTTCAGTCAATTACTATCATCCTGATCCTCTGTCCATACTGATTATCAATGTCCTGTTTCAGTCAATTACTATCATCCTGATCCTCTGTCCATTCTAATTGTCTATGTCCTGTTTCAGTCAATTTCTATCATCCTGATCCTCTGTACGTTCTAATTATCTATGTCCTGTTTCAGTCAATTACTATCATCCTGATCCTCTGTCCATTCTAATTATCTGTGTCCTGTTTCAGTCAATTACTATCATCCAGATCCTCTGTCCATTCTAATTATCAATGTCCTGTTTCAGTCAATTGCTATCATCCTGATCCTCTGTCCATTCTAATTATCTGTGTCCTGTTTCAGTCAATTACTACAATCCTGATCCTCTGTCCATTCTAATTATCTATGTCCTGTTTCAGTCAATTACTATCATCCTGATCCTCTGTTCATTCTAATTATCTGTGTCCTGTTTCAGTCAATTACTACAATCCTGATCCTCTGTCCATTCTAATTATCTATGTCCTGTTTCAGTCAAATACTATCATCCTGATCCTCTGTCCATTCTAATTATCTATGTCCTGTTTCAGTCAATTACTATCATCCTGATCCTCTGTCCATTCTGATTATCTATCTCCTGTTACAGTCAATTACTATCATCCTGATCCTCTGTCCATTCTAATTATCTATGTCCTGTTTCAGTCAATTACTACAATCCTGATCCTCTGTCCATTCTCATTATCTATGTCCTGTTTCAGTCAATTACTATCATCCTGATCCTCTGTCCATTCTGTTTATCTATGTCCTGTTTCAGTCAATTACTATCATCCTGATCCTCTGTCCATTCTAATTATCTATGTCCTGTTTCAGTCAATTGCTTTCATCCTGATCCTCTGTCCATTCTAATTATCTATGTCCTGTTTCAGTCAATTACTATCATCCTGATCCTTTGTCCATTCTAATTATCTATGTCCTGTTTCAGTCAATTCCTATCATCCTGATCCTCTGTCCATTCTGATTATCTATGTCCTGTTACAGTCAATTACTATCATCCTGATCCTCTGTCCATTCTGTTTATCTATGTCCTGTTTCAGTCAATTACTATCATCCTGATCCTCTGTGCATTCTAATTATCTATGTCCTGTTTCAGTCAATTACTATCATCCTGATCCTCTGTCCATTCTGTTTATCTATGTCCTGTTTCAGTCAATTACTATCATCCTGATCCTCTGTCCATTCTAATTATCTATGTCCTGTTTCAGTCAATTACTATCATCCTGATCCTCTGTCCATTCTGTTTATCTATGTCCTGTTGCAGTCTATTACTATCATCCTGATCCTCTGTCCATTCTAATTATCTATGTCCTGTTTCAGTCAATTACTATCATCCTGATCCTCTGTCCATTCTAATTGTCTCTGTCCTGTTTCAGTCAATTACTATCATCCTGATCCTCTGTCCATTCTGTTTATCTATGTCCTGTTTCAGTCAATTACTATCATCCTGATCCTCTCTCCATTCTAATTATCTATGTCCTGTTTCAGTCAATTACTATCATCCTGATCCTCTGTCCATTCTAATTATCTATGTCCTGTTTCAGTCAATTCCTATCATCCTGATCCTCTGTCGATTCTGATTATCTATGTCCTGTTACAGTCAATTACTATCATCCTGCTCCTCTGTCCATTCTAATTATCTATGTCCTGTTTCAGTCAATTACTATCATCCTGATCCTCTGTCCATTCTGTTTATCTATGTCCTGTTTCAGTCAATTACTATCATCCTGATCCTCTGTCCAATCTAATTATCTATGTCCTGTTTCAGTCAATTACTATCATCCTGATCCTCTGTCCATTCTGTTTATCTATGTCCTGTTTCAGTCAATTACTATCATCCTGATCCTTTGTCCATTCTAATTATCTATGTCCTGTTACAGTCAATTACTATCATCCTGATTCTCTGTCTATTCTAATTATCTATGTCCTGTTTCAGTCAATTACTATCATCCTGATCCTCTGTCTGTTCTAATTATCTGTGTCCTGTTTCAGTCAATTACTATCATCCTGATCCTCTGTCTATTCTAATTATCAATGTCCTGTTTCAGTCAATTACTATCATCCTGATCCTCTGTCCATTCTAATTATCTATGTCCTGTTACAGTCAATTACTATCATCCTGATTCTCTGCCTATTCTAATTATCTATGTCCTGTTTCAGTCAATTACTATCATCCTGATTCTCTGTCTATTCTAATTATCTATGTCCTGTTTCAGTCAATTACTTTCATCCTGATCCTCTGTCCATTCTAATTATCTATGTCCTGTTTCAGTCAATTACTATCATCCTGATCCTCTGTCCATTCTGATTATCTATGTCCTGTTACAGTCAATTACTTTCATCCTGATCCTCTGTCCATTCTAATTATCTATGTCCTGTTTCAGTCAATTACTACAATCCTGATCCTCTGTCCATTCTAATTATCTATGTCCTGTTTCAGTCAATTACTATCATCCTGATCCTCTGTCCATTCTGTTTATCTATGTCCTGTTTCAGTCAATTAATATCATCCTGATCCTCTGTCCATTCTAATTATCTATGTCCTGTTTCAGTCAATTGCTATCATCCTGATCCTCTGTCCATTCTAATTATCTGTGTCCTGTTTCAGTCACTTACTGTCATCCTGATCCTTTGTCCATTCTGTTTATCTATGTCCTGTTTCAGTCAATTACTATCATCCTGATCCTCTGTCCTTTCTAATTATCTATGTCCTGTTTCAGTCAATTACCATCATCCTGATCCTCTGTCCATTCTAATTATCTATGTCCTGTTTCAGTCAATTACTATCATCCTGATCCTCTGTCCATTCTAATTATCTATGTCCTGTTACAGTCAATTACTATCATCCTGATCCTCTGTCCATTCTAATTATCGATGTCCTGTTTCAGTCACTTACTATCATCCTGATCCTCTGTCCATTCTAATTATCTATGTCCTGTTACAGTCAATTACTATCACCCTGATCCTCTGACCATTCTAATTATCTATGTCCTGTTTCAGTCAATTACTATCATCCTGATCCTCTGTCCTTTCTAATTATCTATGTCCTGTTTCAGTCAATTACTATCATCCTGATCCTCTGTCCATTTTAATTATCTATGTCCTGTTTCAGTCAATTACTATCATCCTGATCCTCTGTCCATTCTAATTATCTATGTCCTGTTACAGTCAATTACTATCATCCTGATCCTCTGTCCATTCTAATTATCGATGTCCTGTTTCAGTCACTTACTATCATCCTGATCCTCTGTCCATTCTAATTATCTGTGTCCTGTTTCAGTCAATTACTATCATCCTGAACCTCTGTCCATTCTAATTATCTGTGTCCTGTTTCAGTCAATTACTATCATCCTGATCCTCTGTCCATTCTAATTATCTATGTCCTGTTTCAGTCAATTACTATCATCCTGAACCTCTGTCCATTCTAATTATCTGTGTCCTGTTTCAGTCAATTACTATCATCCTGATCCTCTGTCTATTTTAATTATCGATGTCCTGTTTCAGTCAATTACTATCATCCTGATCCTCTGTCCATTCTAATTATCTATGTGCTGTTTCAGTCAATTACTATCATCCTGATCCTCTGTCCATTCTAATTATCTGTGTCCTGTTTCAGTCAATTACTATCATCCTGATCCTCTGTCTATTCTAATTATCTATGTCCTGTTTCAGTCAATTACTATCATCCTGATCCTCTTTCCATTCTAATTATCTGTGTCCTGTTTCAGTCAATTACTATCATCCTGAACCTCTGTCTATTCTAATTATCTATGTCCTGTTTCAGTCAATTACTATCATCCTGATCCTCTGTCTATTCTAATTATCTATGTCCTGTTTCATTCAATTACTATCATCCTGATCCTCTGTCCATTCTAATTATCAATGTCCTGTTTCAGTCAATTACTATCATCCTGATCCTCTGTCCATTCTAATTATCTATGTCCTGTTTCAGTCAATTACTATCATCCTGATCCTCTGTCCATTCTAATTATCGATGTCCTGTTTCAGTCACTTACTATCATCCTGATCCTCTGTCCATTCTAATTATCTATGTCCTGTTACAGTCAATTACTATCACCCTGATCCTCTGACCATTCCAATTATCTATGTCCTGTTTCAGTCAATTACTATCATCCTGATCCTCTGTCCTTTCTAATTATCTATGTCCTGTTTCAGTCAATTACTATCATCCTGATCCTCTGTCCATTTTAATTATCTATGTCCTGTTTCAGTCAATTACTATCATCCTGATCCTCTGTCCATTCTAATTATCTATGTCCTGTTACAGTCAATTACTATCATCCTGATCCTCTGTCCATTCTAATTATCGATGTCCTGTTTCAGTCACTTACTATCATCCTGATCCTCTGTCCATTCTAATTATCTGTGTCCTGTTTCAGTCAATTACTATCATCCTGAACCTCTGTCCATTCTAATTATCTGTGTCCTGTTTCAGTCAATTACTATCATCCTGATCCTCTGTCCATTCTAATTATCTATGTCCTGTTTCAGTCAATTACTATCATCCTGAACCTCTGTCCATTCTAATTATCTGTGTCCTGTTTCAGTCAATTACTATCATCCTGATCCTCTGTCTATTTTAATTATCGATGTCCTGTTTCAGTCAATTACTATCATCCTGATCCTCTGTCCATTCTAATTATCTATGTGCTGTTTCAGTCAATTACTATCATCCTGATTCTCTGTCCATTCTAATTATCTGTGTCCTGTTTCAGTCAATTACTATCATCCTGATCCTCTGTCTATTCTAATTATCTATGTCCTGTTTCAGTCAATTACTATCATCCTGATCCTCTTTCCATTCTAATTATCTGTGTCCTGTTTCAGTCAATTACTATCATCCTGAACCTCTGTCTATTCTAATTATCTATGTCCTGTTTCAGTCAATTACTATCATCCTGATCCTCTGTCTATTCTAATTATCTATGTCCTGTTTCATTCAATTACTATCATCCTGATCCTCTGTCCATTCTAATTATCAATGTCCTGTTTCAGTCAATTACTATCATCCTGATCCTCTGTCCATTCTAATTATCTATGTCCTGTTTCAGTCAATTACTATCATCATGATCCTCTGTCCATTCTAATTATCGATGTCCTGTTTCAGTCACTTACTATCATCCTGATCCTCTGTCCATTCTAATTATCTATGTCCTGTTACAGTCAATTACTATCACCCTGATCCTCTGAACATTCCAATTATCTATGTCCTGTTTCAGTCAATTACTATCATCCTGATCCTCTGTCCTTTCTAATTATCTATGTCCTGTTTCAGTCAATTACTATCATCCTGATCCTCTGTCCATTTTAATTATCTATGTCCTGTTTCAGTCAATTACTATCATCCTGATCCTCTGTCCATTCTAATTATCTATGTCCTGTTACAGTCAATTACTATCATCCTGATCCTCTGTCCATTCTAATTATCGATGTCCTGTTTCAGTCACTTACTATCATCCTGATCCTCTGTCCATTCTAATTATCTGTGTCCTGTTTCAGTCAATTACTATCATCCTGAACCTCTGTCCATTCTAATTATCTGTGTCCTGTTTCAGTCAATTACTATCATCCTGATCCTCTGTCCATTCTAATTATCTATGTCCTGTTTCAGTCAATTACTATCATCCTGAACCTCTGTCCATTCTAATTATCTGTGTCCTGTTTCAGTCAATTACTATCATCCTGATCCTCTGTCTATTTTAATTATCGATGTCCTGTTTCAGTCAATTACTATCATCCTGATCCTCTGTCCATTCTAATTATCTATGTGCTGTTTCAGTCAATTACTATCATCCTGATCCTCTGTCCATTCTAATTATCTGTGTCCTTTTTCAGTCAATTACTATCATCCTGATCCTCTGTCTATTCTAATTATCTATGTCCTGTTTCAGTCAATTACTATCATCCTGATCCTCTTTCCATTCTAATTATCTGTGTCCTGTTTCAGTCAATTACTATCATCCTGATCCTCTGTCCATTCTAATTATCGATGTCCTGTTTCAGTCACTTACTATCATCCTGATCCTCTGTCCATTCTAATTATCTGTGTCCTGTTTCAGTCAATTACTCTCATCCTGAACCTCTGTCCATTCTAATTATCTGTGTCCTGTTTCAGTCAATTACTATCATCCTGATCCTCTGTCTATTTTAATTATCGATGTCCTGTTTCAGTCAATTACTATCATCCTGATCCTCTGTCCATTCTAATTATCTATGTGCTGTTTCAGTCAATTACTATCATCCTGATCCTCTGTCCATTCTAATTATCTGTGTCCTGTTTCAGTCAATTACTATCATCCTGATCCTCTGTCTATTCTAATTATCTATGTCCTGTTTCAGTCAATTACTATCATCCTGATCCTCTTTCCATTCTAATTATCTGTGTCCTGTTTCAGTCAATTACTATCATCCTGAACCTCTGTCTATTCTAATTATCTATGTCCTGTTTCAGTCAATTACTATCATCCTGATCCTCTGTCTATTCTAATTATCTATGTCCTGTTTCAGTCAATTACTATCATCCTGATCCTCTGTCCATTCTAATTATCAATGTCCTGTTTCAGTCAATTACTATCATCCTGATCCTCTGTCCATTCTAATTATCTATGTCCTGTTTCAGTCAATTACTATCATCCTGATCCTCTGTCCATTCTAATTATCGATGTCCTGTTTCAGTCACTTACTATCATCCTGATCCTCTGTCCATTCTAATTATCTATGTCCTGTTACAGTCAATTACTATCACCCTGATCCTCTGACCATTCCAATTATCTATGTCCTGTTTCAGTCAATTACTATCATCCTGATCCTCTGTCCTTTCTAATTATCTATGTCCTGTTTCAGTCAATTACTATCATCCTGATCCTCTGTCCATTTTAATTATCTATGTCCTGTTTCAGTCAATTACTATCATCCTGATCCTCTGTCCATTCTAATTATCTATGTCCTGTTACAGTCAATTACTATCATCCTGATCCTCTGTCCATTCTAATTATCGATGTCCTGTTTCAGTCACTTACTATCATCCTGATCCTCTGTCCATTCTAATTATCTGTGTCCTGTTTCAGTCAATTACTATCATCCTGAACCTCTGTCCATTCTAATTATCTGTGTCCTGTTTCAGTCAACTACTATCATCCTGATCCTCTGTCCATTCTAATTATCTATGTCCTGTTTCAGTCAATTACTATCATCCTGAACTTCTGTCCATTCTAAATATCTGTGTCCTGTTTCAGTCAATTACTATCATCCTGATCCTCTGTCTATTTTAATTATCGATGTCCTGTTTCAGTCAATTACTATCATCCTGATCCTCTGTCCATTCTAATTATCTATGTGCTGTTTCATTCAATTACTATCATCCTGATCCTCTGTCCATTCTAATTATCTGTGTCCTGTTTCAGTCAATTACTATCATCCTGATCCTCTGTCTATTCTAATTATCTATGTCCTGTTTCAGTCAATTACTATCATCCTGATCCTCTTTCCATTCTAATTATCTGTGTCCTGTTTCAGTCAATTACTATCATCCTGAACCTCTGTCTATTCTAATTATCTATGTCCTGTTTCAGTCAATTACTATCATCCTGATCCTCTGTCTATTCTAATTATCTATGTCCTGTTTCAGTCAATTACTATCATCCTGATCCTCTGTCCATTCTAATTATCAATGTCCTGTTTCAGTCAATTACTATCATCCTGATCCTCTGTCCATTCTAATTATCTATGTCCTGTTTCAGTCAATTACTATCATCCTGATCCTCTGTCCATTCTAATTATCGATGTCCTGTTTCAGTCACTTACTATCATCCTGATCCTCTGTCCATTCTAATTATCTATGTCCTGTTACAGTCAATTACTATCACCCTGATCCTCTGACCATTCCAATTATCTATGTCCTGTTTCAGTCAATTACTATCATCCTGATCCTCTGTCCTTTCTAATTATCTATGTCCTGTTTCAGTCAATTACTATCATCCTGATCCTCTGTCCATTTTAATTATCTATGTCCTGTTTCAGTCAATTACTATCATCCTGATCCTCTGTCCATTCTAATTATCTATGTCCTGTTACAGTCAATTACTATCATCCTGATCCTCTGTCCATTCTAATTATCGATGTCCTGTTTCAGTCACTTACTATCATCCTGATCCTCTGTCCATTCTAATTATCTGTGTCCTGTTTCAGTCAATTACTATCATCCTGAACCTCTGTCCATTCTAATTATCTGTGTCCTGTTTCAGTCAATTACTATCATCCTGATCCTCTGTACATTCTAATTATCTATGTCCTGTTTCAATCAATTACTATCATCCTGAACCTCTGTCCATTCTAATTATCTGTGTCCTGTTTCAGTCAATTACTATCATCCTGATCCTCTGTCTATTTTAATTATCGATGTCCTGTTTCAGTCAATTACTATCATCCTGATCCTCTGTCCATTCTAATTATCTATGTGCTGTTTCAGTCAATTACTATCATCCTGATCCTCTGTCCATTCTAATTATCTGTGTCCTGTTTCAGTCAATTACTATCATCCTGATCCTCTGTCTATTCTAATTATCTATGTCCTGTTACAGTCAATTACTATCATCCTGATCCTCTTTCCATTCTAATTATCTGTGTCCTGTTTCAGTCAATTACTATCATCCTGAACCTCTGTCTATTCTAATTATCTATGTCCTGTTTCAGTCAATTACTATCATCCTGATCCTCTGTCTATTCTAATTATCTATGTCCTGTTTCAGTCAATTACTATCATCCTGATCCTCTGTCCATTCTAATTATCAATGTCCTGTTTCAGTCAATTACTATCATCCTGATCCTCTGTCCATTCTAATTATCTATGTCCTGTTTCAGTCAATTACTATCATCCTGATCCTCTGTCCATTCTAATTATCTATGTCCTGTTTCAGTCAATTACTATCATCCTGATCCTCTGTCCATTCTGATTATCTATGTCCTGTTTCAGTCAATTACTATCATCCTGATCCTCTGTCCATTCTGATTATCTATGTCCTGTTTCAGTCAATTACTATCATCCTGCTCCTCTGTCTATTCTAATTGTCTGTGTCCTGTTTCAATCAATTACTATCATCCTGATCCTCTGTCTATTCTAATTATCTATGTCCTGTTTCAGTCAATTACTATCATCCTGATCCTCTGTCTATTCTAATTATCTGTGTCCTGTTTCAATCATTTACTATCATCCTGATCCTCTGTCTATTGTAATTATCTATGTCCTGTTTCAGTCAATTACTATCATGCTGATCCTCTGTCTATTCTAATTGTCGATGTCCTGTTTCAGTCAATTACTATCATCCTGATCCTCTGTCCATTCTAATTATCATATGTCCTGTTTCAGTCAATTACTATCATCCTGATCCTCTGTCTATTCTAATTATCGATGTCCTGTTTCAGTCAATTACTATCATCCTGATCCTCTGTCCATTCTAATTATCTATGTCCTGTTTCAGTCAATTACTATCATCCTGCTCCTCTGTCTATTCTAATTATCTGTGTCCTGTTTCAATCAATTACTATCATCCTGATCCTCTGTCTATTCTAATTATCTATGTCCTGTTTCAGTCAATTACTATCATCCTGATCCTCTGTCTATTCTAATTGTCGATGTCCTGTTTCAGTCAATTACTATCATCCTGATCCTCTGTCCATTCTAATTATCATATGTCCTGTTTCAGTCAATTACTATCATCCTGATCCTCTGTCTATTCTAATTATCGATGTCCTGTTTCAGTCAATTACTATCATCCTGATCCTCTGTCCATTCTAATTATCTATGTCCTGTTTCAGTCAATTACTATCATCCTGATCCTCTGTCCATTCTAATTATCTATGTCCTGTTTCAGTCAATTACTATCATCCTGATCCTCTGTCCATTCTAATTATCTATGTCCTGTTACAGTCAATTACTATCATCCTGATCCTCTGTCCATTCTAATTATCGATGTCCTGTTTCAGTCACTTACTATCATCCTGATCTTATGTCCGTTCTAATTATCTGTGTCCTGTTTCAGTCAATTACTATCATCCTGAACCTCTTGTCCATTCTAATTATCTGTGTCCTGTTTCAGTCAATTACTATCATCCTGATCCTCTGTCCATTCTAATTATCTATGTCCTGTTTCAGTCAATTACTATCATCCTGAACCTCTGTCCATTCTAATTATCTGTGTCCTGTTTCAGTCAATTACTATCATCCTGATCCTCTGTCTATTTTAATTATCGATGTCCTGTTTCAGTCAATTACTATCATCCTGATCCTCTGTCCATTCTAATTATCTATGTGCTGTTTCAGTCAATTACTATCATCCTGAACCTCTGTCCATTCTAATTATCTGTGTCCTGTTTAAGTCAATTACTATCATCCTGATCCTCTGTCCATACTGATTATCAATGTCCTGTTTCAGTCAATTACTATCATCCTGATCCTCTGTCCATTCTAATTGTCTATGTCCTGTTTCAGTCAATTTCTATCATCCTGATCCTCTGTCTATTCTAATTATCTATGTCCTGTTTCAGTCAATTACTATCATCCTGATCCTCTGTCTATTCTAATTATCTGTGTCCTGTTTCAATCATTTACTATCATCCTGATCCTCTGTCTATTCTAATTATCTATGTCCTGTTTCAGTCAATTACTATTATGCTGATCCTCTGTCTATTCTAATTGTCGATGTCCTGTTTCAGTCAATTACTATCATCCTGATCCTCTGTCCATTCTAATTATCATATGTCCTGTTTCAGTCAATTACTATCATCCTGATCCTCTGTCTATTCTAATTATCGATGTCCTGTTTCAGTCAATTACTATCATCCTGATCCTCTGTCCATTCTAATTATCTATGTCCTGTTTCAGTCAATTACTATCATCCTGCTCCTCTGTCTATTCTAATTATCTGTGTCCTGTTTCAATCAATTACTATCATCCTGATCCTCTGTCTATTCTAATTATCTATGTCCTGTTTCAGTCAATTACTATCATCCTGATCCTCTGTCTATTCTAATTGTCGATGTCCTGTTTCAGTCAATTACTATCATCCTGATCCTCTGTCCATTCTAATTATCATATGTCCTGTTTCAGTCAATTACTATCATCCTGATCCTCTGTCTATTCTAATTATCGATGTCCTGTTTCAGTCAATTACTATCATCCTGATCCTCTGTCCATTCTAATTATCTATGTCCTGTTTCAGTCAATTACTGTCATCCTGATCCTCTGTCCATTCTAATTATCTATGTCCTGTTTCAGTCAATTACTATCATCCTGATCCTCTGTCCATTCTAATTATCTATGTCCTGTTACAGTCAATTACTATCATCCTGATCCTCTGTCCATTCTAATTATCGATGTCCTGTTTCAGTCACTTACTATCATCCTGATCCTATGTCCGTTCTAATTATCTGTGTCCTGTTTCAGTCAATTACTATCATCCTGAACCTCTTGTCCATTCTAATTATCTGTGTCCTGTTTCAGTCTATTACTATCATCCTGATCCTCTGTCCATTCTAATTATCTATGTCCTGTTTCAGTCAATTACTATCATCCTGAACCTCTGTCCATTCTAATTATCTATGTCCTGTTTCAGTCAATTACTATCATCCTGATCCTCTGTCTATTTTAATTATCGATGTCCTGTTTCAGTCAATTACTATCATCCTGATCCTCTGTCCATTCTAATTATCTATGTGCTGTTTCAGTCAATTACTATCATCCTGAACCTCTGTCCATTCTAATTATCTGTGTCCTGTTTAAGTCAATTACTATCATCCTGATCCTCTGTCCATACTGATTATCAATGTCCTGTTTCAGTCAATTACTATCATCCTGATCCTCTGTCCATTCTAATTGTCTATGTCCTGTTTCAGTCAATTTCTATCATCCTGATCCTCTGTCCATTCTGATTATCTATGTCCTATTTCAGTCAATTACTATCATCCTGATCCTCTGTCCATTCTGATTATCTATGTCCTGTTTCAGTCAATTCCTATCATCCTGATCCTCTGTCCATTCTGATTGTCTAGGTCCTGTTACAGTCAATTACTATCATCCTGCTCCTCTGTCCATTCTAATTATCTATGTCCTGTTTCAGTCAATTACTATCATCCTGATCCTCTGTCCATTCTGTTTATCTATGTCCTGTTTCAGTCAATTACTATCATCCTGATCCTCTGTCCATTCTGTTTATCTATGTCCTGTTTCAGTCAATTACTATCATCCTGATCCTTTGTCCATTCTAATTATCTATGTCCTGTTACAGTCAATTACTATCATCCTGATTCTCTGTCTATTCTAATTATCTATGTCCTGTTTCAGTCAATTACTATCATCCTGATCCTCTGTCT
Organism: Heterodontus francisci; assembly: GCF_036365525.1. NCBI lineage: Eukaryota > Metazoa > Chordata > Chondrichthyes > Heterodontiformes > Heterodontidae > Heterodontus > Heterodontus francisci. The sequence continues at coordinate 68,087,006 of NC_090398.1, read as the reverse complement.
GTTCTAATTATCTGTGTCCTGTTTCAGTCAATTACTATCATCCTGATCCTCTGTCTATTCTAATTATCAATGTCCTGTTTCAGTCAATTACTATCATCCTGATCCTCTGTCCATTCTAATTATCTATGTCCTGTTACAGTCAATTACTATCATCCTGATTCTCTGCCTATTCTAATTATCTATGTCCTGTTTCAGTCAATTACTATCATCCTGATTCTCTGTCTATTCTAATTATCTATGTCCTGTTTCAGTCAATTACTTTCATCCTGATCCTCTGTCCATTCTAATTATCTATGTCCTGTTTCAGTCAATTACTATCATCCTGATCCTCTGTCCATTCTGATTATCTATGTCCTGTTACAGTCAATTACTTTCATCCTGATCCTCTGTCCATTCTAATTATCTATGTCCTGTTTCAGTCAATTACTACAATCCTGATCCTCTGTCCATTCTAATTATCTATGTCCTGTTTCAGTCAATTACTATCATCCTGATCCTCTGTCCATTCTGTTTATCTATGTCCTGTTTCAGTCAATTAATATCATCCTGATCCTCTGTCCATTCTAATTATCTATGTCCTGTTTCAGTCAATTGCTATCATCCTGATCCTCTGTCCATTCTAATTATCTGTGTCCTGTTTCAGTCACTTACTGTCATCCTGATCCTTTGTCCATTCTGTTTATCTATGTCCTGTTTCAGTCAATTACTATCATCCTGATCCTCTGTCCTTTCTAATTATCTATGTCCTGCTTCAGTCAATTACCATCATCCTGATCCTCTGTCCATTCTAATTATCTATGTCCTGTTTCAGTCAATTACTATCATCCTGATCCTCTGTCCATTCTAATTATCTATGTCCTGTTACAGTCAATTACTATCATCCTGATCCTCTGTCCATTCTAATTATCGATGTCCTGTTTCAGTCACTTACTATCATCCTGATCCTCTGTCCATTCTAATTATCTATGTCCTGTTACAGTCAATTACTATCACCCTGATCCTCTGACCATTCTAATTATCTATGTCCTGTTTCAGTCAATTACTATCATCCTGATCCTCTGTCCTTTCTAATTATCTATGTCCTGTTTCAGTCAATTACTATCATCCTGATCCTCTGTCCATTCTAATTATCTATGTCCTGTTTCAGTCAATTACTATCATCCTGATCCTCTGTCCATTCTAATTATCGATGTCCTGTTTCAGTCACTTACTATCATCCTGATCCTCTGTCCATTCTAATTATCTATGTCCTGTTACAGTCAATTACTATCACCCTGATCCTCTGACCATTCCAATTATCTATGTCCTGTTTCAGTCAATTACTATCATCCTGATCCTCTGTCCTTTGTAATTATCTATGTCCTGTTTCAGTCAATTACTATCATCCTGATCCTCTGTCCATTTTAATTATCTATGTCCTGTTTCAGTCAATTACTATCATCCTGATCCTCTGTCCATTCTAATTATCTATGTCCTGTTACAGTCAATTACTATCATCCTGATCCTCTGTCCATTCTAATTATCGATGTCCTGTTTCAGTCACTTACTATCATCCTGATCCTCTGTCCATTCTAATTATCTGTGTCCTGTTTCAGTCAATTACTATCATCCTGAACCTCTGTCCATTCTAATTATCTGTGTCCTGTTTCAGTCTTTTACTATCATCCTGATCCTCTGCCCATTCTAATTATCTATGTCCTGTTTCAGTCAATTACTATCATCCTGAACCTCTGTCCATTCTAATTATCTGTGTCCTGTTTCAGTCAATTACTATCATCCTGATCCTCTGTCTATTTTAATTATCGATGTCCTGTTTCAGTCAATTACTATCATCCTGATCCTCTGTCCATTCTAATTATCTATGTCCTGTTTCAGTCAATTACTATCACCCTGATCCTCTGTCCATTCTAATTATCTGTGTCCTGTTTCAGTCAATTACTATCATCCTGATCCTCTGTCTATTCTAATTATCTATGTCCTGTTTCAGTCAATTACTATCATCCTGATCCTCTTTCCATTCTAATTATCTGTGTCCTGTTTCAGTCAATTACTATCATCCTGAACCTCTGTCTATTCTAATTATCTATGTCCTGTTTCAGTCAATTACTATCATCCTGATCCTCTGTCTATTCTAATTATCTATGTCCTGTTTCAGTCAATTACTATCATCCTGATCCTCTGTCCATTCTAATTATCAATGTCCTGTTTCAGTCAATTACTATCATCCTGATCCTCTGTCCATTCTAATTATCTATGTCCTGTTTCAGTCAATTACTATCATCCTGATCCTCTGTCCATTCTAATTATCTATGTCCTGTTACAGTCAATTACTATCACCCTGATCCTCTGACCATTCCAATTATCTATGTCCTGTTTCAGTCAATTACTATCATCCTGATCCTCTGTCCTTTCTAATTATCTATGTCCTGTTTCAGTCAATTACTATCATCCTGATCCTCTGTCCATTTTAATTATCTATGTCCTGTTTCAGTCAATTACTATCATCCTGATCCTCTGTCCATTCTAATTATCTATGTCCTGTTACAGTCAATTACTATCATCCTGATCCTCTGTCCATTCTAATTATCGATGTCCTGTTTCAGTCACTTACTATCATCCTGATCCTCTGTCCATTCTAATTATCTGTGTCCTGTTTCAGTCAATTACTGTCATCCTGAACCTCTGTCCATTCTAATTATCTGTGTCCTGTTTCAGTCAATTACTATCATCCTGATCCTCTGTCCATTCTAATTATCTATGTCCTGTTTCAGTCAATTACTATCATCCTGAACCTCTGTCCATTCTAATTATCTGTGTCCTGTTTCAGTCAATTACTATCATCCTGCTCCTCTGTCTATTCTAATTATCTGTGTCCTGTTTCAATCAATTACTATCATCCTGATCCTCTGTCTATTCTAATTATCTATGTCCTGTTTCAGTCAATTACTATCATCCTGATCCTCTGTCTATTCTAATTGTCGATGTCCTGTTTCAGTCAATTACTATCATCCTGATCCTCTGTCCATTCTAATTATCATATGTCCTGTTTCAGTCAATTACTATCATCCTGATCCTCTGTCTATTCTAATTATCGATGTCCTGTTTCAGTCAATTACTATCATCCTGATCCTCTGTCCATTCTAATTATCTATGTCCTGTTTCAGTCAATTACTATCATCCTGATCCTCTGTCCATTCTAATTATCTATGTCCTGTTTCAGTCAATTACTATCATCCTGATCCTCTGTCCATTCTAATTATCTATGTCCTGTTACAGTCAATTACTATCATCCTGATCCTCTGTCCATTCTAATTATCGATGTCCTGTTTCAGTCACTTACTATCATCCTGATCCTATGTCCGTTCTAATTATCTGTGTCCTGTTTCAGTCAATTACTATCATCCTGAACCTCTTGTCCATTCTAATTATCTGTGTCCTGTTTCAGTCAATTACTATCATCCTGATCCTCTGTCCATTCTAATTATCTATGTCCTGTTTCAGTCAATTACTATCATCCTGAACCTCTGTCCATTCTAATTATCTGTGTCCTGTTTCAGTCAATTACTATCATCCTGATCCTCTGTCTATTTTAATTATCGATGTCCTGTTTCAGTCAATTACTATCATCCTGATCCTCTGTCCATTCTAATTATCTATGTGCTGTTTCAGTCAATTACTATCATCCTGAACCTCTGTCCATTCTAATTATCTGTGTCCTGTTTAAGTCAATTACTATCATCCTGATCCTCTGTCCATACTGATTATCAATGTCCTGTTTCAGTCAATTACTATCATCCTGATCCTCTGTCCATTCTAATTGTCTATGTCCTGTTTCAGTCAATTTCTATCATCCTGATCCTCTGTCTATTCTAATTATCTATGTCCTGTTTCAGTCAATTACTATCATCCTGATCCTCTGTCTATTCTAATTATCTGTGTCCTGTTTCAATCATTTACTATCATCCTGATCCTCTGTCTATTCTAATTATCTATGTCCTGTTTCAGTCAATTACTATCATGCTGATCCTCTGTCTATTCTAATTGTCGATGTCCTGTTTCAGTCAATTACTATCATCCTGATCCTCTGTCCATTCTAATTATCATATGTCCTGTTTCAGTCAATTACTATCATCCTGATCCTCTGTCTATTCTAATTATCGATGTCCTGTTTCAGTCAATTACTATCATCCTGATCCTCTGTCCATTCTAATTATCTATGTCCTGTTTCAGTCAATTACTATCATCCTGCTCCTCTGTCTATTCTAATTATCTGTGTCCTGTTTCAATCAATTACTATCATCCTGATCCTCTGTCTATTCTAATTATCTATGTCCTGTTTCAGTCAATTACTATCATCCTGATCCTCTGTCTATTCTAATTGTCGATGTCCTGTTTCAGTCAATTACTATCATCCTGATCCTCTGTCCATTCTAATTATCATATGTCCTGTTTCAGTCAATTACTATCATCCTGATCCTCTGTCTATTCTAATTATCGATGTCCTGTTTCAGTCAATTACTATCATCCTGATCCTCTGTCCATTCTAATTATCTATGTCCTGTTTCAGTCAATTACTATCATCCTGATCCTCTGTCCATTCTAATTATCTATGTCCTGTTTCAGTCAATTACTATCATCCTGATCCTCTGTCCATTCTAATTATCTATGTCCTGTTACAGTCAATTACTATCATCCTGATCCTCTGTCCATTCTAATTATCGATGTCCTGTTTCAGTCACTTACTATCATCCTGATCCTATGTCCGTTCTAATTATCTGTGTCCTGTTTCAGTCAATTACTATCATCCTGAACCTCTTGTCCATTCTAATTATCTGTGTCCTGTTTCAGTCTATTACTATCATCCTGATCCTCTGTCCATTCTAATTATCTATGTCCTGTTTCAGTCAATTACTATCATCCTGAACCTCTGTCCATTCTAATTATCTGTGTCCTGTTTCAGTCAATTACTATCATCCTGATCCTCTGTCTATTTTAATTATCGATGTCCTGTTTCAGTCAATTACTATCATCCTGATCCTCTGTCCATTCTAATTATCTATGTGCTGTTTCAGTCAATTACTATCATCCTGAACCTCTGTCCATTCTAATTATCTGTGTCCTGTTTAAGTCAATTACTATCATCCTGATCCTCTGTCCATACTGATTATCAATGTCCTGTTTCAGTCAATTACTATCATCCTGATCCTCTGTCCATTCTAATTGTCTATGTCCTGTTTCAGTCAATTTCTATCATCCTGATCCTCTGTCCATTCTGATTATCTATGTCCTATTTCAGTCAATTACTATCATCCTGATCCTCTGTCCATTCTGATTATCTATGTCCTGTTTCAGTCAATTCCTATCATCCTGATCCTCTGTCCATTCTGATTATCTAGGTCCTGTTACAGTCAATTACTATCATCCTGCTCCTCTGTCCATTCTAATTATCTATGTCCTGTTTCAGTCAATTACTATCATCCTGATCCTCTGTCCATTCTGTTTATCTATGTCCTGTTTCAGTCAATTACTATCATCCTGATCCTCTGTCCATTCTGTTTATCTATGTCCTGTTTCAGTCAATTACTATCATCCTGATCCTTTGTCCATTCTAATTATCTATGTCCTGTTACAGTCAATTACTATCATCCTGATTCTCTGTCTATTCTAATTATCTATGTCCTGTTTCAGTCAATTACTATCATCCTGATCCTCTGTCTGTTCTAATTATCTGTGTCCTGTTTCAGTCAATTACTATCATCCTGATCCTCTGTCTATTCTAATTATCAATGTCCTGTTTCAGTCAATTACTATCATCCTGATCCTCTGTCCATTCTAATTATCTATGTCCTGTTACAGTCAATTACTATCATCCTGATTCTCTGCCTATTCTAAAATACATGTCCTGTTTCAGTCAATTACTATCATCCTGATCCTCTGTCCATTCTAATTATCTATGTCCTGTTACAGTCAATTACTATCATCCTGATTCTCTGCCTATTCTAAAATACATGTCCTGTTTCAGTCAATTACTATCATCCTGCTCCTCTGTCTATTCTAATTATCTGTGTCCTGTTTCAATCAATTACTATCATCCTGATCCTCTGTCTATTCTAATTATCTATGTCCTGTTTCAGTCAATTACTATCATCCTGATCCTCTGTCCATTCTAATTATCTATGTCCTGTTACAGTCAATTACTATCACCCTGATCCTCTGACCATTCCAATTATCTATGTCCTGTTTCAGTCAATTACTATCATCCTGATCCTCTGTCCTTTCTAATTATCTATGTCCTGTTTCAGTCAATTACTATCATCCTGATCCTCTGTCCATTTTAATTATCTATGTCCTGTTTCAGTCAATTACTATCATCCTGATCCTCTGTCCATTCTAATTATCTATGTCCTGTTACAGTCAATTACTTTCATCCTGATCCTCTGTCCATTCTAATTATCGATGTCCTGTTTCAGTCACTTACTATCATCCTGATCCTATGTCCGTTCTAATTATCTGTGTCCTGTTTCAGTCAATTACTATCATCCTGAACCTCTTGTCCATTCTAATTATCTGTGTCCTGTTTCAGTCAATTACTATCATCCTGATCCTCTGTCCATTCTAATTATCTATGTCCTGTTTCAGTCAATTACTATCATCCTGAACCTCTGTCCATTCTAATTATCTGTGTCCTGTTTCAGTCAATTACTATCATCCTGATCCTCTGTCTATTTTAATTATCGATGTCCTGTTTCAGTCAATTACTATCATCCTGATCCTCTGTCCATTCTAATTATCTATGTGCTGTTTCAGTCAATTACTATCATCCTGAACCTCTGTCCATTCTAATTATCTGTGTCCTGTTTAAGTCAATTACTATCATCCTGATCCTCTGTCCATACTGATTATCAATGTCCTGTTTCAGTCAATTACTATCATCCTGATCCTCTGTCCATTCTAATTGTCTATGTCCTGTTTCAGTCAATTTCTATCATCCTGATCCTCTGTCTATTCTAATTATCTATGTCCTGTTTCAGTCAATTACTATCATCCTGATCCTCTGTCTATTCTAATTATCTGTGTCCTGTTTCAATCATTTACTATCATCCTGATCCTCTGTCTATTCTAATTATCTATGTCCTGTTTCAGTCAATTACTATCATGCTGATCCTCTGTCTATTCTAATTGTCGATGTCCTGTTTCAGTCAATTACTATCATCCTGATCCTCTGTCCATTCTAATTATCATATGTCCTGTTTCAGTCAATTACTATCATCCTGATCCTCTGTCTATTCTAATTATCGATGTCCTGTTTCAGTCAATTACTATCATCCTGATCCTCTGTCCATTCTAATTATCTATGTCCTGTTTCAGTCAATTACTATCATCCTGCTCCTCTGTCTATTCTAATTATCTGTGTCCTGTTTCAATCAATTACTATCATCCTGATCCTCTGTCTATTCTAATTATCTATGTCCTGTTTCAGTCAATTACTATCATCCTGATCCTCTGTCTATTCTAATTGTCGATGTCCTGTTTCAGTCAATTACTATCATCCTGATCCTCTGTCCATTCTAATTATCATATGTCCTGTTTCAGTCAATTACTATCATCCTGATCCTCTGTCTATTCTAATTATCGATGTCCTGTTTCAGTCAATTACTATCATCCTGATCCTCTGTCCATTCTAATTATCTATGTCCTGTTTCAGTCAATTACTATCATCCTGATCCTCTGTCCATTCTAATTATCTATGTCCTGTTTCAGTCAATTACTATCATCCTGATCCTCTGTCCATTCTAATTATCTATGTCCTGTTACAGTCAATTACTATCATCCTGATCCTCTGTCCATTCTAATTATCGATGTCCTGTTTCAGTCACTTACTATCATCCTGATCCTATGTCCGTTCTAATTATCTGTGTCCTGTTTCAGTCAATTACTATCATCCTGAACCTCTTGTCCATTCTAATTATCTATGTCCTGTTTCAGTCAATTACTATCATCCTGAACCTCTGTTATTTCTAATTATCTGTGTCCTGTTTCAGTCAATTACTATCATCCTGATCCTCTGTCTATTTTAATTATCGATGTCCTGTTTCAGTCAATTACTATCATCCTGATCCTCTGTCCATTCTAATTATCTATGTGCTGTTTCAGTCAATTACTATCATCCTGAACCTCTGTCCATTCTAATTATCTGTGTCCTGTTTAAGTCAATTACTATCATCCTGATCCTCTGTCCATACTGATTATCAATGTCCTGTTTCAGTCAATTACTATCATCCTGATCCTCTGTCCATTCTAATTGTCTATGTCCTGTTTCAGTCAATTTCTATCATCCTGATCCTCTGTCCATTCTGATTATCTATGTCCTATTTCAGTCAATTACTATCATCCTGATCCTCTGTCCATTCTGATTATCTATGTCCTGTTTCAGTCAATTCCTATCATCCTGATCCTCTGTCCATTCTGATTATCTAGGTCCTGTTACGGTCAATTACTATCATCCTGCTCCTCTGTCCATTCTAATTATCTATGTCCTGTTTCAGTCAATTACTATCATCCTGATCCTCTGTCCATTCTGTTTATCTATGTCCTGTTTCAGTCAATTACTATCATCCTGATCCTCTGTCCATTCTGTTTATCTATGTCCTGTTTCAGTCAATTACTATCATCCTGATCCTTTGTCCATTCTAATTATCTATGTCCTGTTACAGTCAATTACTATCATCCTGATTCTCTGTCTATTCTAATTATCTATGTCCTGTTTCAGTCAATTACTATCATCCTGATCCTCTGTCTGTTCTAATTATCTGTGTCCTGTTTCAGTCAATTACTATCATCCTGATCCTCTGTCTATTCTAATTATCAATGTCCTGTTTCAGTCAATTACTATCATCCTGATCCTCTGTCCATTCTAATTATCTATGTCCTGTTACAGTCAATTACTATCATCCTGATTCTCTGCCTATTCTAAAATACATGTCCTGTTTCAGTCAATTACTATCATCCTGATTCTCTGTCTATTCTAATTATCTATGTCCTGTTTCAGTCAATTACTTTCATCCTGATCCTCTGTCCATTCTAATTATCTATGTCCTGTTTCAGTCAATTACTATCATCCTGATCCTCTGTCCATTCTGATTATCTATGTCCTGTTACAGTCAATTACTTTCATCCTGATCCTCTGTCCATTCTAATTATCTATGTCCTGTTTCAGTCAATTACTACAATCCTGATCCTCTGTCCATTCTAATTATCTATGTCCTGTTTCAGTCAATTACTATCATCCTGATCCTCTGTCCATTCTGTTTATCTATGTCCTGTTTCAGTCAATTAATATCATCCTGATCCTCTGTCCATTCTAATTATCTATGTCCTGTTTCAGTCAATTGCTATCATCCTGATCCTCTGTCCATTCTAATTATCTGTGTCCTGTTTCAGTCACTTACTGTCATCCTGATCCTTTGTCCATTCTGTTTATCTATGTCCTGTTTCAGTCAATTACTATCATCCTGATCCTCTGTCCTTTCTAATTATCTATGTCCTGTTTCAGTCAATTACCATCATCCTGATCCTCTGTCCATTCTAATTATCTATGTCCTGTTTCAGTCAATTACTATCATCCTGATCCTCTGTCCATTCTAATTATCTATGTCCTGTTACAGTCAATTACTATCATCCTGATCCTCTGTCCATTCTAATTATCGATGTCCTGTTTCAGTCACTTACTATCATCCTGATCCTCTGTCCATTCTAATTATCTATGTCCTGTTACAGTCAATTACTATCACCCTGATCCTCTGACCATTCTAATTATCTATGTCCTGTTTCAGTCAATTACTATCATCCTGATCCTCTGTCCTTTCTAATTATCTATGTCCTGTTTCAGTCAATTACTATCATCCTGATCCTCTGTCCTTTCTAATTATCTATGTCCTGTTTCAGTCAATTACTATCATCCTGATCCTCTGTCCTTTCTAATTATCTATGTCCTGTTTCAGTCAATTACTATCATCCTGATCCTCTGTCTATTCTAATTATCTATGTCCTGTTTCAGTCAATTACTATCATCCTGATCCTCTGTCTATTCTAATTGTCGATGTCCTGTTTCAGTCAATTACTATCATCCTGATCCTCTGTCCATTCTAATTATCATATGTCCTGTTTCAGTCAATTACTATCATCCTGATCCTCTGTCTATTCTAATTATCGATGTCCTGTTTCAGTCAATTACTATCATCCTGATCCTCTGTCCATTCTAATTATCTATGTCCTGTTTCAGTCAATTACTATCATCCTGATCCTCTGTCCATTCTAATTATCTATGTCCTGTTTCAGTCAATTACTATCATCCTGATCCTCTGTCCATTCTAATTATCTATGTCCTGTTACAGTCAATTACTATCATCCTGATCCTCTGTCCATTCTAATTATCGATGTCCTGTTTCAGTCACTTACTATCATCCTGATCCTATGTCCGTTCTAATTATCTGTGTCCTGTTTCAGTCAATTACTATCATCCTGAACCTCTTGTCCATTCTAATTATCTGTGTCCTGTTTCAGTCTATTACTATCATCCTGATCCTCTGTCCATTCTAATTATCTATGTCCTGTTTCAGTCAATTACTATCATCCTGAACCTCTGTTATTTCTAATTATCTGTGTCCTGTTTCAGTCAATTACTATCATCCTGATCCTCTGTCTATTTTAATTATCGATGTCCTGTTTCAGTCAATTACTATCATCCTGATCCTCTGTCCATTCTAATTATCTATGTGCTGTTTCAGTCAATTACTATCATCCTGAACCTCTGTCCATTCTAATTATCTGTGTCCTGTTTAAGTCAATTACTATCATCCTGATCCTCTGTCCATACTGATTATCAATGTCCTGTTTCAGTCAATTACTATCATCCTGATCCTCTGTCCATTCTAATTGTCTATGTCCTGTTTCAGTCAATTTCTATCATCCTGATCCTCTGTCCATTCTGATTATCTATGTCCTATTTCAGTCAATTACTATCATCCTGATCCTCTGTCCATTCTGATTATCTATGTCCTGTTTCAGTCAATTCCTATCATCCTGATCCTCTGTCCATTCTGATTATCTAGGTCCTGTTACAGTCAATTACTATCATCCTGCTCCTCTGTCCATTCTAATTATCTATGTCCTGTTTCAGTCAATTACTATCATCCTGATCCTCTGTCCATTCTGTTTATCTATGTCCTGTTTCAGTCAATTACTATCATCCTGATCCTCTGTCCATTCTGTTTATCTATGTCCTGTTTCAGTCAATTACTATCATCCTGATCCTTTGTCCATTCTAATTATCTATGTCCTGTTACAGTCAATTACTATCATCCTGATTCTCTGTCTATTCTAATTATCTATGTCCTGTTTCAGTCAATTACTATCATCCTGATCCTCTGTCTGTTCTAATTATCTGTGTCCTGTTTCAGTCAATTACTATCATCCTGATCCTCTGTCTATTCTAATTATCAATGTCCTGTTTCAGTCAATTACTATCATCCTGATCCTCTGTCCATTCTAATTATCTATGTCCTGTTACAGTCAATTACTATCATCCTGATTCTCTGCCTATTCTAAAATACATGTCCTGTTTCAGTCAATTACTATCATCCTGATTCTCTGTCTATTCTAATTATCTATGTCCTGTTTCAGTCAATTACTTTCATCCTGATCCTCTGTCCATTCTAATTATCTATGTCCTGTTTCAGTCAATTACTATCATCCTGATCCTCTGTCCATTCTGATTATCTATGTCCTGTTACAGTCAATTACTTTCATCCTGATCCTCTGTCCATTCTAATTATCTATGTCCTGTTTCAGTCAATTACTACAATCCTGATCCTCTGTCCATTCTAATTATCTATGTCCTGTTTCAGTCAATTACTATCATCCTGATCCTCTGTCCATTCTGTTTATCTATGTCCTGTTTCAGTCAATTAATATCATCCTGATCCTCTGTCCATTCTAATTATCTATGTCCTGTTTCAGTCAATTGCTATCATCCTGATCCTCTGTCCATTCTAATTATCTGTGTCCTGTTTCAGTCACTTACTGTCATCCTGATCCTTTGTCCATTCTGTTTATCTATGTCCTGTTTCAGTCAATTACTATCATCCTGATCCTCTGTCCTTTCTAATTATCTATGTCCTGTTTCAGTCAATTACCATCATCCTGATCCTCTGTCCATTCTAATTATCTATGTCCTGTTTCAGTCAATTACTATCATCCTGATCCTCTGTCCATTCTAATTATCTATGTCCTGTTACAGTCAATTACTATCATCCTGATCCTCTGTCCATTCTAATTATCGATGTCCTGTTTCAGTCACTTACTATCATCCTGATCCTCTGTCCATTCTAATTATCTATGTCCTGTTACAGTCAATTACTATCACCCTGATCCTCTGACCATTCTAATTATCTATGTCCTGTTTCAGTCAATTACTATCATCCTGATCCTCTGTCCTTTCTAATTATCTATGTCCTGTTTCAGTCAATTACTATCATCCTGATCCTCTGTCCTTTCTAATTATCTATGTCCTGTTTCAGTCAATTACTATCATCCTGATCCTCTGTCCATTCTAATTATCGATGTCCTGTTTCAGTCACTTACTATCATCCTGATCCTCTGTCCATTCTAATTATCTATGTCCTGTTACAGTCAATTACTATCACCCTGATCCTCTGACCATTTCAATTATCTATGTCCTGTTTCAGTCAATTACTATCATCCTGATCCTCTGTCCTTTCTAATTATCTATGTCCTGTTTCAGTCAATTACTATCATCCTGATCCTCTGTCCATTTTAATTATCTATGTCCTGTTTCAGTCAATTACTATCATCCTGATCCTCTGTCCATTCTAATTATCTATGTCCTGTTACAGTCAATTACTATCATCCTGATCCTCTGTCCATTCTAATTATCGATGTCCTGTTTCAGTCACTTACTATCATCCTGATCCTCTGTCCATTCTAATTATCTGTTTCCTGTTTCAGTCAATTACTATCATCCTGAACCTCTGTCCATTCTAATTATCTGTGTCCTGTTTCAGTCTTTTACTATCATCCTGATCCTCTGTCCATTCTAATTATCTATGTCCTGTTTCAGTCAATTACTATCATCCTGAACCTCTGTCCATTCTAATTATCTGTGTCCTGTTTCAGTCAATTACTATCATCCTGATCCTCTGTCTATTTTAATTATCGATGTCCTGTTTCAGTCAATTACTATCATCCTGATCCTCTGTCCATTCTAATTATCTATGTCCTGTTTCAGTCAATTACTATCACCCTGATCCTCTGTCCATTCTAATTATCTGTGTCCTGTTTCAGTCAATTACTATCATCCTGATCCTCTGTCTATTCTAATTATCTATGTCCTGTTTCAGTCAATTACTATCATCCTGATCCTCTTTCCATTCTAATTATCTGTGTCCTGTTTCAGTCAATTACTATCATCCTGAACCTCTGTCTATTCTAATTATCTATGTCCTGTTTCAGTCAATTACTATCATCCTGATCCTCTGTCTATTCTAATTATCTATGTCCTGTTTCAGTCAATTACTATCATCCTGATCCTCTGTCCATTCTAATTATCAATGTCCTGTTTCAGTCAATTACTATCATCCTGATCCTCTGTCCATTCTAATTATCTATGTCCTGTTTCAGTCAATTACTATCATCCTGATCCTCTGTCCATTCTAATTATCTATGTCCTGTTACAGTCAATTACTATCACCCTGATCCTCTGACCATTCCAATTATCTATGTCCTGTTTCAGTCAATTACTATCATCCTGATCCTCTGTCCTTTCTAATTATCTATGTCCTGTTTCAGTCAATTACTATCATCCTGATCCTCTGTCCATTTTAATTATCTATGTCCTGTTTCAGTCAATTACTATCATCCTGATCCTCTGTCCATTCTAATTATCTATGTCCTGTTACAGTCAATTACTATCATCCTGATCCTCTGTCCATTCTAATTATCGATGTCCTGTTTCAGTCACTTACTATCATCCTGATCCTCTGTCCATTCTAATTATCTGTGTCCTGTTTCAGTCAATTACTATCATCCTGAACCTCTGTCCATTCTAATTATCTGTGTCCTGTTTCAGTCAATTACTATCATCCTGATCCTCTGTCCATTCTAATTATCTATGTCCTGTTTCAGTCAATTACTATCATCCTGAACCTCTGTCCATTCTAATTATCTGTGTCCTGTTTCAGTCAATTACTATCATCCTGATCCTCTGTCTATTTTAATTATCGATGTCCTGTTTCAGTCAATTACTATCATCCTGATCCTCTGTCCATTCTAATTATCTATGTCCTGTTTCAGTCAATTACTATCATCCTGATCCTCTGTCCATTCTAATTATCTGTGTCCTGTTTCAGTCAATTACTATCATCCTGATCCTCTGTCTATTCTAATTATCTATGTCCTGTTTCAGTCAATTACTATCATCCTGATCCTCTTTCCATTCTAATTATCTGTGTCCTGTTTCAGTCAATTACTATCATCCTGAACCTCTGTCTATTCTAATTATCTATGTCCTGTTTCAGTCAATTACTATCATCCTGAACCTCTGTCTATTCTAATTATCTATGTCCTGTTTCAGTCAATTACTATCATCCTGATCCTCTGTCCATTCTAATTATCAATGTCCTGTTTCAGTCAATTACTATCATCCTGATCCTCTGTCCATTCTAATTATCTATGTCCTGTTTCAGTCAATTACTATCATCCTGATCCTCTGTCCATTCTAATTATCTATGTCCTGTTTCAGTCAATTACTATCATCCTGATCCTCTGTCCATTCTAATTATCGATGTCCTGTTTCAGTCACTTACTATCATCCTGATCCTCTGTCCATTCTAATTATCTATGTCCTGTTACAGTCAATTACTATCACCCTGATCCTCTGACCATTCTAATTATCTATGTCCTGTTTCAGTCAATTACTATCATCCTGATCCTCTGTCCTTTCTAATTATCTATGTCCTGTTTCAGTCAATTACTATCATCCTGATCCTCTGTCCTTTCTAATTATCTATGTCCTGTTTCAGTCAATTGCTATCATCCTGATCCTCTGTCCATTCTAATTATCGATGTCCTGTTTCAGTCACTTACTATCATCCTGATCCTCTGTCCATTCTAATTATCTATGTCCTGTTACAGTCAATTACTATCACCCTGATCCTCTGACCATTTCAATTATCTATGTCCTGTTTCAGTCAATTACTATCATCCTGATCCTCTGTCCTTTCTAATTATCTATGTCCTGTTTCAGTCAATTACTATCATCCTGATCCTCTGTCCATTTTAATTATCTATGTCCTGTTTCAGTCAATTACTATCATCCTGATCCTCTGTCCATTCTAATTATCTATGTCCTGTTACAGTCAATTACTATCATCCTGATCCTCTGTCCATTCTAATTATCGATGTCCTGTTTCAGTCACTTACTATCATCCTGATCCTCTGTCCATTCTAATTATCTGTGTCCTGTTTCAGTCAATTGCTATCATCCTGAACCTCTGTCCATTCTAATTATCTGTGTCCTGTTTCAGTCTTTTACTATCATCCTGATCCTCTGTCCATTCTAATTATCTATGTCCTGTTTCAGTCAATTACTATCATCCTGAACCTCTGTCCATTCTAATTATCTGTGTCCTGTTTCAGTCAATTACTATCATCCTGATCCTCTGTCTATTTTAATTATCGATGTCCTGTTTCAGTCAATTACTATCATCCTGATCCTCTGTCCATTCTAATTATCTATGTCCTGTTTCAGTCAATTACTATCACCCTGATCCTCTGTCCATTCTAATTATCTGTGTCCTGTTTCAGTCAATTACTATCATCCTGATCCTCTGTCTATTCTAATTATCTATGTCCTGTTTCAGTCAATTACTATCATCCTGATCCTCTTTCCATTCTAATTATCTGTGTCCTGTTTCAGTCAATTACTATCATCCTGAACCTCTGTCTATTCTAATTATCTATGTCCTGTTTCAGTCAATTACTATCATCCTGATCCTCTGTCTATTCTAATTATCTATGTCCTGTTTCAGTCAATTACTATCATCCTGATCCTCTGTCCATTCTAATTATCAATGTCCTGTTTCAGTCAATTACTATCATCCTGATCCTCTGTCCATTCTAATTATCTATGTCCTGTTTCAGTCAATTACTATCATCCTGATCCTCTGTCCATTCTAATTATCTATGTCCTGTTACAGTCAATTACTATCACCCTGATCCTCTGACCATTCCAATTATCTATGTCCTGTTTCAGTCAATTACTATCATCCTGATCCTCTGTCCTTTCTAATTATCTATGTCCTGTTTCAGTCAATTACTATCATCCTGATCATCTGTCCATTTTAATTATCTATGTCCTGTTTCAGTCAATTACTATCATCCTGATCCTCTGTCCATTCTAATTATCTATGTCCTGTTACAGTCAATTACTATCATCCTGATCCTCTGTCCATTCTAATTATCGATGTCCTGTTTCAGTCACTTACTATCATCCTGATCCTCTGTCCATTCTAATTATCTGTGTCCTGTTTCAGTCAATTACTATCATCCTGAACCTCTGTCCATTCTAATTATCTGTGTCCTGTTTCAGTCAATTACTATCATCCTGATCCTCTGTCCATTCTAATTATCTATGTCCTGTTTCAGTCAATTACTATCATCCTGAACCTCTGTCCATTCTAATTATCTGTGTCCTGTTTCAGTCAATTACTATCATCCTGATCCTCTGTCTATTTTAATTATCGATGTCCTGTTTCAGTCAATTACTATCATCCTGATCCTCTGTCCATTCTAATTATCTGTGTCCTGTTTCAGTCAATTACTATCATCCTGATCCTCTGTCCATTCTAATTATCTGTGTCCTGTTTCAGTCAATTACTATCATCCTGATCCTCTGTCTATTCTAATTATCTATGTCCTGTTTCAGTCAATTACTATCATCCTGATCCTCTTTCCATTCTAATTATCTGTGTCCTGTTTCAGTCAATTACTATCATCCTGAACCTCTGTCTATTCTAATTATCTATGTCCTGTTTCAGTCAATTACTATCATCCTGAACCTCTGTCTATTCTAATTATCTATGTCCTGTTTCAGTCAATTACTATCATCCTGATCCTCTGTCCATTCTAATTATCAATGTCCTGTTTCAGTCAATTACTATCATCCTGATCCTCTGTCCATTCTAATTATCTATGTCCTGTTTCAGTCAATTACTATCATCCTGATCCTCTGTCCATTCTAATTATCTATGTCCTGTTTCAGTCAATTACTATCATCCTGATCCTCTGTCCATTCTGATTATCTATGTCCTGTTTCAGTCAATTACTATCATCCTGATCCTCTGTCCATTCTGATTATCTATGTCCTGTTTCAGTCAATTACTATCATCCTGATCCTCGGTCTATTCTAATTATCGATGTCCTTTTTCAGTCAATTACTATCATCCTGCTCCTCTGTCTATTCTAATTATCTGTGTCCTGTTTCAATCAATTACTATCATCCTGATCCTCTGTCTATTCTAATTATCTATGTCCTGTTTCAGTCAATTACTATCATCCTGATCCTCTGTCTATTCTAATTATCTGTGTCCTGTTTCAATCATTTACTATCATCCTGATCCTCTGTCTATTCTAATTATCTATGTCCTGTTTCAGTCAATTACTATCATCCTGATCCTCTGTCTATTCTAATTGTCGATGTCCTGTTTCAGTCAATTACTATCATCCTGATCCTCTGTCCATTCTAATTATCATATGTCCTGTTTCAGTCAATTACTATCATCCTGATCCTCTGTCTATTCTAATTATCGATGTCCTGTTTCAGTCAATTACTATCATCCTGATCCTCTGTCCATTCTAATTATCTATGTCCTGTTTCAGTCAATTACTATCATCCTGCTCCTCTGTCTATTCTAATTATCTGTGTCCTGTTTCAATCAATTACTATCATCCTGATCCTCTGTCTATTCTAATTATCTATGTCCTGTTTCAGTCAATTACTATCATCCTGATCCTCTGTCTATTCTAATTGTCGATGTCCTGTTTCAGTCAATTACTATCATACTGATCCTCTGTCCATTCTAATTATCATATGTCCTGTTTCAGTCAATTACTATCATCCTGATCCTCTGTCTATTCTAATTATCGATGTCCTGTTTCAGTCAATTACTATCATCCTGATCCTCTGTCCATTCTAATTATCTATGTCCTGTTTCAGTCAATTACTATCATCCTGATCCACTGTCCATTCTAATTATCTATGTCCTGTTTCAGTCAATTACTATCATCCTGATCCTCTGTCCATTCTAATTATCTATGTCCTGTTACAGTCAATTACTATCATCCTGATCCTCTGTCCATTCTAATTATCGATGTCCTGTTTCAGTCACTTACTATCATCCTGATCCTATGTCCGTTCTAATTATCTGTGTCCTGTTTCAGTCAATTACTATCATCCTGAACCTCTTGTCCATTCTAATTATCTGTGTCCTGTTTCAGTCAATTACTATCATTCTGATCCTCTGTCCATTCTAATTATCGATGTCCTGTTTCAGTCACTTACTATCATCCTGATCCTATGTCCGTTCTAATTATCTGTGTCCTGTTTCAGTCAATTACTATCATCCTGAACCTCTGTCCATTCTAATTATCTGTGTCCTGTTTCAGTCAATTACTATCATCCTGATCCTCTGTCTATTTTAATTATCGATGTCCTGTTTCAGTCAATTACTATCATCCTGATCCTCTGTCCATTCTAATTATCTATGTGCTGTTTCAGTCAATTACTATCATCCTGAACCTCTGTCCATTCTAATTATCTGTGTCCTGTTTAAGTCAATTACTATCATCCTGATCCTCTGTCCATACTGATTATCAATGTCCTGTTTCAGTCAATTACTATCATCCTGATCCTCTGTCCATTCTAATTGTCTATGTCCTGTTTCAGTCAATTTCTATCATCCTGATCCTCTGTCCATTCTGATTATCTATGTCCTATTTCAGTCAATTACTATCATCCTGATCCTCTGTCCATTCTGATTATCTATGTCCTGTTACAGTCAATTACTATCATCCTGATCCTCTGTCCATTCTAATTATCTATGTCCTGTTTCAGTCAATTACTACAATCCTGATCCTCTGTCCATTCTAATTATCTATGTCCTGTTTCAGTCAATTACTATCATCCTGATCCTCTGTCCATTCTGTTTATCTATGTCCTGTTTCAGTCAATTACTATCATCCTGATCCTCTGTCCATTCTAATTATCTATGTCCCGTTTCAGTCAATTGCTATCATCCTGATCCTCTGTCCATTCTAATTATCTGTGTCCTGTTTCAGTCACTTACTGTCATCCTGATCCTTTGTCCATTCTGTTTATCTATGTCCTGTTTCAGTCAATTACTATCATCCTGATCCTCTGTCCTTTCTAATTATCTATGTCCTGTTTCAGTCAATTACCATCATCCTGATCCTCTGTCCATTCTAATTATCTATGTCCTGTTTCAGTCAATTACTATCATCCTGATCCTCTGTCCATTCTAATTATCTATGTCCTGTTACAGTCAATTACTATCATCCTGATCCTCTGTCCATTCTAATTATCGATGTCCTGTTTCAGTCACTTACTATCATCCTGATCCTCTGTCCATTCTAATTATCTATGTCCTGTTACAGTCAATTACTATCACCCTGATCCTCTGACCATTCTAATTATCTATGTCCTGTTTCAGTCAATTACTATCATCCTGATCCTCTGTCCTTTCTAATTATCTATGTCCTGTTTCAGTCAATTTCTATCATCCTGATCCTCTGTCCTTTCTAATTATCTATGTCCTGTTTCAGTCAATTACTATCATCCTGATCCTCTGTCCATTCTAATTATCGATGTCCTGTTTCAGTCACTTACTATCATCCTGATCCTCTGTCCATTCTAATTATCTATGTCCTGTTACAGTCAATTACTATCACCCTGATCCTCTGTCCATTCTAATTATCTATGTCCTGTTTCAGTCAATTACTACAATCCTGATCCTCTGTCCATTCTAATTATCTATGTCCTGTTTCAGTCAATTACTATCATCCTGATCCTCTGTCCATTCTGTTTATCTATGTCCTGTTTCAGTCAATTACTATCATCCTGATCCTCTGTCCATTCTAATTATCTATGTCCTGTTTCAGTCAATTGCTATCATCCTGATCCTCTGTCCATTCTAATTATCTGTGTCATGTTTCAGTCACTTACTGTCATCCTGATCCTTTGCCCATTCTGTTTATCTATGTCCTGTTTCAGTCAATTACTATCATCCTGATCCTCTGTCCTTTCTAATTATCTATGTCCTGTTTCAGTCAATTACCATCATCCTGATCCTCTGTCCATTCTAATTATCTATGTCCTGTTTCAGTCAATTACTATCATCCTGATCCTCTGTCCATTCTAATTATCTATGTCCTGTTACAGTCAATTACTATCATCCTGATCCTCTGTCCATTCTAATTATCGATGTCCTGTTTCAGTCACTTACTATCATCCTGATCCTCTGTCCATTCTAATTATCTATGTCCTGTTACAGTCAATTACTATCACCCTGATCCTCTGACCATTCCAATTATCTATGTCCTGTTTCAGTCAATTACTATCATCCTGATCATCTGTCCTTTCTAATTATCTATGTCCTGTTTCAGTCAATTACTATCATCCTGATCCTCTGTCCATTCTAATTATCTATGTCCTGTTTCAGTCAATTACTATCATCCTGATCCTCTGTCCATTCTAATTATCTATGTCCTGTTACAGTCAATTACTATCATCCTGAACCTCTGTCCATTCTAATTATCTGTGTCCTGTTTCAGTCAATTACTATCATCCTGATCCTCTGTCCATTCTAATTATCTATGTCCTGTTTCAGTCAATTACTATCATCCTGAACCTCTGTCCATTCTAATTATCTGTGTCCTGTTTCAGTCAATTACTATCATCCTGATCCTCTGTCTATTTTAATTATCGATGTCCTGTTTCAGTCAATTACTATCATCCTGATCCTCTGTCCATTCTAATTATCTATGTGCTGTTTCAGTCAATTACTATCATCCTGAACCTCTGTCCATTCTAATTATCTGTGTCCTGTTTCAGTCAATTGCTATCATCCTGATCCTCTGTCTATTCTAATTATCTATGTCCTGTTTCAGTCAATTACTATCATCCTGATCCTCTTTCCATTCTAATTATCTGTGTCCTGTTTCAGTCAATTACTATCATCCTGAACCTCTGTCTATTCTAATTATCTATGTCCTGTTTCAGTCAATTACTATCATCCTGATCCTCTGTCTATTCTAATTATCTATGTCCTGTTTCAGTCAATTACTATCATCCTGATCCTCTGTCCATTCTAATTATCAATGTCCTGTTTCAGTCAATTACTATCATCCTGATCCTCTGTCCATTCTAATTATCTATGTCCTGTTTCAGTCAATTACTATCATCCTGATCCTCTGTCCATTCTAATTATGTATGTCCTGTTTCAGTCAATTACTATCATCCTGATCCTCTGTCCATTCTGATTATCTATGTCCTGTTTCAGTCAATTACTATCATCCTGATCCTCTGTCCATTCTGATTATCTATGTCCTGTTTCAGACAATTACTATCATCCTGATCCTCGGTCTATTCTAATTATCGATGTCCTTTTTCAGTCAATTACTATCATCCTGCTCCTCTGTCTATTCTAATTATCTGTGTCCTGTTTCAATCAATTACTATCATCCTGATCCTCTGTCTATTCTAATTATCTATGTCCTGTTTCAGTCAATTACTATCATCCTGATCCTCTGTCTATTCTAATTGTCGATGTCCTGTTTCAGTCAATTACTATCATCCTGATCCTCTGTCCATTCTAATTATCATATGTCCTGTTTCAGTCAATTACTATCATCCTGATCCTCTGTCTATTCTAATTATCGATGTCCTGTTTCAGTCAATTACTATCATCCTGATCCTCTGTCCATTCTAATTATCGATGTCCTGTTTCAGTCACTTACTATCATCCTGATCCTCTGTCCATTCTAATTATCTATGTCCTGTTACAGTCAATTACTATCACCCTGATCCTCTGACCATTCCAATTATCTATGTCCTGTTTCAGTCAATTACTATCATCCTGATCATCTGTCCTTTCTAATTATCTATGTCCTGTTTCAGTCAATTACTATCATCCTGATCCTCTGTCCATTCTAATTATCTATGTCCTGTTTCAGTCAATTACTATCATCCTGATCCTCTGTCCATTCTAATTATCTATGTCCTGTTACAGTCAATTACTATCATCCTGAACCTCTGTCCATTCTAATTATCTGTGTCCTGTTTCAGTCAATTACTATCATCCTGATCCTCTGTCCATTCTAATTATCTATGTCCTGTTTCAGTCAATTACTATCATCCTGAACCTCTGTCCATTCTAATTATCTGTGTCCTGTTTCAGTCAATTACTATCATCCTGATCCTCTGTCTATTTTAATTATCGATGTCCTGTTTCAGTCAATTACTATCATCCTGATCCTCTGTCCATTCTAATTATCTATGTGCTGTTTCAGTCAATTACTATCATCCTGAACCTCTGTCCATTCTAATTATCTGTGTCCTGTTTCAGTCAATTGCTATCATCCTGATCCTCTGTCTATTCTAATTATCTATGTCCTGTTTCAGTCAATTACTATCATCCTGATCCTCTTTCCATTCTAATTATCTGTGTCCTGTTTCAGTCAATTACTATCATCCTGAACCTCTGTCTATTCTAATTATCTATGTCCTGTTTCAGTCAATTACTATCATCCTGATCCTCTGTCTATTCTAATTATCTATGTCCTGTTTCAGTCAATTACTATCATCCTGATCCTCTGTCCATTCTAATTATCAATGTCCTGTTTCAGTCAATTACTATCATCCTGATCCTCTGTCCATTCTAATTATCTATGTCCTGTTTCAGTCAATTACTATCATCCTGATCCTCTGTCCATTCTAATTATGTATGTCCTGTTTCAGTCAATTACTATCATCCTGATCCTCTGTCCATTCTGATTATCTATGTCCTGTTTCAGTCAATTACTATCATCCTGATCCTCTGTCCATTCTGATTATCTATGTCCTGTTTCAGACAATTACTATCATCCTGATCCTCGGTCTATTCTAATTATCGATGTCCTTTTTCAGTCAATTACTATCATCCTGCTCCTCTGTCTATTCTAATTATCTGTGTCCTGTTTCAATCAATTACTATCATCCTGATCCTCTGTCTATTCTAATTATCTATGTCCTGTTTCAGTCAATTACTATCATCCTGATCCTCTGTCTATTCTAATTGTCGATGTCCTGTTTCAGTCAATTACTATCATCCTGATCCTCTGTCCATTCTAATTATCATATGTCCTGTTTCAGTCAATTACTATCATCCTGATCCTCTGTCTATTCTAATTATCGATGTCCTGTTTCAGTCAATTACTATCATCCTGATCCTCTGTCCATTCTAATTATCTATGTCCTGTTTCAGTCAATTACTATCATCCTGATCCTCTGTCCATTCTAATTATCTATGTCCTGTTTCAGTCAATTACTATCATCCTGATCCTCTGTCCATTCTAATTATCTATGTCCTGTTACAGTCAATTACTA
This sequence comes from Heterodontus francisci, assembly GCF_036365525.1. NCBI lineage: Eukaryota > Metazoa > Chordata > Chondrichthyes > Heterodontiformes > Heterodontidae > Heterodontus > Heterodontus francisci. The sequence goes on along the minus strand of NC_090398.1, from coordinate 68,063,269 downwards.
TCATCCTGATCCTCTGTCCATTCTAATTATCGATGTCCTGTTTCAGTCACTTACTATCATCCTGATCCTCTGTCCATTCTAATTATCTGTGTCCTGTTTCAGTCAATTACTATCATCCTGAACCTCTGTCCATTCTAATTATCTGTGTCCTGTTTCAGTCAATTACTATCATCCTGATCCTCTGTCTATTTTAATTATCGATGTCCTGTTTCAGTCAATTACCATCATCCTGATCCTCTGTCCATTCTAATTATCTATGTGCTGTTTCAGTCAATTACTATCATCCTGAACCTCTGTCCATTCTAATTATCTGTGTCCTGTTTCAGTCAATTACTATCATCCTGATCCTCTGTCCATACTGATTATCAATGTCCTCTTTCAGTCAATTACTATCATCCTGATCCTCTGTCCATTCTGATTATCTATGTCCTGTTACAGTCAATTACTATCATCCTGATCCTCTGTCCATTCTAATTATCTATGTCCTGTTTCAGTCAATTACTACAATCCTGATCCTCTGTCCATTCTAATTATCTATGTCCTGTTTCAGTCAATTACTATCATCCTGATCCTCTGTCCATTCTGTTTATCTATGTCCTGTTTCAGTCAATTACTATCATCCTGATCCTCTGTCCATTCTAATTATCTGTGTCCTGTTTCAGTCACTTACTGTCATCCTGATCCTTTGTCCATTCTGTTTATCTATGTCCTGTTTCAGTCAATTACTATCATCCTGATCCTCTGTCCTTTCTAATTATCTATGTCCTGTTTCAGTCAATTACCATCATCCTGATCCTCTGTCCATTCTAATTATCTATGTCCTGTTTCAGTCAATTACTATCATCCTGATCCTCTGTCCATTCTAATTATCTATGTCCTGTTACAGTCAATTACTATCATCCTGATCCTCTGTCCATTCTAATTATCGATGTCCTGTTTCAGTCACTTACTATCATCCTGATCCTCTGTCCATTCTAATTATCTATGTCCTGTTACAGTCAATTACTATCACCCTGATCCTCTGACCATTCTAATTATCTATGTCCTGTTTCAGTCAATTACTATCATCCTGATCCTCTGTCCTTTCTAATTATCTATGTCCTGTTTCAGTCAATTTCTATCATCCTGATCCTCTGTCCTTTCTAATTATCTATGTCCTGTTTCAGTCAATTACTATCATCCTGATCCTCTGTCCATTCTAATTATCGATGTCCTGTTTCAGTCACTTACTATCATCCTGATCCTCTGTTCATTCTAATTATCTATGTCCTGTTACAGTCAATTACTATCACCCTGATCCTCTGACCATTCCAATTATCTATGTCCTGTTTCAATCAATTACTATCATCCTGATCCTCTGTCCTTTCTAATTATCTATGTCCTGTTTCAGTCAATTACTATCATCCTGATCCTCTGTCCATTCTAATTATCTATGTCCTGTTTCAGTCAATTACTATCATCCTGATCCTCTGTCCATTCTAATTATCTATGTCCTGTTACAGTCAATTACTATCATCCTGATCCTCTGTCCATTCTAATTATCGATGTCCTGTTTCAGTCACTTACTATCATCCTGATCCTCTGTCCATTCTAATTATCTGTGTCCTGTTTCAGTCAATTACTATCATCCTGAACCTCTGTCCATTCTAATTATCTGTGTCCTGTTTCAGTCAATTACTATCATCCTGATCCTCTGTCCATTCTAATTATCTATGTCCTGTTTCAGTCAATTACTATCATCCTGAACCTCTGTCTATTCTAATTATCTGTGTCCTGTTTCAGTCAATTACTATCATCCTGATCCTCTGTCTATTTTAATTATCGATGTCCTGTTTCAGTCAATTACTATCATCCTGATCCTCTGTCCATTCTAATTATCTATGTGCTGTTTCAGTCAATTACTATCATCCTGAACCTCTGTCCATTCTAATTATCTGTGTCCTGTTTCAGTCAATTACTATCATCCTGATCATCTGTCTATTCTAATTATCTATGTCCTGTTTCAGTCAATTACTATCATCCTGATCCTCTTTCCATTCTAATTATCTGTGTCCTGTTTCAGTCAATTACTATCATCCTGAACCTCTGTCTATTCTAATTATCTATGTCCTGTTTCAGTCAATTACTATCATCCTGATCCTCTGTCCATTCTAATTATCAATGTCCTGTTTCAGTCAATTACTATCATCCTGATCCTCTGTCCATTCTAATTATCTATGTCCTGTTTCAGTCAATTACTATCATCCTGATCCTCTGTCCATTCTAATTATCTATGTCCTGTTTCAGTCAATTACTATCATCCTGATCCTCTGTCCATTCTGATTATCTATGTCCTGTTTCAGTCAATTACTATCATCCTGATCCTCTGTCCATTCTAATTATCTATGTCCTGTTTCAGACAATTACTATCATCCTGATCCTCGGTCTATTCTAATTATCGATGTCCTTTTTCAGTCAATTGCTATCATCCTGCTCCTCTGTCTATTCTAATTATCTGTGTCCTGTTTCAATCAATTACTATCATCCTGATCCTCTGTCTATTCTAATTATCTATGTCCTGTTTCAGTCAATTACTATCATCCTGATCCTCTGTCTATTCTAATTGTCGATGTCCTGTTTCAGTCAATTACTATCATCCTGATCCTCTGTCCATTCTAATTATCATATGTCCTGTTTCAGTCAATTACTATCATCCTGATCCTCTGTCTATTCTAATTATCGATGACCTGTTTCAGTCAATTACTATCATCCTGATCCTCTGTCCATTCTAATTATCTATGTCCTGTTTCAGTGAATAACTATCATCCTGATCCTCTGACCATTCTACCCTATCTATTTCCTGTTTCAGTCAATTACTGTCATCGTGACTGTCTGTCCATTCTGCTAACCTATCCATCTCCTGTATCAGTCAATTATTATGATCCTGACTGTCTGTCCGTTTTTCTGTGTCTATTCTGCTAACCTATCTATGTCCTGTTTCAGTCAATTACAATAATCTGTGATGCTGGGGACTTCAGGAGGAGGCCGAGATGAATCATCAGCTCGGCACTTTTGGCTGAAGATTGTTGCAAATGCTTCAGCCTTTTTTTTTGCACTGATGTGCTGAGCTCCCCCATTATTGAGAAATGGGATATTTGTGGAGCTATCTCCTCCAGTTAGTTGTTTAATTGTCCATCACCATTCACGACTGGTTGTGGCAAGATTGCAGAGCTTAGATCTGATCCGTTGGTTATGGAATCGCTAATCTCTGTCTATCACATGCTGCTTATGCAGTTTGGCACGTAGATACTCCTGCGTTGTGGCTTCACCTGGTTGACACCTCAATTTGAGGTATGCCTGGTGCTACTCCTGGCAAGCCCTCCTACACTCTTCATTGAATCCCATGTGCTTTAATTTTGCACGCTAATTACTTACGTGTGAACTTATCAAAATCCTTCTGAAAGTCAAAATACATCACATCCACTCGTTCTCTCGTATCTATTCTATGAGTTATATCCTCAAAAAATCCCAGTAGATTTGCCAAGCATGATTTCCCTTTCGTAAATCCATGTTGACTGTGGCCGATCCTGTCATTGTTTTGCGTGTGCTCTGTTATTGCATCTTTTATAATGTACTCTAGCATTTTCCCCACTACTTATGTCAGGCTTTCCGGTCAATAATCCCCTGTTGTGTCTCTACCTCCGTCTTTAAATAGTGGTGTTACATTAGCTAACCTGCAATCCATTGGAACTCTTCCAGAGTCTATAGAAATTTGAAGACTGACCAGCAATGCATCTACTATTTCTAGAGTCACTTCCTTAAGTACTTTGGGATGAAGATAATCAGTCCCTGGGGATTTATCAGCCTTCAATCCCATCAATTTACCCAACACCATTTCCCTACTAATACTGATTTCATACAGTCCCTCCTTCTAACTGGACCCTATGTTCCCCAACATTACTGGGAGGTAATTTGTGTCCTCCTTTGTGAAGACAGAACCAAAGTATGTATTTAATTGGTCTTCCATTTCTTTGTTCCCCATTACTTCCAAACAGAATTCGATGAAGTGTCATTTAACAGGCTTGTCAATAAAGATAAAGCCCATGGAATAAAAGGGACAACGTTGTCTACATGAACAGAAGCAGAGAGAGGGGGTGAAAGGTTGTTTTTAGACTGGAGGAAGTTTCCCCAGGGGTCGTTACTGGGACTGCTACTTTTCATGATATATATTAAACACTTGGACTTGAGTGTAAATGGAACAATTTCAAAATTTACACTTGGCACAAAATTTGGAAGTGTACTGCACAATGAGGACGATCCTAACAGACATCAAGTGAATGTAGACAGGTTGGTGGAATGGATGGACACGTGGCAGATAAACTTTAACTGAAGCGCAAATTGATACATTTACATAGGACTGAGAGGAGAGGCAATGGAAAATAAAGGGTGTAATTTTAATGGGGGTGCAACAACAGAGTGGATGCATGTGAATAGTTCAATGGCAGGACATATAGATAAGCTTGTTCAAAATGTCATGCTGTGTGACAGTTACAAAGACAAACTATCCCTCCTTATCCTTCACAAACTTACTGCAGTCTGTGACAATGTTCGTAACACCATCTTTCTCCCACACCTCTCCACTGTCGTCCAGCTGGAAGGAAATTCTGTTACCTTTTTATTATTTCATGGGATGTGGGCATCGCTGGCTAAACCAACATTCATTGCCCATCACTAATTGCCTTTGAAAAGGTAGTGTTAAGCTGCCTCCTTGATCCGCTGCAGTCCATCTGGTGCTGGTACACCCACAGTACTATTTAGGAAGGGAGTTCCAGGATTTTGACCCAGTGACAGTAAAGGAAAAGCGATATAGTTCCATTTCAGGATGGTCTGTGACCTGGGGGGGAGGGGGAACTTGCAGGTGGTGGTGTTCCCATGCATCGCTGCCATTGTCCTTCTAAGTTGTAGAGGTCGTGGGTTTGGAAGGTGCTGTCTAAGAAGCCTTGGTGCATTGCTACAGTGCATCTTGTAGATGGTACACACTGCTGCCCCTGTGCTGATGGTGAGGGAGTGCATGGCACCCCAATCACGACAATCAAGCGGGCTGCTTTGTCCTGGATGGTTTTAACCTCCTGGAGTGTTGTTGGTGCTGCACTCATCCAGGCAAGTGGACAGTATTTCATAACACTCCTGACTTGTGCCTTGTAAATGGTGTACAGGCTTTGGGGAGTCAGGAGGTGAGTTACTCTCTGCAGCATTCCTAGCCTTTGACCTGCTCTTGTAGCTGCAATTCAGCTTCTGTTCAATGGTAACCCCTAGGATGTTGATAGTGGGAGATTCAGCGATGGTAATGCCGTTGAATGTCAAGGGGAGATGGTTAGATTCTCTCTTATTGGAAATAATTGTGTCCTGGCACTTGTGTGTCATGAATGTTACTTTCCACTTATCAGCTCAAGCCTGAATGTTGTCCAGGTCTTGCTGCATATGTCCGTCTTCAGTATCTGAGCAGTTGTGAATAGTGATCATCATTGTACAGTCATCAGTGAACTTTCCCACTTCTGACCTTATGATTGAAGAGGGTCATTGATGAAGCAGCTGAAGATGGTTGGGCCTAGGACACTACCCTGAGGATAAAAGAAAACCCCAAGGCCTTTTACGCGTATGTCAGAAATATGAGGATGACTAGGGGGACCGTAGGTCCGGTCAAGGACAATAGCGGGAGACTGTGTGTTGAGCCGGAAGAGATAAGTGAGGTTTTGAATGAGTACTTCTCTTCGGTATTTACGAATGAGAAGGGGTGTATTACTGAAGAGGACGGTGGGAAGCAGACTGGTAAGCTCGAGGAAGTGCTCGTTAGGAGGGAAGATGTGTTGGGGTTTTTGAATAACTTGAAGATAGACAAGTCTCCCGGGCCTGACGGGGTATATCCAAGGATGTTATGGGAAGCAAGGGATGAAATTGCAGAGCCGCTGGCAATGATCTTTTCATCTTCTCTGCTGACGGGGGTGGTACCAGGTGATTGGAGGGTGGCAAATGTTGTGCCCCTGTTCAAGAAAGGGAATAGGAACAACCCTGGGAATTACAGGCCAGTTAGTCTTACTTCGGTGGTAGGCAAGTTGATGGAAAAGGTGCTGAGGGATAGGATTTCTGAGCATCTGGAAAGACACTGCTTGATTCGGGACAGTCAGCACGGTTTTGTGAGGGGTAGGTCTTGCCTCACAAGCCTGATTGAATTCTTTGAGCAGGTGACCAAGCAAGTGGATGAGGGTAAACCAGTGGATGTGGTGTACATGGATTTTAGTAAGGCATTTGATAAGGTCCCCCATGGTAGACTTATGGAGAAAGTCAGGAGGCATGGGATAGTGGGGAATGTGGCCAGTTGGATTAAGAATTGGCTAACTGATAGAAGGCAGAGAGTGGTCTTAGATGGTAAATACTCAGCCTGGAGCCCAGTTACCAGTGGCGTGCCGCAGGGATCAGTTCTGGGTCCTCTCCTGTTTGTGATTTTTATTAACGACTTGGATGAGGAAGTCGAAGGGTGGGTCAGTAAATTTGCAGATGATACAAAGGTTGGTGGAGTTGTGGATACCGAGGAGGGCTATTGTCGTCTGCAAAGGGACTTGGATAGGTTGCAGTGCTGGGCTGAAAAGTGGCAGATGGAGTTTAACCCTGAAAAGTGTGAGGTCGTCCATTTTGGAAGGACAAACATGAATGCAAAATACTGGGTTAACGGTAGGGTTCTTGGGCATGTGGAGGAGCAGAGAGACCTTGGGGTCTATGTGCATAGATCATTGAAAGTTGCAACTCAAGTGGATAGGGCTGTGAAGAAGGCATATGGGGTGTTAGCGTTCATTAGCAGAGGGATTGAATTTAAGAGCCGTGAGGTGATGATGCAGCTGTACAGGACCTTGGTAAGGCCTCATTTGGAGTACTGTGTGCAGTTCTGGTCGCCTCATTTTAGGAAGGATGTGGAAGCCTTGGAGAGGGTGCAGAGGAGATTTACCAGGATGTTGCCTGGAATGGAGAATAAGTCTTACGAGGAAAGGCTGAACATTCTAGGCCTCTTCTCATTAGAACGGAGAAGGATGAGGGGTGACATGATAGAGGTTTATAAGATGATCAGGGGAATAGATAGGGTAGACAGTCAGAAACTTTTTCCCCGGGTGGAGCAAAGCGTTACAAGGGGTCATAAATTTAAGGTGAAGGGTGGGAGATATAAGGGGGATGTCAGGGGAAGGTTCTTTACCCAGAGAGTGGTCGAGGCATGGAATGCCTTGCCCGGGGAAGTTGTTGAGTCAGAAACTTTAGGGACTTTCAAAAGGCTTTTGGATAGGTATATGGATAAAGGAGAATGATGGGGTATAGATTAAATTGTCCTTGACAGAGGACAAAGGATCGGCACAACATTGTGGGCCGAAGGGCCTGTTCTGTGCTGTATGTTCTATGTTCTATGTTCTAACTCCTGCAGTGATGGCCTGGAACTGAGATGATTGACCTCCAACAACCACAACCATCTTCCTTTATGCTAGGTTAGGAATGACTCCAACCAGTTGATTTCTCCCATTGACTTCTGCTTAGCTAGGTTCCATTCATAGCTAAAAGTACAGAAAATGTTGTAAATACTCAGCTTGTCTGGCAGCATCTGTGCAGAGAGAAGCAGAGTTACTGTTTCATGTTGATGACCTTTCATCAAAACCGACAACGGTCAGAAATGTCAAGGGTTTTGAACAAGTGAAAGGTGGGGAAGAGCAACTAAAAGGAGGGTCTGAATAGGACCGAGGGCAGAGAGATTAAATGACAAAGAACAAGGCATTTGTTCAGAGAGAGTGTTAATTGCTGAATAATGAACTGCTCTGTCTGAAAGCAAAAGCATGAAAAACAAGTTTAAGATCATGTGACGGTGTGACATTGTTGAACTCAGTGTTGATCCAGAGGCTCTAAAGTGTCTAATTGGAAGATGAGGTTCTGTTCCTCAAGCTTGAATTGAGCTTCACTGGAACACTGCAGCAGGTGGAGGTCAGAAATGTCAGAGTGGCAGTAGGGCAGTGAATTAAAATGGCAAGTGACCAGAAGCCCGGGGTTCGGCAGACTGAGTGGACAGGCCCCACAAAGCGGTCACTCAATCTTTATTTGGTCTACCCAATGTTTTCTTTTTGTTACTCGTTCATGGGATGTGTTCATCACTGACTAGAACAGCATTTTTAGGCCATCCTTAATGGAGAGGAGACCGCATTGTGAGCAGCAAATACAGTATACTAAATTGAAAGAAGTACTAATAAATTGCTGCTTCACCTGAAAGGAATGTTTAGTGCCTTGGATAGCGAGGAGTGAGGAGGTAAAAGGCCAGATATGACACCTTCTGTGATTGCATGGGAAGGTGCCGTCGGAAGGGGACAAGGTGTTGGGGGTGAGGGAGGAGTGGACCAGGGTGTCACGGAGGGAACAATCCCTTCAGAATGCTGACAGTGGAGGATGGGGGGAAGGATCTCTTGGTAGTGGCATCACACTGGAGGTGGCAGAAATGGTGGAAAGTGATACTTTGGATGTGGAGGCTGATGGGGTGGAAAGTGAAGACAAGATGAACCCTTCCACAGGTCTGGGAGGGAGGGGAAGGGGTGAGGGTAAAGGTGCGGAAAGTGGGTCAGACCCAGTTGAAGGCCCTGTCAACCAAAGTGGGGGGCGGGGGGGGTGGGGGGGGATCCTCAGTGGAGGAAAAAGGAAGACATATCAGAAGTGTTGTCGTGGAAGGTTGCATCATCAGAACAGATGCAATGGAGAAACGGGGAGAATGGAATGGAGTCCTGACAGGAGGCAGGGTGTGAAGAAGTGTAGTCGAGGTCGCTGTGAGACTCACTGGGCTTATAATGGATATTATTGGGCAGCCTTTCCCAAGAGATGGAGACAGAAAAGTCGAGTAAGGGAAGTGTTGGAGATGGACAACAAGAAGGTGAAAGAAGGGTGAAAATTGGAAGCAATGTTAATAAAGTTTTCCAGTTCGAGATGGGAGCAGGAAACAGCACCGATACAGTTATCAATGCACCAGAAAAAGGAGCTCAGGGAGGGTACCTGAGTCGGACTGGAACAAGGAATGTTCAAGATATGCGATAATAAGACGGGCATAGTTGAGACACAGTTGGGTACCGATAGCAACAACATTTACTTGAATTTCAGCTATGAAGAGACACTGGGCAGGCTACGGTTGTTTTCCTCAGAGCAGAGAATGCTGAGGGGGGACCTGATTGAGTTGTACAAAATATGAGCGGCATAGATTGGGTAGATGGGAAGAAACCTTTCCCTTAGCAGAGGTGTCAATAACCAGGGGGCATAGATTTAAGGTAAGGAGCAGGAGTTTTAGAGGAGATTTGAGGAAAAATTTTGTCACCCAGAGGGTGGTTGGAATCTGGAACCCACTGCCTGAAGGGATGGAAGAGGCAGGAATGCTCACAACATTGAAGAAGTATTTAGATGATCACTTGAAACGCCATAACCTACAAGGCTACGGGCCAAGTGCTGGAACATGGGATTAGAATAGTTAGGTGCTTGATGGCCAGCATGGGCATGATTGGCCGAAGGACCTGTTTCTGTGCTGTGTAACTCTATGACTCTATGAAATGAGTGGAGTTGAAGGGGAAGTTGTTCAATGTGAGAACAGGTTCAGCCAGGCGGAGGAGGGTGGTGGTGGATGGGAACTGGTTAGGCCTCTGTTCAAGGAAGAAGCGGAGAGCCCTCAAACCGTGCTGGTCGGGGATGGTGGTACAGAGAGATTGGACGTCAATAGTGAAGAGGAGGTGGTTAGGGCCAGGAAACTGGAAATTATCGTAGTCCGTCCGAAGAATAACGTAAGTAGGAGGGAAGAGACTTGTCAAGGGGAGAAAAAATCGAGCCAAGATAGGAAGAAATAAGTTAAGTGGGACAGGAACAGTCTAAAAAGATGGGTCCACTAGGATAGTCATGTATGTGGATTTTAGGAAGGAGGTAGAAGTGGACTGTCTGGGGTTGTGTGACTGAGGGTGGAAGCTGCAGAGGGACAAAGTCTGGAGAAGATGAGGTCAGTGACAGTGTCCAGCAGACAGCGTCTTGATGTTCTGTGGTGGGGTCATGATCCAGGGGGAGGTTGGAAGAAGTGTTTGAGAGTTGGCGCTGAGCCTCTGCAAGGTAGAGGTTGGGACGCCAGACAACAACAGCAACACCCTTATCTGCAGGTGTCATCGCCATGTCAGGGTTAGACCTGAGAGAATGGGGTGTGGCAAGTTCAGAGGGAGACAAATTGGAGTCAGGAAAGGGAGCAAAGAAATTGAGATGGCCGATGTCTCACCGACAGTTCGCAATGAAAAGATCAAGAGTGGGTAAGAGACCAGAGGAAAGGGTAAAGGTAGAGGCGAAATATTTCAAGTGGCTGAGTGGGTCCACTGGACGGGGGAAAAATCCCTGGCCGAAGAAGTGGGCAGGAGGCGATGGCATTGCAAAGAGCTCAACGTCATGCTGAGCGTGACATGAATTGAGGTGGGAGTGTAAGGGGATAAAACTGAGTCCTTTGCTAAGTACAGTTCGTTCAGCGAGAGAGGAGAAGGTGCCACTGTTTAAAAATAAGTAATCACCCATTTAAGACAGAGATGAGGAGAAGTTGTTTCCTCTCAGAGGCTCGTGAGTCTTTGGAATTCTCTTTCTCAAAAGACAGTGGAACCGGAGTCTTTGAATATTTTTTTAACTTGGAGATAGATAGATTTTTGATAAGCAAGGGGGTGAAATGTTATGGAAGGTAGGTGGAAATGTGTAGTAATCAGTTCAGCCATGAAATCATTGAATGGCAGAGCAGGCTCGAAGGGCCGAGTGGCCTACACCTGCTCCTACTTCGTATGTTCATATATAAATATATGTTGTTGTTATTGATGTCTTCGGAACAGCTCTGTATACTTCTCCACAGCCTGAAAAACAATCTATTTTCTGTGCCTTAGTCAATTGGATGTTTTCACAACCTCTGCAACTTTGATCAATTGGGTTCAGTTTTCCTAAGAAGTCTATTAAATGGCACTTGAGAAAATGCCTTTTATAAGTTTATATACATAACACCAGCTGTGCCACCGTGATCAATCCCCCCTATTACTATATCAAATAAATCCTTCAAGTTTGTTCTGCACAATTTGCCTTTAACATGTTCATGGTAGCTGACATTTATAAACCCTTGTTTTGAAAATCAGCAGGTATCTTTGTACACACTGATGGTTGTAATTTCCCCACCAGGGACACTCGTCTGACATGTCAGTAAATACAGGGTTTATTCCATCTCTCCTTTTTGAAATGGGGTGAAACATTTCCAACTCTCCAGTCCTCTGCCACGTCTCCCATATCCAAGGATTGGATGATTCTGGCGAGTGCATCTGCTATTTCCATCATTCATTACCTCAGCAACCCTCGTACATCCCATCCAGACCGGGTAAATGTCATTCATTATAAAGTGTTGGATTGAAAGGCTTTAACTGATCATGTTTGTTCAGTGATTGTAATTAATGTCAGTCTCTATGGACCCTAATTGTGTCACTGGAGGGTTTCCCTCTTCTATTAATAAGGGGCTCTTTTCAATTTGTTATCCCGCAGTGTCAGCGGGAACATCAGCCCCGGCACTAACAGTGATCAGCGGTTCCAGAGAGAGGGAGAGGATAGATCAGAATCTGAGAGCAATAGATTGGAATGTTACAACAATGGGTCAGAATCTGAGAACAATAGATTGGAATGTTACAACAATGGGTCAGAATCTGAGAACAATAGATTGGAATGTTACAACAATGGGTCAGAATCTGAGAACAATAGATTGGAATGTTACAACAATGGGTCAGAATCTGAGAGCAATAGATTGGAATGTTACAACAATGGGTCAGAATCTGAGAACAATAGATTGGAATGTTACAACAATGGGTCAGAATCTGAGAGCAATAGATTGGAATGTTACAACAATGGGTCAGAATCTGAGAACAATAGATTGGAATGTTACAACAATGGGTCAGAATCTGAGAACAATAGATTGGAATGTTACAACAATGGGTCAGAATCTGAGAACAATAGATTGGAATATTACAACAATGGGTCAGAATCTGAGAACAATAGATTGGAATGTTACAGCAATAGACAGGAGTTTATCCTATTGGTTTGATTATCTTACTGCGGATTATTATTGGGTAACATTGGAGGATCGGATCCGTTTTGCACTGATAATAATTCAACACATTTATTATCCCATCCTCGCTATTGTTGGTGTCCCTGGTAAGTCCCTCTATCCAGCTATTAATTCTATAAACCATGATTAAATGTTTTACTGTTCTTAACAACAACTACCACTGAAATATCGTTCTCCGTGTGAGCCCATTTGCTGCATAAACTCTTGCCTGTGCCCTTGCCAAATCTACTATTCCAATGCTCTTCTGGTTACCTTCCCTATTGCAAACCACCATAAGCCACAGTCTACCCAAAACTCTATTCTCCATATCCTCACTCACACTAAATCACATTCACGCAACATCCATGTGCTCAGTGACATACATTGGTTTTTGTCGGATAGAGAATGTGGAAGAAATAAATGGGATGTGTAAGAAAGGTACCACAACAACTATGGGTGAGTTTAATCTGCATATAGATTGGACAAATCAGATTGACAAAGGTAGCCTGGAAAACTAGCACATTGAGTGTATTTAGGACAGGTCCTTACAGTAGCACGTTCGAGAGTCAACCGGAGTGCAGGCTATTCTAGATCTGGTAATGTGCAATAAGACAGGATTGATCAAGAACCTCCTGGTAAAGCAGCCTCGAGGCAACAATGACAGCATTTCAATGTTCAGATTGAAGGGAAAACTGTGGGCCTATGTCTAGTTTGTTAAACCTAAATAAAGGTAATTATAAGGATATGAAGGTATAGCTAGCAAGAGTGAAATGGGAAACCAGGTTAAAAGTTAAGACAATAGAGATTCAGTGTCCTCTCAGGACATTTCAGGCAAGGTTTACAAGTCTAACACCTGGAATGGGCAGGTTGTCGTATGAGGAACGGTTGGAGAGGCTAGGCTTGTATCTGCTGGAGTTTAGAGGAATAAGAGGCAACTTGATTGACACATAAAAGATCCTGATGGCATTTAACAGACTCGATGCGGGAAGAATTTTTCCTCTTACGTAGAAACATAGAAAATAGGAGCAGGAGTAGGCCATTCGGCCCTTCATGCATGCTCCGCCATTCATTATGATCATTGATGATCATCCAACTCAGCTGTCTGTTCCAACTTTTGCTCCATACCCTTTGATCCCTTTAGACCCAAGAGCTATATCTAACTCCTTCTTGAAAACATACAATGTTTTGGCCTCAACTGCTTTCGGTGGTAGCGAATTCCACAGGCTCACCACTCTCTGGGTGATGAAATTGCTCCAAATCTCAGTCCTGAAAGGTTTACCCCGTATCCTTAGACTATGGCCCCTAGTTATGGACTCCCCCACCATCGGAAATATCCTTCCTGCATCTACCCTGTCAAGTCCTGTTAGAATTGTATAGGTTTCTATGAGATCCCCCTCACTCTTCTGAACTCCAGCGATTATAATCCTAACCGACTCAATCTATCCTCACACGTCAGTCCTGCCATCCCAGGAATCAGCCTGGTAAACTTTCACTGCACTCCCTCTGTGGTAAGAACATCCTTCCTCAGATAAGGAGACCAAAACTGCCCACAATATTCCAGGTGTGGCCTCACCAAGGCCCTGTATAATTGCAGCAAGACATCCCTGCTTCTGGAATCGAATCCTCTCGCTATGAAGGCCAACATACCATTTGCCGTTTTTACCGCCTGTTGCACCTGCATGCTTACCTTCAGCGACTGGTGTACGAGAACACCCAGGTCTCGCTGCATATTCCCCTCTCTCAGTTTATAGCCGTTCAGATAATAATCTGCCTTCGATTTATTGCTACGAAAGTGGATAACCTCACATTTATCCACATTATACTGCATCTGCCATCCAATAGCCCACTCACTCAACTTATCCACATCACACTGAAGCCTCTCTGCATCCTCCTCACAACTCACCTCCCACCCGGTTTTGTGTCATCTGCAAATTTGGAGACATTACATTTAGTTCCCTCGTCTAAATCATTAATGTATATTGTGAATAGCTGCTGTCCCAGCACCAATCCCTGCGGTACCCCACTGGTCATGCCTGCCATTCAGAAAAAAGACCCATTTATCCCTACGCTTTGTTTCCTGTCCGCCAACCAATTTTCTGTCCCTCGCAAAACATTACCCCCAGTACCATGCGTTTTAATTTTACATGCTAATCTCTTATGTGGCACTTTGTCAAAAGCCTTCTGAAAGTCCAAATCAACCACATCCACCGGCTCCCCCTCATCAACTCTACTCGTTACATCCTCGAAGAATTCTAGTAGATTTATCAAGCATGATTTCCCTTTCGTAAATCCATGCTGACGATACCCAATTCTCCTGGTGCTCTGCTATAAAATCTTTGATAATGCACTCTAGAATTTTCCCCACTACCGACGTCAGGCTGACTGGTCGATAATTCCCTGCTTTCTCTCTACCTCCCTTTTTAAATAGTGGGGTTACATTAGCTACCCTCCAATCTGTGGGAACTGTTCCAGGGTCTGTAGAAACTTGGACGATGACCACCATCGCATCCACTATTTCCAGGGCCACTTCCTTAAGTACTCTGGGATGTAGACCATCAGGCCCTTGGGATTTATCAGCCTTCAATCCCATCAATTTCCCCAGCATCATGTCTCGGCTAATATGGATGTCCTTCAGTACCGCTCTCTCACTGAGCCAACATTTCTGGTATGATATGTGTGTCCTCCTTTGTGAAGACAGAAACACAGTATGCGCTTAGTTGGTCAGCCATTTCTTTATTCCCCATAATAAATTCCCATGTTTCTGACTGTAAAGGACCTACATTTGTCTTCACCAATCTTTTTCTCTTCACATACCTATAGAAACTTTTACCGTCAGTTTTTATGTTCTCTACAAGCTTGCTCTCGTACTCTGTTTTCCCCTTCTTAATCAATCCCTTGGTCCTCCTTTGCTGAATTCTAAACTGCGCCCAATCCTCAGGTCTGTTGTTTTTCATGGCAAATTTATATGCCTCTTCCTTGGATCTAATCTCTAGTCTCTAATTTCCCTTTTAAGCCATGGTTGGGCTACATTTCCCATTTTACTTTGGCGTCAGACAGGTATAAACAAATGTTGCAGTTCATCCATGCGCTATTTAAATGTTTGCCATTGCCTATCCACCGTCATCCCTTTAAGTAACATTTACCAATGCGTCATGGCCAACTCACGCCTCATACCTTCGTAGTTTCCTTTACTAAGATTCAGGACCCTGGTCTCAGAATCAACTCCGCCACTCTCCATCTTGACGAAGAATTCTATCATGTTATAGTGGCTCATCCCCAAGGGGTCTCGCACCACTAGATTGCTAATTATTCCACTCTCATGACAAAATACCCAGTCTAGGATGACCTGTTCTCTAGTTGGTTCCTCAACGTATTGGTCCAGAAAACCATCCCGTATACACTCCAAGAATTCCTGCTCTACAGTATTGTGACTCATTTGATTTGCCCAATCTATATGCAGATTAAGGTCACCCATAATTACATAATTACCCATAATTTATCGCATGCATCTCTAATTTCCTACTTAGTGCCATTTCCAACATCACCACTACAGTTTTGGGGTCTATATACAACCTCCACTAATGTTTTATGCCCCTTAGTGTTTCTCAGCTCTACCCATGCAGATAACACATCGTCAGAGCTAATATCTTTCCTCACTATTGCGTTAATTTACACTTTAACCGGCAATGCAACTCCACCGCCTTTTGCTTTTTATCTGTCCTTCCTAAATATTGACTATCCCTGGATGTTCATTTCCTATCCCTGGTCACCATGTCTCTATAATCCCGACTATATCATACCCGTTTCCGTCTATGTGCATGATTAATTAATCCACTTTATTTTGAATGCTCCGTGTATTAAGGCACTAAGACTTAAGGCTTACATTTTTAACATTACTTTTCCTCTTCCCAATATTTTCCACTGTGTACCTGTTTGATTCTGGCCCTTGATTTCTCTGCCTATCACTATTCTTATTCCCCTTAATGTCGTTTGCTCTTTTCTTTGATCTCCTTCCTCTGGCTCCTTGCAAAGGTTCTCATCCCCCAGCCATTTTAGTTTAAACTCTCCTCAAGCACTCCAGCAAATACTCCCCCGAGGACATCAGTCCTGGTCCTACACAGGTGTAGCCTACATAGTTTGTACTGGTCCCACCTCCCCCAGAACCGGTCCCAATGTCCCAGGAATCTAAACCCCTCCCCCTCACTCCATCTCTTCATCCACGTATTCATCCGATATATCCTGCCATTTCTGCTCTGACTTGCACGTGGCACTAGCAGTAATCCTGAGATCACTATCTTTGAGGTCCTACATTTCAACTTACTTCCAAGCTCCCTATATTCTGCTTTTAGGATCTCGTCCTTTTTATTACCTATGTCGTTTATACCAATGTGTACCACGACCACTGGCTGTTCACCCTCCCCCTTAAGAATGTCCTGGAACCAGTCTGAGACATCCTTGACCCTAGCACCAGAGAGGTAACATACCATCCTGGAGTCTCTTTTGCGGCCACGGAAACGCCTATCTATTCCTGTTACTATTGAATCCCCTAAAACTATTGCATTCCCAGATGTTTTACTCCTCCCCTGTGCAGCGGAGCCAACCATGGTGCAACGAAATGGGCTGTTGCTGCTTTCCCCTTAGAGGCCATTCCCCCCAACAGTATACAAAACAGTATACCTGTTTCGCAGGGGTATCGCCACAGGGGATTCCTGCACTGCCTGCCTAGTCCTCTTGCTCTGCCTGGTGATCACCCACTCCCCTCCTGCCTGTGGAGTCTGAGCCTACGGTGTGACCTCCTCTCTATACATGCTATCTACGATACTCTCCACCTCGTGGATGCCCCACGGTATTCCTAGCTGATGCTCCAGCTCCGAAACCAAGGCTTCCAGGAGCTGCAGTTAGACACACTTCCTACACACATGCTGGTCCCAGGCATTGGAATTGTTCCCGGCTTCCGACATGGAGCACGAGGAGCACACTACGGCTTTGAGCTCTCCTGCCATGACTTAACCCTTTCAATTAAAATAAATCTTCTGGAAGATCTTAAAGTCCAATAATATCAATTACTCTAGATCCCTTTTTCCCTGGTCCTCGGTACTACAGAACTCCCTTTAAAAAAAATAACTACTTACTTTCTTTGAAATAAACTTTAAACGTTTAAACTTTTTTTGCCTTAGATACTTACCCAGCTGTTTAGAGGTATTCCCTAACAGCAGTAAATCAATTTTCAGCTCTCTTGTGATGTCACTGTTGTTGCTTTCTTTTATTTTCAAAACTCCGGCAGCTGAAAGAGCTCCTCTCCACTCCCAGAGGGTAAGAGACTGGAACTTGATCCTTGGGCTCGGGTTATAGGCTCCGCTCTCGGCGTTCTCCCTACAGGTCCACTCCACTCCCGGAAGATAAGATTTTCTCTTGTGGGAGAATCTAGAACTCCGGGTCACTATTTAAAACTAAGGTGCCGCCCATTTTAGACAGGGTTGTGAGTCTTTAGAACACTTTTCCTCAGAAGGTGGTGGAAGCAGAGTCTTTGAATATTTTTAAAGCAGAGGTAGATTGATTCTTGATAAGCAAGGGGTGGAAGATTATTGTGGTAGGCGAGAATGTGGAGTTGGGGTTACAATCAGATCAGCCATGATCTCATTGAATGGTGGAGCTGGCTCGAGGGGCCGAGTGGCCTACTCCACCTCCTACTACGTATGTTCGGATACCAACTCCCCAGGACCAGATGGCCTGCATCCGAGGTCTTTAAAGTCAGTGGCTGCAGTGACAGTAGAGGCATTGGTTATAATCTTCCAAAATTACTTAGTTTCTGAAAGAGTTCCAGCGGATTGGAAAATAAAAATTGTAACTCATTTCTCCAAGAAAGGAGGAAGACAGGAAACTCTAGGTGAGTTAGCCTAAAATCTGGCATAGGGAAATTCCGATAATCCATTAATAAGGAGCTTGCAGCAGCATACCTAGAAAATCATCATCGGATCAGACAGAATCAACATGGTTTTTTAAAAGGGAAATAATATGTAACTAATTTATTAGAGCTCTTTGAGGAAGTAGCAAGCAAGGTGGATAAAGGGGCACCTGTAGATGTGGTGTACTTGGATTTCCAAAAGGCATTATACAGGGGGTAACATATTTGTATGGATAAAGGACTGGTTATCTAACAGGAAACAGTGACTGGGATAAATTGATCTTTTTGTGTTTACAAGCAGTAACCAGTGGAGTGCCACAGGGATCAGTACTGGGGCCTCAGCTATTTACAATGCATATCAATGACTTGGATGAAGTGACAGAATGGGAAGGAAAGTACTTTGTCAAGAGGAGGTAAAGGGTTTACAAAGGGATGTAATTAGGTTAAGTGAGGTCGGAAAACTTTGGCAGATGGAGCAAAATGTGGGAAGATGTGAACTTGTCCAATTTGGTAGGAAGAATAGAAAAGCAGTATACTATTTAAATACAGATTGAAGAACACGGTGGTACAGAGAGATCTGGGTATCCTGGTACATGAATCAAAACGAGTTAGTATACAGGGACAGCAAGTGATTAGGAAGGAAAATGGAATGTTAGTGTTTATTGAAAAGGGAATCGAGCATCAAAGTGGAGAAGTTTTACTGCACCTGTGCAGGGCCTTGGTAAGGCCAAATCTGGAGTATTGTGCACAGTTTTGGTCTCCTTATTTGACAAAAATGATATAATTGCATAAGAAGCAGGTCAACGAAAGTGAACTTGACTCATTTTCTGAATGAAGGGCTTATTTTATGAAGAAGGTTTGAACAGGTTGGAGTTTAGAAGAATGAGAGGTGTCTTATTGAAACCTATTAGATCCTGAGTGGATTTGTTGGAGTGAAAACTGGAGGATGTTTCCTCTTGTGGGGGAGACTGGAACAAGGGGATAAAGTTACAAATAGGAGATAAGACATATTCTTATCGAATGGTAGATCAGGCTCAATGGGCCGAATGGCCTACTCCTGAGTTCTATGTTCCTGTATCCAGTAAAACCTCAATTTTAATATTCTCACTCGTGTGATCACATCACTTCATGGCCTCACTCCTCTGATTATCCCAATCCCCTGTCCATTTCCAATATTCCTGAAACTTGTTCATCTTAAAGTCTTTTTCTAATTCCCTTTTTGAAGTGAATTTCTTTCCTGCTGTCTCTCTCCCTGACCACACATTTTATCTCTCCAGCTCCACTGGTGATGTGGAAGTTTGGATCCATAAAATGATGTGAGCTGCACTGCCGGTTATATCCAGCACATTGTACAGGACACCCAGGCTGGCCGGGGTGCTAGTGTGGATGTAACGTGTGTGTGTCTGCAGTGTGAGGAGGGGTCTGAATATGGTGTCAATCAGCCATTCTGGCAGCTTTGATGTATGTCTTTGAAACTTGGTCTGTGCAGTCCACTAACCACCTGTGTCAGTCACTCTCAGCTGAACATACATTCAGCAGCACGAGGAACTCCCTCTGGTGTTATTTAAAAGGATCAAGCATCCAACATACAGGTGGCTTTTGACTTACTTTTGCTATTGTAAAGTTAGGGGAGGTGCTGTGGATGGTTTTCTGGAGGTTGTGTTGTGAGCTGCTGCAGATATTCAGGGAGGACGGAGGATTTAGTGACCCAACTCTGGACGAGGTATGGTGACTGTAGTTACAGTGTCTCTGGGTCTGTAACATGACCAACAAATGGAGCAGAGGCTGCAAAGAGGGGAAGCTCTGTAAAGAGGGAGGAGGAGGGGGCTCTGCCCTACCCACTCAGGGTTTTCCAAGTGCAAAAAGAACAGATGTCCTAATACCAAGCCCTGGGGAGCATCACTGTATACTCCCATCGAGTCTGAACAACAACCTTTCACCACTTCTCTCTGTTTACTGTTCCTTAGCCAATGTTATATCCACACTGTCACTGTCCCTTTAATCCAGAGGGTTTGGTTTCCCTAACCTGTCTATTGAATGTCACTTGATCAAACACCTTTTGAAAGTCCATATATATAACGTCAATCACACCACCCTCATCAACCCTCTCCATTGTTTTATCAAAGAACTCCATCAAGTTTACCTCACCACCATCTCTCTTCACTCCTCAACTGTTGTTCAATTATCAGACTGATTATCCGACACCCAGTACTGGATGAGCAGAAATTTCCTCCAATTAAATATTGGGAAGACTGAAGCCATTGTTTTCACTCCCCAATCCAACTCTGTTCCCTTGCTATTGATTCCATCCGTCCCCCTATTAACAGTCTGAGATTCAGGCGGTCTGTTTGCAAACTTGGTGTCATATTTGACCACAAAATGGTCTCCCAAATGCATTTTCAGGATATCATTACAACCGCCTATTTCCACCTCAGTAACATCGCCCGACTTCACCCCTGTCTCAGCCCATCTGCTGCTGAAACCTCATTCATGCCTTCGTCACCTCTGGATGTGATTATTCCAACTCACTCCTGGCTTATCTCCCACATTCTACTATTTGTAAACTTGAGGTCCTCCAGAACTCTGCGAACCGTGTCCGAATTTCCTTTTCAGCTATCACTGACCGACATTGACTCCTGATTAGCAATGTATTTATTTTAAAATTCTCCACCTTGTTTTCCCTCCATGATATCGCCCACATTCTATATGTGTAATATCCTCCAGCCCCACAAACCTTAAAGATATCTGCACTCCTCTCATTCAGGCCTCTTGTGTGTCCCTGATTTTAATTACTCCACCATTGAAAGCTGCACCTTCAGTTGTCAAGGCAGCAAGCTTCTGGAATAATCTCCCTACAGAGCTCCACCTGTCTGCCTCTGCACCACTCCACTCATTTTCCTTCTTTAGGACACTCCGTAAAACCTACCTCTTTCACCAAGCTGTTGGTGATCTGACCCAATATCTCCATATATGGCTCAGTGTCATACATACAACCCTCTAGTCCCCTGTCACCACTCCTATATCCAAGGAGGATTGGAAGATTCTGGCCAGTGCCTCTGCTATTTCCACCATCGCTTCCCTCAGCAACTCTCATACATCCCATCCAGACCGGCTAAATGTTCTAATTTATCGTGGTACAAAAGGTATTGGATTGAAAGGGGTTAATTGAATCTGTTTGTTCAGTGACTGTAATTAATGTAATTCTCCATGGAGCCTAATTGTGTCACTGGAGGGTTTCCCTCTTCTGTTAGTAAGGGGTTCCTTTCAATGAGTTATCCCATCGTGTCAGCGGCAGTATCATCACCGACACTAACGGGGATCAGCACCTCCAGCGAGAGTAAGGGAGAGGATAGATCAGAATCTGAGAGCAATAGATTGGAATGTTACAACAATGGTTCAGAATCTGAGAACAATCGACTGGGATGTTAGAACAATGGACAGGAGTTTATCCTCTTGGTTTGATTATCTTACTGTGGATGATTCTTGGATGACATTAGCGGATCGGATCTATTGTGCACTGAGGATGACTCAACATATTTATTATCCCATTCTCGCTATCGTTGGTGTCCCTGGTAAGTCTCTCTATCCAGCTATTAATTCTATAAACCTTGATTAACTGTTTTACTGCTCTTAACAACGGCCACTTCCATAATATCGTCCTCCATGGGAGCCCATTTGCTGCATAAACTCTGATCTGTGCCTTTGTCAAATCTACTATTCAAATGCTGTCCTGGTTACCATCCCTATTACAAACTGCCATAAATAACAGTCTATCCAAAACTCTGCTATCCATATCCTAATGGCACAAAGTCTCGTTCACCCAACATCCCTGTGCTCAGTGACATACATTGGTTTTCTGCAGGACAGAGTATATAGGAAGAAATAAATGGGGTGTGTAAGAAAAATGTTGCAATATTCATGGAGACTTTAATCTGCATGTAGATTGGGCAAATCAGGTCGGCAAAGGTAGACTGGAAAATTAGTTCATAGAATTTATTCGTGAAAATTCCTGAGAGCAACACGTTCTGGAGCCAACCAGGAGCAGGCTGTTCTGGAACTGGTAATGTGCAGTGAGACAGTATTAATCAAGAACCTCATGGGAAAGGAACTTCTAGGCGACAATGATCATAACATGATAGAATTTCAACGTTCAGATTGAAGAGAAAACTGTGGGTCTAAGACTGTTCTTTTTTAAAATTAATAAAGGTAATGATAAGGATATGAAGGCATAGCCAGCCAAAGTGAACTGGGAAACAAGGTTAAAAGTTAGAACAGTAGAGATTGATTCACTGACTTTTAAGGAGATACTTAACATCTCTCAGCAAAGATTTAACTGAGTGAGAAAGAAAGACCCTTGGAGAAGGTTGCATCATACGTGGTTAAATAGGGAATTTAAGGATAATATTAAATTGAAAGAATCACTGTACAAATCTGCCAAGATTAGTGGTAGGTGAAAAGATTGGACAGATTTTGATAACCAGCAACGAATGACAAAAAAGAGGGTAAAAGTAGAGTGTTGGAGAAAGCTAGCTGGTAATGTAAACAGAGAGCAAGAGTTTCGACAAATATTTAATTAGGGAAAAAGGAACTAAAGTTAGTGTTAATCCTCGAGTGAGTGCGTTTGGGGAATTAATCATGAGAAACAAGGACATGGAAGAGGGGTTGAACAGGTATGTTGTGTCTGTTATCACTGTAGCAAACTTAGAAAACCTTCCAAAGATACATGAATCAAGAGGCAAAACGGGAGAGAGAAACTTCAAACAATCACCCTATCCAGAAAAAAGGTACTGATAAAACTATTACACCGAAAGGCTGACAGGACCCGCCATCCGTGGTTAACTAAAACAGTTAAAGATAGTATCAACCTTAAAGAAAAACATTTAATTATGCAAAGCTGGGTGGCAGGTCAGAAGATTGAACAGAATATAAACAGCAGCTAAGAACAACTAAAAGATTAATAATGTGGGGACAATTAGTATCCGAGAGAAAGCTGGCAAGAAATATAAAGACAGATAGCAAGAGGTTCTAAATATATAAACAAGAAAATAGTTAACAAAGTGAGCGTTGGTCCTATAGAAAGTGAGTCTGTGGAATTAATAATGAATATTAATAAGTTGACAACTGACTTGTACAGGAATTTTGCATCAGTCCTCACTACAGAGGATACAAGTAACACCCCAGTATTAGCTGTAAGCCAGAAATGGAAAGGAGGGAGGAACTCAAGAAAATTACAGTCACCAGGGAAGTGGTGCTAAACAAATAGATGGAGCTGCGGGCTGACAAATGACCAGATCCTGACGGACTTCATCCTACGGTTTTAAAAGAAGTGGCTAGTGAGGTAGTTGATGCGTTAGTTTTAATTTTCCAAAGTTCCCTAGATTTGAGGAAAGTTCCGTTAGATTGGAAAATAGCGAATGCAACTCCTTTATTCAAAAAGTAAGGGAAACAGAAAGCAGGAAACTACAGGCCAATTAGCTTCACATCTCTCTTCGGAAAAATGTTGGAAGCTATTATTAAAGATGTTGTAGCAGGGCATTTAAAACAAATTAAGGTAATCCGGCAGAATCAACATGATTTTGTGAAAAGGAAATCATGTTTAACCAATTTATTGGAGTTCTTTGAAGAAGTAACATGTGCTGTGGATAAAGGGGAACTGATGGATGTACTGTACTTAGATTTCCAGAAGGCCATTGATAAGGTGCCACATCAAAGGTTTTTGCAGAAAATAAAAGCTCATGGTGTCGGGGGTAAAATATCGGCATGGATGAAAGATTGGCTAGCTAACAGGAAACAGAGAGTAGGCATAAATGGGCCATTTTCTGGTTGGCAAGATGTGATGAGTGGTGTGCCACGGGATCTGTGCTGGTGTCGCAACTTTTTACAATTTATATAAATGACTTGGATGATGGGAGTGAAGAAATGGTGGTCAAATTTGCTGATGACACAACGATAGGTAGGAAAATAACTTGTGAAGAGGTCATAAGGAGGCTGAAAAGGGATATAGATAGATTAAGTGAGTGCGCAAAGATCTGACAAATGGAGTATAATGTGGGAAAATGTGACATTGTCCATTTTGGCAGGAAGAATAAAAAAGAAGCATATTTAGATGGTGAAAGATTGCCGAGCTCTGAGATGCAGAGCGATCTGGGTGTCCTAGTGCATGAATTACTAAAGGTTAGTCTTTAGGTTCAGCAAGTGATTAGGGGAGCTAATAGAATGCTATAATTTATTGGAATGGGAATTGAATGCAAAAGTAGGGAGGATATGCTACAGATATGCAGAAAATTGGTGAGACCACATCTGGAGTATTGTGTACAGTATTGGTCTCCTTATTTAAGGAAGGATGCAAATGTATTGGAAGCATTCAAGAGAAGGTTGATCAGACCAATACCTTGAATGGGCAGGTTGCCTTATAAGAAAAGGTTGGAAAGACTAGGCCTGTATCCACTGGAGGTTAGAAGAGCAAGAGGCGACTTGATTGAAGCATATGAGATACTGAGGGATCTTGACAGGGTGGATGTGGGAAGGATGTTTCCCCTTGTGGGAGAATCTAGAACTCGGGTTCACTGTTTAAAATTAAGGGGTCGCCCATTTAAGACAGAGATGAGGAGATTTTTTTTTTCTGAGGGTCGTGAGTCTTTGGAACAATCTTCCTCAAAAGGCAGTGGAAGCAGAGTCTTTGAATGTTTTTAAAGCCGATGTAGATAGATTATTGATTAGCAAGCGGGTGAGTGGTTATTGGGGGTAGGTGGGAATGTGGATTGAGGTTACAATCAGATCGGCTATCATCTTATTGAATGGCGGAGCAGGCTTGAGGGGCCAAGTGGCTTACTCCTGCTTCTAATTCGTATGTTTGTGTGTTCGTATGTCAAGTCCCCTAGATTAAAGGCCTGCATTCTAGGGACTTAAGGTATGTGACTGCAGAGATAGAGGAGGCATTGATTAAAATCTTCCAAAATTCCTTAGATTCGGGAAGGGTCCCAGCGGATTGGAAAACAGAAAATGTAACACATTTATTCAAGAAAGGAGGGAGACAGAAAACTGGAATCTATAGGCCAGTCAGTCTAAAATCTGTCATAGAGAAACTGCGAGAATACAGTAAGAATGAGTATGTAGCAGCACACCTAGAAAATCATCATGGGACCAGACAGAATCAACATGGTTTTGTGTAAGGGAAATCATATGTAACTGTTTTATTAGAGCTCTTTGAGGAAGTACCAAGCAAGGTGGATAAAGGGGCACCTGTAGATGTGGTATACTTGGATTTCCAAATGCATGATGTAGGGGGTAACATATTGGCATGGATAAAGGATTCGTTAGCTAACAGGAAACATAGACTAGGGATAAATTGGTCTTTTTGCGTTGGCAAACAGTAACTGGTGAGGTACTACAGGGATCAGTGTTGGGGCCTCAAGTATTTACAATCCATATCGATGACTTGGATGAAAGAACAAGATGTGTGGTATCTAAATGTGCCGATGACAGCAAGATGGGAAGGAAAACGGGTTGTCAAGAGCAGGTAAAAAATTTCCCAAATGACACAAATAGGTTGAAGGAGATTGGCAAAAATTTGGCAGGTGGAGTAGAATGTGGTATGATGTGAACTTGTCCACTTTGGCAGGAAGAATAGAAAAGCAGTATATTATTTAAATGTAGGGAGATTGCAGAACTCGGTGGTACAGAGGGATCTGAGTGTCCTGGTACAGGAATCAGAAAGAGTTAGTACACAGGGACAGCAAGTGGAATGAAAGAGGAAGGCAAATGTAATGTTAGTGTTTATTGCAAAGGGAATCGTGTATAAACGTGGGGACGTTTTACTGCAGCTATGCAGGACATTGGTGAGAACTCATCAGGTTTACTGTGTACAGTTTTGGTCGTCTTATTTGATAACAATGATATAACTACGTTTGAAGCAGGTAAGACAAAGTTCACTTGATTCATTCAGCGAATGAAGGGTTTATTTTATGAAGAAAGGTTGAAAAGGTTGGACTATAGTTTGAAAGAATAAGAGGTGATCTGAGTGAAACATGTAATATCCTGAGTGGACTTGATAGAGTCGATACCGGGAGGATGTTTCCAGTTGTGGGGGAGACTGGAACTAGGGGATAAAGATGATAATAAGAGTTCAGCCATGTTCAGCCATGATCCTAACGAATGGTGGAGCAGGCTCAAAGGGCCGAATGGACTACTACTGCCCCTGGGGCCCATGTTACTATGTCCAGTAACACCTCAATTTTAATATTCTCACTCGTGTGATCAAATCCCTCCATGTCCTCACCCCTCTGATTATCCCAATCCCCTGTCCATTTCCAATATTCCTGAAACGTGTTCATCTTCAAGTCTTTTTCTAATTCCCTTTTTAAAGTGAGTTTATTTCACGTCTCGATGTGATTATTCCAACTCACTCCTGGCTGATCTGCCACATTCTACTCTCTGTAAGCTTGAGGTTCATCCAAAACTCTGCTGCCCGTGTCCTAATTCCCTGTTCACCTATCACTGACCTTCATTTACTCCTGATTTAGCAATGTTTTTATTTTAAATTTCTCCATCTTGTTTGTCCTCCATGACATCGCCCCCACCCTATATCGGTAATATCTTCCAGCCCCACAACCCTTAAAGATATCTGCACTCCTCTCCTTCAGCCCTCTTGTGTGTCCCTGATTTTAATTACTTCACCATTGGAAGCTGCAACTTCGGTTGTCTAGGCCCCAAGCTCTGGAATAATCTCCCTACAGATCTCTACCGCTCCGCCTCTCCACTCACTTTCCTTCCTTGAGACACTCCTTAAAACCTACCTCTTTAACCAAGCTGTTGGTCATCTGACCCAATATCGTTATAAATGGTTCCGAGTCATACATTGTTTCATAATGCTCCTGTGAAGCATTTTCGGATGTTTTATGACAAAGGCACTATATAAAATGAGTTGCTGTTGTTCATGTTTGCTAGACATTTTTCTTTTTTGCATTCGCATATCCGTGCTGCTAGCCTGTTATTATCCCATGTTTTTACGTGTAATGAATACTTTTCTCCTGCTTGTGACAGCCAGAAATTTCCCCACCAGCGAGGTTAGACTGATTGGTCAGTAATTACAGTGTTTACTCCATCTGCCCCTTTTTAAACAGGGAGTAACAATTACAACCCTCCAGTCCCTTCTCATAACTCCCATAGCCAAGGAGGATTGAAAGGTCTGGCCAGTGCATCTGCTATTTCCACCTTTCCGTCCCTCAGCAACCCTCACACGTCCAATCCAGACCAGGTAAATGTTCTCCTTCATTGTGGTGCAAAAAGTGTTCGATTGAAAGAGGTTAACTCAACCTATTTGTTCAGTGACCGTAATTAATGCCTGTCTCCATGGATGCTACTTGTGTCACTGGAGGGTTTCCCCCTTCTATCAATAGAGGGACTTCTTTCAATGTGTCACCGCACAATATCAGCGGGAGTATCATCCGGGGCACTAACAGTGATCAGTGGCTACAGAGAGAGGGAGGGAATAGATCAGAATCTGAGAACAATAGATTGCAATGTCACAACAATGGATCATAATCTGAGAACAATAGATTGGAATGTTACAACAATGGATCATAATCTGAGAACAATAGATTGGAATGTTACAACAATGGGTCAGAATCTGAGAAGAATAGATTGGAATGTTACAACAATGGGTCAGAATCTGAACAATAGATTGGAATGTTACAACAATGGGTCAGAATCTGAGAACAATAGATTGAAATGTTACAACAATGGGTCAGAATCTGAGAACAATAGATTGTAATGTTACAACAATGGGTCAGAATCTGAGAACAATAGATTGGAATGTTACAACAATGGGTCAGAATCTGAGAACAATAGATTGGAATGTTACAACAATGGGTCAGAATCTGAGAACAATAGATTGGAATGTTACAACAATGGGTCATAATCTGAGAACAATAGACTGGAATGTTACAACAATGGGTCAGAATATGAGAACAATAGATTGGAATGTTACAACAATGGGTCAGAATCTGAGAACAATAGATTGGAATGTTGCAACAAAGAACAAAGAACAATGTTAGCGGGAATGAATCTAGAAGAATCACTCGACACTCAGGTCTGCTCCAATGTCAAACAGTTTATTTAGTTACGCCAGTGGGGAGCAGGTTACTGGGCTGTCCAGATGCCTCTCCACTGAACAAAGGAAAATCATCCATACTTATACATTTTTAAACAGTTACTCAGCCCATCCCGGCCGGACATGGTCCAATCACAACGAGTATCGATTATATACATTGATTATTAGAGCCAATAGAAGCGGTTACTAGGCATAGAGGGGCTGCATGAACGGCCCATACACAGATAGGGGATTATTCATGATGTTTTCCATACCCACTTATCTTCACCTCCACCTCGTTACCGGCCCATACACAGATAGGGGATTACTCATGATGTTTTCCATACCCCCCTATCTTCACCTCCACCTCGTTACCGGCCCATACACAGATAGGGGATTACTCATGATGTTTTCCATACCCCCTTATCTTCACCTCGTTACCGGCCCAGACGCAGATAGGGGATTACTCATAAAAGCAAAATACTGCGGATATGGAAATCTGAAACAAAAACAAGAAATGCTGGGATCACTCAGCAGGTCTGGCAGCATCTGTGGAAAGAGAAGCAGAGTTAACGTTTTGGGTAAGTGACCCTTCTTCAGAACTGACAAATATTAGAAAAGTCACAGATTATAAGCAAGTGAGGTGGGGGTGGGGCAAGAGATAACAAAGGAGAAGGTGCAGATTGGACCAGGCCACACAGCTGACCAAAAGGTCACGGAGCAAAGGCAAACAATATGTTAATGGTGTGTTGAAAGACAAAGCATTAGTACAGATTAGGTGTAAATACACTGATTATTGAACAGCAGCAATTGCAAACCTGAAAAAAACAACCTGAAAAAAACAGTGGTTAAGCAAACTGAACAAACTAAGATGAAATGAAATAAATGCAAAAAAAAAGGATTGTAAAAAATGTAAAAAAAAATGTAAAAAAAAGAAAAAAGGAAGAAAAACTAACGAAAAATGAAAGTAAAATGGGGGGCTGTCATGCTCTGAAATTATTGAACTCAATGTTCAGTCCGGCAGGCTGAAGTGTGCCTAATCGGTAGATGAGATGCTGTTCCTCGAGCTTGCGTTGATGTTCACTGGAACACTGCAGCAATCCCAGGACAGAGATGTGAGCATGAGAGCAGGGGGGAGTGTTGAAATGGCAAGCAACCGGAAGCTCAGGGTCCTGCTTGCGGACTGAGCGGAGATGTTCCGCAGAGCAGTCACCCAGTCTGCGCTTGGTCTCCCCAATGTAGAGGAGACCACACTGTGAGCAGCGAATACAGTATACTACATTGAAAGAAGTACAAGTAAATCGCTGCTTCACCTGAAAGGAATGTTTGGGGCCTGGGATAGTGAGGAGAGAGGAGGTAAATGGGCAGGTATTACACCTCCTGCGATTGCAAGGGAAGGTGCCCTGGGACGGGGACGAGGTGGTGGGGGTAATGGAGGAGTGGACCAGGGTGTCGCGGAGGGAATGAACCCTTCGGAATGCTGACAGGGGAAGGGAGGGGAAGATGCGACTGGTAGTGGCATCACGCTGGAGGTGGCGAAAATGGCGGAGGATGATCCTTTGGATATGGAGGCTGGTGGGATGAAAAGTGAGGACAAGGGGAACTCTGTCACGGTTCTGGGAGGGAGGGGAAGGGGTGAGGGTAGAGGTGCGGGGAATGGGTCGGACACGGTTGAGGGCCCTGTCAACCACAGTGGGGGGAAATCCTCGGTTGAGGAAAAAGGAGGTCATATCAGAAGCACCGTCATGGAAGGTAGCATCATCAGAGCAGATGCGTCGGAGACGGAGAAACTGGGAGAATGGAATGGAGTCCTTACAGGAGGTAGGGTGTGAAGAAGTGTAGTCGAGGTAGCTGTGGGAGTCGGTGGGCTTATAATGGATATTGGTAGACAACCTATCCCCAGAGATGGAGACAGAGAAGTCGAGGAAGGGAAGGGAAGTGTCAGAGATGGACCATGTAAAGGTGAGAGAAGGGTGGAATGTGGAAGCAAAGTTGATAAAGTTTTCCAGTTCATGGCGGGAGCAGGAAACGGCACCGATACAGTCATCAATGTACCGGAAAAAGAGTTGGGGGAGGGGGCCTGAGTAGGACTGGAACAAAGAATGCTCGACATATCCCACAAAAAGACAGGCTTAACTAGGACTCATGCGGGTACCCATAGCAACACCTTTTACTTGAAGGAAGTGCATGGAGTTGAAGGAGAAGTTGTTCAATGTGAGAACAAGTTCAGCCAGGCGGAGGAGGGTCGTGGTGGATGGGGACTGGTTGGGCCTCTGTTCCAGGAAGAAGCGGAGAGCCCTCAGACCATCCTGGTGGGGGATGGAGGTGTAGAGCGATTGGACGTCCATAGTGAAGAGGAGGCGGTTGGGACCAGGAAACTGGAAATTGTCAAAATGACGTAGGGCGTCAGAAGAGTCACGGATGTAGGTGGGAAGAGACTGGACCAGCGGAGAAAAGATAGAGTCTAGATAGGAAGAAATAAGTTCAGTGGGGCAGGAGCAGGCTGACACAATGGGTGTGCCAGGACAGTCCCGTTTGTGGATTTTGGGAAGGAGGTAGAAGCGGGCTGTCCGGGGTTGTGGGACTATGATGTTGGAAGCCGTAGAGGGAAGATCTCCAGAGGAGATGAGGTCAGTGACAGTCCTTTGGACGGTGGCTTGATGTTGGGTGGTGGGGTCATGGTCCAGAGGGAGGTAGGAAGAGGTGTCTGTGAGTTGGCGTTGAGCTTCTGCAAGGTAGAGGTCGGTACGACATACAACAACAGCACCACCCTTGTCTGCAGGTTTGATGACCATGTCGGGGTTAGATCTGAGAGAACGGAGTGCCTCAAGTTCAGAGGGGGACAGGTTAGAGTGAGTGAGGGGGGCAGAGAAATTGAGACGACCAAAGTCTCGCCGACAGTTTTCAATGAAGAGATCAAGAGCGGGTAAGAGGCCAGGGGGAGGGGTCCAGGTAGAGGGAGAATGCTGGAGGCGGGTGAATGGGTCTGCTGGTCGGGGGGAGGACTCCTCTCTCCTCACTATCCCAGGCCCCAAACATTCCTTTCAGGTGAAGCAGCGATTTACTTGTACTTCTTTCAATGTAGTATACTGTATTCGCTGTTCACAGTGTGGTCACCTCTACATTGGGGAGACCAAGCGCAGACTGGGTGACCGCTTTGCGGAACATCTCCGCTCAGTCCGCAAGCAGGACCCTGAGCTTCCGGTTGCTTGCCATTTCAACACTCCCCCCTGCTCTCATGCTCACATCTCTGTCCTGGGATTGCTGCAGTGTTCCAGTGAACATCAATGCAAGCTCGAGGAACAGCATCGCATCTACCGATTAGGCACACTTCAGCCTGCCGGACTGAACATTGAGTTCAATAATTTCAGAGCATGACAGCCCCCCAATTTTACTTTCATTTTTAGTTAGTTTTACTTCCTTTTTTCTTTTTTTCACATTCTTTTTTACATTTAATACAATCCTTTTTTTTGCATTTATTTCATTTCATCTTAGTTTGTTCAGTTTGCTGAACCACTGTTTTTTTCAGGTTGTTTTTCTTCAGGTTTGCACTTGCTGCTGTTCAATATTCAGTATATTCACACCTAATCTGTACTAATGCTTTGTCTTTCAACACACCATTAACATATTGTTTGCCTTTGCTCCGTGACCTTTTGGTCAGCTATGTGGCCTGGTCCAATCTGCACCTTCTCCTTTGTTATCTCTTGCCCAACCCCCACCCACTTGCTTATAATCTGTGACTTTTCTAATATTTGTCAGTTCCGAAGAAGGGTCACTGACCCGAAACGTTAACTCTGCTTCTCTTTCCACAGATGCTGCCAGACCTGCTGAGTGATTCCAGCATTTCTTGTTTTTGTTGTAGGGGATTACTCATGATGTTTTCCATACCCCCTTATCTTCACCTCATTACCGGCCCAGACGCAGATAGGGGATTACTCATGATGTTTTCACCTCGTTACAGGCTAGCTACTTTGTCAGCATTCCACAAAGTTGTCTGCTTTTCATTTTAATTAGCCTTTTGTTTGAGATTGGATTACTCAGCTCCTGTGGTATGTGGTCAGGTTAACTGAGCCCTATGGTGCTTTGAAACCTCCTCACTGTTCACTAATATTATATGTTACTGGTTACTCAAATAATATTTAAACATTATGATAATTATGGCAGGTGCCTCTGCGCTTGGGAATACCCTACCACGAACAGGAACAGACAATTCGGCCCTCCAAGCCTGCGCCGAACTTGATGCCTGCCGAAACTAACACCTTCTGCACTTCCGGGGCCCATATCCCTCTATTTCCTTCCTATTCATATATTTGTCAAGATGTCGCTTAAACGTCGCTATCGTATCAGCTTCCAACACCTCCCCTGGCAGCAAGTTCCAGGCACTCACCACCCTCTGCGTAAAAAACATGCCTCGCACATCCCCTCTAAACTTTGCCCCTCGCACCTTAAACCTATGTTGCCTAGTAACTGACTCTTCCACCCTGGGAAAAAGCTTCTGACTATCCACTCTGTCCATGCCGCTCATAATGTTGTAAACCTCTATCATGTCGCACCTCCACCTCCGTCGTTCCAGTGAAAACAATCCGTGTTTTTCCAACCTCTCCTCATAGCTAATGCCCTCCAGACCGGGCAACATCCTGGAAAACCTCCTCTGTACCCTCCCCAAAGCCTCCACATCCTTCTAGTAGTGTGGCGACCAGAATTGCACGCAATATTCAAAGTATGGCCTAACTAAGGTTCTGTACAGCTGCAACATGACTTGCCAATTTTTATACTCTATGCCCCAACGATGAAGGCAAGCATGCCGTATGCCTTCTTGACTACCTTATCCACCTGTGCTGCCACTTTCAGTGACCTGTGGATCTGTACGCTCAGATCTTTTTGCCTGTCAATACTCCTAAGGGTTCTGCCATTTACTGCATACCTCCCACCTGCATTAGACCTTCCAAAATGCATTACCTCACATTTGTCCGGATTAAACTCCATCTGCCATTTCTCCGCCCAAGTCTCCAACCGATCTATATCATGCTGTATCCTCTGACAATCCTCATCATTATGGATGGAGAAAGTGAAGGCACATGGGGTCCAAGGTGTACTAGCTAGATGGATGAAGAACTGGCTGGGCAACAGGAGACAGAGAGTAGCAGTGGAAGGGAGTTTCTCAAAATGGAGACGTGTGACCAGTGGTGTTCCATAGGGATCCGTGCTGGGACCACTGTTGTTTGTGATATACATAAATGATTTGGAGGAAAGTATAGGTGGTTTGATTAGCAAGTTTGCAGACGACACTAAGATTGGTGGAGTAGCAGATAGTGAAGGGGACTGTCAGAGAATACAGCAGAATATAGATAGACTGGAAAGTTGGGCAGATAAATGGCAGATGGAGTTCAATCAGGGCAAATGCGAGGTGATGCATTTTGGAAGATCCAATTCAAGAGTGAACAATACAGTAAATGGAAAAGTCCTGGGGAAAATTGATGTGCAGAGAGATTTGGGTGTTCAGGTCCATTGTTCCCTGAAGGTGGCAACGCAGGTAAATAGAGTGGTCAAGAAGGCATACGGCATGCTTTCCTTCATCGGACGGGGTATTGAGTACAAGAGTTGGCAGGTCATGTTACAGTTGTATAGGACTTTGGTTCGGCCACATTTGGAATACTGCGTGCAGTTCTGGTCGCCACATTACCAAAAGGATGTGGATGCTTTGGAGAGGGTGCAGAGGAGGTTCACCAGGATGTTGCCTGGTATGGAGGGCGCCAGCTATGAAGAGAGGTTGAGTAGATTAGGATTATTTTCATTAGAAAGACGGAGGTTGAGGGGGGACCTGATTGAGGTGTACAAAATCATGAGAGGTACAGACAGGGTGGAAAGCAAGAAGCTTTTTCCCAGAGTTGGGGATTCAATTACAAGGGGACACGAGTTCAAAGTGAAAGGGGAAACGTTTAGGGGGGATATGCGTGGAAAGTTCTTTACGCAGAGGGTGGTGGGTGCATGGAACGCATTGCCAGCGGAGGTGGTAGATGCGGGCACGATGGCGTCTTTTAGGACGTATCTAGACAGATACATGAATGGGCATGAAGGAAAGAGATACAGAGCATTAGAGAATAGGCGACACGTTTAGATAGATGATTTGGATCGGCGCAGGCTTGGAGGGCCGAAGGGCCTGTTCCTGTGCTGTATTTTTCTTTGTTCTTTGTTCTCTTTGTTCTATTATCCGCAACTCCACCAACCATTGTGTCGTCCGCAAACTTACTAATCAGACCAGCTACAATTTCCTCCAAATCATTTATATATACTACAAACATCAAAGGTCCCAGCACTGATCCCTGTGGAACACCACTAGTCACATCCCTCCATTCAGAAAAACACCCATCCACTGTTACCCTCTGTCTTCTGTGACTGAGCCAGCTCTGTATCCATCTTGCCAACTCACCTCTGATCCCGTGTGACTTCACCTTTTGCACCAGTTTGCCATGCGGGACCATATAGACAACATCCACCGCCCTTCCCTCATCAATCATCTTCGTCACTTCTTCAAAAAACTCAATCAAATTAGTAAGACACGACCTCCCCTTCACAAAATCATGCTATCTCTCGCTAATAAGTTCGTTTGTTTCCAAATGGGAGTAAATCCTGTCCCGAAGAATCCTTTCTAATAGTTTCCCTACCACTGACGTAAGGCTCACTGGCCTATAATTTCCTGGATTATCCTTACCACCCTTCTTAAACAAAGAACAACATTGGCTATTCTCCAGTCCTCTGGGACCTCACCTGTAGCCAATGAGGATGCAAAGATTTCTGTCAAGGCCCCAGCAATTTCTTCCCTTGCCTCCCTCTGTATTCTAGGGTAGATCCCATCAGGCCCTGGGGACTTATCTACCTTAATGCTTTGCAAGACACCCAACACCTCCTCCTTTTTGATAATGAGATGACTGAGACTATCTGCACTCCCTTCCCTGGGCTCATCATCCACCAAGTCCTTCTCCTTGGTGAATACTGATGCAAAGTACTCATTTAGCACCTCACCCATTTCCTCTGGCTCCACGCAAGATTCCCATCTCTGTCCTCGAGTGGGCCAACCCTTTTCCCTGGTTACCCTCTTGCTCTTTATACATGAATAAAAAGCCTTGGGATTTTCCTTAATGAGTCAGATACTGAACGTTATATTGGAATGTTAAAACAATGGTTCAGAGTCTGAGAACAATGGATTGGAATGTTCCAACAATGGGTCAGAATCTGAGAACAATAGATTGGAATGTTCCAACAATGGGTCAGAATCTGAGAACAATAGATTGGAATGTTCCAACAATGGGTCAGAATCTGTGAACGTTAGATTGGAATGTTAGAACAGTGGACAGGAGTTTTTTCCTCAGATCTTTTCATTATTTCTATGTATGATTGACTATCTTTGGCCTCTCGGATATATTGGGCACTGACTGTTATTCAATACATTTACTATCCAATCCTGGCTATTATTGGTGTCTATGGTAAGTCTCTCTACCTCGCCTTTAATTCTATCAACCATGTTTAACTGTATTACTGTTCTTGTCATTTACTCTGTCCTACATTTTCCTGTTATCCCTGGTGAATATCTCCAGCTATTAGCTCTCTAAACCATTGCTAACTATATTGCAGGTCTTGTAATTTACTCTCTCATCTTTGCTGCTGTCGCTGTCTGTATTTCCAGCTATAAGATCTGTAAACGTTGGTTCACTCAAATACAGTTCTTGCAATTTGAATTATGGGAAGACCAAAACCAGTGTCATTGGTCTCCATTATAAATTCCGTCCACTATCCCAGATCCACTTAGCCTGCCCTGGGCAATGTCTGAGGCTCAACCAGACAGTTTACATCCTCTGAGTTCATCTCCTATTCTCTCCATCACCAACCCTGCCTACTACCATCTCTGTAATATCACCCAGCTCCTCCTCAGTCCATCTGCTGCATAATCCCTCATCGGTGCTTTTGTTAAAACACATTTGATTATTCCAATTCTATCCTGGTCACTCTCCCAGTTATAGACCACCATAAACCAGACCCTACTCAGAATTCTGCTGCCTGTATCCTAACTCACACCAAATCGAGATCACCCATCACCCCTGTGTTCACTGATCTACATTGTCTTCCAGTCTGACAGCACCTTAATTTTAATAATCTCGTTCTTGTGTTTGAATCCCTCCATTGCCTCACCCCTCCAATTAGTCCCATTACTTCATATCTTTCGCCATTGACACGTTTATTTTTTCAATTTTCCTTTTACAGTGAATTATTTCCCTCTGTATCTACCCCTGACCATGATTTTCATCTCTACAGGGCCACTGGGCCAAATGCCACAGAAGCTTGGATCCATAGAATGATGCAATCTGAGCTACTGTCCACTTCCAGCATGGCCTGTACAGCGCCGCATTCTGAGCAGGGCTCCAGCCTGGATGTACCATGTGTACGTCTGTAGCAGGAAGTGGCATCAATGCACCATTCCTTCAGCTTTGATGTATGCCTTTGTGAGTGCGTGAGCATGCCCAGTACATCATGTTGGTGAATGTCCACTATGTTGACAGCAGCCCCGATACCTTCATTCTGAAGCACTCAGCTGTTCGCACCATCTTCAGTTCTCCATGCAAAACCAGAAGGTGGCTCCTCGGAGATAAAGTAAAACCCCTTCTAGAGACAGCTCATGTTTCTACATCCCAAACCACCTCCCGTCGCCAACCAACCTCACGCGATTTACATGTGTATAACGTGAGCAATGGAGTCGCCAGGAACATGGTGGAATAGACCATTCGTTTGATGAAGCAATGCTTCCAATGCCTGAACCGCTCGGGGTGGGGGGTGGGGGTGGGTGCCCTCCAGTACACACTGAAGCGGTGCCCAAGTTCACGGTGTTCTGCTGCACGCTTCATATCATCACCCTGATCAGGACACAGGCATTGGCACCAGGAATCCGGAGGCCACCTCAGGAGGAGGAGGAGGCAGGGAGGGTATTTCCTGGATGCCTTCCACAGAGACTTGCTGACTGCACCTATACAGTGCTACCCCAGTGGCTGTAGCTTTTTATATTCATTCATGGAATGTGGGTATCGCTGACTCGGCCAGAATTTATTGTCCATCGTTACTTGCCCTTGAGAAGGTGATAGTGAGCTGCCTTCTTGGACCACTGCAGTCCATGTAGGGTAGGCGCACCCACAGTGCTGTTAGGAAGGAAGTTCCAGGATTTTGCCACAGCGACAGTGAAGGGACGGTGATATATTTCCAATTCAGGATGGTGTGTGACTTGGAGGGAAATGTGCAGGTGGTGGTGTTCCCATGCATCTGCTGCCGCTGTCCTTCCAGGTGGTGGAGGTCGCAGATTTGGAAGGTGCTGTCTAAAGAGGCTTGGTGAGTTGCTGCAGGTCATCTTGTAGATGGTACACACTGCTGTCACTGTGACTGGTGCTGGAGTCATGGAGTCATTTATGGTACAGATTGAGACCATGCTGGCTCTCTGCAGAGTAATCCAGTCAGGCCCATTCCCCTACTCAATCCCTGTGTTCCTGCAAGTTTCTTTCCTTCAACTGTCCATCCAGTTTCTTCTGGAAATCATTGATAATTTCTACTTCCACCACCATTGTGGGTAGTCAGTTAAAGCTCATTACAAATCGCAGCGTAAAACAAAAAACAAGTTCTTGTTCAGATTCCCCCTGCATTTCTTGTCAAATCCTTCAATCTGTGTCTCTAGTCCTTGTACTATTCGTTATTACACACAATTTTCCTTTTCTAATTTATCAAAGCCTGTCATAATCTAGTCCACCTCGATTAAATCACCCTTCAATCTCCTTTGTTCCCCTTCGAACAAAGGCACATTTTCCAATCTTACCTTGTAACTAATCCTCCTCCCCTTCCCTAGATCCATTCTGGTAAACCTCCTCTGTACCCTCTCAAGGACACTCACACCCTTCCCAAAGTGTGCTGAGCAGAACTGGACGCTATATTACATTTGGAGCCTAACCACTGTTCTATAAATGTTCAGCATAACTTCCCTGCTTTCGTACTCAATGCCACTGTTTTAAACCCAAATCCCATTTGCTTTGCTGTCAATTGTCAATATGTCCTGTTATCTTCACAGATTAATCCACCCGCAGGTTTCTCTTTTCCTCAACACTCTTTAGAACTGTGACATGAGTCAATATAGCTATTCTATTCCGACTGACAAAATGCATCACCTCACACTCCTCTCTATTAAATTCCATCTGTCAATTGTCTGCCTATCAGTGTCCTGTTGCAGGTGGTTCATATCATCCTCACTCTTTGCTCTTCCTCCAAATTTGGTGTCATCGGAACATTTTGAGATTGTACTCATGGGACAATGGCCGCCCTGCGTTCCATCCCACCCCAATCCCTCAACCCAAACCTTCTGATTGTTTTTATTCTTTCATGGATTTGTGTCTCACTGTCAAGACTAGCATTTTCTGCCCATCTCGATTTGCCTTTGAACTGAGTGGCTTGCTAGGCCTTTTCAGAGTGCAGTTTAGAGTCAACCACATTGCTGTGGGTCTGGAGTCGCATGTAGTCCAGACCAGGTAAGGACAGCAGATTTCCTTCCCTAAAAGATATTCATGAAGCAGATGGTTTTATACTTTCCAATGATAACCCAAAACTGCCAACTTCCCAGTCACAGCAGCTCCAGGAGACAGAGAGAGAACAGCAGTACAGCACTGATGGTGAATCCCCATCACTAGGTCTGTCACTCACAGTCACCAGCTCAAATATTAACACTGCGTGTACCTTCGAGGCTGGTGTAGAGCCGGAATCTGCACGTGGTGAGTCATAGTATCATAGGATTGTTGGAGCACAGAAGGAGGCCATTCGTCCCTTTGTGTCCGTGCTGGATCTCTGTGAAAATGAAGCAGCTCCTCCCACTGCCCCTGCCTTTTCCCAAAGACATTTTTTTTATCTTCAGATAATTATTCAATTACCTTTTGAAAATTACGTTTGAATTTGCCTCCACCACACTCTCAGGCAGTTCATTCCAGATTCTAACCACTCACTGTGTTTATCCTCATGTCACCTTTAGTTCTTCTACCAATCACCTTAAATCAGTGTCCTCTGGTCTTGATCCATCCACCAATGGGAACAGTTTCTCTCTATCCACCCTGTCCAAACCCCACATCATTTAAAACTCTTCTGTCAAATCTCATCTTCACCTTTTCTTCAAGCAGAACAGCCCCAGCTTCCCCAATCTATCTGTATAACGGAATTCCTCATCCCTGGAACCATTCCCGTAAATCTTTGCTGCGCCCTCTCTAATTCCTTTGCAACCTTCCTGAATTGAGGTGTCTAGGCATGGACACAATACTCCAGTTGAGACTGAGGCTGTGTTTTGTAACGTTTCATCATAACATCCTTGCTATTGTACTCTCTGTCTCTATTTATTAAAGCCAGGATTCTGCATGCCTTACTAACTGCTTTCTCAACCTGCCTGCCACCTCCAACAATAGGATCACGTATACCCCTCAGGTTTCTGCTCCTGCATACCCATTAGAATTTGATCCTTTATTTTCTCTTGCTTCTTCGCGGTCTTGCTACCAAAACGAAACACTTCACACGTCTCCACATTAAATTTCATCTGCAATGTGTCCTCCCATTCTACCTGCCTGTCTCTGTCCTCTTGAAGTCTATCATATCCTCCTCTCTGTTCACAATAATGCCGAGTCTTCTGTCAGCTGCAAATTTTGAAATTGTTCCCTCTAGACTGAAATACAGGTCATTAATGTAGATCAAGAACAGCAGTGGCCCTATCCTGGCCCCTGGGGAACACCACTATAAACGTTCCTTCAATCTGAGAAATAGCTTCACCACGACTCTCCATTTAACATGTCTCCAATTTCAGCATTCACAGCCAGCAGCAGCAGCCTCCTGTGATTCAGTGCAGCTTCCTTTTTAAGAGGGACAGACTGCCTTAAAGAGCTGAATTCTGGCTGCAAAATGAGCCATCCACACACACAGTTAAGCCCCTGTTAAGCGTGCAGACAGACGGCAGCGTGGGTCACCCTGGGCGGCATGTAGATTTCATGGAAATGTTGAGGCCGCAGGAAGTTTGTGTGTCACCTGCCTCAACAAGAACGGGCACGGGAAGATCATGAACCATCTGCCCAAAAAAATACACAAATCTGATTTTTGTCACTCTTTCTAGTTCCCTTTCACTATTTCACCTTCTCTCTCTCTCTGTCTCTCTCTCTCTTCGCTCTCTGTGTCTCTTGCTCATAAAATCAGAGATTGCTGCAGCACAGAAGGAGGATATTCGGCCCATTGTGTGAGTGCTGTCTCTTTGAAAGAGTTATCCAGTTAGTTCCTCTCCCCTCCTCTTTCCCCAGACTCCTGCTTTGTTTCCCTTTCAAGTATTTGTTAAATTACCTTTTGAAATATATTATTGAATCTGCTTCCACCATGTTTTCAGGCAGTGAATTCCAGATCCCAACAACTCGCTGTGCAAGAAAATTCTCCTCATTTCACCTCTGGTTCTTTGTCAATTACCTTCAATCCGTGTCTTAATACTGCACTTTCTGACACTGGAAACAGTTTCACATTAATTACCCAATCAAAACCGATCTATATCCTGCTGTATCCTCTGACAATATTCATCACTATCCGCAACTCCGCCAACCTTTGTGTCATCTGCAAACTTACTAATCAGACCAGCTACATTTTCCTCCAAATCATTTATATATACTACAAATAGCAAAGGTCCCAGCACTGATCCCTGCGGAACACCACTAGTCACATTCCTCCATTCAGAAAAGCGCCCATCCACTGATACCCTCTAATATAAAAGCAAAATACTGCGGATGCTGGAAATCTGAAACAAAAACAAGAAATGCTGGATTCACTCAGCAGGTCTGGCAGCATCTGTTTAAAGAGAAGCAGAGTTAACGTTTCGGGTCAGTGACCCTTCTTCGGAACTGACAAATATTTGTCAGTTCCGAAGAAGGGTCACTGACCCGAAACGTTAACTCTGCTTCTCTTTCCACAGATGCTGCCAGACCTGCTGAGTGAATCCAGCATTTCTTGTTTTTGTTGCACTGATACCCTCTGTCTTCTATGACTGAGCCAGCTCTGTATCCATCTTGCCAGCTTATCTCTGATCCCGTATGACTTCACCTTTTGTATAAGTCTGCCATGAGGGACCTTGTCAAAGGCTTTACTGAAGTCCATATAGACAACATCCACTGCCCTTCCTCCATCAATCATCTTCGTCAATTCCTCAAAAAACTCAATCAAGTTAGTGAGACTCGATCTCCCCTTCACAAAACCATGCTGTCTCTCGCTAATAAGTCCATTTGTTTCCAAATGGGAGTAAATCCTGTACCGAAGAATCCTCTCCAATAATTTCCCTACCACTGACATACGGCTCACCGGCCTGTAATTTTCCTGGATTATCCTAGCTACCCTTCTTAAACAAAGGAAGATCATTGGCTGATCTCCATTCCTCTGGGACATCGCCTGTAGCCAATGAGGATACAAAGATTTCTGTCAACGCCCCAGAAATGTCCTCCTCTGGGGTAGATTCCATCAGGCCCTGGGGACTAATCTACATTAATGTTTTCCAAGACGCCCAACACCTCCTCCTTTGTGATTTCGACACGACCCAGTCTATCTACACTCCCTTCCCTAAACTCATCATCCACCAAGTCCATCTCTTTGGTGAATACTGAGGCAAAGTATTCATTTAGTCCCTCACCCATTTCCTCTGGCTCCACACATAGATTCTCTCCTCTGTCCTTGAGTGGGTCAATCCTTTCCCTTGCTACCCTCTTGTTCTTTATATACGGATAAAAAGCCTTCGGATTTTCCTTAATCCTGTTTGCCAATGACTTATCATAATTTCTTTTAGCCTTCCTGACTCCTTGCTTAAGTTCCTTCCTACTTTCTTTATATTCCTCAGGGCTTCGTCTGTTCCCAGCCTTCTAGCCCTTATGAATGCTTCCTTTTTGTTTTTTTGACTAATCTCACTATATCCCTCGTTATCCAAGGTTCCCGAAACTTGCCAAACTTATCCTTCATCCCCACAGGAACATGCCGGTCCTGGATTCTGATCAACTG
Source organism: Heterodontus francisci (assembly GCF_036365525.1). NCBI lineage: Eukaryota > Metazoa > Chordata > Chondrichthyes > Heterodontiformes > Heterodontidae > Heterodontus > Heterodontus francisci. The sequence goes on along the minus strand of NC_090398.1, from coordinate 68,021,074 downwards.
ACGTTTGAAAGACTCCCACATGTCAGATGTTGATTTACCGTCAAACAGCCACCCCCAATCAAAATTCTTCAGTTCCTGCCTAATATTGTTATAATTAGCCTTCCCCCAATTTAGCACCTTCACCCGAGGACTACTCTTATCCTTATGCACAAGTACCTTAAACCTTATGGAATTATGATCACTGATCCCGAAATTCTCCCCTACGGAGACTTCGACCACCTGGCCAGGCTCTTTCCCCAATACTAGGTCCAGTACGACCACATCCCCAGTTGGACTATCTCCATATTGTTTCAAGAAGCCCTCCTGGATGCCCCTTACACATTCTGCCCCATCCAAGCCCCTAGCACTGAGTGAGTCTCAGTCAATATAGGGGAAGTTAAAATCAGCCATCACAACAACCCTGATACATCTACATCCTTACAAAATCTGTCTACCTATCTGCTCCTCTATCGCCTGCTGGCTGTTGGGAGGCCTGTAGTAAACCGCCAACATCGTGAATGCACCCGTCCTATTCCTGAGCTGTAACAATATTGTCTCGCTGCATGACCCCTCTGAGGTGTCCTCCCGCAGTACAGCTGTGATATTCTCCTTAACCAGTAAAGCAACTCCCCCACCCCTTTCACTTCCCCTCTATCCCGCCTGAATTTCGAAATCCCGGAACATGTAGCTACCAATCCTGTCCTTCCCTAAACCAAATCTCTGTAACAGCAACAACATCATAGTTCCAAGTACTAATCCAAGATCTAAGTTCATCTGCCTTACCTGTTATACTTCTCACATCAAAACAAATGCACTTCAGACCACCAGTCCCGCTGAACTTAGCAACATCTCCCTGCCTGCTCTTCCTCTCAGTCTTACTGGCCTTACTCACTAGTTCCGCTCAGTTATTTCACTTGCTAACCTACTGCACTTGTTCCCACCCCCACCCCCCCCGCCACACTAGTTTAAACCCTACCGAGTAACGCAGATTTGTTCCTCCACGTCCTTCCCACCAGCTGGTGACCTATAGACAACAAGAAGCAATGTAACTGCAACTTTTTTGCTCCTTCGCTCCACCCATTTAGATTCTGTCCCTGACCCACTCCCCCCTCCCCCCGCCTGGACATTCTCTCTCTCCAGCACTATAATATTCTCCTTAATCAATACCACCACCCCTATCGCTATTCTTCCTTCTATCATTCCTGAATACCTTGTATCCAGGAATATTTAACACCCAGTCCTGCCTTTCTTTGGGCCAGGTCTCTGTTGTAGCCACAACACCATATTTCCACATGGCAATCTGCACCTATACCTCACCAGTCTAATTCACCACACTCCATGCTTTCACATACATGCACACCAACCCTCACGTAAATGTTATTACTTTCTCCCATTCTCTAACCCCACCTAATAACATTCTGAACCCTGCTGTAGTGCTATCCAACTCTTCCCGTATTCTGTGCACCTTGGAATTCCCATCTGATGTTTTCTCCTGGTTACCATACCCCTGCCAATTTAGTTTAAACCCTCTCCAAAAGCACGAACAAATCGCCCCTCAAGGGAATTAGTCCCAGCTCTGTTCTGGTGTAAATCGTCCAGCCTGTACAGATCCCACATTCTCCATAACTGGTCCCAGTGTCCAGGAATCTAAACCTCCCCGCTTCTGCAGCATCCTTCCAGCCACACATCCATCTGTACTATCCACCTATGTCTCTACTCACTCGCATGGTGTACTGAGAGTAATCCGGAGATTACGTCTTTGAAGTCTTGCTTGCTAACTTCTTTCCCAGCTCCCTGAATTCTGACTGCAGAACAACCTCCCTCTTTCTGCCTCTGTCGTTGCTTCCTATGTGGACCACGACTGCTGGCTGTTCACCCTCCACCTTCAGGATGCTCTGCAGCCGCTGGATGATATCCTTGACCCTGACCCCAGGGAGGGAACACACCATCCTGGATACACATCTGCGGCCTCAGAAACCATTGTCTATCGAATTTCCTATCACGATCAACATTCCAGTCTTCCCTGTAAACCGACCCCCCTCTTCCCCCAGTACAGCTGAGACAGCCCTGGTACCATGGCCTTGCCTGTGGCTGCAGTCTCCAGATGAACCATCAGTATTGAATACTGGTTGGAGAGTGAGATGCACTCAGGAGTCTCCTGTGCTACCTGCTGATTCTTCTTGACGTGCTCTCCACAAATTACTCAACCTCACATATATACGACAGTGACATCCATGGTCCCACCATCTGCAGCTTGTACATCATCCCAGAGAGCAGGATGAGGGGGAGGTGAGAGTTAAGAAGGGACATAAGGCAGGAACATAACATCATCCTGAATGCTCTCGCTGATGCCGAATGCTACGGCCTCTGTCACAGCCAGTCCCATGATGTGGAGAATCATCTCCTCCCTCAGGCTCAGGGGTGAAGGAATGTCTGCTCCTCGCTGGTTCACTGCTGCTCCCTGTGATTATGGGCCACCTTGTCCTGTAATAGAGAGGGCAAAATGCCAGTGATTGTGTTGCACTGTGTTTGTGCGATCTGCCTGCCATAGTTGAATAGCTGGAGGTATGTGGAGGCACTGAGAGGTGGGTGTGAGGCTGGTATTAGTGGAAGGTGTGTGAGGGTGAGCTGGGCTATGTGAGGTGTGAGTCCTGAGTGTTAGGGACTGCTGATGGGTCAGTGATGGGGGTGTGGTACATTGAGCAGTGTGAGAGGTTGGTGATGTTGGGGGTAGGAGATGCCATTCGGAGATGAATTCACTGACATTGACCAGCCGAGTGAGCTCATTAAACTTCTTCTGGATCTTCTGCCAGGTCGTCGGGGCCAGACTTCTTGCATTGACCTCCCTGACCACCTGCTCCCATTCCCTTCGGAGGGCGTTCCTTGAGGGTCTCCATCCCACCCCACAGAAGTATGGCCTCTCTCCTCCTGTCACCCACCATGACTAAGGCCTCCAGCACTACATTCGTGATCCGCAGAGCCCTCTCTCTGTCCTAGTATCCCATTTACCTTGTCTACAATTGCAGCATTCACAGCAAGCAGCAGCAGGCTCCTGTGATTCAGTGCAACATCCCTTTAAGAGGGAAGAACTACCTGTAAGAGCGGAATCCTGGCAAACATCTGCCAGACCCACACACAGTCAGGTCCCTCTTCAGCGTGCAGACAGACAGCAGCGCAGTCATGCTCAGGAGCATGTAGAATTCGTGGAAATGTGGAGGCAGCAGGACGTTTGTATGTCACCTGTCAGAATAGGAATGGGTACGGGAAGATCATAACCCCTCTGCCCAAAAGGTGATGCAAACCTGATTTTCTCACTCTTTCTATTTCTCTTTCCCTCTTTCACACTGTTTTTCTCTCTCTCTCTCTATCTTTCTCCCTCTCTCTTCACTCTCTGTCAGTTGTTCATCGAATCAGAGATTGATGCAGCATAGAAGGAGGATATTCGGCCCTTTGTCTCAGTGCTGTCTCTTTGAAAGAGCTGTTTAATTCGTTCCTCTCCCCTCCTCTTTCCCCAGATTCCTGTTTATTTTCTTTTTCCTTTTCAAGTATTTGTTAAATTCCCTTTTGAAAGATATTATTGAATCTGCTTCCACCATGTTTTCAAGCAGTGAATTCCAGATCCCAACAACATGCTGTGGAAGAAAATTCTCCTCATTTCACCTTTGGTTCTTTGTCAATTACCTTCAATCTGTGTCTTATTAACACTGAACTTTCATACACTGGAAACAGTTTCACATTAATTACCCTTACAAAACCCTTCATGATTCTGAATTCTATTTGAATTCTCCCCTTACCATTCACTGCTGTAAAGAGAACAATCCCAGCTTTTCCAATCTCTCCATGTAACTGAATTCCCAGATCCCTGGTACCATTCTAGTAAATCACCTCTGTGTCTTCACTGAGTCCTTGACATCCTTACCAAAGTGTGGTGATCAGAATTGGACACAATTCTCCAGCTTGGACCTAACCAATGATGTATAAAAATCAGCATTTCCTCCTGAGTTTTATTACTCTTTGCCTCTCTCTCTAACACCAAGGGCACTACTTGTTACCTTCAAAGATCTCTGTGTGTACACCCCAGGTCTCTCTAACCCTGCACCTACTTCAAATGGTACCATTTAGTTTATATTGTTCCTCCACATACTTCGTACCCAAATGTCTCACTTCACACTTCACTGAGTTAAATTACATCTGCCATGTTCCTGCCCATTTCACCAGTCAGTCTCTGTCTTCCTGAAGTCTGTTACTATCCTTCTCACTGTTTATTAACATTTCTGAGCTTCCATCCATCTGAAAACTTTGACATTATCCCCTCTGTACACAAGCCCATTGCATTAACATACAGCAACGGTGATCCCAACAGTGACCCTGGGGAACCCCACTGTGTACTTCCCTCCAGACTGAACAATAACCATTCACCACCACTCTCTGCTTTCTGTCACTTAGCTAATTTCCTGCATGCTGCCATTGAAATTTTTAAAAAACTTCCATTTATGTAACGCCTTCATGACCACTGCATGTCCCAAAGCGATTTACAATCAATGAGTGCTTATTAAACCCTAGTCACTATTGTAATGTAGGAAAGATGGCAGAAAATTTCCACACAGCAAGATCCCACAAGCAGCAATGTGATAATGATCAGATCTTTAACATCCACCCGAGAGGGCAAATGTTGGTTTAATGTTTCATTCGATCGACGGCACATCTGACAGTGCGATACTCCCACAGTAATGTCACTGCAGTGTCAGCCTTGATTCTTGTGATCAAGTCCTGCACTGACACTTGATCCTAGAAGCTTGTGACTGAAAGGGGAGAGAGCTACAAACTGAGCCACGGCTGACATTGGTCCTTTAATCCCGTGTGTATCTAATTTGGTCACATGGCTGTTATGTGGTACTTTATCAAACGCCTGTTTAAAGGATAGGAATATTGGAAAAGTAGAGGCAAGAACAATCATAGAAACATAGAATAGCATTGCACTGAAGAAGGCCATTTGGTCCAACATGTCAGTGCTGGCCCTTTTGAAGATCTTCCCGTTCGTCCCACATGCTGGCTCTTTTTTTTATTCATTCATGAGATTTGGGCGTCACTGGCTTGGCCAGCATTTATTGCCCTTGAGAAGGTGATGGTGAGCTGCCTTCTTCAACCGCTACAGTCCATTTGGAGTAGGTAGAACCACAGTGCTGTGAGGAAGGGATTTTGACGCAGCGACAGTGAAGGAAGGGCGATATAGTTCCAAGTCAGGATGGTGTGTGACTTGAAAGGGAACTTGAGGGTGGTGATGTTCCCATGTATTTGCTGCCCTTGTCCTTCTAGTTGGTAGAGGTCGTGGGTTTGGAAGGTGCTGTCGAAGGAGCCTTGGTGCATCGCTGTAGTGCATCTTGTAGATGGTACACATTGCTGCCACTGTGCGTCAGTGGTGGAGGGAGTGAATGTTTGTAGATGGGGTGCCAATCAAGCGGGCTGCTTTGTCCTGGATGGTGTCGAGCTTCTTGTGTTGTAGGAGCTGCACCGATTCAGGCAAATGGAGAGTATTTCACCACACCCCTGACTTGTGCCTTGTAGATGGTGGACAGGCTTTTTGGATTCAGGAGGTGAGTTACTTGCCTCAGGATTCCTAGCCTCTGACATGCTCTTGTAGCCACGGTAATTATATGGGTACTCCAGTTCAGTTTCTGGTCAACGGTAGCCCCTCGGATGTTGATAGTGGGAGATTCAGCGATGGTTATGCCATTGAATATCAAGGGGAGATGGTTAGATTCTCTCTCGTTGGAGATGGTCATTGCCTGGCACTTGTGTGGCACGAATGTTACTTGCCACTTATCAGCCCAAGCCTGGATGTTGTCCAAGTCTTGCTGCATTTCTGCACGGACTGCTTCAGTATCTGAGGAGTCACGAATGGTGCTGAACATTGTGCAATCATCAGTGAACATCCCCACTTCTGACCTTATTATTGAAGGTAGGTCATTGATGAAGCAGCGGAAAATGGTTGGGCCTAGGACACTACCCTGAGGAACTGCTGCAGTGATGCCCTGGAGATCAGATGATTGTCCTCCAACAACCACAACCATCTTCCTTTGCACTAGGTATGACTCCAGCCAGCTGAGGGTTTGAGATAATGAGGTAATGAGATCAGGAGCTGAGTGGCTCTAGCAGAACCTAAACTGAGCGTCACTGAGCAGGTTATTGCTAAGCAAGTGTTGTTTGATAGCACTGTCGGTGACACCTTCCATCACTTTACTGATGATTGAGAGTAGGCTGATGGGGCGGTAATTGGCCGTGTTGGACTTGTCCTGCTTTTTGTCTGCAGGACATACCTGGGCAATTTTCCACATTGCCAGGTTGATGCCAGTGTTGTAGCTGTATTGGAACAGCTTGGCTAGGGGCGTGGCAAGTTCTGGAGCACAGGTCTTCAGTACTATTTCCGGAATATTGGCAGGGCCCATAGCGTTTGCAGTATCCAGTGCCTTCAGTCGTTTCTTGATATCACGCAGAGTGAATCGAACCCTGAGAAACAGTACTGTATTCTCCCCTCCACTTCCAGTCTGATCAATGACTGTTCACCACTTCTCTCTGCTTTCTGTCCCTGAGTCACTGTCATATCCACACCATCACTGTCACATTAATCCGTGTCTTCCATTTCTGATAACAAGTCTATGAAATGTCATTTGATTACAGGCTTTTTGAAAATCTATATACATAAATGGATATACACGAGTAGGGGTGGAACATGTTGGTATGGTTCTTCATGAATACTTTGTATCTGTCTTCACAAAATGGGGGGACGATGCAGATATTGTGGTTAAGGAGGAGGAGTGTGAATTATTGGATGTGATATACATAGGGAGAGAGGAAGAATTAATGGGATTAGCATCCTTGAAAGTTGATCCATCACCAGGGCCAGTTGAAATGTATCCTAGGCTGCTAAAAGAGGTGAGAAAGGAAATAGCAGAGGGTCTGACCATCATTTTCCAGTCCGCACTTGATACCGTGTAGTGCCAGAGGATTGATGAACTGTTTAAATTGTACCTCTTTAAAAAGGGAGCAAGGGATAGACCGAATAATTGCAGGCCAGTCAGTCTAACCTCAGTAGTGGGCACATTATTGGAATCTATTTTGAGGCAGAATCACGTGTCACTTAGAAAGTCACAGGTTAGTCACGGATAGTGAGCATGGATTTGATAAGGGAAGATATTGTTTGACCAAATTGATTGAATTTTTTGAAGAAGTAGCAAGGATGATAGATGAGTGTAGTGCAGTTGATATGGTCTACATAGATATTGGCAAGGCTTTTGTCAAGATCCCATGTGGCATACCAGTTAAACAAATAAAATCCCATGGAATCCAGGGAAATTCAGCAAGCTGGATACAAAATTGTCTCAGTGACAGGAAACAAAGGGTGATTGTTGACGGGTGTTTCACTGACTTGAGGCCTGTTTCCAGTGGCGTTCCACAGGGCTCAGTACTGGGTCGCCTGCTTTTTGGTAGTATATATTAATGATTTGAACGTAAATGTAGGGGGCATGATCAAGATGTTTCCAGATGGTACACAGATTGGTCTTGCAGTAGATAGCGAGGAGGATAGCTGTATGCTGCAGGAAGAAATTGATGAGAGAAAAGTGACAAATGGAATTCAACCTGGATAAGTGTAAGGTGATGCAATTGAGGAGGTCAAACAAGGCAAAGGGATAGACGATTAATAGGAAAATACTGAGAAGTGTAGAGGAAGTGAGGGACCTTGGAGTCAATGTTCACTGATCCCTGAAGTTAGCAGGTCAGGTCGATAAGGTGGTTAAGAAGGCATATGGAATCCTTTCCTTTATTAGCTGAGGTATAGAATACAAGAGCAGGGAGGTTATGCTAGAACTGTATAAATCATTGGTTAGGTCACAACCTGAGTACTGTGTGCAGTTTTGGTCACCTCATTCACAAAGGATGTAATTTCACGAGAGAGGGTATGGAGGAGATTTATGAGGATGTTGCCCGGACTGGAAAAATGCAGCTATGAATTAAGATTAGATAGGCTGGGCTTGTTCTACTTGGAAGAGATGAGTTGAGGGGAGATCTGATTGAAATGAGCATAATTTTGTGGTGTCTGGATAGAGTGGAGGTGAAGTAGTCTATTCACCTTAGCAGAGAGATCAGTGACTAGGGGGCAGTGACTTAAAGTGCTTGGTAGAAGGATTAGCGGGGAGTTGAGGAAAAACTTGTTCACCCAAAAATACAAAATTGGCTCAGTGGCAGGAAACAAAGGGTAATTGTTATAATAAAAGTAAAATACTGCAGATGCTGGAAATCTGAAGTAAAAACAAGAAATGCTGGAAATACTCAGCAGGTCTGGCAGCATATGTGGAGGGAGAAGCAGAGATGATGTTTCAGGTCAGTGAAGAAGGGTCAGTGACCTGTAACGCTAACTCTGCTTCTCTCTCCACAGATGCTGCCAGACCTGCTGAGTATTTCCAGCATTTCCTATTTTTATGAAAGTGTAATTGTTGACGGGTATTTTACTGACTGGAGGACTGCTTCCATTGGCATTCCACAGGGTTCAGTCCTGGGTCCCCTGTTTTTAGTGAAGTTCTGGAGCTTACTGCCTGTAAGGATAGTTGAGGCAGAATACCTGCACTCATTCAAAAGGAGTCTGGATGTTAAACTCAAGTGCCATAATCTTCAGGGCTATGGATCAAATGCTGGAAGTTGGGATTAGAATAGGTGGATCATGTATCGGCCGGCACAGACACAATGGGCCAAGTGGCCTCTTTCTGTGTCTTAAATTTTTTATGATTATATTACATGAAACACGCTATCCTCAGTAACACTCACAGTTATGTCCTGAACGAACTCGATCAAGATTATCAGAAATGATTTTCCATTAACCTATCCATGCTACTTGTCATTTATTAACCCATGTTTTTACAAGCAAGATATATTTTTGTGCTGGGTTATGACCTCCAGAATTTTCCAACCACCAACGTGAGACTGATAGTTACAGGGGTTATCCAACCTCTACTTTTTTAAACAGTGTAACATTTACCCTGCAGTCCTCTGGCATCACTCCCATATCCAAGGAGGATTGAAAGATTCTGTCCAGTGCCTCTGTTATTTCCACCATTCCTTCCCTCAGTAACTATCATACATCCCATCCAGACTGGATAAATGTTCTACTTTACTGCGATACAAAATATGTTGGATTGAAAGGTGTTAACTGAACCTGTTTGTTCAGTGACTGTAATTAATGTCAGTCTCCATGGACCCTAATGGTGTCACTGGAGGGTTTCCCTCTTCTATTAAGAAGGGACTCCTTTCAATGTGTTATCCGTTATTGTCAGTGGGCGCATCAACCCCGGCACTAACAGGATTCAGCTGCTGCAGAGAGAGGGAGAGGATAGATCAGAATCTGAACAATATATTGGAATGTTACAACAATGGGTCAGAATCTGAGAACAATAGATTGGAATGTTACAACAATGGACAGGAGTTTATCCGATTGGTTTGACTATCTTACTGCAGATTATTATTGGATAACATTAGAATGGCGGATCTTTTATGCTCTGACGATGATTCATTTTATTTACTATCCCATCCTCGCTATTATTGGTGTCCCTGGTAAGTCTCTGTATCCAACTATTGGATTCATAAACCATATTTCACTGATTTAGTGTTCTTGTCATTTAAATCGTGAGAAGACTGAAACCATTATCTTCAGTTTCTGTCACAAACTCCATTCCCTGTCCATGATCTGCATCCCCCTCGCTGGCCATTGTCTGAGGTGGAACCAGGAAGTTTACAACCTCTGGTATCTATTTAATGCTGAGCTGAGTTCATCCCCATATTCTCTCCATCCCCAACCCTGCCAATTGTTATGGCCAGGTGAGGAGGGGTCAAAGTCGCTCGGCTTTATTTGATCACAACAGTGTTTGTCCTTTATAAACGGTGAATATGCTTAACGTCTGAGTGAGTGTTTTACATTTTACCTTTCGTATGATGATGAAGGAATTGATTGGACAGGTTCTCTTGAGTTTAAACATGAAAGAGGTGAGTTTATTATACTTAACAATATAAACCCTATCGAAATAAAATCATTAAAATAAATAGAACACATTTATGCGCACACTCACACAGGAATCACACAGAAATACATTACAGAGTGAGAAGTAAATTTGTGGTTGGATTGGAGTCCAGAATAAATATATTTTTTTAAACTCATTCTGTGAGGTTTGACCATTCCGTCGTCTTCCTGCAGAAGTTGTATCCTTGAAGTCTTTTTCTGGTCAATGTGCAGTTTGTGGCTGGTCCACATGGCTCTGGGAATTCTTTGAGGCACACATGTAGGTGGCTTTCTTCCCCTGGTTACTCTGTCTGTAGCAATCTGTAGGCTTGGAGGGCCCATATTCGCATGTGGTTTTCAAATTTGTGATGTTATGTGGAGAGGGAGATGGAGAGAAAGGGAGGGGTGTGGGGGGAACACAGCCCTCCTGCTTCATCTCATTTTGAATCACTGACTTGTCTGTTTTTGTCCAGGGAAAACTCTCAGCTTTCGCAGGGATAGACAGTCTCCAGTCTGACTCAGTGTATTCGCTGGACTGTTACAATGAGATTCAAGGTTAGGACCTTCTATCTCCCCAGGGCTCAGGATACCAGTATTTACTCTTGGAGGAGTTTGCTCTTTCAAAGTCAGTGTGTCAGGATGGCCTTGTATGCCGTGTTCATGAATATAATCTCAGGTAATTCAATCACTGGAGCAAGCCTATGATTTGGGTCCAGGCTCATCAGACATCTGTCTCCTGTTGTAGGCTTTAGAATGTCTGTTAAAGTTGTACTGATTTAATGTTTTGGTGTTTTGACTGGGATGGTTATTTGTCGGGTTCGACCCTGGACATTGCATCAGCGATTCCATTGTATCTTTTTTTCTCTCCTGCAATGAAGCTTAAACCATTCAGGTTCCTTCACCTTGATAATCTTTCTCGCTAAACCGACAGTGTGTAATAAATTGTTTTTTTTAGCCCTTGTGAGGTGTCTGAGATTTCCTCTGGGCCATTGTTCTTGCTGAGTTCGGCTTTGAAATTGGTGGGTTTGATTAGATTTGGGTTTGGGACCTGTTCATTGGGTTCTTCAGTGGGTAGATCCACACTGACCTTACTTTTAGCTTTCTGGTGAGGTACACAAGTGCTGTTTACTTTAGGGTATTTTCCCTTCCCTTTTCCCCCTACTACGGGGACACTCATTTCTCTAACCAGCCCCATGTCCTCTGGGATTTTATGGCTCGCAGGTGGCTGTCCATCTTTCACTGCACTCTCCTGCGACACCTCGACTCGGTGACGCATCTCCCTCACTATTGGCTTGCCTTTTTGGGAACTTTCTTTTGTCATTGCATGTTTCTGTAAATGCTGTTAGCAGACTTTTTAGGTTGCCTCATTGACCTGCATTTAAGAAGGAGAGTGTGTGGTCTAATTTATCTAACATTTCAGGGTTGGCTAATCGGAGAGTAGGGGATTCCAGTTGGGAATCCTCCTGACCCTCCTCTAACCTGTCCTCACTGTCCTTTTCAATCTTTCCCTCCTGACAGTCTGCCAGATCTCTACTTGTCTGTCCCCTCCACAGCCTTTGTTTTTTGCCTTTTAAATAATTTACCTGGCTGTTCCTTTTGCCACTCGATATGCAACTCTGGACTGGGATTTCAAGGATTCACCCTCCCTGAGGGTGAAGCTCCTCCACAACTACCTTCGAAGAGATAGTTCTTCGGGGAATGGCTTCTTGGAATCGGGTCACCACATTCATAATGGTGAGAAGATACTGGTAATCCCGTTTTGTTTTCAGCAGGTGTCCCACATAATCCACCAGCATTCTGCTGAAGGGTTCCCCAAAAGCTGGTATGGGAATTAGGGGTGAAGGTTTTATTGCAGGTTGGGGCTTCCCCACAACATGGCAGGTGTGACCAGTTTTACAGAACTCCACCACATCTTTGTGGAGTTGTGGTCAGTCAAAATGCAGCGTGTGAGCGAGTGAGCAGCTGGGAAAGTCAGTTTGAAAGTAAATTTAATTTCCTTGTGTTTTTCGGCGGAGGCCAGGGAGCTGCTGGGTAAGTAAAACACTATATATTTGGGCGGTTTAAAATAACTTTCCTTTCAGTGCAGCAGCTTTTTCGGGAGCCGCGTGTGAGCGAGTGAGCAGCTGGGAAAGTCAGTTTGAAAGTAAATTTAATTTCCTTGTGTTTTTCGGCGGAGGCCAGGGGGCTGCTGGGTAAGTAAAACACTATATATTTGGGCGGTTTAAAATAACTTTCCTTTCAGTGCAGCAGCTTTTTCGGGAGCACCGTGTGAGCGAGTGAGCAGCTGGGAAAGTCAGTTTGAAAGTAAATTTAATTTCCTTGTGTTTTTCGGCGGAGGCCAGGGGGCTGCTGGGTAAGTAAAACACTATATATTTGGGCGGTTTCTGAACCCGAGACACCACACTTGTAGTGTCTCCCACCCGCCCTCCTCCTGTAACCAAAAAAAAAGGACTCGGTGGGGTGTTTATAAGGTAAGGCTTTTTCGATTTCTCCGGTTTTATTGTGATTGGTAAAAACTTTTCGTTCCTTTTTCATTTAACTAAGTTTAAACTTAAGATTAAAAATGGCAGGAGATCTCAGACCCGTATCATGCTCCTCTTGCTCAATGTGGGAGCTCAGGGACATGGCTGATGACCCTGACTCCTTCACGTGCAGGAAGTGTGTCCAGCTGCAGGTCTTGTTAGACCGCATGACGGCTCTCGAGCTGCGGATGGACTCCCTTTGGAGCATGCGCGATGCTGAGGAGGTCGTGGATAGCACGTTTAGTGAATTGGTCACACCGCAGATTAGGATTGCTGAGGGAGAAAGGGAATGGATGACAAAAAGGCAGAGAAAGAGCAGGAAGGCAGCGCAGGAGTCCCCTGCGGTCATCTCCCTCCAAAACAAGTATACCGTTTTGGATACTGTTGAGGGAGATGGCTCACCAGGGGAAGGCAGCAGTAGCCAGGTCCATGGCACCGTGGCTGGCTCTGCTGCTCAGAAGGGCGGGAAAAAGAGTGGAAGGGCTATAGTCGTAGGGGATTCGATTGTAAGGGGAGTAGATAGGCGGTTCTGTGGTCGAAAACGAGGCTCCCGAATGGTATGTTGCCTCCCAGGTGCACGGGTCAGGGATGTCTCAGATCGGCTGCAGAACATTCTAAAGGGGGAGGGTGAACAGCCAGTTGTCATTGTGCACATAGGCACTAATGATATAGGTAAAAAACGGGATGAGGTCCTACAAGCAGAGTTTAGGGAGTTAGGAGCCAAGTTAAAAAGTAGGACCTCAGAGGTAGTAATCTCAGGATTACTACCAGTGCCACGTGATAGTCAGAGTAAAAATGAAAGAATAGTCAGGATGAATGCGTGGCTTGAGAGATGGTGCAGGAAAGAGGGGTTCAGATTTTTGGGACATTGGGACCGGTTCTGGGGGAGGTGGGACTATTACAAATTGGACGGTCTACACCTGGGCCGGACTGGAACCAATGTCCTTGGAGTTGCTTTTGCTAACGCTGTTGGGGAGGGTTTAAACTAATGTGGCAGGGGGGTGGGAACCAATTGAGGTCAGTTGACAGTGAGGAGGTAGTAACAAAAGCCTGTAAGAAACTAGATAATGAAGTCAGTGTGACTAAGGGGAAGAGCAGGCAGGGAGCAGATGATGAATATAAAGGGACTGGTGGTCTGAGGTGCATTTGTTTTAATGCAAGAAGTGTAGTTGGTAAGGCAGATGAACTTAGGGCTTGGATTAGTACCTGGGAGTATGATGTTATTGCTATTACTGAGACCTGGTTGAGGGAAGGGCATGATTGGCAACCAAATATCCCAGGATATCGATGCTTCAGGCGGGATAGAGAGGGAGGTAAAAGGGGTGGAGGAGTTGCATTACTGGTCAAAGAGGATATCACAGCTGTGCTGAAGGAGGGCACTATGGAGGACTCGAGCAGTGAGGCAATATGGACAGAACTCAGAAATAGGAAGGGTGCGGTAACAATGTTGGGGCTGCACTACAGGCCTCCCAACAGCGAGCGTGAGATAGAGGTACAAATATGTAAACAGATTATGGAAAGATGTAGGAGCAACAGGGTGGTGGTGATAGGAGATTTTAATTTTCCCAACATTGACTGGGATTCGCTTAATGTTAGAGGTCCAGATGGAGCAGAATTTGTAAGGAGCATCCAGGAGGGTTTTCTAGAGCAGTATGTAAATAGTCCAACTCGGGAAGGGGCCATACTGGACCTGGTGTTGGGGAATGAGCCCGGCCAGGTTGTTGAAGTTTCAGTAGGGGACTACTTTGGGAATAGTGATCACAATTCCGTAAGCTTTAAAATACTCATGGACAAAGACGAGAGTGGTCCAAAAGGAAGAGTGCTAAATTGGGGGAAGGCCAACTATACCAAAATTCGGCAGGAGCTGGGAAATGTAGATTGGGGGGCAGCTGTTTGAAGGTAAATCCACATGTGATATGTGGGAGGCTTTTAAAGAGAGGTTGATTAGCGTGCAGGAGAGACATGTTCCTGTGAAAATGAGGGATAGAAATGGCAAGATTAGGGAACCATGGATGACAGGTGAAATTGTGAGACTAGCTAAGAGGAAAAAGGAAGCATACATAAGGTCTAGGCGGCTGATGAAAGACGAAGCTTTGAAAGAATATCGGGAATGTAGGACCAATCTGAAACGAGGAATTAAGAGGGCTAAAAGGGGTCATGGAATATCTTTAGCAAACAGGGTTAAGGAAAATCCCAAAGCCTTTTATTCATATATAAGGAGAAAGAGGGTATCTAGAGAAAGGATTGGCCCACTAAAGGATAAAGGAGGAATGTTATGCTTGGACTCAGAGAAAATGGGTGAGATTCTAAACGAGTACTTTGCATCGGTATTCACCGAGGAGAGGGACATGACCGATGTTGAGGTTAGGAACAGATGTTTGATTACTCTCGGTCAAGTCGGCAAAAGGAGGGAGGAAGTGTTGGGTATTCTAAAAGGCATTAAGGTGGACAAGTCCCCAGGTCCGGATCTATCCCAGGTTACTGAGGGAAGCGAGAGAGGAAATAGCTGGGGCCTTAACAGATATCTTTGCAGCAACCTTAAACACGGGTGAGGTCCCGGAGGACTGGAGAATTGCTAATGTTGTCCCCTTGTTTAAGAAGGGTAGCAGGGAAAATCCAGGTAATTATAGACCGGTGAGCATGACGTCAGTGGTAGGGAAGCTGCTGGAGAAGATACTGAGGGATAGGATCTATTCCGATTTGGAAGAAAATGGGCTCATCAGTGAAAGGCAACATGGTTTTGTGCAGGGAAGGTCATGTCTTACCAACTTAATAGAATTCTTTGAGGAAGTGACAAAGTTGATTGATGAGGGAAGGGCTGTCGATGTCATATACATGGACTTCAGTAAGGCGTTTGATAAGGTTCCCCATGGCAGGCTGATGGAGAAAGTGAAGGCGCTTGGGTTCCAAGGTGTACTAGCTAGATGGATAAAGAACTGGCTGGGCAACAGGAGACAGAGAGTAGCAGTAGAAGGGAGTTTCTCAAAATGGAGACGTGTGACCAGTGGTGTTCCACAGGGATCCGTGCTGGGACCACTGTTGGTTGTGATATACATTAATGATTTGGAGGAAAGTATAGGTGGACTGATTAGCAAATTTGCAGACGACACTAAGATTGGTGGAGTAGCAGATAGTGAAGGGGACTGTCAGAGAATACAGCAGAATATAGATAGATTGGAGAGTTGGGCAGAGAAATGGCAGATGGAGTTCAATCAGGGCAAATGCTAGGTGATGCATTTTGGAAGATCCAATTCAAGAGTGAACTATACAGTAAATGGAAAAGTCCTGGGGAAAATTGATGTCCAGAGAGATTTGGGTGTTCAGGTCCACTGTTCCCTGAAGGTGGCAACGCAGGGAAATAGAGTGGTCAAGAAGGCATACGGCATGCTTTCCTTCATCGGACGGGGCATTGAGTACAAGAGTTGGCAGGTCATGTTACAGTTGTATAGGACTTTGGTTCGGCCACATTTGGAATACTGCGTACAGTTCTGGTCGCCACATTATCAAAAGGATGTGGATGCTTTGGAGATGGTGCAGAGGAGGTTCACCAGGATGTTGCCTGGTATGGAGGGCGCTAGCTATGAAGAGAGGTTGAGTAGATTAGGATTATTTTCATTAGAAAGACGGAGGTTGAGGGGGGACCTGATTGAGGTGTACAAAATCATGAGAGGTATAGACAGGGTGGATAGCAAGAAGCTTTTTCCCAGAGTGGGGGTTTCAATTACTAGAGGCCACGAGTTCAAAGTGAAAGGGGAAAAGTTTAGGGGGGATATGCGTGGAAAGTTCTTTACGCAGAGAGTGGTGGGCACCTGGAACGCATTGCCAGCGGAGGTGGTAGATGCGGGCACGATGGAGTCTTTTAAGATGTATCTGGACAGATACATGAATGGGCAGGAAGAAAAGAGATACAGAAGCTTAGAAAATAGGCGACATGTTTAGAGAGAGGATCTGGATCGGCGCAGGCTTGGAGGGCCGAAGGGCCTGTTCCTGTGCTGTAATTATCTTTGTTCTTTGTTCTTTGTATGTCCAGTCATTGGAAGTTCGTGGGCCATTGATATTTCTTTAAGGGACCTCAGCGGCACCATTATCTGGTGAAGCACTGTCCAATCTTCATCCGCAGGTTTGTGATGAGGTATCCACTTCCTCACCAGCACCTCATTCTTTAAATAGTAGCACTCTGCAACTCCCTCTGCTTGAGTTTTGGTTTGGACAGTCTGTGCTATATTTTAACACTGGGTCGAGTTGTTGAGCCTCAACTAAGGAAGATCTGTTTAACACATCCTTTGTGTTCTCCACCTTCCCAAAGAAGGTTTCAGACAACCAGACAATAGGGTCATCCATCTCCAGTGTCAGTTCAGCCACCTCTGATGGGGATTGTTTCGCCATGGACCGAGTCAACACAGAATCAGGGAGAATGTCGAGGAGAATGTTCCTGTATTTTACTCTAACCGCCTTGCTGCTGTTGTTAATCCCGGTGAATATCTCCAGTAATTACCTTGATTAACCATGTTTAACTGTATTATATTCCTATAATTTACTCTACCCTCCTTGCTGCTGTTGTTAATCCCGGTGAATATCTCCAGTAATTACCTTGATTAACCATGTTTAACTGTATTATATTCCTATAATTTACTCTACCCTCCTTGCTGCTGTTGTTAATCCCGGTGAATATCTCCAGTAATTATCTTGATTAACCATGTTTAGCTGCATTACTGCTCCCGTAATTTACTCTACCCTCCTTGCTGCTGTTGTTATTTCTGCTGAATCTCTATCTCCAGAAATCAGCTGTGTAAACCACTGCTAACGGTATTTCAGTTCTTGTAATTTACTCTCTCCTCTTTGCTGCTGATACTGTCTCTATTTCCAGCTAGGAGATCTGTAAACCCTGTTTACTGAAATACTGTTCTGGAACGTAAATTGTGGGAAGAGAGAAGCCTGTGTCATTGGTCCATTGGTCTCCATCACAAACTCCATCCCCTATCTGTGAACCACATACCCGATCCTGAGGCTGAACCAGACAGTTTACAACCTCTGTGTTCTATTTTTACCTTACTTGAGTTCATCTCCAAATTCTCTCCATCACCAACCCTGTCTACTACCACCTGAGTAATATCACCCGTCTCCACTTCTGCCTCAGCCCATCTGCTGCACAAACCCTCATATGTGCCTTTGTTAAATCCACACTTGACTATTCCGAATCTATCCTGGTCACCCTCCCAGTTATAAACCTCCATAAACCACAGCCCCTCCAGAACTCTGCTGCCTGTATCCTAACACACACCAAATTCCGATCACCCATCACCCCTGTGCTCACTGATCTACATTGGCTCCCGGTCTGGCAGCACCTTAATTTTAATTTTCCCATTCTTGAGTCTGAATCCCTCCATGGCCTCACCCTTCCATTAGTCCCATTCCTCAGTCCATTTCCCATATTTCTGCAAATAATATGACTTCAATCTTTTCTCAATGCTCTTTTTAAAGTGAATTTCTTTCTCTCTGTATCTGTCCCTCGCCAAGATTTGCAACTCGACAGAACCAGCGGTGCTGACGACACAGAAGCTGGAACCCATAAAATGATGTGAACCACACACCAGCCACTTCGAGTGTGGTCAGCACAGTGCCCAATGTTGGACCGGGCTCCAGTGTGGTCAGCACAGTGCCCCATGCTGGACAGTGCTCTGGTATGGTCAGCACAGTGCCCCATGGTGGGCAGGGCTCTAGCGAGTCGTACTATGTTTGTGATGCTCATGTGAGGATGATTTTGAATGTGACTTTAATGTACCAACCAGACAGCTTTGATGTACGTCTTTGAAATCTGGTCTCTGCATGTTCACTGACCGCCTGTTTTTGTCAATGTCAGTTGAATATACATTTAGCATCACATTGAATCCCCTCTAATGTTATTTAAATGGACCAGGCATCCAACTTACAGGTGAGGGCCTTTGACTTACTTCTGCTATTGTAAAGTTAGTGGAGGTGCTGTGGATGGTTTTCCGGAGGTTGTGTTGTGAGCTGCTGCAGACCTTCAGGGAGGACAGAGGATTTGGTGACCCAACACTCGACGAGGTATGGGGACTGTAGTTACGGTGTCTCTGGGTCTGTTACATGATCAACAAATGGAGCAGAGGCTGCAGAGAGGGGAAGTTCTGTAAAGCGGGAGGAGAAGGGGCCTCTGCCCTACCCATCCTGGGTTTTCTAAGAGCACTTTTCCTTTTCCTATCTGCACCTAACCCAGGCGTAGTGTGACACTGATTCAATAAGGAGAAGGTCACAGAGCTGTGTCATCTCCTGCAACACGTCCTGGAGCCTCACACCAGGGTGAGGACGGAGATGTCAGTGGCTGTTAAGGTCACAGTTTCTTTGAACTTCTATGTATCTGGACCTTTCCAGGCAGGAGCAGGAAACATATCAAACATAGAGTCACAGAGAGTGGTAGATACATTTATGACACAGAGGAAGGCCAGTCGGCCTCTCTGTGCCAGATCTCTGTGGAATAATCCAGTCAGTTCCACTCCGCCGCTCAATCCCCGTATCTCTGCAAGTGCATTTCCTTCAGGTGTCCATCCAGTTTCTTTCTGAAATCATTGATTGTCTCGGCTTCCACCACCCTCATGGGCAGTGAGTTCCAGCTCATTACCATCCACTGTGTAAAAAAGTTCTTCCTCATATTTCCCTGCATCTCTTACCCAAAACCGTCCATCTGTGTCCCCTAGTCTGTGTTTCATCAGTTAATGGGAACAAGTTTTTCCTTGTCTATCTTATCTAAGCCTATTATAATCTTGTACACCTCTGTCAAATCTCTCTCAATTTCCTTTACTCCAGGGAGAGCAACTCCATCTTCTCCAAACTAACCTTGTAACTAAAATACCCCAATCCCTGGAAGCATTCTGTTAAATCTCCTTTGCACCCTCACAGGGACCTTCACATCCTTCCTAAAGTGTGGTGACCAGAACTGGACACAGTTCTCTAGTTGGGGCCTAACCAAAGCTTTATAAAGTTTCAGCATAACTTCCGTGCTTTTGTATCTTTGTCTCTAATGATGAAGCCCAAGATCTGATATGTTTTGCTAAACACTCTGCTAATATCTCCTTCCGCCTTCAAAGATCAATACATATGGAGCCCCAGGTCCCTCTGTTCCTGCACAATCTTAAGAACGGTGTCATTAAGTCTATATTGCCTTCCTACTCCTTCTGCCAAAATGCATCAGCTCACACTCCTCTGTATTAAATTCCACCTGCCACTTCTCTGTCCATTCTGCTAGCCTATCTATATCCTGTTGCAGACAGTTTGTAACATCCTCACAGTTTACTACACCTCCAAGTATGGCATCATCGGAACATTTTGAAATTCTATTCTGTCTTCCAAGATCCATGTCATTTATATATAGCTAAAAAAAAAAAGCTGTGGTCCTACCACTGACCCTTGGGGAGCATCACTGTCTACCATGCACCAGTCTGAAAAGCAACCATTTAACACATTTCTCTTTTTTCCGGCCTCTGGACAATTTTTGATCCAATTGGATGCTATTCCGTGAGCTTCAGTTTTGCTAACCAAGCTTTTGTTTGGTTCTTCGTCAAATAGTTTCATAAAATCCATGAAGACAACATCCACCACATTCCCGGCATCAACCTTCTCTGATCATCAAAATAAATTCAATTAGTTCAGTCAAGCGTGATCTGCCATTTAGATATCCGTGCTGACAATCCTTAATTAACTCAAACCTCTCCAAGTGTGTGTTGTCCTTTTTCCCTGATTATTGTTTCTAAAACCTTACTCACGACTGATGTTAAACTAACTGACCAGTAGTTGCGAGGCCTGTGTGTTCCCCATTGATAATTCAGGGAGGTGAGGGTGACCATCTATGTCATCAGTTTCTCCCTCAGCAGGGAGAAGCAGGATGAGATATCCCGTGGCTTTGTCAGGATAGCGGGATTCCTGACGGTATAGGTGTCTCTGCGAGGCCTCCGTGTCGACGGGGAGGGGTACATGAACTGGCGGAACTCTCACTCCATTAATGTACAGTTGGTGTGTGAGCATGCCCAGTACATCATGTTGGTGAATGTCCACTATCCTGGCAGCAGCCACGATACATTCATTCTGATGCAGTCAGCCGGTTCCACACTTTGGTCCCCATGCAGAACCAGAATGTGGCTCCTCAGAGATGAAAGATTCCATTCTCTAGACACAGCCCATGTTTCTACATCCCCAAACCACCTCCCACCGCCAACCAACCTCACACAATTAACATGTGTATAACGTGAGCAATGGAGTCACCAAGAACATGGTGGAACAAATCATCGGTGTGATGAAGCAATGCTTCTGATGTCTGAACCGCTCTGGCGGAGTCCTCCAGTACACACTGGAGCAGCTGTCCAAGTTCATGGTGTTCTGCTGCACCCTTCATATCATCACCATCATGAGGACACAGGCATTGGCACCAGGAATACGGAGGACACCTCAGGTGGAGGAGGTGGAGGCAGGGAGGATATTTCCTGGATAACATCGACCCGGACAGGTATTGGAGACTGTCACCTAAGATTCCAGTTCCCATAAGACAACTTCCCTTTCCCACCATGGATCCCCCATTCTCCACCATTACACCCATCTGAGACGCCCCATCACAGTGTCCCCTTGGTCACCATCCTGCAATAAAAACCACCAGCAAAAACCTTTTCATTAACATCTTTATCCAACAACACATTCAATTATTCAAACTAAACAGAACTATTCACCCTTGTGTATTCCCTTAGTGCCTGTCCTGTGGGTTCCCCCGACTTGCCTATTGCTCCTACACAGTGTTTCCACAATGGCTGCAGCATGGCTGGTGGAAGGCTGCTGACTTTCACTGGGGAGACTGCAGATGGCCTTGCAGGACGTCCTCGAGCAGCTCTGGGCCTTACGGGCTCGTATTCGGATTGCACCACCTCGACATGGGCAGCAGCAGCCTGGGCTGGCTGATGGGTAACAGCAAGGACACTGGTGGAGTGACAGTGAAGGGAGAACAAATACTGTCATCCTGAGAGAGGACAGCAGGTTCATACTCCACGCAGACACTGTCACTGCCACGGGGCGAAACCTCAGCAATCCTAGTAATCCACTGGATCACAGATTGCTGGACTGCTGTGTGATCCTACAAACCCCTTTGAACACTGAGATCCACAGCCATGATGACAGCAGTCTGATCCTGCATGGCAGCAAGCATGGATCTCATGACCTCAGTCTGAGCTTCCACTGCAGCACTGAGACGTTGGGTGTCTGCCGTCTGTGCTGCAGTGGAAGCTGAGACAATGTTCACCAGACACTGTATCACGGCTGGGTCTGCTAGTGCAGTCATAGAGTTAGTGACCACTTCCACAGGGGAAAGAATGGGCTTCAAGTTCTGTGCAATGTCCTGTGCCACGTTGGAGCCGGACTTCTCCATGTTCCTTGACAGTGATAACAGACTGTCTGACAGGCCTGTCAATGGACCAAGTATCTCAGTGTACATGTCCATCAGCATTCTCCTGTCTGCTGTTCCAGCAATGTTAACATCTGAGTCCTGTGTATTATAACTCGTTTGTGACCTCGCCCTCCGGTGAGCTGACACATGAACTATCCTTTTCCCCTGGCCTGGCTGCAGCTCACTCGTGCTCGGTGACTCACCCCGTGCAGATTCCGACTCTATACCAGCCTCCAAGATACACACAGTGTAAGTATTTGATCTGGTGACTGTGAGTTTCAGACCAAATGATGGGGCATCACTCTCAGTGTTGTGCTGCAGCTCTCTCTCTGTCTCCTGGGTCTGCTGTGACTGGGAAGCTGGCAGCTTTGGGTTGTCATTAGAAAGTATAAAATCAGAAGAGGAGGGTTGGAGTGAGGGATTCGGGGTGGGATGGAAAGCATGAATTCATGGTCCCCCCATCTGCAGCTTGTACATCATCCCAAACAGCAGGAGGAGGGGGAGGTGGGAGTTAAGAAGAGACATAAGGCAGGTGCATAACAGCATGCTGAATACTCTCGGTGATGCCGGATGCTACGGGCTCTGTCACAGCCGGTCCTATGATGTGATGAACCATCTCCTCCCTCAGACTCAGGGGATAAAGTTCTGCCTGGTCCCCGCCGATTCACTGCTGCTTTCTGTGATTGTCGGCCACCATGTTCTGTAAGAGAGAGGGCAGAATATCAGTGATTGTGTTGCACTGTGTTTGGGTGATGTGCCTACCATAGCTGAATAACTGGAGATATGTGGAGGCAGTGAGAGGTGGGTGTGAGGCTGGTATCAGTGGAAGGTGTGTGAGGGTGAGGTGGAGTATGTGAATGTTAGGTGTTAGCCCTGAGTTTTGGGGACTGTTGATGGGTGAGTGATGGGGGTGTGGTACATTGAGCAGTGTGAGAGGTTGGTGGTGTTGGGGGTAGGAGATGTCATGTGGAGATGAATTCACTGACATTGACCACCCGTGTGAGCTCATTAAACCTCTTCTGGCTCTGCTGCCAGGTCCTCAGGGCCAGACCTCTTGCATTGACCTCCCTGGCCACCTGCTCCCATTCCCTTCGGAGGACGTTCCTTGAGGGTCTCCAGCCCACTCCACGGAAACATGGCCTCTCTCCTCCTTTCAGACTCCATGACTAAGGCCTCCAACACCACATCCGTGAACAGCAGAGCCCTCTCTCTGTCCTAGATTCCATTGACCTTGTCTCCAATTGCAGCATTCCCAATCAGCAACGGCAGCCTCCTGTGATTCAGTGCAACTCCCCGTTAAGAGGGAGAGACTGCCTTGAAGAGCTGAAGCCTGGCTGAAACACGAGCCAGCCTCACACACAGTTAGGCCCCTGTTAAA
Organism: Heterodontus francisci; assembly: GCF_036365525.1. NCBI lineage: Eukaryota > Metazoa > Chordata > Chondrichthyes > Heterodontiformes > Heterodontidae > Heterodontus > Heterodontus francisci. The sequence continues at coordinate 67,997,711 of NC_090398.1, read as the reverse complement.
CTTGCAGACAGACAGCAGCGCGGGTCGCTTTGTGGTATACGTAGAATGCATGGAAATGAGGAGGCAGCAGGATGTTTGTGTGTCACCTGTCTCAACAGGAACGGGGACGGGCAAATCAGGACTCCTCTGCTGAAAAAGTGATGCAAACACGATTTTTTCGCACTTCCGATTGACCTTTCCCTCTTTCACGTTTTTTCTCTTTCCCTCAGTCACTTCACTCTTTGTCTCTTGCTCATAGAATTAGAGATTGGTGCAGCACAGAAAAAGGCTCTTCGGCCCATTGTGTCAATACTGTCTCTTTGAAAGAGCTATCGAATTAGCTCCTCTCCCAGCCTCTTTCCCCAGACTCATGTTGCCAATGTGGAAAAACCTTTCCTTCAATCTCAGTCTCTCCCTCTTGCAGCAGTCACACAGCTTCCAGCCTCTTCACACAGCCACAGTCAGCTGAACTTCGTTAACTACTCAGCACCTCCAATTAGGCAGCAGCCAACCCCAGTGCTGTACTTGTCCTCCGAGTATTTAATAGGGGACAGTGTAGAGTGAGCTTTATTCTGGATCTAAGCCGTGCTGTACCTTTCATGGCAGTGTTTGATGGGGAAAGTGTAGAGTGAGCTTTACTCTGCATCTAACCTGTACTGACTCTGCCACAAACATGTGTTCATCTAAAACTCTGCTGCCTGTATCTAAACTCAAAGTAAGTCCCGTTCATCCATCACTCCAGTGCTCGTTGACCTACATTGGCCCCTGCTCTGGCAACATCTTGATTTGAAAACTCTCATCCTCATGTTCAAACCTAACTCATTCTGAAATGCCCAGTGATGAAACTGTCTCATCAAAATACTAAATGTTATTTTGTTTGTTAGAACCACAGGGACTGCAGTGGTCCAAGATGAAGACTCACCACTTTCTCATGGCAACCAGGGATGGGGAAGTAATGCTGGCCTTGTCAGTATCACCCATATCCTGAGAACAAATAGACAGGAAATAAAATATCATAAAATCAATGAATTTGTAATTGACGGATTGAAACCAGGCGAGGTCTGTGATCAGAGTGAGACGTCATAACCCAATAAACAAATTGTCAACACAATTTATCTCACCAGCTCCTTGTATCTGTCTTTCTGCTGTTGTCTTCATCAGAAAACAAGTAACAATTAATCTCGGGATTAAAAACTGCTGAATGTCAATTGTGCACATGAGATACGTACTCAATGGTTTTTGTTATCAGACAGTCAGAGAATTACACAGCACAGGAGGAGACCATTTAACAAATCGTCCCAGTTCCAGCTGTTTGAAGGAAATTTTCAATTATTCCTCTCCCCTGTTCTTTTCTCCCAGTCCAGTAAATCACCCTGTTAGTATTGATCCAATTCCCTTTTGAACGTTTCTGTTAAATCTGCTTCCACAACCCTTTCAGGAAGTGAATTCCAAATCATAAACACTCGCTGTGTAAAGAAAAGAAAATCTCCTCATCTCTCCTCTGTTTTTTTGTTAATCAACATTAAACTGTGTTCTCTGGTTACTGACCCTTCATCCAGTCAAACCAGATTATCTTTATTTATTCTAGCAAAACACATCATCATTTTCAGGCCCTCTATTAAATCTCCCTTTTAGCTTCTCTGCTCTAAGGAGAACAATCCCAGATTCTCTCCCCATAACTGAAGTCCCTCATCCCTGTTACCATTCTAGTGTAACACCTAGGTACCATCTCCAAGGCCTTGAAATCTTCATAAAGTGTGGTGTCCAGAATTGGAAACAATATCCCGGCTGAGGCTCACAAAGTCATTTCTAGTCTTAGCGGAATGTTCTTGTGTTTTTTTAAAATTCTTTGCTTCTAGTTATAAAGCTAAGGATCCCGGATGCCTTTTTAAAATCTTCACAACTTGTCCAGTTACCATTGAAGATTTGTGTACATTCGCACCCAGTCTCTGTGCTCTGGTACCATCTTTTAAATGGTGCAGTTTAGTTTCTATTCACTCCCCTTATTTTCCCTCACAAAATAATCACTTCCCCAATTTTGTGTTAAATTTCATTCACCATGTGTATTCTCATTTCATCATCTGACTGTCCACGTCCTCCTGCTGAAGCAGCTACTATCCTTCACACACGTTACTATTTATTTATTTATTTATTTTTTATTTAGAGATACAGCACTGAAACAGGCCCTTCGGCCAACCGAGTCTGCCGACCATTAACCAGCCATTTATACTAATCCTACACAAATTCCATATTCCTACCACTTCCACACCTGTCCCTATATTTCCCTAACACCTACCTATACTAGGAGCAATTTATAATGGCCAATTTATCTATCAACCTGCAAGCCTTTGGCATGTGGGAGGAAACCGGAGCACCCGGAGGAAACCCACGCAGACACAGGGAGAACTTGCAAACTCCACACAAGTAGTACCCAAAATTGAACCCGGGTCGCTGGAGCAGTGAGGCTGCAGTGCTAACCACTGGCTTATGCAAATGTTGAGACTCTGCTCTTCACACGTAAGTCTTTGTCATTTATCAATGTATCTATAAGTTAAGAAGAGTACTGGTTCTAATACTGACCCTTGAGAAATTGCACTGTATACTCCCCCTCCTCCACCAGTCTGAACAATGTCTGTTCACTACTTCTCTCTGCTTTCTGTCCCTGAGTCAGTGTCATATCCACACTATCACTGTCACAATAATCCATGTGTTCCATTTTCATAACAAGTCTATGAAATGCCATTTGATCACCGGCCTTTTGAAAGTCTGTATACATAAGTGAATATACATAATTGCATATGCATGTGCAGGGGTGGAAGGTGTTGGTATGGTTCTCAATGAATACGTGTTTCACGTTACAAAAGAGGGGTATGATGCAGATATTGTAGCTAAGGAGGAGGAATATGAAGTATTTGATGTGATATACATAGGGAGAGAGGAAGTATTAATGGGATGAGCATCCTTGAAAGCTGATAATTCACCAGATCCAGATAAAATGCATCCTAGGCTGTTAGAAGAAGCAAGAGAGGAAATAGCAGAGGGTCTGACCATCATTTTCCAGTCGTCAGTGAGTACAGATGTGGTGCCAGAGGATTGGAGTACTGTTAACATTATAGCTCTGTTTATAAAGGGAGCCAGGGTTAGACTGAAAAATTACAGGCCAGTCAGTCTAACCTCAGGAGTGGGCAAATTATTGGAATCTATTCTGCGAGACAGGATAAACTGTCTGTTAGAAAGGCACAGGCTAATCAAGGATAGTCAGCATGGATTTGTTAAGGGACGCTCCAGTTTGACCAACTTGATTGAATTTTTTGAAGAAGTAACAAGGAAGATAGATGAGGTAGTGCAGTTCATGTGTTTTGCATGGATTTTTTATCAAGGCTTTTGACAAGGTCCCACATGTCAGACTGGTTAAAAAAATAAAATCCCATGTAATCCAGGGAAATACAGCCAGGTTGATAGAAAATTGGCTCAGTGGCAGGAAACAAAGTGTAATTGTTGACGGGTGTTTTATTGACTGGAGGGCTGCTTCCAGTGGCGTTTCACAGGGCTCAGTACTGGGTCCCCTGCTGTTTGTGGTATATATTAACGATTTGGAAGTAAATGTAGAAGCATGATCAAGAGGTTTTTCGATGACACACAGATTGGCCATGTAGTAGATAGCGAGGAGGATAGCTGTAGGCTGCAGGAAGATATCGATGGCAGAAAAGTGCCAAATGGGATTCAACCTGATTAAGTATGAGGCCATGTAATTGAGGAGGTCAAACAAGGCAAAGGAATATACGATAAATGGGAACATGTGAGAAGTGTAGAGGAAGTGAGGGACCTTTGGAGTCAATGTCCACATATAACTGAAGGTAGCAGGACAGGTCGATAAGGTGGTTAAGAAGGCATATGGAATCAATTCCTTTATTAGCCAAAGTATAGAATATAAGAGCACAGAGGTTATGCTGGAACTGTATAACTCTTTGGGTAGACCACAACCTGAGTACTGTGTGCAGCTCTGGTGACCTCATTACAGAAAGGATGTAATTGCACCAGAGAGGGTACAGAGGAGATTTACGAGGATGTTGCCAGGACTGGAAAAATGCAGCTATGAGGAAAAATTGGATAGGCTAGGGTTGTTCTCCTTGGAACAGAGCAGGTTGAGGGGAGATCTAATTGAAATATACAGCATTTTTAGGGACCTAGATGGAGTGGAGGTGAAGGGTCTATCCACCTTAGCAGAGAGGACAGCGATGAGGCGGCATAGATTTAAAATGATTGGTGGAAAGATTAGAGGGGAGTTGAGGAAAACACTTGTTCACCCAGAAATAGGAAATTGGCTCAGGGGCAGGAAACAAAGGGTAATTGTTGAGGGTATTTTAGAAATTGGAGGGATGCTTCCAGTGGCGTTCCACAAGGCTCAGTACTGTGTCCCCTGCGTTGGTGTGAGTCTGGAACTCACTGCCTGAAAGGGTAGTTCAGTCAGGGACCCTCAACCCATTCAAAATAAGTCTGGATATGCAGCTCAAGTGCTGCAATCTGCAGGGTTATTAACCAAATGCTGGAAGGTGGGATTCGAATAGATGGATCGTTTATCGGCTGGCACAGCAATAACACGCCAAGTAGCCTCTTTCTGCACCTTAACCTTTCTTTGTTTCTATGATTCCATTACACGAAACTCGCTATTCTAATTAACACTCACAGTTATGTCCGCAACGAACTCGATCAAGATTAGCAAATGATTTTCCGTTAACCTATCTCTGCTGCTTGTCATTTATTAACCCATGATTTTACAGGCAACAAGTGCTTCGTGCTGGGTTACGGCCTCTAGAAGTTTCCAACCACCAACATTAGACTGACTGGTCAGTAGTTACAGGGTTTGTCCAACCTCTCCTTTTGTAAGCAGGGTGTAAATCTTCAGCCTTCCTGTCCTCTGTCACCACTCCCATATCCAAGGAGGATTCGAAGATTCTGACCAGTGCTGCTGCTGATTCCACAATTCTTTCCCTCATTGAACCTCAGATATCCTATCCAGACTGGATAAATGTTCTACTTTATTGTGGTACTAAAAGTGTTGGATTGAAAGGAGTTAACTGAACCTGTTTGTTCCGTGACTGTAATCAATGGCAGTCTCCATGGACCCGAATTGTGTCACTGGAGGGTTTCCATCTTCTATTAATAACGGGCTCCTTTCAATGTATTATTCCATATTGTCGGCGGGAGCATCACCACCGGAATTAACAGGGATCAGCAGCTCCAGAGAGAGAGGGAGAGGACAGATCAGAAACTGAGAACAACAGATTGGAATGTTACAGCAATGGGTCAGAGTCTGAGAACAATAGACTGGAATGTTACAACAATGGGTCAGAATCTGAGAACAATAGATTGGAATGTTACAACAATGGGTCAGAATCTGAGAACAATAGACTGGAATGTTACAACAATGGGTCAGAATCTGAGAACAATAGATTGGAATGTTACAACAATGGGTCAGAATCTGAGAACAATAGATTGGAATGTTACAGCAATGGGTCAGAAACTGAGAACAATAGATTGGAATGTTACTACAATGGACAGCAGGAGTTTCTCCCATTGGTTTTCCTGGCTCACTGCAGATTATGTTTGGATAACATTTGAACGGCGGATCTTTTATGCTCTGAAGATGATTCAGTCGATTTATTATCCAATCCTCGCTATTATTGGTGTCCCTGGCAAATCTCTGTATCCAACTATTAGTTTTATAACCATATTTCACGGATTTGGAGTTCTTGTCATTTAAATCGTGTCTTCACTTTCTGTCACAAACTCTATTCCTATTCACGATCTACATTCCCTCACTGGCAATTGTCTAAGGCTGAACCAGGAAGTTTACAACCTCTGCTATCTATTTAATGCTGATCTGAGTTCATTCCCATATTCTCTCCATCCGCAACCCTGCCTATTGTTTCGGCCAGGTGAGGAGGGTTCACAGTCGCTTCTCTTGTCCTTCCTCTTATTTAACCGCAATAGGGTTTGTCCTTTTTAGAGAGTGGATGTGCTAACCATCTCAGTGAGTATTTTACCGTTTCCCTTAGATGTGATGGTGAAGCAACCTATCGGACTGGTTCTCTTGAGTTTAAACAAGGAAGACGTGAGTTTATTATGCTTAATAATCTAAACCCGATCGAAATAAAATAATAAAAAGTACACCACACACTTACACACACACTCACGAGAATCACACACAACGATATTACAGAGTGAGAAGTACATTTGTGGTTGGATTGGAGTCCTAAATTAATTTTGAAAAAAACATACTTATTCTGTGATGTTGGACGATTCGGTGGTCTTCTGGCTCAATTTGTATTCTTGAAGTATTTGGCTGGTCAAAATGCCCTTTGTTGCTGGCCCACGTGGCTCAGTGTTTTCTTGGTGGCAGACTTGTGGGTGGCTTTCTTCCCCTGGTGTCTCTGTCTGTAGTAATCTGTAGGCTTGGAGGATCCACAGTCACATGTGTTTTTCAAACGTGTTTTGTTATCTTGACAGAGAGACGGAGAGAGAGAGGGGGGGGTGGGGTGCAGTCCTTCTGCTTCTACACAGTTTGAATCACTGACTTGTCTGCATTTGTCCAAGGGAAACTCCCAGCTTTCACAGAGATCGGCAGAAGGCCGCATGCCTGATTCACTGTGTTCTCTGGTCACTTCTAATGAGATTAAAGGTTAGGAACTTCTATCTCCCCAGGACTCAGGATACCAGTATTTACACTTGGAGGAGTTTGTTCTTTTAAAGTCAATGTGTCAGGGAGGTCTTGTATGCCGTGTTAATGAATACAATCTACAGTAATTCGATAACTAGAGCAAGCCAACGTTTTCGCTCCAGGCTCATCAGACATGTGTCTCCTGTTGGAGATCTTGGAATGTGAAAAGGTATTTCAGATACCAATTGTGGTGGCAATCTTGGCTCCCAGATTGTTCAATGCTAACTGTAAGATATTTTGCATTAAAGTTTACTGTAAGTTTCCAACCGATGAATTAAAATTCCTCATTTGACTTATTGTGTTATCTTGACACCGCTGCAGCACACGGAAAGAAATGTGATAACAGGAACATTTCATTACAGAATTGTGGGAAGAAATAGAGGGAAACACACATTCAATCTCAATAATAACTTCTCAAATTGACACATTCATCTTAGAATTACTGCAGCTGACATTGTCTGTTACAGTTGTGCTGTCTTAATTGTGTTGTAGTTTTGTCTGGGATGGTTGCATGTCGGGTTCCACCCTGGACAATTCATCAGCGAATACATTGTTTTTTTTTTGCTCTCTTGCAATGAAGCTTGAACCATTCAGGTTCCTGCACCTTGATAATCTTTCTCCCTGAACCGACAGTGTGTAATGCATTGTTTATTTTAGCCCCTGTGAGGTGTTTGAGGTTTCATCTGGGCCTTTGTTCTTGCTGAGTTTTGCTTTGAAATTGTTGTGTTTGATTAGCTTTGGGTTTGGGACCTGATCATTGGGTTCTTCAATGGGTAGATCCACACTGACCTCACTTTTAGCTTTTTTGTGAGGTACACAAGTGCTGTTCACTTTAGGGTCTTTTCCCTTCCATTTTCTCATTACTATGGGGAGGATTATTTTTCTGATCTGCCCTATGTCCTCTGGGACATTAGTGCTCACAAGCGTCTGTCCGGCTTTCACTGCACTCTCCTGTAGCACTTCCACTAGGTCAGCCATCTCCCTCACCATTGGCTTACCTTTTCGGAAACCTTCCTTTGTCCTTGCATGTTTCTGCAAATGCTGTTGGCAGCCTTTTTAGGGTACCTGTTTGGCCTGCATTTAAGGAGGAGAGCGTGTGGTCTAATTTCTCTAACATTTCAGGGTTGGCTAATTGGAGAGCAGGGGATTCTAGTTTGGAATCCTCCTGGCCCTCCTCTAACGTGTCCTCACTGTCCTTTTCAATCCTTCCCTCCTGACTGTCTGACAGATCTGTACTTGTCTGTCCCCTCCACTGCCTTCACTTTTTTTCCTTTGGTCTGCTGTGTCAATTAAATAATTTACCTGACTATGTTTTTTGCCACTCGATATGGACCACTGAACAGGGCTTTAAGGGGTTCACCCTGCATTGGGAGGAATAACAATACATGGTCTCTGTCCTGAAATGTTCTAGCCGCGGCATTTTTGCCTGCTTACATTTTCATAGCTATCTGGGAGGTTTTTAGGTATTCCTGAGCCATTGCACAGGCTCTCGTGAACTATTCCCAGAGCATGGAAATGCATTCTAACATGGAAGACTCATCATTGTGTCCCAAAAACTTCTCCTTGATTAGTTAAAGAGGATCTCTCATCTCGTGTCTAGAAACTAATTCAAAGAGACTAAAGCCAGTGGAATCACTGGATAAGTCCCTGGTAAACAACAGGAGAAATCCCAGACCTTTGTTAAAGTCATAGGGTGACTCATAGCAGTATGAGCTGATCATTGCCTTTAGGGTCTGGTGGTACCGCTCCAAAGCCCGTTGTGACTGCGGGTGGTAGGCTCAGGACTTTAGCTGGGTTATGTTTAGATTACCCATGACATTTTCAAAAATGCTGGACATTAAATGTGTGCCCAGGTCCATTTGGATCTCAGCAGGCAACCCATATCGTGTAAAGAATTGGTTCAGCCCCTCCACAACTACATTGGCTGAGATAGCTCCTCAGGGAATGGCCTCTGGGTATTGTTCCACTACGTCCATAATGGTGAGAAGATACTGGTAGACTACACTTTGTTTTCAACAGGTGTCCCACACAATCCACCAGCAATCTGCTGAAGGGTTCCCCAAAAACTGTATGGGAATTAGGGATGCAGGTTTTATTGCCGGTTGTGGCTTCCGCACAACATGTCACATGTGACCAGTTTGACAATGCTCCACCACATCTTCGTGGAACAAAGAACAGTACAGCACACGAACAGGCCATTCGGCCCTCCAAGCCTGCGCCGATCTTGATGCCTGCCTGAACTAAAATCTTCTGCACTTCCGGGGACTGTATCCTCTGTTTCCATCCTATTCATGTATTTGTCAAGATGCCTCTTAAACGTCGCTATCGTACCTGCTTCCACCACCTCCACCGGCAGCAAGTTCCAGGCACTCACCATCCTCTGTGCAAAGAACTTGCTTCGCACATCCCCTCCAAACGTTGCCCCTCTCACCTTAAATCTATTTTCCCTAGTAACTGACTCTCCCACCCTGGGAAAAAGCTTCGAACTATCCACTCTGTCCATGCCACTCATAACTTTGTAAACCTCCATCATGTCGCCCCTCCACCTCCTTCGTTCCAGTGAAAACAATCCGAGTATATCCAACCTCTCCTCATAGCTAATGATCTCCAGACCAGGCAACATCCTGGTAAACCTCTTCTGTAACTTCTCCAAAGCCTCCACGTCCTTCTGGTAGTGTGGCGACCAGAATTGCAGGCAATATTCTAAGTGTGGCCTAACTAAGGTTCTGTACAGCTGCAGCATGACTTGCAAATATTTATACTCTGTGCCACGACCGATGAAGGCAAGCATGCCATATGCCTTCTTGACTACCTTATCCACCTGCGTTGCCATTTTCAGTGACCTGTGGACCTGTACGCCCAGATCTCTCTGCCTGTCAATACTCCTAAGGGTTCTGCCATTGACTGTGTACGTCCCACTGCATTAGACCTTCCAAAATGCATTACCTCAAATTTTTCCAGATTGAACTCCATCAGCCATTTTTCCGCCCAAGTATCCAACCGATCTATATCCTGCTGTATCATTTGACAATCCTCATCACTATCCACAACTCCACCAACCTTTGTGTTGTCCGCAAACTTACTAATCAGACCAACTACATTTTCCTCCAAATCATTTATAGACACTACAAACAGCAAAGGTCACAGGACTGCGGAACACCACAAGTCACAGCCCTCCATTCAGATAAACACCCTTCCACTGCTACCCTCTGTCTTCTATGCCCGAGCCAGTTCTGTATCCATCTTGCCAGCTCACCTCTGATCCCGTGTGACTTCACCTTTTGTACCAGTCTGCCATGAGGGACCTTGTCAAAGGCTTTACTGAAGTCCATGTAGACAACATCCACGGCCCTTCCTTCATCAATCATCTTCGTTACTTCCTCAAAAAACTCAATCAAGTTAGTGAGACATGACCTCCCCTTCACAAAACCATGCTGCCTCTCGCTAATAAGTTCGGTTGTTTCTAAATGGTAGTAAATCCTGTCCCGAAGAATGCTCTCGAATAATTTCCCTACCACTGACGTAAGGCTCACCGGCCTATAATTTCCTGGATTATCCTTGCCACCCTTCTTAAACAAAGGAACAACATTGGCTATTCTCCAGTCCTCTGGAACCTCACCTGTAGCCAATGAGGATGCAAATATTTCAGTCAAGGCCCCAGCAATTTCTTCCCTTGCCTCCCTCAGTATTCTGGGGTAGATCCCTACAGGCCCTGGGGACTTATCTACCTTAATGCGTTGCAAGACGCCCAACGCCTCCTTTTTGATAACGACATGACCGAGACTATCTACACTCCCTTCCATTGGCTTATCATCCACCAAGTCCTTCTCTTTGGTGAATTGTGAGTTGTGGCCAGTCTAAATGCTCTCTTATGCGGTCTTCGATTTTTCGTACACCGACATGTCCAGTCAGTGGATATTCGTGGGCCATTCTTAATATTTCTGTAAGGGTCCCCAGCGGCACCACTATGCGGTGAACCACTGTCCAGTCTTCATCCGCAGGTCTGTGAGCAGGCCTCCACTGCCACATCAGCTCCTCATTCTTTAAATAGTAGCACTCTGCAACTCCCTCTGCTTCAGTTTTGGTTTGGACAGTCTGTGCTATTTTTTGAACACAGAGACTCAACTAAGGACGATCTGTTTAACACATACTTTGGGTCCTGTAACTTCCCAAAGAAGGTTTGAGACAACCAGACAGTGGGGTCATCCGTCTGCAGTGTAAGTTCAGGAGATTGTTTGGCCATGGACCGAGTCACCACGCAATCAGGGAGAATGCCTGGGACCTTCTTCTGTAACTTCTGTCTCTCTGACCTCTTTTGGTGTCTCAAGAGCTACTGGGGAAGCTGCCACCTTTTCCCTTGTCAGATCATTACCCAAGAGCAGGCCGACTCATACACCGGTAATCTAGGTACAATTCCCATGGTTACCGGTCCTGAAACTGGGTCACACTCCAAGTGCAGCTGATATAAAGATATGGACATATACTGTCTTCCGATAGCATTCACTCACACTCCAGCATTCACTGTACTCTCTGGAGGAAAGGTGATGCCTTTTCCCAGGTGAAGGGATTGGGTGGCCCCTGTATCCCTCAGTATGACGATGGGCTTGCTTGTCCCACTCGAGGGGTATGGGGTCACTTTTCCTTGGAATACAAAATCCTGGTAACTCTGGGATTTTGTTAAGTTTTCCACACGCTCGGTCGTAGGTTTACTGGGTCTGACTGCGACAGTTAAAGGCACAGCCTGATCTGCTGTGTTTTGCATCAGGGCCCGTTTTCCTGCACTGCTCTGGTGGACCCTGATTAATCCTACAGGTTATCCCCGTCACGTCCATTAGTCATCTCGATGGTGATCTGCCTTATTCCAGTGAAAACATACAGATCTTCAGCCATTACTCCTGCTCTCAGTACCGTCCTATTTGGCCTGAGGATGGACCCTTGTGTGTCCCGCTTTTGGTTCTTGCCCATGGCTGCTCAGACTCCGATCACCCTTCCACCTTTTATTCTCGGATCTTTGGGGTGACTAGGAACGGAGTTCCCTCTGGGGTTAAGGCTTTGCGTACAAGGGAAAATTCATCAGCCAGAATATCTGTGAACCTTCTGGCCCTCTATGTGGGTTTTAATGCGAGGGGGCGAGTTTGTGAACTCCTCGAGGAGGATCACCGCTCTGAGGGTTTCATATGTGGGCTCTATCTTGAGCGCTCATATCATTGGCCAAAACAAACACAAAATGGACTGTAAAATCCTCTACAGGTACGGAAAAAGGAAAAGTTTAGCTAAGACAAATGTGGGTCCATTACAGGTATTGTCAGGAGAATTTATAATGGGGAATAGAGAAATGGCAGAGAAGCTAAATGATTATTTTGTGTCTGCCTGAGGAAGATACAAGAAATCTCCCAGAGTTAGAGATCCAAGGGACTAGGGGGATTGAGGAAGTGAAGGAAATTAGTATCAGTAAGATGGTTAGCTTGGAGAAATTAATAGAGCTGAAGGATGACAAGTCCCCAGGTCCTGATATTCTACATCCCAGAGTGTTGAAAGAGGAAGCTTTGGAAATAGTGGATACATTGGTGAATATCTTTCAATATTCTGTAGATTCTGGAACTGTTCCTGTAGATTAGAAGATAGAAAATGTCTCCCCAGTATTTAAGAATGGACGGAGAGAGAAAACAGGGCACTACAGACATGTTAGCCTTACATCAGTCGCTGGGAACAAACTATACTCTATTCTAAAGAATGTGATAAATGGATCTGATTGGGCAGAGTCGACATGGATATATAAATGGGAAACAATGTTTGACGAACCTGTTGGAGTTATTTGAGGATGTTGCGCACAGATTTGATAAAGGGGAGTCGGTGGACGTGGTATACTTGGATTTTCAGAAAGCTTTTGATAAAGTCCCCGACAGGAGGTTGTTTAGTAAAATTGAAGCACAAGGAATAGGAGATAATGTACTGGCATGGATTAAGGATTAGTTAACAGGCAGAATTGCCGACCAGGCTCTGGAAGTGGTTCAAGAGTTCACCTACCTAGGCTCAACTATCACCAGTAACCTGTCTCTAGATGCAGAAATGAACAAGCGCATGGGAAAGGCTTCCACTGCTATGTCCAGACTGGCCAAGAGAGTGTGGGAAAATGGCGCACTGACACGGAACACAAAAGTCCGAGTGTATCAGGCCTGTGTCCTCAGTACCTTGCTCTATGGCAGCGAGGCCTGGACAACGTATGTCAGCCAAGAGCGACGTCTCAATTCATTCCATCTTCGCTGCCTCCGGAGAATACTTGGCATCAGGTGGCAGGACCGTATCTCCAACACAGAAGTCCTCGAGGCAGCCAATATGCCCAGCTTGGACACACTACTGAGTCAGCGGCGCTTGAGATGGCTTGGCCATGTGAGCCACATGGAAGATGGCAGGATCCCCAAAGACACATTGTACAGCGAGCTCGCCACTGGTATCAGACCCTTCGGCCATCCATGTCTCCGCTTTAAAGACGTCTGCAAACGCGACATGAAATCCTGTGACATTGATCACAAGTCGTGGGAGTCAGTTGCCAGCGTTCGCCAGAGCTGGCGGGCAGCCATAAAGACGGGGCTAAAATGTGACGAGTCGAAGAGACTTAGTAGTTGGCAGGAAAAAGACAGAGGCGCATGGGGAGAGTCAACTGTGCAACAGCCCCGACAAACAAATTTATCTGCAGCACCTGTGGAAGAGCCTGTCACTCTAGAATTGGGCTTTATAGCCACTCCAGGCGCTGCTTCAGAAACCACTGACCACCTCCAGGCGCGTATCCATTGTCTCTCCAGATAAGGAGGCCCAAAGAAGAAGAACAGGCAGAAAGCAAAGAGTAGTAATAAATGAGACATTCTTGCCTTGGCAGTCTGTGACTAGTGGGGTACTGCAGGGATCAGTGCTTGGGCCCCAGCTGTTCACAATATGTATCAATGACTAGGATGTGGGGACCAATGTAATATTTCCAGGTTTTCAGATGCCAGTAAACTAGATGGGAATGAGTGTTGCGAGGAAGATGGAAAACGGCTTCAAGGGGATTTGGACGGACGTCGTGAGTGGGCAAGAACATGGCAGTTGAAATATAATGTGGAAAGATGTGAGGTAATCCACTTCGGTAGCAGGAACAGATGTGCAGAGTATTTCTTAAACGGTAAGAGAGTAGAAAGTGTAGTTGTACGAAGGGACCTGGATGTCCTCGTCAATAAGTCACTGAAAACAAACATGCAGGTGCAGAAAGCAGTTAGGAAGACTAATGGTATGTTAGCCTTTATTGAAGTGGATTTGAGTGCAGTAGTAGTGACGTTTTGCTGCAATTGTATGGAAACTTGGTTAGACTGCCCCTGGAGTAATGTGTGCAGTTTTGGTCCCCTTACCTTAGGAAGGATGTTATGATCACAGAGGGAGTGCAATGACAGTTCATCAAACTTGTTCCCGAGATGGCGGGACCATCCCATGAAGAGAGATTGGGGAAACTGGGCCTGTATTCTCTAGAGTTTCGAAGAATGAGAGGTGATCTCATTGAAACCTACAAAATACTGAAAGTGATAGACAGGGTAGATGCAGCTAACATGTTTCCCCTGGTTGGGGAATCTAGAACCAGGGGAAACAATTTCAAAATAAGTGGAAATCCATTTAAGACAGAGATGAGGAGACATGCCTTTTCTCAGAGGGTTGTGAAGCTTTGGAATTCTCTACCCCGGAGGGCTGTGGAAGCTCAGTCATTGAGTATGTTTAAAGCAGAGATTAACAGATTTCTAAATGGAGTCATAGATTCGTACAGCATAGAAACAGGCCATTCGGCCCTCCGCGTCCGGGCTGACTATAATGCTGATCTATACTAATCCCAACTGCTTGCATTAATTCCATATCCCTCGATGCCTTGTTCATTCAAGTACCTGTCCAGATGCCTCTTAAATGTCACTACTGTTCCTGCCTCCACCACCTCCTCAGGCAGATCATTCCAAATACCCACTATTCTTTGTGTGAAACATTTACCCCTTTGATCCATTTGGACCTCCACCTTCTCAACTTAAATCTACGCCCTCTAGTTTTAGTCACCCCTAGCATGGGAAACAGACTCTGGCTATCTACCCTATCTATGCCTCTCTTAATTTCTATACCTCCATTATGCCTCCTCTCAGCCTCCTTCGCTGCAGGGAAATCAGACCCAGTCTATCCAGTCTCTCTTTATAACTCAAGCCCTTCAAACCAGGCAACTTCCTTGTGAATCTTTTCTGCACCCTCTCTCACTTAATCACATCTTTTGTGTAGTGCGACGACCAGAACTGCTCACAATACTCTAAATGCGGCCTAACCAATGTTATGTACAAATGTAACATGATGTCCCAATTGGTGTACTCAATGCCCCGGCCTAAATACCAGTGACATAACGGGAAATGGGGATTGTGTCGGAAAAAGGCAGTGAAGTGGATGATCAGCTATTATCATATTGAATGGTGGAACAGGCTCGATGTCCTACTGCAGCTCCTATGTTCCAATGTTCCGAAATTGCTTAACTCTTTCAAACGCCAGGTAGGTTTGGTCAGGCTGCTTTACAAAGATTCTGAATTTTTGCTGGTCCAGCTCCAGTACTATCTCAATAATATAAAAGCAAAATACTGCGGATGCTGGAAATCTGAAACAAAAACAAGAAATGCTGGATTCACTCAGCAGGTCTGGCAGCATCTGTGGAAAGAGAAGCAGAGTTAACGTTTCGGGTCAGTGACCCTTCTTCGGAACTGACAAATATTAGAAAAGTCACAGATTATAAACAAGTGAGGTGGGGGTTGGGCAAGAGATAACAAAGGAGAAGGTGCAGATTGGACCAGGCCACATAGCTGACCAAAAGGTCACGGAGCAAAGGCAAACAATATGTTAATGGTGTGTTGAAAGACAAAGCATTAGTACAGATTAGGTGTGAATATACTGAATATTGAACATCAGCAAGTGCAAACCTGAAGAAAAACAACCTGAAAAAAACAGTGGGTGAGCAAACTGAACAAACTAAGATGAACTGAAATATCTCATATGGGCCCAGGATAGCATTTTCAGCCCTCTCATAATCTGATGAACTTTCATCTTTTCCTGTTATTTTATTTTGTAAAACCAGCATCCAGTTCTCTGATGGTCATTGCAGTTGCGTTGAAAATGTTTTAAAAGGAAAGAAAAGTGCTGCCATATCCTCCTCATTGAACTTTAGAATGAACTGGGAGAACTTTAAGAGCTCAGCACATGGTCCTGAGCTCGGGATAGCTCCGTCAGAAGCTGCGCCTTCACTGGGTGTACTGGGTCTTCATCTAGTTGTTTGAGCTGCCATAATTCCCTTTCCTCCTTCTCCTTCTGGAACACTCTTACTTTTTCCCTTTCTTGACACTCACTCTGCTCTTTCTCGCTCTCTCTGGAATTCCAATTCTACTCCTTTCTGTTCCAGTTTTACCTTAGCTAACATTACTCTATCTGTTAGTGATTCTAACCCTGTTTGAGCCTTCAGCTTCAAGTGAAAAATGGTTGGCCACAAGTCTTACGATTACGTATTCCCCAGCGTTTGGCCAGAGTTTAATCCCTAACCTTCCGGCTACATTACTCAACTTTTCAGCAGACAGGGCGTTTAACCTATACCAAGTTACTTCACTCTGTATGTAACTCCTTTATTGGCAATATAACTCCTTTATTCAAAAAGGGAGGGAGACAGAAAGCAGGAAAATACAGGCCAGTTAGCTTCACATTTGCCTTGGGGAAAAATTTAGAAGATATTATTAGAGATGATATAGCCAGCACTCAGAACAAATCGAGGTAATCAGGCAGAATCAACCTGGATGTATGAAAGTTAAATCATGTTTAATCATTTTTTTAAATTTCTTTGATGGAGTTTCTTTGATGGGAGGAAGTGTTGGGTATTCTAAAAGACATTAAGGTGGACAGGTCCCCAGGTCCGGATGGGATCTATCCCAGGTTACTGTGGGAAGCGAGAGAGGAAAAAGTTGGGGCCTTAACAGATATCTTTGCAACATCCTTAAACACAGGTGAGGTCCCGGAGGACTGGAGAATTGCTAACGTTGTCCCCTTGCTTAAGAAGGGTAGCAGGGAAAATCCAGGTAATTATAGACCGGTGAGCCTGACATCAGTGGTAGGGAAGCTGCTGGAGAAGATACTGATTGATAGGATCTATTCCCAACTGGAAGAAAATGGGCTTATCAGTGATAGGCAACATGGTTTTGTGCAGGGAAGGTCATGTCTTACCAACTTAATAGAATTCTTTGAGGAAGTGACAAAGTTGATTGATGAGGGAAGGGCTGCAGATGTCATATACATGGACTTCAGTCAGGCGTTTGATAATGTTCCCCATGGTAGGCTGATGGAGAAAGTGAAGGCGCATGGGGTCCAAGGTGTACTAGCTAGATAAATAAAGAACTGGCTGGGCAACAGGAGACAGAGAGTAGCAGTGGAAGGGAATTTCTCAAAATGGAGACGTGTGACCAGTGGTGTTCCACAGGGATCCATGCTGGGACCACAGTTGTTTGTGATATACATAAATGATTTGGAGGAAAGTATAGGTGGTCTGATTAGCAAGTTTGCAGACGACACTAAGATTGGTGGAGTAGCAGATACTGAAGGGGACAGTCAGAGAATACAGCAGAATATAGATAGACTGGAGAGTGGGACAGAGAAATGGCAGATGGAGTTCAATCAGGGCAAATGCGAGGTGATGCATTTTGGAAGATCCAATTCAAGAGTGAACTATACAGTAAATGGAAAAGTCCTGGGGAAAATTGATGGACAGAGAGATTTGGGTGTTCAGGTCCATTGTTCCCTGAAGGTGGCAACGCAGGTCAATAGAGTGGTCAAGAAGGCATACGGCATGCTTTCCTTCATCGGACGGGGTATTGAGTACAAGAGTTGGCAGGTCATGTTACAGTTGTATAGGACTTTGGTTCGGCCACATTTGGAATACTGCGTGCAGTTCTGGTCGCCACATTACCAAAAGGATGTAGATGCTTTGGAGAGGGTGCAGAGGAGGTTCACCAGGATGTTGCCTGGTATGGAGGGCGCTAGTTATGAAGAGAGGTTGAGTAGATTAGGATTATTTTCATTAGAAAGACGGAGGTTGAGGGGGGACCTGACTGAGGTGTACAAAATCATGAGAGGTATAGACAGGGGGGATAGCAAGAAGCTTTTTCCCAGAGTGGGGGATTCAATTACAAGGGAACACGAGTTCAAAGTGAAAGGGGAAAAGTTTAGGGGGGATATGCGTGGAACGTTCTTTACGCAGATGGTGGTGGGTGCATGGAACGCATTACCAGTGGAGGTGGTAGACGTGGGCACGATAGCGTCTTTTAAGATGTATCTAGACAGATACATGAATGGGGAGGAAGTAAAGAGATACAGACCCTTAGAAAATAGGCGACAGGTTTAGATAGAGGATTTGGATCGGCGTAGGCTTGGAGGGCCGAAGGGCCTGTTCCTGTGCTGTAATTTTCTTTGTTCTTTGTTCTTTGTTCTTTGAGTTACATGTGCTGTGGATGAAGGAGAACCGGTGGATGTACTGCACTTAGATTTCTATAAGACATTTGATAAGATGCAACATCAAAGTTTATCGTGGAAAATAAAAGCTCATGGTGTCGGGGGTAACATATTGGTATGGAAAGAAGATTGACTAGCTAACAGGAAACCGAATGTCAGCATAAATGTGTAATTTTCTGGTTGGCAAGATGAAACGAGTGGTGCACCACAGGGATCTTCAACTTTTTACAATTTATATAAATTAATTGGATGAAGGGACCGAATTGCTAAATTTTCCGATGACACAAAGATATGTAGGAAACTAAGTTGTGAACAGGACATAGGGGACTGCAAAGGAATATAGATAGGTTAAGTGAGTGGGCAAAGACCTGGAAAATGAAGTATACTGCAGGAAAGTTGGAAATTGCCCACTTTGGCAGGAAGAATAAAAAAGAAGCCTGTTATCTAAATGGTGAGAGATTGCAGTGCTCTGAGATGCAGAGGGATCTGGGTGTCCAAGTGCATGAATCACAAAAGGCTACTGTGCAGGTACAGCACGTAATTGGAAAACTAATAGCATGTTATTGTTTACTGCTATAGAAATTGAATACCAAAGTATGGAGGTCATGCTTCAGTTTTACAGGGCATTGGTGAGACCACATCTGGAGTGCTGTGTCCAGTATTGGTCTCCTTGTTAATGGAATAATGTAAATGTATTGGGGGCAGTACAGAGAAGGCTATTTAGACTGATACCTGGAATGGGCGGGCCGTCTTATGTGGGAATATTGGACAGGCTGGGCTTGTATCCGCTGGACTTTACAAGAGTAAGAGGAAACTTGATTGAAACATATAGGACTCTGAGGCGTCTTGACGGGGTGAATGTGGAAAGGATGTTTCCCATTGTGGGAGAATCTAGAATTAGGGGTCACTATTTAAAAATAAGGGGGTCACCCATTTAACACACTTTTTTTCCTGTGAGGGTCGTGTGTTTTTGGAAATCCCTTCCTCAAAAGGCGCTGGAAGCAGAGTCTTTGAATATTTGTAAGGCAGAGGTGGATAGATTATTGATAAGCAAGGGGGTGAAAGGTTATCGGGGGCAGGTGGAAATGTGAAGTCGAGTTTACAATCAGATTAGTCATGACCTTATTGAATGGCAGAGCAGGCTTGAGGAGCCGAGTGGCCTACTCGTGATCCTAATTCATCTGTTCATATTTTCATAATCTGTGGCTTAGGATGGTACTGTCTCTGAATGTGAACTTTTTAGTGCTGTAGTAGCGAAAACCACAATAAAACCTACATTGAAATCTTCATTTTTTTTCTGGGAATCAATTGTTTTTCCTACTTCTAATTTCTCGTTTGTCATTGGGTTACAATCAATTTCTGTTCCAGCCATGTGAGGAGGGGTCCCAGATCCCCTCTTCTCCTATCTCTCATTTGACCACAATAGGGTTTATTCCTTTTTCACATTGGACGTGCTGGCCACCTCAGTGAGTATTTTACCTTATATCTTTATTGTGCTCGTGAAAGAGCCAGTCAGACAGGTTTTCTTGAGATTAAACAAGAGGTGAGTTTATTATACTTAACGATCTAAACTGGATCTGAATAAAATAATAAACATGCACGCTGCTCATTCACGCTCACACTCACACGAGAATCACACATAAATAAATTAGAGTGAGAAATGCATTGGTGTTGGATGAGAGGCCATGATAAATAAAAAAATATAGACAGTCTGTGAGGTTGGATAATTCTGTGGTCTGCGCCTTTGCCACCCTTACTTATGAGTTTCATGCCATCTGCAGGAGTTGAAATTGTTTATTTTTACATTTACGTCGATATCATGCATCTATCTATATGTCAGGAACAGCACTGGTTCTAATACTGACCCCTGAGAAACATCACTGTATATTCTCCTGCCCCAGAATATACAATGTCTGTTCACAACTTCTCTTTGCTTTCTGTCCATGTGTCAATGTCATATCCACACTATCACTGTCACATTAATCCATGTCTTCCATTTTTCATAACAAGTCTATGAAATGTCATTTGATCACAGGCCTTTTGAAAGTTCACATACATAACACGAAACACACTGTCCTCATCAACACTCACAGTTATGTCATCAACTAACTTGATCAAGATTATCAGACATGATTGGTTATCAAGCTATCCATCCTGTTTGTCATTTATTATCAGATGTTTTTCCAAGAAAGATATATTTTTGAGCTGGGTTATGGCCTCTAGAAATTTCCAATCGCCGACATTAGACTGATTGGTCAGAAGTTACAGGGTTTATCCCATCTCTTTTTATTTAAACAGGGTGCATCATTTACAGTCCTCCACTCCCCTATCACTACTCCCATAGCCAAGGAGGAGTGAAAGCTTCTGGCCAGTGACTCTACCACTCCTTCCCTTAACAAACCTCACACATCCCATCCAGTCTGGGTCACTGTTCTACTTTATTTTGGAACACTAAATGTTGGTTTGACAGGGGTTAACTGAATCTGGTTGTTCAGTGTGTGTAAATAATGTCAGTCTCCATGCACCCTAATTGAGTCATTGGAGAGTTTTCCACTTCCATTAATAAGGGATTTCTTTCAATGTGTTATTGCAAGCCGGGAGCTTCACCCCCACACTAACAGCAGCTCCAGAGAGTGGGAAAGGATTGATCAGAATCTGAGAACAATAGATTGGAATTTTACAAAAATGGGCAGCAAGAGTTTATCCTATTGGTTTGGCGAAGTTACTGCAGATTATTATTGGAGAACATTAGAAATGCGAATCTATTATGCACTAAAGATGATTCAAACGATCTACTATCCCATCCTCGCTATTATTGGTGTCCCTGGTAAGTCTCTGGATCCAACTATTATATATATAAAACATATGTCATTGACATTTGTTCTTGTCATTTAAATCCGGGGAATACTGAAGCCTCTGTCTTCAGTCTCTCTCACAAAGTCTGATCCCTACCACTGTCTATATCGACCTCACTAGCCAATGTCTGAGGCTGAAACAGACAGTTTACAACCTCTATGTTCTATTTATACCTGAGCTGAGTTCATCGTCATGTTCTCTCCATCACTTAACCTGCCTAATACCACTTCTGTAATATCACCCATGTCCACCTCTGTCTCAAAACATCTCCTGCATAAGCCCTCATCCGTGTTTTTGTTAAATCCACACTTGACTATTCCAATTCTGTCCTGGTCACCCTCCCCGTTATAAACCTCCATAAACCACAGACCATCCAGAACTCTGCTGCCTGTAAACTAATATACACCAAATCCCGATCACCCATCACCCCAAATCCTGATCGCCCATCACCCCTGTGCTCACTGATCTACATTGGCTCCCGGTCTGGCAGCACCTTAATTTAAATATTCTCATTCTTGTGTTTGAATGCCTCCATGGCCTCACCCCTCCAATTAGTCCCATTTCCCTGTCCATATCCCATATTCTTGAAAATCTTATGCCTTCAACTCTTTTCCCAATTCCCCATTGAAAGTGAGTTGCTTTTTCTCTCTATCTCCCCCGGCTGTGAATTTCATGCTGGTGCCAATGTTACAGAAACCTTGATCCATAAAATGATGCTATCTGCACAGCCGGCCACTTCTAGAGTGGCCAACACAGTGCCCCATGCTGGGCAGGG
The DNA here is from genome assembly GCF_036365525.1 of Heterodontus francisci. Classification (NCBI taxonomy): domain Eukaryota; kingdom Metazoa; phylum Chordata; class Chondrichthyes; order Heterodontiformes; family Heterodontidae; genus Heterodontus; species Heterodontus francisci. The sequence continues at coordinate 67,975,851 of NC_090398.1, read as the reverse complement.
GACATGCCCGGGCGTTCTATGTATGTGCTGTTAGTGTAAGGAGGGTTCAAGGTGACGTCAGTGCACCAGCCCAACAGTGTTGATGTCTGTCCTTGAAACTTGGTCTGTGGATGTCCACTGACAACCTGTGTTAGTCACTTGTTATTTCAAAGGACCAGGCATCGAACTTACAGGTGAGGGGCTTTTGACTTGCTAATGCCATTGTAACGTTAGTGGAGGTGCTTTGGATGTTTTTCTGGACGTTGTGTTGTGAGCTGCTGCAGACATTCAGGCAGGACAGAAGACTTTGTGACCCAATTCTGGACGAGGTTTGGGGACTGTAGTTACAGTGTCTCTGGGTCTGTAACATGACCAACAAATGGAGCAGAGGCTGCAGAGAGGGGAATCTATGTCAAGAGGCAAGAGGAGGGGGCTCTGCCCTACCCACCAGAGAAGCTTGATCCTGCATGGCAGCAAGCATGGATCACATGACCTCAGTCTGAGCTTCCATTGCTGCACTGAGACGTTGGGTGTCTGCCGTCTGTGCTGCAGTGGAAGCTGAGGCAATGGTCACCAGATATTGTATCATGGCTGGGTCTGCTAGTGATGTCATGGAGTTAGTGACCACTTCCACAGGGGAAAGAATGGGCTTCAATCTCTATGCAATGTCCTGTGCCATCTTGGAGCTGTCTGACAGGCCTGTCAATGGACAAAGTCTCTCAGTGTACATGTCCATCAGCATTCTCCTGAATGCAGTTCCAGCAATGTTCATTTCTGAGTCATGTGTATTACAACTCGTTTGTGACCTCGCCCTCTGGTGAGCAGACACATGAACTATCCTTTCCCCCTGGCCTGGCTGCAGCTCACTTGTGCGCGGTGACTCACCACGTGTAGATTCCGACTTTATACCAGCCTCTAAAGCACACACAGTGTAAGTATTTCAACTGTTGGCTGTGAGTATTAGACCAAGTGATGGTGCTTCGCCATCAGTGCTGTGCTGCTGCTCTCTCTGTCTCCTGGAGTTGCTGTGACTGGGAAGCTGGTAGTTTTGGGTTATCATTGGAAAGTATAAAATTAGAAGGGGAAAGTTGGGGTTAGGGATTGGGGGTGGGATGGAAAGCAGGAGGTCAATGGTCCCACCATCTGAAGCTTGTACATCATCCCAGACAGCAGTATGAGGGGGAGGTGGGAGTTAAGAAGGGACAGAAGGCAGGAACATAGCATCATCCTGAATACTGTCAGTGATGCCGGATGTTGCGGGCTCTGTCACAGCCGGTCCCATGATGTGAAGAACCATCTCCTCCCTCAGGCTCTGGGGATGAAGTTATGCCTGGCCCTCGCCGGAACACTGCTGATCCCTGTGTTTATGGGCCGCCTTTTCCTGGAAGAGAGAGAGCAGAATGGCAGTGATTGTGTTTCACTGTGTTTGGGTTATTTGCCTGCCATAGCTGAATAGCTGGATGTATGTGGAGGCATTGAGAGGTGGGTGTGAGGCTGGCATCAGTGGAAGGTGTGTGACGGTGAGGTGGAGTAAGTGAATGTTAGGTGTGAGTCCTGAGTATTAGGGATTGCTGATGGGTGAGTGATGGAGCTGTGGTACATTGAGCAGTGTGAGAGGTTGGTTGTGTTTTAGGGTAGGAGATGTCATGTGGAGATGAATTCACCGACATTGATCACCCGTGTGAGCTCATTAAACTTCTTCTGGCTCTGCTGCCAGGTCCTCGGGGCCGGACCTCTTGCATTGACCTCCCAGGCCACCTGCTCCCATTCCCTTCGGAGAGTGTTACTTGAGGGCCTCGACCCCACGCCATGAAAACATGGCCTCCCTCCTCCTGCCCCCCTCCATGACTAAGGCCTCCAGCACCACATCCGTGAACTGCAGATCCCTCTCTCTGTCCTAGTATTCCACTTACCTTGTTTCCAATTGCAGAATTCACAGTCAGCAGCAGCAGCACACGCAGCCTCCTGTGATTCAGTGCAGCTTCCCTTTAAGAGGGACAGACTGCCTTTAAAAGCTGAATGCTGGCTGAAACACGAACCAGCCTCACGCACACTTCGTTCCCAGTTAATGTGCAGACAGACATCAGCGTGGGTCACCCTGGGCAGCAAGAAGAATTCATGGAAATGAGGACAAAGCAGGAGCTTTGTGTGTCACTGGCCTCAACAAGAAAGGGCACGGGCAGATCATGAATCACAAACCCTACGCACAGAAGGAGGATATTCAGCCCATTCTGTCAGTGCACTCTCTTTGAAAGAGATATCAATTAGTTCCTCTCTCCTCCTTTTGACCCACACTCCAGCTTATTTAATTCCAATTCATGTATTTGCTGAATTCTCTTTTGAAAGATATTATTGAATCTGCTTCCACCATGTTTTCAGGCGGTGAATCCCACATCCCAACAACTCGCTGTGTAAGAAAATTCTCCTAATTTCACCTCTGGTTCTTTGTCAATTACCTTCAATCTGTGCCTTCTTAATACTGAACTTTCTGACACTGGAAGCAGTTTCACATTAATTAACCTATCAAGACCCTTCATGATTTTGAATTCTATATTAAATCTCCCCTGACCGTTCACTGCTCTAAAGAGAACAATCGCAGCTTTTCCAATCTCTCCACGTAACTGAATTCCCAGATCCCTGGTACCATTCTTGTAAATCACCTCAGTATATTTACTAAGTGCTTGACATCCTTACCAAAGTGTGGTGATCAGAATTGGACACAATTCTCCAGCTGGGACCTAACCAATGATGGATGAAAATCAGCATTTCCTCCTGAGTTTTATTACTCTGTGCCTCTCTCTCGAACACCAAGGACACTACATGTTACATTCAAAGATCTGTGTGTGTACACCCCAGGTCTCTCTAATCCTGCACCCACTTTATAATGGTACCATTGAGTTTATATTGTTTCTCCTCATATTGCCTACCCAAATGTCTCACTTCACACTTCTCTGTGTTAAATTACATATGCCATTTTCCTGTCCATTTCACCAGTCAGTCTCTGTCCTGCTGAAGTCTGTTACTATCCTTCTCACTGTTTATTAACATTTCTGAGATTCCTGCCCTCTGAAAACGTTGAAATTGTCCTCTCTGTACACAAGCCCATTGCATTAACATACAGCAACAGTGATTCCAACAGTGACGCTGGGGAACCGCACTTTGTATTTCCCTCCAGACGAAACAACAACCATTCTCCGCTACTCTCTGCTTTCTGTCACTGACCTAATTTCCTGCATGCTGACATTGAAAATAAAAAAGGACTTCCATTTATGTAACGCCTTCATGACCACTGCATGTCGCAAAGCGACTTACAACCAATGAGTACTTTTTTACCGTTTTGTCAGCCTTGTAATGTAGGAAAAACACAGCCAATGTCCGCACAACAAGATGCCACAAGTAGCAGTGTGGTCATGATCAGATCTGTTTTTGTGATGTTGATTTGAGGGGTAAATGTTGACAAGGACACTGGGAATAATTACCCTGACCTTATAAATAATTCCATAGGATCTTTACATCCACCTGAGAGGGCAGACGGGACCTGGCTTTACCTTTTATTTGATGAGGCAGCACCTCGGACAGTGCAACACTCCCTCAGTACTGCACTGCATTGTCAGCCTTGATTCTTGTCATCAAGTCCTGCAGTGACACTTGATCCTAGAAGCTTGTGACTGAAAGGGGAGAGAGCGACAAACTGAGCCACTGCTGACATTGGCCCTTTAATCCCATGTGTTTCTAATTTGGTAACACGGCTGTTATGTGCTACTTTATCAAACAGCTGCTGAAAGGAAAGGAATATTGGGAATGTACAGGCAGGAACAATCATAGAATCATAGAATTGCACAGTCCTGAATGATGTCATTCTGCCCATCAAGTCAGTGCTGGCCCTTTCAAAGAACAATCCAGTTACACCCACTCCCTGACACTTTCACTATATCCTAACATTTTTCCTGCTTCAGATATTTATCCAATTCCCTTTTGGGATCTACTATTGAATCTGTATCCATCAGCCTATCAGACAGTGCATCCCAAATCCAAACCACTCAGAAACAAAAATCCTCATGTCTGCTTCTTTTACCAATCGCCTTAAATCTGTGTCTCTGGTTAGTGACCCCTTGGACATTGGAAACGGTTTCTCTTTATTTAATTTATCTAAACACTTCCTAATGTTAAACAGCTCAATCAAATCTCCTCTGAAAGTTCTCTGCTCGAAGCAGAACAACCCCAGCTACATAACTGTAATCCCTCATGCCTGCACAAAATCTCGTAAAACAGTTCTTTACCCTCTCCGAAGGCTTCATGTCCTTCCTAAAGTGTGGTTCCCAGTAGTCGACACCAGACTTCAGGTGCAGCTGAACTAGTATTTTATATGTTTCACATAATGTCCTTGCTTTTGCTTTTTTTGCCTCTATTTATAAAACCGAGGATCCCATATATTTATTAACGGTTTGGCTACAAAGAATTGTGTACAAATACTCCAGGTGTCTCTGTTATTTCACCACCTTTATAGTTATACCATTTAACTTGTATTGTCTCTCCTCATTCCTCCTTTCAAAATGTATTAACTCACACATCTGCAATGCCAATTAAATATTGAGAAGATTGAAGCCATTGCTTTCTGTCTCTGCTTCAAATATTTCCTAGCTACACACTCCATCCCTCTCCTTTGTAAATGTTTGAGACGAAAAGCCAAACTGTTCACACACTTGGTTACATAGTTAACCTTGAGATGCCTTGCGATGAGCTTCTGACCAAATATTCACACCATCAGTAAAATGGCTTATTTCCACCCGCGGTGGAGTTGCATTTCTGGTTAAAAAGGAAAGTAATACAATAGTGAGCAAGGATATGAGATCTGATGATGTGGAGTCTGTATGGGTAGAGCTGAGAAACAATAAGGGGCAAAAAACGTTAGTGGGGGTTATATATAGACCCCCAAACTGTGGTGGTGATGTGGGAATGGTCTGAAACAGGAAATTAGAGATGCATGCGATAAAGCAACATCTGTAATTATGGGTGACTTAAATCTGCATATAGATTGGTCAAATCAAATTTGTCACAATAACGTAGAGGAGGAAGTACTAGATTGTTTACAAACGTCCGAGTGAATCAGGCCTGTGTCCTCAGTACCTTGCTCTAAGGCAGCGAGGCCTGGACAACGTATGTCAGCCAAGAGTGACGTCTCAATTCATTCCATCTTCGCTGCCTCCGGAGAATACTTGGCATCAGGTGGCAGGACCGTATCTCCAACACAGAAGTCCTCGAGGCGGCCAACATCCCCAGCCTGTACACACTACTGAGTCAGCGGCTCTTGAGATAGCTTGGCCACGTGAGCCACATGGAAGATGGCAGGATCCCCAAAGACACATTGTACAGCGAGCTCGCCACTGGTATCAGACCCACCGGCCGTCCATGTCTCCGCTATAAAGACGTCTGCAAACGCGACATGAAATCCTGTGACATTGATCACAAGTCGTGGGAGTCAGTTGCCAGCATTCGCCAGAGCTGGCGGGCCGCCATAAAGACAGGGCTAAAATGTGGCGAGTCGAAGAGACTTTGTACTTGGCAGGAAAAAAGACAGAGGTGCAAGGGGAGAGCCAACTGTGCAACAGCCCCGAGAAACAAATTTCTCTGCAGCACCTGTGGAAAAGCGTGTCCAGCTACAACGTATGTCAGCCAAGAGTGACGTCTCAATTCAATCCATCTTCGCTGCCTCCGGAGAATACTTGGCATCAGGTGGCAGGACCGTATCTCCAACACAGAAGTCCTCTAGAATTGACCTTTATAGCCACTCCAGGCGCTGCTTCACAAACCACTGACCACCTCCAGGCGCGTATCCATTGTCTCTCGAGATAACGAGGCCAAAAGAAAATAAAGTAACTCGGTACAGATTAACATCCTATCAGTTGAAAAGTTGAGTAATGTAGCTGGACAGTTAGGGATTACTCTCGGTCAAAAGCTCGGAAACCCGAAATCCTAAGACCCGTGTGCAACCATTTTTCACTTGAAGCTGAAGACTCACACAGGGTTAGAATTACTAACAGATAGAGTAATCTTAGCTATGGTAAAACTAGAACAGAAGAGACTAGAATTAGAATTCCAGAGAGAGCAAGAAAGAGCAAAGTGAAAGGGAAAAAGTAAGAGTATTCCAGAAGGAGAAGGAAGAAAGGGAGTTGAGGTGGCTCAAACAACTAGAGGAAGACCCAATACGCCCAGTGAAGGCACAGCTAGTGAGGGAGCTACCCCGAGATCAGGACCATGCGCCGAGCTCTTAAAGTTCTCCCAGTTTATGAGAAAGTTCAATGAGGAAGATGGCGGAATTTTTTGTCACTTTTGAAAAACTTGCAAAGCAGCTGAAATAGCCCGCAGAGAGATGGACACTGTTTTTGCAAAATAAAATAACAGGAAAAGCCCATGAGGTTTATTCACTGTTGCCAGAGCACTTGGAGAACAGTGTTAGAATCGGATAGAGTCAGCATGGATTTACGAAAGGGAAATCATGCTTGATAAGTCTATTAAAATTCTTCGAGGATGTAACTAATAGAGTGGATGAGGGGGATCCAGATAATGTGGTTTATTTGGACTTTCAGAAGGCTTTCGACAAAGTCCCACATAAGAGATTAGTGAGTAAAATTAAAGTGCATGGGATTAGTGGTAGTGTATTGCGATACATAGAAAATTGGTTGGCAGATGGAAAAAAAGAGTAGTGTTAAACTGATCTTTCTCCAAATGGCAGGCAGTGATTAGTGGCGCACCACAGGGATCGGCGCTATCACCCCAGCTGTTCACACTCCATATTAATGATTTAGATGAGGGAACTAAATGTAATATCTCCAAATTTTCAGAAGACACAAAACTGGGTGGGAGGGTGAGTTGTGAGGAGGATGCAGAGTGGCTTCAGGGTGATTTGGACAAGTTGAGTGAGTGGGCTATTGAATTGGCAGATGCAGTATAATGTGAATAAATGTGAGGTTATCCACTTTGTTAGCAAAAACAGGAAGGCAGATTATTATCTGAACAGTGATAAACTGAGAGAGGGGAGTATGCAACGAGACCTGGGTGTTCTCGTACACCAGTCACTGAAGGTATGCATGCAGGTGCAACAGGCGGTAGAAAAAGGCGAATGTTATGTTGGCCTTCATAGACACAGGATTCTAGTACAGGAGCAGGGATGTCTTGCTGCAGTTATACAGGGCTTTGGTGAGGCCGCACTTGGATATTGTGTGCAGTTTTGGTCTCCTTCTCCGAGAAAGGATGTTCCTGCTATAGCGAGAGTGCAATGAAGGTTTATCAGAGTGATTCCTGGGATGGCGGGACTCACGTATGAGGAGAGTTAGGATTATATTCGCTGGAAGTCAGAAGAGTGAAGAGGGATCTCATAGAAACCTTTAAAATTCTAACAGGACTTGACAGGGTAGTTGCAGGAAGGATGTTCCCGATGGTGGGGGTGTCCAGAACAAGGGCTCATAGTCTTAAGGATACGGGGTAAACCTTTCAGGACTGAAATGATGCGAAATTTCTTCACCCAGAGAGTGGTGAGCCAGTGAAATTACGTCATCACTCCCATGTACAAGAGGGATTGGAATATGCTGGCCAGTGCCTCTGCTACTTCCACCATTCCATCCCTCAGCAATCCTCATGCATCCCATCCAGACTGGGTAAATGATCTACTTTATTGTGGTACAAAAGGTGCTGTATTCAAAAGGGTTAACTGAATCTGTTTGTTCAGTGTCTGTAATTAATGTCAGTCTCCATGGACCCTAATTGTGTCACTGGAAGTTTTCCATCTTCTATTAATAAGGGGCTCCCATGTGTTGTCCCATAGTTTCAGCCGGAACATCAACCCCGGCACAACCACAACAGAGATCAGCGGCTCCAGAGAGAGAGAAAGGATAGATCAGAATCTGAGAACAAATGACTGGAATGTTACAACACTTGGTCAGAATCTGAGAACAATGGATTGGAATGTTACAACAATGGGTCAGAATCTGAGAACAATAGATTGGAATGTTACAGCAATGGGTCAGAATCTGAGAACAATAGATTGGAATGTTACAGCAATGGACAGGAGTGTCTCCTCGGATCTTTACTACCTTTCTACATATTATGATTGGTACTCATTAAACACTCGGATCCGTCTCGCACTGAAGATTATTCAATACATTTACTATCCCATCCTGGCTATTATTGGTGTCCCTGGTAAGTCTCTCTATCTAGCTATTAATTCTATAAACCAAGTTTAACAGCATTACTGCTCCTGTAATTTACTCTGCACTTTTTGCTGCCGTTGTATTCCTGGTGAATATGTCCAGCTATCAGCTCGATAAACTATTGCCAACTTTTTGGATTTCTTGTCATTTAATCTCTCATCTTTGCTGCTGTTGCTGTCTCTATTTCCCGGTCGGGCATCTGTAAACCACGTTTCACTGAAATACTGTTCCGTTATGTAAATTTTGGGAAGACTGAAGCCAGTGTCATTGGTCTCCATCACAAACTCCATCCCCCATCTGTGAAACAAATACCCCACCCTGTCCAATATCTGAGGCTGAACCAGACTGTTTGCAATCGGTGTGTTCTATTTAAACCTGAGCTGAGTCCATCTCCATATTCTCTCCAGTACCAACCCTGTCTATGACCACCTCTTTAATATCCCCCACCTCCACCTCTGTCTCAGCCAATCTGCGGCATAAACCCTCACCTGTACCTTTGTTAAATCCACACTTGACTATTCCAATTCTATCCTGGTCACCCTCCCAGTTATAAACCTCCATAAACCACAGCCCATACAGATCTCTGCTGCCTGTATCCTAACTCACACCAAATCGATCACCCATCACCCCTGTGCTCACTGATCTACATTGGCTCCCGGTCTGGCAGCACCTTAATTTTAATATAGTCATTCTTGTGTTTGAATCCCTCCATGGCCTCACCCCTCCAATTAGTCCCATTCTCCTGCCCATTCTCATATTCTTGAAAATGTTTTGACTTCAATCTTTTCTCATTTCTCCTTCTGAAGTGAATTCCTTTCCCACTGTATCTGTCCCGAGCCGCTATTTTAGACTCTACAGCACTACTGGTGCTGACGGTACAGAAGCTGGGATCCATAGAGAGATGTGAACTGCACAGCCAGGCACTTCTAGTGCGGCCTGCACAGTGCCCCATGCTGTGCAGGGCTCTAGCTCAATCGTACCATGTATGTGTTGTTGCTCTGAGGATGGTTTTGAATGTGATGTCAATGTACCATACCGGCAGCATTGATGTACGTCTTTGAAACTTGGTCTGTACATGTCCACTGATCGCATGTGTTAGTCACTCTCAGCTGAACATATATTCAGCAACATGAGGAACCCTCTCTCGTATTATTTAAAAGGACCAGGCATCCAACTTACAGGTGAGGGGCTTTTGACTTACGTCTGTTATTGTAAAGTTAGTGGAGGTGCTGTGGATGGTTTGTTGGAGGTTGCGTCACTCGGGAGGGTTTAAACTAGTGTGGCAGGGGGGTGGGAACCAGAGCAGTAGGACAGCTAGTGAAATAAATGAGGAGGACATAGTAAAGAAGGCCAGTAGGACTAAGAGGAAAAGCAAGCAGGAAGATGTTTCTGAACACAGCGGGACTGGTGTTCTGAAATGCATTTGTTTCAATGCGAGAAGTATAACAGGTAAGGCAGGTGAACTTAGAGCTTGGATTACTACTTGGAAATATGATGTTGTTGCTATTGCAGAGACTTGGTTGAGGGAAGGGCAGGATTGGCAGCTAAATGTTCCAGGCTTTAGAAGAGTCAGGCGGGATAGAGGGGGATGTAAAAGGGGTGGGGGATTTGCATTACTGGTTAAGGAGAATAACACAGCTGTACTGCGGGAGGACAAATCAGAGGGGTCATGCAGCGAGGCAATATGGGTGGAGCTCAGGAATAGGAAGGGTGCAGTCACGATGTTGGAGGTTTACTACAGGCCTCCCAACAGCCAGCGGGAGGTAGAGGATCAGATATGTAGATAGATTTAGGAAAGATGTAAAGGCACCAGGGTTGCAGTGGTGGGTGATTTTAACTTCCCCAATATTGACTGGGACTCGCTTAGTGCTAGGTGCTTGGATGGGGCAGAATTTGTGAGGAACATCCAGGAAGGCTTCTTGAAACAGTCTGTAGATAGTCCAACAAGGGATGGGGCCATTCTGGACCTGTTATTGGGGAATGAGCTCGGCCAGGTGGTCGATGTTTCAGTGGGGGAGCTTTCCCGGAAAAGTGACCATAATTCCATAAGTTTTAAGGTACTTGTGGGTAAGGATAAGAGTAGTCCTCGGGTGAAGGTGCTAAATTGGGGGAAGGCTAATTATAACAAAATTAGGCAGGATCTGAAGAATTTAGAATGGGGGCGGCTGTTTGAGGGTAAATCAACATCTGACATGTGGGACTCTTTCAAACGTCAGCTGATTAGAATCCAGGACCAGCATGTTCCTGTGAGGAAGAAAGACAAGTTTGGCAAGTTTCGGGAAGCTTGGATAACAGAGGATATTGTGAGCCTCGTCAAAAAGAAAAAGGAAGCAGTTGTAAGGGCTGGATGGCTAGGAACAGACTTGAGGAATATAAAGACAGTAGGAAGAAACTTAAGCAAGGAGTCAGGAAGGCTAAAAGGGGTGATGAGAAGTCATTGGCAAACAGGATTAAGGAAAATCCCAAGGCATTTTATACATTTATAAAGAGCAAGAGGGTAACCAGGGAAAGGGTTGGCCCATTCAAGGACAGAGATGGGAATCTATGCGTGGGGCCAGAGGAAATGGGCGAGGTGCTAAATGAGTACTTTGCATCAGTATTCACCAAAGAGAAGGACTTGGTGGATGATGAGCCGAGGGAAGGGAGTGCAGATAGTCTCAGTCATCTCATTATCAAAAAGGATGAGGTGTTGCGTGCCTTGGAAAGCAATAAGATAGATAAGTCTCCAGGGCCTGACGGGATCTACCCTAGAATACTGAGGGAGGGAAGGGAAGAAATTGCTGGGGCCTTGACAGAAATCTTTGCATCCTCATTAGCTGCAGGTGAGGTCCCAGAGGACTGGAGAAAAGCCAATGTTGTTCCTTTGTTTAAGAAGGGTGGCAAGGATAATCCAGGAAATTATAGGCCTGTGAGCCTTACGTCAGTGGTAGGGAAATTATTAGAGAGGTTTCTTCGGGACAGGATTTACTCCCATTTGGAAACAAACGAACTTATTAGCGAGAGACAGCATGGTTTTGTGAGGGGGAGGTCATGTCTTACTAATTTGATTGAGTTTTTTGAGGAAGTGACGAAGATGATTGATGAAGGAAGGGCATTGGATGTTATCTATATGGACTTTAGTAAAGCCTCTGACAAGGTCCCGCATGGCAGACTGGTACAAAAGGTGAAGTCACACGGGATCAGAGGTGAGCTGGCAAGATGGATACAGAAGTGGCTCGATCATAGAAGACAGAGGGTAACAGTGGACGGGTGTTTTTCTGAATGGAGGGATGTGACTAGTGGTGTACCGCAGGGATCAGTGCTGGGACCTTTGCTGTTTGTAGTATGTGCAAATGATTCGGAGGAAAATGCAGCTGGTCTGATTAGTAAGTTTGCGGACGACGCAAAGGTTGGCGGAGTTGCGGATAATGATGAGGATTTTCAGAGGATACAGCAGGATATAGATTGGTTGGAGACTTGGGTGGAGAAATGGCAGATGGAGTTTAATCCGGACAAATGTGAGGTAATGCATTTTGGAAGGTCTAATGCAGGTGGGAGGTATACAGTAAATGGCAGAACCTTTAGGAGTGTTGACAGGCAGAGAGATCTGGGCGTACAGGTCCACAGGTCACTGAAAGTGGCAACGCAGGTGGATAAGGTATTCAAGAAGGCATACAGCATGCTTGCCTTCATCGGACGAGGCACAGAGTATAAAAATTGGCATGTCATGTTGCAGCTGTACGGAACCTTAGTTAGGCCACACTTGGAATTTTGCGTGCAATTCCGACTGCCACACTACCAGAAGGACGTGGAGGCTTTGGAGAGGGTACAGAGGAGGTTCACCAGGATGTTGCCTGGTCTGGAGGGCATTAGCTATGAGGAGAGGTTGGAAAAACTCGGATTGTTTTCACTGGAACGACGGAGGTGGAGGGGCGACATAATCGAGGTTTACAAAGTTATGAGCGGCAGCGACAGAGAGGATAGTTACAAGCTTTTTCCCAGGGTGGAATTGTTAGTTACTAGGCGACATAGGTTTAAGGTGCGAGGGGCAAAGTTTAGAAGGAATCTGCGAGGCAGATTTTTTACACTGAGGGTGGTGAGTGCCTGGAACTTGCTGCCGGGGGAGGTGTTAGAAGCAGATATGATAGCGACCTTTAAGAGACATCTTGACAAATGCATAAATAGGAAGGGAATAGAGGGATATGGGCCCCGGAAGTGCAGAAGGTGTTAGTTTAGGCAGGCATCAAGATCGGCGCAGGCTTGGAGGGCCGAATGGTCTGTTCCTGTGCTGTACTGTTCTTTGATATTTGTTCTTGACTGCAGTTACAGTGTCCCTGGGTCTGTAACACGACCAACAAATGGAGCAGAGGCTGCAGAGAGGGGAAGCTCTGTAAAGTGAGAGGAGGAAGGGGCTCTGCCCTACCCTCCCTGGGTTTTCCAAGAGCACTTTTCCTATGCACACCTAACCCAGGAGCAGTGTGTGAGGTAACTCTGATTCAATTAGGAGGTGGTCACAGAGCTGTGTCACCTCCTGCAACACGACCTGGAGCCTCACTGCGTGCAGTTCTGGTCGCCACATTACCAAAAGGATGTAGATGCTTTGGAGATGGTGCAGAGGAGGTTCACCAGGATGTTACCTGGTATGGAGGGCGCTAGCTATGAAGAGAGGTTGAGCAGATTAGGATTATTTTCATTAGAAAGACGGAGATTAAGGGGGGACCTGATTGAGGTGTACAAAATCATGAGGGGTATAGACAGGGTGGATATCAAGAAGCTTTTCCCCAGAGTGGGGTTTGAATTACTAGGGGTCACGAGTTCAAAGTGAGAGGGGAAAAGCTTAGGCGGCATATGCGTGGAAAGTTCTTTACGCAGAGGGTGGTGGGTGCCTGGAACGCATTGCCAGCGGAGGTGGTAGACGCGGGCACGAAAGCGTCTTTTAAGATGTATCTAGACAGATACATGAATGGGCAGGAAGGAAAGAGATACAGACCCTTAGAAAATAGGCGAATGTTTAGATAGAGGATCTGGATCAGCGCAGGCTTGGAGGGCCGAAGGGCCTGTTCCTATGCTGTAATGTTCTTTGTTCTTTTGTTCTTTCTCACACCAGGGTGAGGACGGAGTTGTATGTGGCTGTTAAAGTCACAGTTTCATTGAACTTCCATGTATCTGAATATTTCCAGGCAGGAGCAGGAGACATATCAAACATAGAGTCATAGAGAGTGACAGATAGATTTATGGCACAGAAGATGGCCATTCGGCCCCTCGGTGCCCGCTCCCTGTGGAACAATCCAGTCAGTCCCACTCTCCCAGTCAGTCCCCGTATCCCTGCAAGATCATCTCCTTCGGGTGTCCATCCAGTATCCTTTTGAATTCATTGTCTCTAATGATGAAGTCCAAGATCTGATATGCTTCGCTGAACACTCTCCTAATATGTAATCCCAACTTCAAATATCAATGCATATGCAGCCCCAGTAGCTCTGTCCCTGCACAATCTTTAGAACTGTGTCATTAAGTCGATATTACCTTCCTATTCCTTCTGACAAAATACATCATCTCACACTCCGTTGTATGAAATTCCACCTGCCACTTCTCTGTCCATTCTGCTAGCCAATCTGTATCCTGCTACAGGTGGTTTGCAACATCATCACTGTTTACCACACCTCCAAGATTGGTATCATCGGAAAATTTTGAAAATCTACTCTGTATTCCAAGATCCATGTAACACATATATAGCAAAAAATCAAACAGTGGTCCTAAGCACTGACCCTTGGGGAACATCACTGTCTACCATCCTCCAGTCTGAAAAACAACCATTTAACACATTTCTCTTTTTTCTGTCCTATGGACAATTTTTGATCCAATTAGATGCTATTCCATGAGGTTCAATTTTGTTAGCCAAGCTTCTGTGTGTTTCTTCGTCAAATAATTTCATAAAATCCACGTAGACAACATCCACCACATTCCCTTCATCAACCTTCTCTGATTTTCTAAATAAATTCAATTACTTCATCAAGCATGATCTGCCTTTTAGAAATCCGTGCTGACAATCCTTAATTAACTCAACCTCTCCAAGGGTGTGTTGTCCTTTTCCCCTGATTATTGTTTCTAAAACTTTCCTCACAACTGATGTTAAACTAACTGGCCAGTAGTTACTAGGCCTGTGTGTTGTCCATTGATAATTCTGGGAAGTGAGGGTGACCATCTATGTCATCAAAATCTCCCTCAGCAGGTAGAAGCAGGATGAGAGATCCCGTGGCTTTGTTAGGATAGCGGGAGTCCTGATGGTGTAGGTGGCTCTGCGGGGCCCCCATGTCAACCCATGGGTTGACGTACAGGGACTGAAATAACTCTCACTCCATCAATGTGCAGTTGGTGTGTGAGCATGCCCAGTCCGTCATGTTGGTGAATGTCCACCATCCTGGCAGCAGCCACCATACCTTCATTCTGAAGCAGTCAGCCGGTCCCAACACATCGGGGCTCCACGAAGAACCAGAATGTAGCTCCTTGGAGACAAATGAACCCCCTCTAGACACAGCCCATGCTTCTACACCCTCAATCCACCTCCCACCATCAACCGTTAGTTACGGAATTAGCATGTGTATGATGTGAGCAATGGAGTCACCAGGAACATGGTGGAACAGACCATCGGTGTGATGAAGCAATGCTTCCGATGTCTGAACCGCTCGGGGAGAGCCCTCCAGTATTCACTGGAGCAGGTGTCCAAGTTCATGGTGTTCTGCTGCACCCTTCATATCATCACCATCATGAGGACACAGGCATTGGCACCAGGAATCCAGAGGCCACCTCAGGAGGAGGTGGGAGGGAAGATATTTCCTGGATGCCTTCGACCCGGACAGGCTGTCGGAGAGTCCCTGCTAAGATTCCAGTTCCCATAGGACAACTTCCCTTTCCAGCCATGAATTCCCCATTCTCCACCATTACACCCATCTGAGACGCCCCATCACAGTGTCCCCTTGGTCAGCATCCTGTAATAAAAACATCAGAGAATTATTACAGCACAGAATGACCAATTCAGCCTTTCGTGTCTGCACTCGCTCTCCGAATGAGCAATTCACCCAGTGCCGTTCCCTGCCTTCTTCCTGTAATCCTGCACATTCTTCCTTCTCATATAACAGTCTATTCAGCTTTAATTGAACCTGCCTCCACCACACTCTCAGGCAGTGCATTCCAGACTCTAACCAATCACTGTGTGAAAAAATATTTTCCTCAGGTCCTCTTTGCTTCTTTTACCCATGACCTTAAATCTGTGCCCTCTCTTCATCGATCCTTTCACGAGTGGGAACTGTTTCTCTCTATCTACTCTGTCCAGACACCTCATGATTTTTGAAACCTCCAATAAATCACCTCTCGGCCTTCTCCGAGGAAAACAGTCCTAACTTCTCCAATCTATCTTCATAATTAAAATTCCTCAACCTGGGAATGATTCTGGTCAATCTTTTCTGTATTCTCTCCAATGCCCTCACGTCTTTCCTCAAGTGTGGCACCCAGAACTGGACGCAATACCACAGCTGAGGCTGAAATAGTGTCTTATATAAGTTCAATATAACTTCTTTGCTCTTGTACTCGATGCCCATATTAATAAAGCCCACGATACTGCATGCTTTATTAAACACTTTCTCAACCTGTTCTGCCGCCTTCAATGACTTCTGCACATATACACACAGGTCCCTCTGCTCCTGCACACCCTATAGAATTGTACACTTTATTGTATATTGTCTTCCCATGTTCTTCCTCCAAACATGAATCACTTCACATTTCTCTGTATTGAACTACATCTGCCACCTGTCTGCCCATTCCACCAACTTGTGTGTGTTCTTTTGAAGTTCTACACTATCCTCCTCACAGTTCACAATGCTTCCAACGTTCGTATCAGCTGCAAACTTTGAAATTGTGCCCTGTACATCCAGGTTTAGGTCCTTAATATATATCAGGAAAAGCAAGGATCCCAACACTGATCTCTGGGGAACTCCACCACAAACCTTCCTCCAGCCTGTAAAACATCCATGAACCACTACTCTTTGTTTCCTGTCACTCAGCTAATTTCGTATCCATGTTGCTAATGTCCCTTTTATTCGATGAGCGACAAGATTGCTCACAGGTCTGTTGTGTGGCATTGTATCAAAAGGTTTTTGCATGCAGGGAATAGTTAAATGTCTGGAATGCACTGCTTGAGAATGGTGGAGGCAGGTTCATTTGAAACTGAATAGACCGTTATATGAAAATCAATGTACACCACATAAAAAGAATTGCCCTCATCAACTCTCTCTGATACCACCTCAAACATCTCCAGAAAATTAGTTAAACATGATGTTCTCTCAAGAAATCCATGCTGGCTTGTTTAATTAACTCGCATTTGTCCATGTGACT
The DNA here is from genome assembly GCF_036365525.1 of Heterodontus francisci. Classification (NCBI taxonomy): domain Eukaryota; kingdom Metazoa; phylum Chordata; class Chondrichthyes; order Heterodontiformes; family Heterodontidae; genus Heterodontus; species Heterodontus francisci. The sequence goes on along the minus strand of NC_090398.1, from coordinate 67,959,298 downwards.
ATTAGCTTTGTCCAAGATTATTTATTTCTAGAAGTTTTCCCACCACCGAAGTTTAACTGACAGGCCTATAGTTGCTGGCCTTACCTTTACACCCTTTTTTGAACAAGGGTGTAACGTTTACAATTCTCCAGTCCTCTGGCATCACCCCGAGTCTAAGGAGGACTGAAAAATTATGTCCAGTGCCTCTGCGATTTCCACCCTCACTTCCCTCAGTATCCTTGGATGCATCTCATCTTCTCCTGGTGCTTTATTCAATTTAAGTCCAGACAGCCTATCTAATACTTCCTCTTTATCAATTTTAAACCCCACTCGTGTCTGACTTACCTCCTCTTTCAACATTGCCTGGGTTGCATCTTAGAATCATAGAAAGTTTATGGCACAGATAGAGGCCACTTGGCCCATCGTGTCTATGCTGTCCAAAAAACGATCCATCCATTCTAATCCTACCTTCCAGCATTTGATAGATTACAGCACTTGAGGTGCATATCCAGACACCTTTTGAATGAGTTGTTGGTTTCTGCCTCAACTACCATTTCGGACAGTGAGTTCCAGGCTCCCACCACCCGCTGGGTGAAAAATAAAATCCGCAGCTCCCTTTTAGTCTTTCTACCAATCACTTTAAGTCCATGCCCCCTCATCACTGACCTCTTTGCTAAGGTGAATGGACACTTCAGCTCCACTCTACTCTCAGTTTTGTACATTTCAATCAGATTTCCCCTCAGCCTTCTCTATTTCAAGGAGAACAATCCCAGCCTGTCCAATCTTTCCTCATAGCTGCATTTTTCCAGTCCTCGCCACATCCTCATAAATCGCCTCTGCATCCTCTCTGGTGCAATTACATCTTTTCTGTAATGAGGTGAGCAGAACTGCACACAGTACTCAAGTTGTGTCCTAACCAATGAGTTATAGAATTCTAGCATAACCTCCCTGCTCGTATATTCTATACCTCAGCTAATAAAGGAAAGGATTCCATACCTTCTTCCTTGGTAAAGACAGGTGGAAATTATTCATTTATTACCTCAGCTTTATCCTCTGCCTCCATGTGCAAATCCCCTTTATGGTCCTGAGTTGGCCCCATTGTTCCTTTTACTACCCTTTTACTATGTAGATGCCGATAGAAAACTTTGGGATTTCCTTTAATGCTCGCCTCTTTTCATGCTCTCTCTTTGCTTCTCTTATTTTCTTTTTCACTTCCCCTCTGGACTTTCAATATTCAGCCTGTTTCTCAATAGTATTTTCTACCTGATGTCTGTTATATCAGGCATAAACTTGTCAACCTTTCGTGCGGCCTTCAAAGATCTCTTTGAATACACACCAAGTCTCTCTGCAACAAAAGCAAGAAATGCAGGAGTCACTCAGCAGGTCTGGCAGCATCTGTGGAAAGAGAAGCAGAGTTAACGTTCCGAGTCTCTCTGTTCCTGTCTCATTTAAACAATACCCCTTTGTTTCTGTTGCCTTCCCTTCCACTTCCTACCCAAATGTCTCACTTCACACTTCACTGTGTTAATTTAAATTTGCCATTCGCCTGCTCATTTCACTGGTCAGTCTCTGTCCTCCTGAAGTCTGTTACAATCCATCTCACCGTTTATTAACATTTCTGAGTTTCCTGCCATCTGAAAACTTTGACATTATCCCCTCTGTACACAAGCCCATTGTATTAACATACAGCAACTGTGATCCCAACTGTGACACTGGGGAACCCCACTGTGTACTTCCCTCCAGACTGAACAACAACCATTCTCCACTACTCTCTACTTTCTGTCACTGAGCTAATTTCCTGCATGCTGACATTGAAAATAAAAAACAGACTTCCATTTATGAAACGCCTTTCATGACCACTACATGTCCCAAAGTGATTTACAACCAATGTATACTTCTTAAAGCGAAGTCACTCTTGTAATGTAGGAAACAGGCAGACAATTTCTGCACAGCAAGATCCCACAAGCAGTAATGTGAGAATGATCAGATCTGTTTTTGTGATGTTGATTGAAGGAAAAAATATTGACCAGGACACCGGGAATAATTCCCCTGCTCTGCTTCTGCATAGTGCGATGGGATCTTTAACATCCACCTGAGAGGGCAGACTGCAACTTGGTTTAAAGTTTCATTCGATAGACTGCACCTCTGACAGTGCAGCACACCCTCAGCAATGCACTGCAATGTCAGCATTGATTCTTGTAATCAAGTCCTGCAGTGACACTTGATCCTGGAAGCTTGCCACTGAAAGGGGAGAGAGCTACAAACTGAGCCACAGCTGACATTGGTCCTTTTATCCCATGTGTTTCGAATTCGGTCACACTGCTTTAATGTGGTACTTTCTCAAACGCCTTGTGAAAGGATTGGAATATTGTGAAAGTGCAGGTGGGAACCATCATAGAATCATAGAATAGCACAAACTGAATGAGGCAATTCGGCCCATCAAGTCAGTGCTGGCCCTTTCAAAGAGCAATCCAGTTAGTCCCACTCCCTGGCTCTTTCACTGTATCCTTGCATTTTTTCTCCTTCAGTTATTTATCCAATTCCCTTTTGGGATCTACTATTGAATTTGTATCCATCAGCCTATCAGACATTGCATTCCAAATCCAAACCACTCAGAAACAAAAATCCTCATGTCTGCTTCTTTTACCAATCGCCTTAAATCTGTGTCTCTGATTACCAGTCCCTTGGACATTGGAAACAGTTTATCTTTATTTAATTTATCTAAATCCTTCCTAATGTTAAACACCTCAATCAAATCTCCTCTGAAAGTTCTCTGCTCTAAGCAGAACAACCCCAGCTGTATAACTGTAATCCCACATGCCCTGACAAATTCTAGCAAAACAGTTCTGTACCCTCCCCGAAGGCTTCATGTCCTCCCTAAAGTGTGGTTCCCAGTATTCGACACAAGACTTCAGGTGCAGCTGAACTAGTATTTGATATATGTTTCACATAATGTCCTTGCTTTTGTTCTTTTTGCCTCTATTTATAAACCCAAGGATCCCATACATTTATTAACTGTCAAGTTAACCTTTCCTGCCACCTTCAAAGATTTGTGTACAAATCCCAGGTGTCTCTGCTATTTCACCATCTTTATAGTTGTCCCATTTAACTTGTATTGTCTCTCCTCATTCATCCTTTCAAAATGTATTACTTCACACATCTGCAATGCCAATTAAATATTGAGAAGAATGAAGCCATTGTTTTCTGTCTCTGCTCCAAACATTTCCTAGTTACACATACCATCCCTCTCCTTTGTAAATGTTTGAGACGAAGGCAAACTGCTGACAGACTTAGTTACATAGTTAACCCTGAGATGCCTTGAGATGAGCTTCCCACCAAATATTCACACCATCACTAAAACGGCCTATCTCCAACCCCCGTGGAGTTGCATTGCTGGTTAAAGAGTAAATGAACGCAATAGTGAGGCAGGATATTAGCTCTGACGATATCGAAACTGTTTGGGTAGAGTTGAGAAACACTAAGGGGCAGAAAACGTTAGTGGGGTTTGTATATAGACCCCCAGACTGTAGTGCTGAATTTGGGAATGGCATTAAACAGGAAATTAGAGACGCATGCGATAAAGGAACATCTGTAATTATGGGTTTCTTGATTCTGCATATAGATTGGGCAAATCAAATTGGTCGCAATACATTGTGGAGGAATTCCTGGAGAATATACGGGATGGTTTTCAGGACCAATTCTTTGAGGAACCAACTGGAGAACAGGCTATCCTAGACTGGTTATTGTATAATGAGAGAGGAATAATTGACAATCTAGTTGTGCGTGATCCCTTGGGGATGAGCGACCATAATATGATAGAATTCTTCATCATGATGGAGAGTGACCTAGTTGATTCTGAGACTAGGGTCGTGAATCTTAATAAAGTAAGCTACGAAAGTGTGAGGCATAAGTCGTTGATGATACATTGGGAAACGTTACTTAATGAGATAACGGTGGAAAGGCAATGGCAAACATTCAAAGAGCGCATGGATGAACTGCAACAATTGTTTATCCCTGTCTGGCGCAAAAGTAAAACGGAAAAGGTAGCCAAATCATGGCTTGCAAGGAAAATTAGAGATAGCGTTAGATCCAAGGAAGAGGCATATAAATTGGCCAGGAAAAAAACAACAGACCTGAGGATGGGAGCAGTTTAAAATTCAGCAAAGGAGCACCAAGGGATTGATTAAGAAGGGGAAAATGGAGTACAAGAGTAAGCTTTCGGGGAACATAAAAACTGACTGTAAACGAATCTATAGGTATGTGAAGCGGAAAAGATTGGCGAAGACAAATGCAGGTCCGTTACAGTCAGAAACAGGGGGATTTATTCTGGGAAACAAAGAAATGGCTGACCAACTAAATGCATACTTTATTTCTGTCTTCACAAAGGAGGACGCCAATATCATACCAGAAATGTTGGTGAATACAGGGTTTAGTGAGAGAGGAACTGAAAGAAATCAGTATTAGTAGAGAAATGGTGTTGGGGAAGTTGATGGTATTGAAGGCCGATAAATGCCCAGGGCCTAGTAATCTCCATCCCAGAGTACTTAGGAAGTGGCCCGAGAAATAGTGGATGGATTGGTGGTCATCTTCCAAGATTCTATGGACTCTGGAACAGTTCCTACAGATTGGAAGGTAGCGAATGTAACCCCACTATTAAAAAAGGAAGGTAGAGAGAAAGCAGGAAACTGTAGACAAGTCAGCCTGATATCGGTCGTGGGGAAAATCCTGGAGTCCATTATCAAAGATTTTGCAGCAGAGCACTTGGAGAACAGTAGTGGAATCGGACAGAGTCAACATGGATTTATGAAAGGGAAATCATGCTTGATAAATCCACTAGCATTCTTCGAGTATGTCACTGGTAGAGTTGATGAGGGGGAGCCAGTGGATGTGATTTATTTGCACTTTCGGAAGGCTCTCGACAAAGTTCCACGTAAGGGTTTAGCGTGTAAAATTAAAGCACATTGGATTGGGCGATGGATAGAAAATTGGTTGGCAGACATGAAACAAAGCATTGGAACATACGGATCTTTTTCTGAATGGCAGGCAGTGACTCGTGGGGTACCGCAGGGATCGGAGCTAGGACCCTAGCTATTCACAATATATATTAATGATTTAGATGAGGAAACTAAATGTAATATCTCCAGATTTGCAGCTGATACAAAATTGGGTGTGAGGGTGAGTTGTGAGTAGAATGCAAAGAGGCTTCTGGGTGATTTGGACAAGTTGAGTGAGTGGGCAAATGCATGGCAGATGCAGTATAATGTGGATAAATGTGAAGTTATCCACTTTACTAGCAAAAACAGGAAGGCAGATTATTATCTGAACGGCTATAAACTGAGAGAGGGGAATACGCAGCGAGACCTGAGTGTTCTCGTACACCAGTCACTGAAGGTAAGCATGCAGGTGCAACAGGCGGTCGAAAAAGGTGAATGTTGTGTTGGCCTTTATAGAGACAGGATTCGAGTACAGGAGCAAGGATGTTTTGCTGCAATTATACAGGGCCTTGGTGAGGCCACACTAGGAATATTGTGTGTAGTTTTGGTCTCCTTATCTGAGGAAGGATGCTCTTGCTATAGAGGGAGTGCAGTAGAGTTTTACCAGACTGATTCCTGGGGTCGTAGGACTGTCGTATGAGGAGAGATTGAGTCGGTTAGGACTATATTCACTGGAATTCAGAAGAGTGAGGAGGGATCTCATCGTAACCTATAAAATTCTAACATGGCTTGACAGGGTATATGCAGGAAGGATGTTCCCGATGGTGGGGGACTCCCGAACCAGGTGTCATAGTCCAAGTATATGGGGTAAAATTTTCAGGACTGAGATGAAGAGACGTTTCTCCACCCAGAGGGTGGTGAGCCTGTGGAAAACTGTCATCACGCCCATATCCAAGAGGGATTGGAAGGTTCTGGCCAGTGCCTCTGCTATTTCCCCCATTCCTTCCCTCAGCAACCCTCATACATCCCATCCAGACTGGGTAAATGTTCAACTTTCTTGTGGTACTAAAGTGTTGGATTGAAAAGAGTTAACTGAATCTGTTTGTTCTGTGACAGTAATTAATGTCAGTCTCCATGGGCCCTAATTGTGTCACTGGACGTTTTCCATCTCCTATTCATAAGGGGATTCTTTCAATGTGTTATTCCATAGTGTCAGTGGGAGCATCAGCCCCGGCACTTACAGAGATCAGCTGCTCCAGAGAGATAGAGAGAGGATAGGTTAGAATCTGAGAACAAAAGACTGGAATGTTACAGCAATGGGTCAGAATCTGAGAACAATAGATTGGAATGTGATAACAATGGGTCAGAATCTGAGAACAATAGATTGGAATGTTACAACAATGGACAGGAGTTTATCCTCGGATCTTTACTCTCTTTCTACATATTATGATCGGCACTCATTCAACACTCGTATCTATCTCGCACTGAAGATTATTCAATATATTTACTATCCCATCCTGGCTATTATTGGTGTCCCTGGTAAGTCTCTCTATCTAGCTATAAATACTTTAAACCTTGTTTAACTGCATTACTGCTCCTGTAATTTACTCTGCCCTTCTTGCTGCCGTTGTTATGCCTGGTGAATATCTCCAGCTATTAGCTCAACAAACCATTGTGAACTGTATTACAGTTCTTGTCATTTACTCTCTCATCTTTGCTGCTGTTGCTGTCTCTATTTCAGGCCAGGAGATCTGTAAACCCTGTTTCACTGAAATACTGTTCTGTTATGTAAATTTTGGGAAGACGGAAGCCAGTGTCATTAGTCTCCATCACAAACTCCATCCCCTATCTGGGAAGCACATATTCCACCGTGCCCAATATCTGAGGCTCAACCAGACAGTCTACAACTTCTTTGTTATATTTAAACCTGAGCTGAGTTCATCTCCATATTCTTTCCATCACTAACCCTGCCTAATATCGCCTCTATGATATCACCCAACTCCACCTCTGCCTCAGCCCATCTACTGCATAAACCCTCATCCGCATCACTGTTAAATACACAGTTGACTATTCCAATTCCATCTTGTTCACCCTCACAGTTCTAAACCTCCATAAACCACAGCCCATCCAGAACTCTGCTGCCTGTATTCGAACTCACACCAAATCCCGATCACCCATCACCCCTGTGCTCACTGATCTCCATTGGCTCCCGTTTGGCAGCACCTTAATTTTAATATTCTCATTCTTGTGTTTGAATCTCTCCATGGCCTCACCCTTCCATTTATTCACTTTCCCCTCTCCAATTCATATATTCCTGCAAATCTTTCGACTTCAATCTTTTTTCAGTTCTCCTTGGAAAGTGAATTTCTTTCCCTCTGTATCTGTTCCGAGCCACGATTTTAGACTCTGCAGCAAGACTGCTGCTGACGGTACAGAATTGGGATCCAAAAAGAGATGTGAATCGCACAGCTGGCCACTTACAGTGCGGTCTGCACAATATCCCATGCTGGGTGGGGCTCCAGCCCAGTCACATCATCTATGTGCTGTCAGCGTGGTCTTCACAGCAGGCCACCTCTACTATGCCCTGCACAGTGTCCCAAGCTGCGCAGGGCTCTAGCTCAATTGTACCTTGTATGTGTTGTTCCTTTAAGGGTGGATTTGAAAGTGATGTCAATGTACCATACCAGCAGCTTTGATGTACATCTTTAAACTTTTTCTGTGCATGTCCACTGACCGCCTGCGTTAGTCACTCACCGCTGAACATACATTCAGCAGCAAAACGAAACCCCTCTGGTGTTATTTAAAAATACCAGGCATCTAGCCTACAGGCTTTTGACTTACTTCTGCTATTGTAAAGTTAGTGGAGGTGTTGTGGATGTTTTTCTGGAGGTTGTGTTGTGAGCTGCTGCAGACATTCAGGGACATTTGTGAACTATACAGTAAATGTAAATGTCCTGGGGAAAATTGATGTACAGAGAGATTTGGGTGTTCAGGTCCATTGTTCCCTGAAGAAGGCAACGCAGGTCAATAGAGTTGTCAAGAAGGCATTCGGCATGCTTTCCTTCATCGGACGGGGTATTGAGTACAAGAGTTGGCAGATCATGTTGCAGTTGTACAGGACTTTGGTTCGGCCACATTTGGAAGACTGCATGCAGTTCTGGTCGCCACATTACCAAAAGGATGTAGATGCTTTGGAGAGGGTGCAGAGGAGGTTCACCAGGATGTTGCCTGGTATGGAGGGCGCTAGCTATGAAGAGAGGTTGAGTAGATTAGGATTATTTTCATTAGAAAGATGGAGGTTGAGGGGGGACCTGATTGAGGTGTACAAAATCATGAGAGGTATAGACAGGTTGGATAGCAAGAAGCTTTTTCCCAGAGTGGAGGATTCAATTACTGGGGGTCACGAGTTCAAAGTGAGAGGGGAAAGGTTTAGGGGGGATATGCGTGGAAAGTTATTTATGCAGAGGGTGGTGGGTGCCTGGAACGCGTTGCCAGCGGAGGTGGCAGACGCGGGCGCGATCACGTCTTTTAAGATGTATCTAGACAGATACATGAATGGGCAGGAAGCAAAGAGATACAGAGCATTAGAATATAGGCGTCATGTTTAGATAGAGGATCTGGATCGGCGCAGGCTTGGAGGGCCGAAGGGCCTGTTCCTGTGCTGTAATTTTCTTTGTTCTTTGTTCTTTGAGTACAGACGATTTGGTGACCCAACTCTGGACGACGTATGGGGACTGTAGTTACATTGTCTCTGGGTCTGTAACATGACCAACAAATGAAGCAGATGCTGCCGAGAGGGGAAGCTCTGTAAAGAGAGAGGAGGAGAGGGCTCTTCCCTACCCACCCCGGGTGCTCCAAGAGCACTTTTCCTACCTACACTTAACCCAGGAGCAATGTGTGAGGTGACTCTGATTCAATAAGGAGGTGGTCACAGAGCTGTGTCACCTCCTGTAACACAACCTGGAGCCTCACACCAGGGTGAGGACGGAGCTGTCAGTGGTTGTTAAGCTTACAGTTTCATTGAACTTCTATGTATCTGGATATTTACAGGCAGGAGCAGGTGACATATCCAACATAGAGTGGTAGAAATTGATGGAGTCATTTACAACAAAGAAAGATGCCATTCAGCCCCTCACTGCCGGCTTTCTGTGCAACAATCCAGTCAGCCCCACTCTCCCACTCCCCCGCTCAATCCCTGTATCCCTGCAAGTTCTTTTCCTTCAGGTTTCCATCCTGTTTCCTTTTGAAATCTTTGATTGTCTCGGCTTCCACCATCCTCATGGGCAGTGAGTTCCAGTTCATTACCATCCACTGTGTAAAAAAGTTCCTCCTCACATTCCCCTGCATCTCTTAACCAAAACCTTCCATCTGTGCCATCTCGTCTGCGTTGCATCAGTTAATGGGAACAGTTTTTCCTTGTCTATCTTATCTAAGTCTATCATAATCATGTACACCTCTATCAAATCACTATCAATCTCCTTTACTCCAGGGAGAACAACTCCATCTTCTCCAAACTCACTTTGTACCTAAACTCCCATCCCTGGAATCATTCTGGTAAATCTCCTCTGCACTCTCTCAAGGACTTTCACATCCTTCCTGCAGTCTGGTGACCAGAACAGGGCACAGTTCCCTTGTTGGGGTCTAACCAAAGCTTTGTAAAGTTTCAGCTAAACCACCCTGTTTTTGTATATTTGCCTCCAATGATGAAGCCCAAGATCTGATATGCTTTGCTAAACACTCTCCTAATATGTCCTGCCACCTTCAAAGATCAATGCATATGGAGCCCCTGGTCCTTCTGTTCCTGCACAATCTTTTGAACTGTGTCATTAAGTCTATGTTGTCTTCCTATTCTTTCTGACAAAATACATTACCTCACACTCCTCTTTATTAAATTCTACCTGCCACTTCTCTGTCCATTCTGCTCGCCTATCTATATCATGTTGTAGGTGGTTTGTATCATCTTCACAGTTCCCCACTCCTCCAAGATTGCAATCATCAGAAAAAATATAAATTCTACTCCGTATTCCAAGATCCGTGTCATTATTATTCGGCAAAAAAGAATACAACTGTGGTCCTAGCACTGACCATTGTGTAACATCAATGTCGACCATCCTCCAGTCTGAAAAATAACCATTTAACACAATTCTCTTTTTGCTGTCCTTCGGACAGTTTTTGATCCAATTGGATGCTATTCCATGAGCTTCAATTTTGTTAACCAAACTTGTGTGTGGTTCTTAATCAAATACTTTCATAAAATCCAGGAAGACAACATCCACCACATCCCCTTCATCAACCTTCTCTGATCATCGAAATAAATTCAATTAGCCCATCAAGCATAATCTGCCTTTTAAAAATCCGTGCTGACACTCCTTAATTAACTCAAACCTCTCCAAGTGTGTGTTGTCCTTTTTCCCTGATCATTGTTTCTAAAACCTTACTCTGCACTGATGTTACACTAAGTGACCAGTAGTTACGAGGCCTGTGTGTTGTCCATTGATAATTCTGGGAGGTGAGGGTGACCATCTATGTCATCATTTTCTCCCTCAGCAGGGAGAAGCAGGATGAGAGATCCAGTGGGTTTGTCAGGATAGCAGGTTTCCTGATGGTGTAGTAGGCTCTGCGGTGTCTCCATGTCAACGGGGAGAGGTACAGGAACTGAAAGAACTCTCACTCCATTAATGTACAGTTGGTGTGTGAGCATGCCCAGTAAATCATGTTGGTGAATGTCCACTATCCTAGCAGCAGCCACCATACCTTCATTCTGAAGCAGTCAACCAGTCCCAACACTGCGGGTGTCCATGCAGAACCAGAATGCGACTCCTCGGAGACAAAGGAAACCCCGCTGTAGACACAACTCATGTTTCTACAACACCAAACCATCTCCCACCACCAACCAAACGCACACAATTAACATGTGTAAAATGTAAGCAATGGAGTCACCAGGAACATGGTGGAACTGACCATCATTGTGATGAAGCTTTACTTCCGATGTCTGAACCGCTCGGGGGGAGTCCTCCAGTACACACTGGAGTAGATGTCCAAGTTCATGGTGTTCTGCTGCACCCTTCATATCATCACCATCACGAGGACACCGGCATTGGCAGCAGAAATCCGGAGGCCACCTCAGGAGAATGAGGAGGTGGCAGGGAGGATATTTTCTGGATGCCTTCCACCAGGACAGGCTGGCGGAGAGTCCTTGCTAAGATTCAGTTTCCTATAGGACAACTTCCCTTTCCCACAATGAATCCCCCATTCTCCACCATTACACCCATCTGAGACGCGCCATCACAGTGTTATTACAGCACAGAAGGAACTATTCACTCCGACGTGTCTGCGTCGCCTTTCCGAATGAGCAATTCACCTAATCCCATTCCCTGCCTTCTTCGCATAATCCTGCACATTCCTCCTTCTAATACACCAAATTATTCAGCTTGAGCATGTTTATAGATGTGGTCACCCAACAGCTGAAGATTATGCAGGGAGAGAAGGAATTGGTGATCCCCAGACAGTCAAAAAGAATCAGGCAGGTGGTGCTGCAAACCCATGAGTGCATCTCACTCTCCAACAGGTATTCAGTTCAGAATACTGAGGAAAGTGATGCTTCACCTGGGGAGCGCAGCCAGAGCCAACTCTGTGTCAGCACGGGTAGCTGAGCTGCAGAGCGGGGTAGAGGGATGACTGGAAGAGCCATAGTGATCAGTAGTCAATGGAACAGGCAGGCGTTTATGTGGCCACAGACGTGAATCGAGGATGGTGTCATGCTTGTCTGGTGCCAGGGTCAAGGATGTCACTGAGCGACTTCAGAGCATCCTGAAGGAGAAGGGGAACAGCCAGCAGTCATGGTCCACATTGGAACCAGCAACAGAGCTAGAAAGAGGAATGTCGTCCTGCAGTCAGAATTTATGGAGCTTGGGAAGAAATTAGCCAGCAGGACCTCAAAGTAGTAACTTCTGGATTAGTCCCAGCGCCATGCACAGCTGAGTATAGAAATAGAAAACTAAAACAGATGAATGCGTGGCTGAGAAGATGGTGCAGGAGGGAGGGCTTCAGATTCCTGGATATTGGGACCGGCTCTGAAGGAGATGGGACCTGTACAGGCCTGACTGGTTACACCTGATTGGAGCTGGGACTGAGTTACTTGCAGAACGTTTTGCTTGTGCTGTCGGGGAGGGTATAAACTAGTTTGGCAGGGGGGTGGGGACCTGAGGGTAGACTCAGTTGGGACAAAACCTGAAATGAAAATAGAAGGCAGAAAATTAATGGATGAGTCTGGAAAACAGAGGAAAAGAGGGTTAGAATTGTTTTTAAGTGTGTGGCTGTGCTCAAGGGTATCTATTTCAATGCAAGAAGTATAGCAAATAAAGCAGATGAGCTGAGGGCAAGGTGGACAGGTGGCAGTATGATATCATAGCTATCACAGAAACATAGCTGAAGGAGGGACAGGAATGGCAGCTCAACGTTCCTGGTTACAGGGTTTTCAGACACGATAGGGTGGGGGTAAAGAAAGGAGGGGAAGTGGCAATTTCGGTCAAGAAATCTATTACAGCTGTGAGGAGGGATGATATGTTGGAAGGTTCATCAACTGAGGCGATATGGATTGAGCTAAGGAACCAAAAAGGGGCAATCTCACTGCTGGGAGTGTGATCCCGTCAGCCAAACAGTCCGAGGGAGATAGAAGAGCAGATATGTATGCAAGTCTCTGAGAATTGCAAGAACAATAGGGCAGTAATAGTAGGGTATTTTAATATCCCCAATCTTTACTGGGATAATTTTAGTATGAAAAGAATTAAGGGAACAGAAATATTGAGGTGCATTCAGGAGAACGTTTTTGGCCAGGATGTAGCAAGTCCAACAACAGAGGGTGCAGTTTTAGACATTGTTTTTGGAAATGAAGATGGACAGGTGGAAGGAGTGGCAGGGAAGAGCATTTTGGTGGGAGTGATCATAATTCAGTTAGTTTTAACTTAATTATGGAACAGGACAAGAGATACATCAGGAGTTAGAGTTCTCAATGGGGAAAGGCGAATATTACTAAACTGAGGAGCGAAAGTGGACTGGAAACAGCAGTTTGAAGGTAGTTCAGTCTCAGAGCAGTGGGAGGCATTCAAAGGTGAGATTCAAAAGGTTCAGGATAAACATGTTCCCACAAGGAAAAAGGGTGAGGCGGCCAAATCTCGAGTCCCATGGATGTCAAGGAGCCGACAGGGTAGGATAACGCAGAGAAGGAAATCTTCTGTCCGACACTGAGAACTTAATACTGCAGAAAGCCGAGAGGAGTATAGAAAGTGGAGGGGTCAAATCAAAAAGGAAGTTAGGAAAGGAAAGTGAGGGTATGAAAGAACATTAGCAAGCAAAATCAAGGTGAACCCAAAGTTCTCAATACATTAAGAGGAAGAGGATAACTAAGGAGAGAGTAGGACCCATAATAGATCAGAAAGGTAACCTTTGTATAAATGTGGAAGATATTGGTATGGTTCTTATTGAGCACTTTGCGTATGTCTTCAGAAAAGAGGGGGGATTTAGATATTGTCGTTAAGGAGGAAGAGTGTGAATTATTGGATATGATAAACATAGGGAGAGAGGAAGTATTAATAGGATTAGCATCCTTGAAAGTTGAAACATCACCAGAGCCGGATGAAATGTACCCCAGGCTGTTCAAAGAAGCAAGAGAGGAAATAGCAGAGGGTCTGCCCACCATCATTTCCCAATCTCACTAGATACAGTGGTGGTGCTGGAGTATTGGAGAATTGCTAACGTTGTACCTCTGTTTAAAAAGGGAGCGAAGGATAGTCTGAATAATTACAGGCTAGTCAGTCTAACCTCAGTCGTGGGCAAATTATTGGAATCTATTCTGAGAGACGGGATAAACGTCACTTATAGAGGCACAGGTTTATCAAGGATAGTCAGCATGGATTTGTTAAGTGACTCTCTTGTTTGACCAAATTGATCGAATTTTTTGAAGATGTTACAAGAAATATAGATGAGGGTGGTGCAGTTGATGTGGTCTACATGGATTTTAGCAAGGCTTCTGACAAGGTCCCACATGATAGACTGGTTCAAAAAATAAAATCCCATGGCATCCAGAGAAATGCAGCAAGGCGGATACAAAATTGTCTCAGTGGCAGGAAACACAGGGTAATTATTGACAAGTATTTTTGCGACTGGAGGACTGTTCCCATTGTCATTCCACAGGGCTCAGTAATGGGTCCCATGCTTTCTGTGGACTATATTAAAGATTTAGACGTAAATTTAGGGGGTATGATCAAGACATTTGCAGACGACACAAAGGTTGGCCATGTGGTGGATAGCGAGAAGGATAGCTGTAGGCTGCAGGAAGATACTGACGGTCTGGTCAGAAGGGCAGAAAAATGGAAATCGACCTGGATAAGTGTGAGGTGATGCTATTGGGGAGCTCAAACAAGCAAAGGAATACACAATTACTAGGACAATACTGAGAAGTGTAGAGGAAGTAAGGGACTTTGGAGTGAATGCCCACAGATCCCTGAAGATAGCAGGGCAGGTCAATAAGGCAGTTAAGAAGGCATATGGAATCATTTCCCTTTTCAGCCGAGGTATAGAACGTAAGAGCTGGGAGGTTATGCTGGAACTGTATAAATCATTGGTTAGGCCACAACTTGAATATTTTGTGCAGTTCTGGTAACCACATTACAGAAAGGAGGCAATTGCACTAGAGAGGGTACAGAGGAGATTTACGAGGATGTTGCCAGGACTGGAAAAATGCAGCTATGAGGAAAGATTGGACAGGCTGGGGTTGTTCTTCATGGAACAGAGAAGGCTTGAGGGGAGATCTGATTGAAATGAACAACATTTTGTGGGGCCTGCATTGAGTGGAGGTGAAGGGTCTATTCACCTCAGCAAAAAGGTCAGTGACTAGGGGACATAGATTTAAAGTGATTGGCAGAAATATCAGAAGGGAGTTGAGGAAAAACATGTTCACCCAGAAATACAAATTTGCCTCGGTGACAGGAAGCAAAGGGTAATTGTTGACGGGTATTGACTGGAGGACTGTTACCAGTCGTGTTCCAGAGGGCTCGGTACTGGGTCCACTGCTTTTAGTGAGGGTCTGTAACTCACTTCATGAAAGGATGGTTGAGGCAGAAACCCTCTACTCATTCAAAAGGAGTCTGGATGTGCACCTCAAGTGTCATAATCTGCAGGGCTACGGATCAAATGATGGAAGGTGTGATTAGAATAGGTGGATAACTTTTCGGCTGGCACAGACACGATGGGCCAAGGTACCTCTTTCTGTGCCTTAAATTTTCGACGATTCTATGATTCTTTAACACGAAACACGCTATCCTCGTTAACACTCACAATTCTGTCAACAAACTATCAAGATGATCAGAAATGATTTTCCATGAAGCTATCCGTGCTGCTTGTCATTTATTAAGACATGACTTTACAAGTAAGAAATATTTTTGTGCTGGGTTATGGCCTCCAGAATTTTCCAATAATCAACATTAGGCTGATAGTTACAAGGCTTATCCAACCTCCCATTCTTTAAACAGGGTGTAACATTTACAGCCCTTCAGTTCTCTCGCATTTTTAAAAATTCATTCATCAGTTGTGCACATCGCTGGCCAGGCCAACATTTATTGCCCATCTCTAATTGCCCATGCGAAGGTGGTGGTGGGCTGCCTTCTTGAACCACTGCAGGTACACCCACAGTGCTGTTAGGAAGGGTGTTCCAGTATTTTGAACCAGCGACAGTGAAGGAACGTCAAGATTGTTTCAAATCAGCATGGTGTGTCGCTTGGAGGGGAACTTGCAGGTGGTGGTGCTTCCATACATCTGCTGCCCTTGCCCTTCTATGTGGTAGAGGTTGTGTGTTTGGAAGGTGCTGTCTAGGGAGCCTTGGTGTGTTGCTGCAGTGCATCTTGTAGATGATACACACTGCTGCCACTGTGCGTCGGTGGTGGAGGGAGTGAATGTTGTGGATGGGGTGCCAATCAAGCGGGCTGCTTTGTACTGGATGGTACCGAGCTTCTTGAGTGTTGTTGGAGCTGCACCCATCCAGACAAGCGGAGACTATTCCATCACACTCCTGGCTTGTGCCTGAGATGTTGGAGTGGCTTTGGGGAGTCAGGAGGTGAGTTAATCGCCTCAGCATTCCTCGCCTTTGACCTGCTCTTTGAGCCATGGTATTTATATGGCTACTCCTGTTCTGTTTCTGATCAATGGTAGCCCCTAGGATGTTGATAGTGGTGGATTCAGCTATGGTAATGTCATTGAATGTCAAGGGAGATGATTAGATTCTCTATTGTTGGAGATGGTCATTGCCTGGCACTCGTGCAGTGCGAATGATACTTGCCAATTATCAGCCCAAGCCTTGATATTGTCCAGGTCTTGCTGCATTTCTACACGGACTGCTTCAGTATTTGAGGAGTCACGAATGGTGCTGAACATTGTGCAATCATCAGCCAACATCCCCACTTCTGGTCTTGTGATTGAAGGAAGGTCATTGATGAAGCAGCTGATGATGGTTGGGCCAAGGACACTACCCTGAGGAACTCCTGCAGTGATGTCCTGGAGTTGAGATGATTGACCTGCAACAACCACAGCCATCGTCCTTTGCGCTAGGTATGACTCCAACCAGCAGAGAGTTTTCCCGCTGATTCCCACTGACTCCATTTTTCCTCTGGCTCCTTGATGCCATACTCAGTCAAATGCTGCCTTGATGTCAAGGCAGTCACTCATACCTCACCTCTTGAATTCAGCTCCTTTGTCCATGTTTGAACCAAGGCTGTAATGAGGTCAGGAGCGGTGTGACCCTGGCGGAACCCAAACTGAGCGTCACTAAGCAGGTTATTGCTAAGCAAGTGCTGTTTGGTAGCATTGTCGATAACACCTTCCATCACTTTACTGATGATTGAGAATAGGCTGATGGGGCGGTAATTGGCCGGGTTGGACTTGTCCTGCTTTTTGTGTACAGGACATAGCTGGGCAATTTTTCACATTGACGGGCAGATGCCAATGTTGTAGCTGTACTTGAACAGTTTGATGGGGGAACGGAAGTTCTGGAGCACAGGTCCTCAGTACTATTTCAGGAATATTGTCAGGGCCCATAGCCTTTGCAGTATCCAGTGCCTTCAATCGTTTCTTGATATCACGCAGAGTGAATCGAACCCTGAGAAACAGTACTGTATACTCCCCTCCACCTCCAGTCTGAACAATGACTGTTCACCACTTCTCTCTGCTTTCTGTCCCTGAGTCAGTGTCATATCAACACCATCACTGTCACATAAATCCATGTCATGACAAGTCTATGAAATATCCACACTATCACTGTCACATTAATCCATGTCATGACAAGTCTATGAAATATCCACACTATCACTGTCACATTAATCCATGTCATGACAAGTCTATGAAATGTCAGTTGATCACAGGCCGTTTGAAAATCTATATACATAAGTGGATATACATGAGTAGGGGCGAAAGATGTTGGTATGGTTCTTAATGAATACTTTATATCTGTCTGAACAGAAGAGGGGACGATGCAGATACTGTGGTTAAGGAAGAGGAGTGTGAATTATTGGATGTGATATACATAGGGAGAGAGGAAGTAATAATGGGATTAGCATCTTTGAAAGTTGATAAATCACCAGGGCCAGATGAAATGTATTTCAGGCTGTCAAATTAAGTGAGAGAGGAAATAGCAGAGGGTCTGACCATCATTTTCCTGTCATCACTGGATACAGGTGTAGTGCCAGAGGATTGGTGAACTGTTAATATTGTACCTCTTTAAAAATGGAGCAAAGGATAGACCGAATGATTGCAGGCCAATCAGTGTAATCTCAGTAGTGGGCAAATTATTGCAATGTATTCTGAGAGACAGGATAAACTGTCACTTAGAAAGGCTCAGGTCAATCAAGGACAGTCAGCATGGATTTGTTAAGGGAAGATATTGTTTGACCAACTTGATTGACTTTTTTGAAGAAGTCGCAAGGATGATAGATGAGGGTAGTGCAGATGATATGGTCTCCGTGGATTTTGGCAAGACTTTTGACAAGGTCCCATGTGGCGTACTAGGTAAAACAAATAAAGTCCCATGGAATCCAGGGAAATGCAGAAAGCTGGATACAAAATTGGCTCAGTAGCAGGAAACAAAGGGTGATTGTTGACGGGTGTTTTACTGACTTGAGGTCTGTTTCCAGTGGCATTCCACAGGGCTCAGTACTGGGTCCCCAGCTTTTAGTGGTATATATTAACGATTTGAACGTACATGTAGGGGGCATGATCAAGATGTGTGCAGATGGTACACAGATTGGCTGTGCGGTAGGTAGCAAGGAGGATAGCTAGGCTGCAGGAAAATATTGATGGCAGAAAATATTGATGGGGCGGCACAGTGGCGCAGTGGTTAGCACTGCAGCCTCACAGCTCCAGGGACCTGAGTTCGATTCTGGGTACTGCCTGTGTGGAGTTTGCAACTTCTCCCTGTGTCTGCGTGGGTTTTCTCCGGGTGCTCCGGTTTCCTCCCACAAGCCAAAAGACTTGCAGGTTGGTAGGTAAATTGGCCATTATAAATTGTCACTAGTATAGGTAGGTGGTAGGGAAATATAGGGACAGGTGGGGATGTTTGGTCGGAATATGGGATTAGTGTAGGATTAGTATAAATTGGTGGTTGATGGTCGGCACAGACACGGTGGGCCAAAGGGCCTGTTTCAGTGCTGTATCTCTAATCTAAAAAAAAAAGTGTCAAATGGAATTCAGCCTGGTTAAGTATGAGACGATGCAATTGAGGAGGTCAAACAAGGCAAAGGGATAGACAATCAATCGGAAAATATTGAGAAGTGTAGAGGAAGTGAGGGACCTTGGAGTCAATGTCCACTGATGTCCTGAATGTAGCAGGTCAGGTCGATAAGGTGGTTAAGAAGGCATATGGAATCATTTCCTTTATTAGCTGAGGTATAGAATACAAGAGCAGTGAGGTTATGCTGGAACTGTATAAATCATTCGTTGGGCCACAACCTGAGTACTCTGCAGTTCTGGTCACCTAATTACACAAAGGATGGAATTGCACTAGAGAGGGTACAGAGGAGATTTACAAGGATGTTTGCCAGGACTGGAAAAATGCAGCTATGAAGAAAGATTAGATAGGCTGGGGTTGTTCTTCTTGGAACAGAGAAGGCTGAAGGGAGATCTGATTGAAAGGGACATAATTTTGTGGGGCCTGGATAGAGTGGAGGTGAAGAGTCTATTCACCTTAGCAGAGAGATCAGTGACTAGGGGGCAGAGACTTAAAGTGCTCGGTAGAAGGATTAGCGGGGAGTTGAGGAGAAACTTGTTCACCCAAAAATAGAAAATGTGCTCAGTGGCAGGAAACAAAGGGTAATTGTTATAATAAAAGCAAAATACTGCGGATGCTGGAAATCTGAAGTAAAACACGAAATGCTGGAAATACTCGGCAGGTCTGGCAACATCTGTGGAGGGAGAAGCAGAGTTAACGTTTCAGTTCAATGATGAAGGGTCACTGACCTGTAACGTTAACTCTGCTTCTCTCTCCACAGATGCTGCCAAACCTTCTGAGTATTTCCAGCATGTCTTGTTTTTATTAAAGGGTAGTTGATGACGGATATTTTACTGATCTGAGGACTGTTTACAGTGGCGTTCCACAGGGTTCAGTACTGCGTCCGCTGTTTACAGTGAGGGTCGAGAACTTACTGCCTGAAAGGATAGTTGAAGCAGAATCCCTCCACTCAGTGAAAAGGAAACTGGATGTTCACCTCAACTGTCATTATCTGCAGGGCTGTGGATCAAATGCTGGAAGATGGGATTAGAATAAGTGGATCATTTTTCGGCTGGTGCAGACACAATGGGCCAAGCGGCCTCTTTCTGTATCTTAAACTTTCTATGATTATATTACATGAAACAATCACAGTTACGTCCTCAACGAACTTGATCAAGATTATCAGGAATGATATTTAATTAACCTTTCCGTGCTGCTTGTCATTTATTATCCCGTGTTTTACAAGCAAGGTATATTTTTGTGTTGGGTTATGACCTCCAGAAGTTTCCAACCACCAACATTAGACTGATACTTACAGGGTTTACCCAACCTCTCCATTTTAAATACGGTGTAACATTGACAATCCTCCAGACCTCTGGCGTCACTCCCATATCCAAGGAGGACTGAAAGATTTTTTCCAGTGCTTCTGCCATTTCCACCAGTCCTTCCCTCAGTAACTCTCATAATTCCCATTCAGACTGGGTAAATCTTCTACTTTATTGTGGTGCAAAAAGTGTTGACTTGAAAGGGGTTAACTGAACCTGTTTGTTCAGTGACTGTAATTAATGTCAGTCTCCATGGACCCTAATGGTGTCACTGGAGGGTTTCCCTCTTCTATTAATACAGGACTCCTTTCAATGTGTTTTCCGAAAGTGTTAGCGGGACCATCAGCTCCGGCACTAAAAGGGATCCGTGGGCTGCAGAGAGAGGGAGAGGAGAGATCAGAATCTGAACAATAGATTGGAATGTTACAGTAATGGATCAGAATCTGAGAACAATAGATTGGAATGTTACAACAATTGACAGGAGTTTATCCTATTGGTTTGACTATCTTACTGCGGAATATTATTGGATAACATTAGAACGGCGGATCTATTATGCTCTGAAGATAATTCAATTCATTTACTATCCCATCCTCGCTACTATTGGTGTCCCTGGTAAGTCTCTGTATCCAACTATTAGATTCATAAACCATATTTCACTGATTTAGTGTTCTTGTCATTTAAATCGTGAGAAGACTGAAACCATTATCTTCCGTTTCTGTCACAACTCCATTCCCTGTCTATGATCTGCATCCCCCTCGCTGGCCATTGTCTCAGGCTGAACCAGGAAATTTACAACCTCTGGTATCTACTTAATGCTGAGCTGAGTTCATCCCCATATTCACTCCATCTCCAGCCCTGCCAATTGTTATGGCCATGTGAGGAGGGGTCAGAGTGGCTCTTCTTTATTTGACTGCAACAGTGTTTGTCCTTTATCAACATTGAATATGCTTAACGTCTCAGTGAGCGTTCCACATCTTACCTTTGGTGTGATGGTGATGAAACCGATTGGACAGGTTATCTTGAGTTTAAACATGAAAGAGGTGAGTTTATTAAACTTAACAAGAGAAACCCGATCTGAATAAAATCATAAAAAAACGGAACACACAGTTACGTGCACAGTCATACGAGAATCACACACACTCAAATGGATTACAGAGTGAGAAGTAAATTTGTGGTTGGATTTGAGTCCAGAATAAATTTCAAAAAACTCATTCTGTGATGTTGGGCGATTCCGTGGTCTTCCAGCTGAAGTTATATTCTTGAAGTCTTTTGCTTGTCGAAGTGCAGTATGTGGCTGGTCCACATTGCTCAGGATTTTCTTTGAGGCTTTCTTCCCCTGGTTACTCTGTCTGCAGTAATCTGTAGGCTTGAGGGGTCCGCAGTCACATGTGGTTTTCAAACTTGTGATGTGAGGTGGAGGGAGAGATGGAGAGAGAGAGAGAGAGGGGTCACAGCCCTTCTGCTTCTGCACAGTTTGAATCATTGGCTTGTCTGTCTTTGTCCAGGGGAAACTCCCAGCTTTCACAGAGATGGACAGAAGGTCTCATGACTGCCTCAGTGTATTCTCTGGACCCTTCTAATGAGATTCAAGGTTAGAAACGTCTATCTCCCCAGGGCTCAGGATACCAGTATTTATACTTGGAGGAGTTTGCTCTTTCAAAGTCAATGTGTCAGGGTAGTCTTGCATGCCGTGTTAATGAATGTAATCTTAGATAATTCAATCACTAGAGCAAGCCAATGATATTGGTCCAGGCTCATCAGACATGTGTCTCCTGTTGTAGGCCTTAGAATGTGAAAATGTGTTTCAGATGCCAATTACGGTGGCCATCTTGGCTGCCAGTTTTTTCAAGGTTAACTGTCGGATTTTTTCTATTAAAAGGTTAGTGTAAGTTTCCAATCGATGAATTAAAATTCCTCATTTGGCATGTTGTGTTATCTTAACACCGGCGCAGCACATGGAAAGAAATGTGATAACGGGAACATTTCATTTCAGAACTGTGGGAAGAAAAAGAAAGCAATACACATGCATTCTCAATAATCACTTCTCAAATTCACACATTAATCTTAGAATTATTGCAGCTGACATTGTCTGTTACAGCTGTACTGATTTAACTTTTTTGGCGTTTTGACTGGGATGGTTATGTGTCGGGTTCGACGCTGGACAATGCATCAACGATTGCATTGTTTACCTTTTCTCTCCTCTAATGAAGTTTTAACTACTCAGGTTCCTGCACCTTAACAATCGTTCTCCCTAAACAGACAGTGTGTAATAAATTGTTTTTTTTAGACCCAGTGAGGTGTCTGAGATTTCCTCTGGGCCTTTGTTCTTGCTGAGTTTGCCTTTGAAATTGTTGTGTTTGATTAGCTTTGGGTTTTGGACCTGATCATTGGGTTCTTCAGTAGGTAGATCCACACTGACCTTACTTTTAGCTTTCTGGTGAGGTACACAAGTGCTGTTTACTTTAGGGTACGTTCCCTTCACTTTTCCCTTTACTATGGGAAGAATCAATATTTTATCTACCCTATGTCCTCTGGGACATTACTGCTCGCAGGTCTTTGTCCAGCTTTCGCTGCACTCTGCAGCGGCAGGTCGACTAGGTGAGGCATCTCCCTCACCATTGACATGCCTTTTTGGGACCTTTCCTTGTCCTTGCACGTTTCTGTAAATGCTGTTAGCAGCCTCTTTAGGCTACCTCTTTGACCTGCATTTAAGGAGGAGAGCGTAGTGTCAGATGGATCTCACATTTCAGGGTTGGCTATTCGGAGAGTAGGGGGTTCCAGTTGGG
The DNA here is from genome assembly GCF_036365525.1 of Heterodontus francisci. Taxonomy (NCBI): domain Eukaryota; kingdom Metazoa; phylum Chordata; class Chondrichthyes; order Heterodontiformes; family Heterodontidae; genus Heterodontus; species Heterodontus francisci. The sequence continues at coordinate 67,936,524 of NC_090398.1, read as the reverse complement.
AATCCTCCTGGCCCTCCTCTAACCTGTCCTCACCGCCCTTTCCAATCCTTCCCTCCTGACTGCCTGACAGATCTGTACTTGGCTGTTCCCTCCACAGCCTTTGCTTTTTGCCTTTGGTCAGGAGTGTCAATTAAATAATTTACCTGACTATTCCTTTTGCCACTCGATATGGACCACTGAACCGGGATTTCAGGGGTTCACCCTGCAGTGGGAATAGTAACAATACATGGTCTCTGTCTTGAAATGTTTTAGCCTTGGCATTTCTGTCTCCTTACCTTTTCATAGCTGCCTGGGTGGTCTTTAGGTGCTCCCACAGCATAGAAATGTAGTCTAACATGGAAGTCTCATCCCTGTGTCCCAAAGACCTCTCCTTGATTAGTTTAAGGGAACCTCTCACCTCGTGTCCATAAACTAATTCAAAGAGACTAAAGCCAGTGGAATCATTGGATACGTCCCTGGAAACCAACAGGAGAAATCCCAGCCCTTTGTCCCAGTCATGGGGTTGCTCATAGCAGTGTGGCCTGATCATTGTCTTTAGGGTCTGATAGTACCGCTCCAAAGCCCCTTGTGACTATGGATGGTTGGCTGAGGACTTTATTTATTTACTTATTTTATTTATTTAGAGATACAGCACTGAAACAGGCCCTTCGGCCCACCGAGTCTGTGCCGACCATCAACCACCCATTTAGACTAATCCTACATTAATCACATATTCCTACCACATCCCCACCATCCCTCAACTCCCCTCCCACCAACCTAGACTAGGGGCAATTTATAATGGCCTATTTACCTATCAGGCTGCAAGTCTTTGGCTGTGGGAGGAAACCAGATCACCTGCTGAAAACCCACGCGGTCACAGGGAGAACTTGCAAACTCTGCACAAGCAGTACACATAATCGAACCCGGGTCGCTGGAGCTGTGAGGCTGCGGTGCTCCAGATTACATATGACCTTATAAAAAAAAGGACATAAAATGTGTGTCCTGATCCGACTGGATCTCAGCAGACAGCCCATATCGGGTAAAGAATTGGGTTAGCCCCTTCACCACAGCCTTGGCAGGGATAGTTCTTCGGATGAATGGCCTCTGGGAATCGGGTCACCACATCCATAATGGTGAGAAGATACTGGTATCCCGTTTTGTTTTCAGCAGGTGACCCCACAATCCACCATCACTCTGCTGAAGGGGTCCCCAAAAGCTGGTAGATGAATTAGGGTGCAGGATTTTATTGCAGGTTGGGGCTTCCCCACCGCCTAGCGCATGTGACTTGTTTTACAGAACTCCACCACATCTTTGTGAAGTTGTGGCCAGTCAAAATACTGTCTTCTGCGGGCTTTGATTTTTCATACACCGAAATGTCCATCCATTAGAAGGTCGTGGGTCATTCTTAATATTTCTTTAAGGGACCTCAGCGGCACCACCATCTGGTGAACCACTGTCCACTCTTCATCCTCTGCTCTGTGAGGAGGTCTCCACTTCCTCATCAGCACCTCATTATTTAAATAGTAACACTCTGCAACTCCCTTTGCTTCAGTTTTCGTTTGGACAGTCTGTGCTATTTGGGTCGGCTTGTTGAGCCTCAAATAAGGAAGAACTGTTTAATACATTCTTTGGGTCCTCTAACTTCCCAAAGAAAGTTTCAGACAACCAGAATGTAGGGTAATCCGTCTGCAGCGTCAGTTCAGGGGATTGTTTGGCCATGGACCGAGTCACCACACGATCAGCGAGAATGTCAGGGACCTTCTCCTGTAACTACTCTGTCTCCCGGACCTCTTTTGGTCTCTCTAGAACTACTGGGGAAGCTGCCACCTTTTCCCCTGTCAGATTATTACCCAGGAGCAGTTCGACCCATCAACAGGTAAACTAGGGACAATCCGCATGGTAAAGGGTCATGAAACTGGGTCACACTCCAACTGCACCGGATATAAGGGTATGGACATTTACTGTCTTCTGATACCATTCACTAACGCTCTAGCATTCACTGCACTTTCTTTTTCCCAGCAGAAGGGATTGGGTGGCCCCTGGATCCTTGAGTATGACTATTGTTTCACTTGCCTCACTCAAGGGGTATGGGGTCACTTTTCATTAGGATACAAATTCCTGGTACCTCTCCGGGTTTTTGTTTATTATTCCCGCACTCTCTGTGGTGGGGTTACTGGGTCTGACTGTCGCAGTTGGAGGCACAGCCTGATCTGTTGTGCTTTCCATCAGGTCCCATTGTCCTGCACTGATCTGGTGGTCCCTGATTAATGCTACAGGTTTTTCCCATAACTTGCAGCATTCAGCTCGATGGTGATCTGCCTTATTCCAATGGAAACGCACATGTCTTCGGCCTTTACTCCTGCTCTCAGTGCCGTCCTATTTGGCCTGAGGATGGTCCCCTGGGTGTCCAGCTTTTCCTCCTTGCCCAAGGCTGATCGGGCTCCTATCACCCTCCCACCTTTTATTCGCGGGTCTTTGTGGTGACTAGGGAAGTGTTTCCCTTTGGGCTTAAGGCTTTGTGTACAAGGGAAAATTCATCAGCCAGAATTGCAACCTGCCTGGCTCTTTGAACCTTTCGTTCCTCTTTGTGCGTTTTAATGGTAGGGAGAGCGAGTTTTTGAACTCCTTGAGATGGATCACCACTCTAAAGTTCAGATTTGTGGGCTGTAATTTGAGTGTTTGTATCCACTGGTCAAAAGTAAACACAAAAACTGACTTTAAATCTTCTATGGCTACCTATTAATGAAACGTTTGGCGAAGACAAATGTGGGTCCAATACAGGCAGAGTCAGGGGAATTTATAATGGTGAACAGAGAAATGGCAGTGAAGCTAAATGATTACTTTGTGTCTATCCTCATTGAGGAAGATACAAGGACATTTCCAGAATTAGAGATCCAAGGGACTATGGAGAATGAGAACATGAAGGAAATTAATATTAGTAAGAATGTTGCATTGGAGACATTAATGGGGCTGAAGTTTGATGAGGCCCCAGGATCTGATATTCTGCATTCCAGGGTGTGGGAAGAGATAGCTATGGAGATGGTGGCTGCATTGGTGACTATCTTCAAAAATTCTACAGATTCTGGAGCGATTCCTGCAGATTGGAAGGTAGCAAATGTCACCACACTATTTAAGCAGGGAGGGAGAGTAAAAACAGAGAATTATAGACCTGCTTTCGTGCATCAGCCGTTGGGAAAATGCTGGGACTGTATTCTAAAGGATGTGAAAAATGGACAGTTGGATAATAATCTGTTTGGGCATCGTAAACATGGATTTATGAATGAGAAATCATGTTTGACGAACCTGTTGGCGTTTTTATTGAGGATGTTACTAACAGAATTGATAAAGGGGAGTCGGTGGACGTGTTATAGTTGAATTTTCAGAAGGCTTTTGAGAAAGCACCCCACAGGAGGTTGGTTAGCAACATTAAAGCACATGGGATAGGAGGTAATATACTGGCATGGATTAAAGATTGGTTAACAGGCAGAAAACAGTGAGTAGGAAGAAACGGGTCATTCTCACTTTGGCAGGCTGTGACTAGTTGTGTCCCGCAAGGATCAGTAGATTAGATTAGATTAGATTAGAGATACAGCACTGAAACAGGCCCTTCGGCCCACCGAGTCTGTGCCGAACATCAACCATCCATTTATACTAATCCTACACTAATCCCATATTCCTACCAAACATCCCCACCTGTCCCTATCTTTCCCTACCACCTACCTATACTAGTGACAATTTATAATGGCCAATTTACCTATCTTGGGCCCCAGCTGTTAACAATATATGTCAATGATTTGGATTTGGGGACCAAATGTAATATTTCCAAGTTCGCACATGACACAAAACTAGGTGGGAATGTATCTTGTGAGGAAGATGCAAAGCGTCTTCAAGGGGATTTGGACAGACATTGTGACTGGGCAAGAACATGGCAGATGGAATATAATATGGACAGTTATGACATTATCCATTTTGGTAGGAGGAACAGATGTGCAGAGTATTTCTTAAATAGTAAGAGATTAGAAGGTGCAGATGTACAAAGGGAACCGTGTGTCAGTAAGTCACTGAAAACTAACATGCAGTGCAGCAAGCAATTCGGAATGCTCATGGTCTGTTAGCCTTCATCACTAGATGATTTGAGTACAGGAGTAGTGAATTCTTACTTCATGTGTATAGAACCTTGCTTAGACCACACCTGGAATATTGTGTGCAGTTTCGGTCCCCTTACCTTAGGAAGGATATTATTGCCATAGAGGGAGTGCAATGAAGGTTCACCAGACTTGTTCCCGGGATAGCGAGACTGTTCTATGAAGAGAGAAACTGGGCTTGTATTCTCTAGAGTTTCAAAGAATGTGTCGGGATCTCATTGAAACCTACGAAATAAGTAAAGAGATAAACAGCGTAAATGCGTGTACGATATTTCCCCTGGTTGTGGAGTCTAGAACTAATGGATACAATTTCAAAATAAGGGGGAAGCCACTTAGGACAGAGATGAGGAGAAATTTCTTGACTCAGAGTTTTCTGAATCTTTGGAATTCTGCATCCCAGACGGATGTGGAATCTCAGTCGGTGAGTATGTTTAAACTATAGATTGACAGATTTCTCACTGCAAATGACAAAAAGGGGATTATGGAGATAATGTGTGAAAAAGGCATTGAAGTGGATGATCAGCCATGGTCATATTGAGTGGTGGAGCAGCCTCGATGGGCTGAATGGCCTACTCCTGCTCCTATGTCCCTGTGTTCGGAAGCTGCTTAACTCTTTCAAACTCGAGATCATTTTAGTCAGGCTACTTTCGGAGGGTTGGAATGTTTGACGGTACACTTCCGGTACTATCTCATGTACGCCCAGCATTGCATTTTTAGTCATCTCATAATCTGATGAACTTTCATCTGGCAACAGTGAATAAACCTCATGGGATTTTCCCGTTACTTTGTTTTGTCAGAACAGTGTCCAGCTCTCCGCCGGACATTTCAGTTGCTTTACAAGCTTTTCAAAAGTGACGGAGAATTCTGCCACATCCTCCTCATTGAACTTTGAAATGAACTGGGTGAAAGGGAGGAAGGCAGAAAGTAGGAAACATCTATCGTTGGGAAATTGTTAGAAACCATTATTAAGGAAGTAATAACAGGATATTTAGAATGTCAAAACGCAATCCATCAGAGTCAGCATGGTTTTATGAAGGGTAAATCCTATTTGACGAATTTGCTAGAGTTATTCGAAGCTGTGACAAGAAAAGTGGAAAATGGGGATCCTGCAGATGTAGTATATCTGGACTTCCAGAAGACATTTGATAAGGTGCTGCTCAAAAGGTAAGATTACATGGGGTTAGGGGCAATTTATTAACTTTGATAGAGGATTGGCTAACCAACAGAAAACAGAAAGTCGGGATAAATGGGTCTTTTACTGGTTGGCAATATGTAACGAGTGGGGTACCACAGGGTTTGGTCCTTGGCCCCAGCTATTTACAATATATATTTATGACTTGGATGCAGGGATGGAAAGTACTATTGCCAAATTTGCAGATGACACTAAAATAGGTGGGATAGTAAATTGCAATAATTAAATAAGAAATTTACAAATTGATATGGATAGGTTCGGTGAATGATCCAAAATTTGGCAGATGGAGTTTAACGTGAATAAGTGTAAGGTTATCCATTTTGGTCGGAAGAATAGAAAGGCAAATTATTATCTAACTGGAGAGAAACTTCAGAGTGCTTCGGTGCAGAAGGATCTGGGTGTCCTCGTGCATGAATCGCAGAAAGCTTGTTTGGAGGTAAAGCAGGTGAAAAGGAAGGCAAATGGAATTTTGGTATTTCTTGCTAAAGGAATAGAATATAAAAGTAGGAAAGTGCTGCTGCAACGGTACAAGGCATTAATGAGACCGCACCTGGAGTATTGTGTATAGTTTTAGTCTCCTGACTTGAGGATGGATGTAGTTGCATTGGAGGCAGATCAGAGGAGGGTCACTAGATTGATTCCAGGGATGAGGGGTTTGTCTTATGAAGAGAGATTGAGCACTTTATGCCTTTACTCTCCAGTGTTTAGAAGAATGAGAGTCGATCTAATTGAGGTAGAGATGATGATTAAGGGGATTGACAAAGTAGACATAGAGAAGACGTTTCCTCTTGTGGGACAACCTAGAATGAGAGGTCATTGTTTTAGGATAAGGGATAAGGATTTAAAATAGAGATGAAGAGAAATTTCCTCTCTCAAAGGGTCGTGAGTCTGTGGGATTCAATACCCGGAGTGCGGTAGATGCCGGGCAATTGAGTGAATTTAAGGAGGAGATAGACAGATTTTTAATTAGTAATGGGTTGAAGAGTTATGGAGAACGGGCAGGAAAGTGGAGTTGAGGCCGAGATGAGATCAGCCATGATCATATTGAATGGCAAAGCAGGCTCGAGGGGCTGAATGCCTACTCCAGCTCCTAGTTCCTATGTTATTATGTTCTTATCTGGATATTTCCAGACAAGAGCGGGTGACGTATCCAGTATCTCTCTCTATGTTGACCATTCATGTATCTGCTGTGTGACGGAGGCCATCTATGTCGGGTGAGGTGAATTGTACTGTCTGCTCCATCAGCAGGGAGAAGCAGGTGAGAGATCCCGTGGCGTTGTCATGATAGCGGGATTCCTGATGGTCTCGGTGTCTCTGCGGGATCCCCATGGCAACGGGGAGAGGTACAGGAACTGATAGAACTCTCACTCCATCAATGTACAGTTGGAGTGTGAGCATGCCCAGTACATCATCTTGGTAAATGTCCACTGTCCTGGCAGCAGCCACTGTACCTTCATTCTGAAGCAGTCAGCCGGTCCCAACACATCGGGCCCCCATGCAGAACCAGAATGTGGCTCATGACCTCTGAAGCCTCGACACTCCCCTCCCCCACACAAAACCACCAGGTGAAGTAATGCTTCCGATGTCTGAACCGCTCGGGGGGAGCCCGCCAGTACACACTGGAGCAGGTGTCCAAGTTCATGGTGTTCTGCTGCACCCTTCACATCATCACCATCATGTGGACATAGGCATTGGCACCAGGAATCCGCAGGCTACCTCAGTAGGAGGAGGAGGAGGCAGGGAGGATATTTCCTGGATGATTTCAAACCGGACAGGCTGTCGTAGAGACGCTGCTAAGATTCCAGTTCCCATAGGACAACTTCCCTTTCCCACCATGGATCCCCCTCTTCTCCACCATTACATCCATCTGAGATGCCCCATCACAGCGTCCCCTAGGTAAGCATCCTGCAATAAAAACACCAACAAAATGTTTTTCATGATCATCTTTATCCAACAACACATGCAATTATACGAACAAAACTGAACTATTCACCCTTGTGTATTCCCTTAGTCCCTGTCTTGTGGGTTCCCTCAACTTGCCTAGTGCTCCTGCACAGTGTTTCCCAGTGCCTGCAGCATGGCTGGTGGAAGGCTGCTGTCTTTCACTGAGGGAGACTACAGATGCCCTTGCAGCACGTCCTCGAACAACTATGGGCCTTGAGGACTCGGATTCAGACTGCACCATCTCGACATGGGCAGCAGCTCCAGCAATGTTCACTTCTGAGTCCTGTGTATTATAACTCGTTTGTACCCTCACCATCCGGTGATCTGTCAGATGGACTATCCTTTCCCCCTGGACTGGCTGCAGCTCACTCGTGCTCGGTGACTCACCACATGCAGATTCTGACCCGATACCAGCCTCTAAGGTACACGCACTATAAGTATTTGATCTGGTGGCTGTGAGTGTCAGACCAAGTGATGGGACTTTCTTGCTCTTTTGCTGCTCTCTTTCTGTCTCCTGAAGCTGCTGTGACTGGGAAGCTGGCAGCATTGGGTTATAATTGGAAAGTATAAAATCAGAAGGGGAGGTTTGAGGTGAAGGATTGGGTGTGGAATGTAAAGCAGGAGGTCCATGGTCTCACTATCTCCAGCTTGAACATCAACATTTCTAACGTTTACCAGTTCTGATGAAGGGTCACAGATCTGAAACATTAACTCTGTTTCTCTCTACACCGATGTTGCCAGACCCACTGAGTATTTCCAGCACTTTCTGTTCAGGTACACAGATGTGCCCCATTGACAAACTTATCTCAGCCCTTTTTTTTAGCTTAAATTTGCATTTCTGGGCATACGCAAATATTCCATTGAGAATGAAATCGTAATTACAATCATACACCGCGAAAAGCCTTAGGATGACCGTCTCCCCAGGTGTGCCTGTTTTTCTTCTCTGCCAGGTTATCAATTGACTATTTCCTGTGATATGCTAGTGAGATTGTATTTCTGGCTTAACATATACAAAACTCTCTGAAAGAACCGCCCCCCCCCCCCCACCCACGCTCTTATTGATGAACACACACGTTTGATTGAGTGTAAACTCTTTTTGTTGCCAAATCTCCTACTCATTCATCACTCAACTGAGTTTACTATTTCTCACAAACCAAGTAAACCAAGCCTAACATCCCGATGTCTGTCTTCCCTCTCCTAACCACTGTCAGGTCTGATCGAGGGTCAGAGATTACCCAAAAGGAGGTCAAAGGGTCACAAGCAGTTTATCGAGGAGTGGCGGTTCAAATACAGCACAAAATCAGAATAAACACAGTAGAGAAACGATCTGTGACATTTGAGAAAGGCTTTCTGGCTGTGGATTAGATTTTTTAGAAGCTATTATTAAAGATGTTATGGCAGGGCAGGTAGAAAAATTCAAGGTGGTGAGGCAGAGTCAACATGGTTTTGTGAAAGGGAAATTATGTTTAATCAATTAACTGGAGTTCTTTGAAGAAGTAACATGTGCTGTGTATAAAGGGGAACTGGTGGATGCACAGAACAAAGATTTCCAGAAGGCATTTGATAAGGTGCCACATCAAAGGTCATTGCGAAAAATAAAAGCTCATGGTGTAGGGGGTAACACATTGCCATGGATAGACGTTTGGTTAGACAGGAAACAGAGAGCAGCCATCAATGGGTAAATATCTGATTGGCAGGATGTAACGAGAGGTGTGCCATAGGTATCAGTGCTGGGGCCTCAACTTTTTACAGTTTATTTAAATGAATTAGATGAAAGGACCGAAGGTGTGGTTGTTAAAACTGTTGATGAAACAAAGTTCTGAAGAGGACATAAGGCGGCTGCAAACGGACACAGATAGATTGAGTGAGAAGGCAAAGATCTGGGTAATGGAATAGAATGTGGGGAAATGTGAAATTGTCCATATTGGTAGTAATAATGAAATTAAACGAAGCATATTATCTGAATGGTGAGGGATTGCAGAACTCTGAGATGCAGAAGTATCCGGGTGTCCTGGTGCATGAATTGCATAAGGTTAGTATGTCGGTTCAGAAAGTAGTTAGGAAAGCTAATATAATGTTATCACTTATTGTGAGTGGAATTGAATACAAAGGTAGGGAGGGCATTGGTGAGACATTATCTGGAATTCCGTGTTCAGTGCAGGTCAACTTATTTAAGGAAACATGTAAATGCGTTGCAAGCAGTTCAGAGAAGGGTTATTAGAATAATATGGGCGGACTGTCTTATGAGGAAAGGCCGGACAGGCGCGGCTTATATCAGCTGGAGTTTAGAAGAGTAAGGGGAGGCTTGATTGAAACATTTAAGATTCTGAGCGTGGGATAGAGCAAGTGAGGGCGACAGAGAGAGAGACGGAGAGATAGAGAAAGAGAGAAAGAGAGAGCTGAGCTTATCGGTTGCTGAAAACCTCATCCATGCCTTTGTTACCTCGAGATTTGACTATTCTAACACACTGCTGGCTTGTTTCCCACATTCTACACTCTGTAACCTTGTGGTCATCCAAAACTCTGCTGCCATCTTCTAATTTACACCAAATTCTGTTCACCCAACATCCCAGTGCTCACTGACCGACATTGGCTCTTGGTCCAGTAACACCACAATTTTAATATTCCAACCATGAGATCAAGTCCCTCCATGTCCTCGTCCTTCTGATTATCCCAATCCCCTGTCCATTTCCAATATTCCTGAAACTTGTTCATCTTAAATTCTTTTGCTAATTCCCTTTATAAAGGTGGGTTTCTTTCCCTCTGTTTCTATCCCTGACCACACACTTCATCTCTTTATCATATAAAAGGGAGGCAGGAACTCTGTTGCCACTCCTACACCACTGTCAGATCTGATCGAGGGTCACAGATTAACAGAAAGGAGGTCGAAGGGTCACAAGCAAATTATTGCAGGGAAACCATTGGAAGAAATTCGGAGGGACCGGATTAATCTCCATGTGGAGAGGCAGGGATTAATCTGGAATAGTCAGCATGGCGTTGTCAAGGGGAGTTCGTGTCTCACTAAATTGATAGATTATTTTCGAGGCGGTGACTAGGGGTGTAAAGTATGGTAAAGCAATAGTCTATATGGACTTCAGTAAGGCTTTTGATGGGGTCCCGCATGGGAGATTTGTTAAGAAGGTAAGAGCCCATGGGATCCAGGGCAATTTGGCAAATTGGATCCAAAATTGGCTGAGTGGCAGGTGGCAGAGGTTGATGGTCAAGGGTTATTTTTGCAAGTGGAAGCCTGTGACCCGTGGTGTACTGCAGGGATCGGTGCTGGGACTCTTGCTGTTTGTAGTGTACATTAATGATTTGGACGTGAATATAGGAGGTCTGATCAGTAAGTTCACAGCTGACACGAAAATTGGTGGTGTTGTAAATAGTGAGGAGGAAAGCCTTATATTACAGGATGATACAGATGGGCTGGTAAGATGGGCAGAGGAGTGGCAAATGGAATTTAATCCTGAGAAGTGTGAGGTGATGCATTTTGGGAGGGCGAACAAGGCAAGGAAATATACAATGGATGGTAGGACCCTAGGAAGTACTGAAGGTCAGAGGGACCGAGGTGTACTTGTCCATAGATCATTAAGGCAGCAGCACAGGTCGACAATGCGGTCAGGAAGACGTATGGGACACCTGCCTTTATTAGCCGAGGCATAGAATATAAGAGCAGGGAGGTTTTGATGGAGCATAAAACTCCAGTTAGGCTACAACTGGAGGACTGTGTATAGTTCTGGTTGCCGCACTATTGAAAGGATGTGATTGCAATGGAGAGGGTGCAGAATAGATTCACCATGGTGTTGCCTGGTCTGGAGAATTTCAGCTATGAAGAGCGACAGAAAAGGCTAGGGTTGTTTTCCTCAGAGCAGAAAAGGATGAGGGGTGTCATGATTGAGCTACACAAAATAATGAGGGGCATTGATAGGTAGATATGAAGAATCTTTTTTCCCTTAGCGGAGGGTCAATAACCAGAGGGAATAGATTTAAGGTAAGGGGCAGGAGGTTTAGAAGGGATTTGAGGAAAATAATTTTCACCCAGAGGGTGGTTGGAAATTGGTAGGCACTGCCTTAAGAGATGTTCCGGGCAGGAACCCTCACAACATTTCAGAAGTATTTAGATGAGCACTTGAATCGCCATGGCAAACAAGGCTACAGGCCAAGTGCTGGGAATTGGGATTAGAATAGTTCGTTGCTTGATGGCCGGCACAGACACAGTGGGCTGAAGGTCCTGTTCCTGTGCTGTATATCTCTATAATTCTATGACTCTTTGAGGAGTAACAGTTCAAATAGAGCATAACAGCAGAAGAGACATAATGTACATTGGACCTGTGGCAGGTTAGAATGGCTTTCAGCTATGGATCAGATGTTAGAAGCTATTATTAAAGACGTTAGAAAGACGTTAAAGCACGTCGAAAAAATCAAGGTGATCAGGGAGAGTCAACATGATTTTGCGAAAGCGAAATCATGTTTAACCAATATACTGGAGTTCTTTGAAGAAGTAACATGTACTGTGGATAAAGGGGAACTGGTGAATTTACTGTCCTTAGATTTGCAGACCACATCAAACGTCATTGTGGAAAATAAATGCTCATATTGTAGGGGGTAATATAATTGGCATGGATCGAGGATTGGCTAGCTAACAGGAAACAGAGTAGGCATAAATGGGTTATTTTCTGGTTGGCAAGCTGCGACGAGTGGTGTGCCACCGCGATCAGTGCTGAGGCCTCAACTTTTTACAATTGATATAAATGATTTTGATGAATGGACCGAAGGTATGCTTGCGAAATTTGCTAATGACTCCAAGATAGGTAAGAAGGTAAGTTCTCAAGAGGACATAAGAAGGTTACAAAGGGATATAGATAGGTTAAGTGAGTGGTCAAAGAACTGGCAAATGGAGTATAATGTGAGAAAAGGTCAAACTGTCCATTTTGGCTGGAGGACCCGACTGTTACCTCGAGACTTAACTATTCCAACACACTCCTGGCTGCTCTCCCACATTCTATTTTCTGTAACCTTGTGGTCATCCAAAACTCTGCTGTCACCTTCTAATTTACACTAAATTCTGTTCACCCAACATCCCTTTGCTCAATGATCGACATTGGCCCTTGGCCCAGTAACACCTCAATTTTAATATTCTCACTCATATGATCAAATCCCTCATGTCCTCACCCCTCAGATTATCCCAATCCCCTGTTCATTTCCAATATTCCTGAAGCTTGTTCATCTTAAAGTATTTTTCTAATTCCCTTTTTGAAGTGAGTTTATTTCCCTCTGTCTCTATCCCTGACCACAAATTTCACCTCTCCAGCTCTACTGGTGCTGTGGAAGTTTGGATCCATAAAATGGTGTGAGCTGCACTGCCGGTCACATCCAGTACATTGAACAGGACACACAGGCTGGCCGTGGTGCTGGAGTGGGTGTAACGTGTGTGTGTGTCTGTAGTGTGAGGAAGGTCTGAATATGGTGTCAATCAGCCATTCCGGCAGCTTTGATGTACGATTTTGAAACTTGGTCTTTGCATGTCCACTGACCGTCTGTGCCTGTCACTCTCAGCTGAACATACATTCAGCAGCACGAGGAACCCCCTCTAGTGTTATTTAAATAGACCGGGTATCCATCATACAGGTGTAGGGCTTTTTACTGACTTCTGCCATTGTAAAGTTAGTGGAGGTGCTGTGGATGGTTTTCCGGAGGTTGTGTTGTGAGCTGCTGCAGACATTCAGGGAGGACAGAGGATTTGTTGACCCAACTCTGGACAAGTTATAGGGACTGTAGTTACAGTGTCTCTGGGTCTGTAACATGACCAACAAATGGAGCAGAGGCTGCAGAGAGGGGAAGCTGTGCAAAGAGGGCGGAGGAGGGGGCTCTGCCCTACCCACCCCGGGTTTTCCAAGAGCAAAAAGAGCAGTGATCCGAATAACGAGCCATGGAAAACACCCCTGTATACTCCCATCGAGTCTGAACAACAACCTTTCAGCACTTCTCTCTGTTTACTGTTCCTTAGCCAATGTTATATCCACACTGTCACTGTCCCTTTAATCCATAGGGTTCGGTTTTCCTAACCTGTCTATTGAATGTGATTTGATCAAACACCTTTTGAAAGTCCATATATATAACTTCAATCACACCACCCTCATGAACCCTCTCCATTGTTTTATCAAAGAACTCCATCAAGTTTACCTCACCAGCACCTCTCTCCGCTGTTGTTAAATTATCAGACTGCTTATCCAACACCCAGTACTGGATGAGCAGAAATTTCCTCCAATTAAATATTGGGAAGACTGAAGCCCTTGTTTTCACTCCCCACTCCAACTCTGTTCCCTTGCTATTGATTCCATCCCTCTCCCTGTATCAGTCTGAGATTCATACAGTTTGTTTGCAGCCTTAGTATCATACTTTAACCTCATTTTCAGGATATCATTACAACCACCTACTTCCACCTCAGTAACAGCCCCCGACTTCACCCCTGTCTCAGCCCATCTGCTGCTGAAATTCATTCCTGCCTTCCTTATCCCTAGAAATGACTACTCCAACACACTTTTCTCTGATTTCCCACCTGCTACTCTCTGTAAACTTAATGTCCTCCAGAACTCTGCTGCCATGTCCTAAATCGTGCCACGTCCCGTGCACATATCACTGACCGACTTTGACTCCTGATCAAGTAATCTCTTTATTTAAATTCTCAACTTATTTTTCCTCCATGACCTCGCCCCCGTCCTGTATATATCTGTGCTCCTCTAATTCCGGCCTCTTGTGCATCCCTGATTTTAACTGTTCCACCATTGGTGACCACACCTTCAGTTACCTCAGCTCCAAGCTCTAGAATACCCTCCTTCCACCTCTCCGCCTCTCCATCCCGCCACCTCTCCACCACCCTTTCCTCTTTTAAGACACCTATTAAAACCTACATCTTTGACCACGCTTTTGGTCCTCTGACCTAATAATTTCTTATATCTCTCGGTGTCATGTTTTGTTTTATAAGGAAGCATCATGGGATGTTTTATTACATTAAAGACACTATATAAAATAAGTTGTTGTTGTCGTTTGACATACATGATTTTGAATTCGCATTTGCGTGCTGCTTCTCAAATGTTATCCCTTTTATGAGTAAGGAATACTTATATCCTGCTTGTGACCTTTAGAAATTTCCAACCACGGACATTAGACTGACTGGTCATTAATACAGGTTTTACCCCATCTCTCCTTTTTTAAACAGGGAGTAACATTTACAACCCTGCAGTTCTCTGTTATCACTCCCATATCCAAGGACGATTGAAAGATTCTGTCCAGGGCCTCTGTTATTTCCACATTTCCTTTCCTCAGTAGCCTCATGCATCCCATACAGACAAGGTAAATGTTCTACTTCTTTGAGGTACAAAAAGTGTTTGGATGGAAAGTGGTTAACAGAACCTGTTTGTTCAGTGACTGTAGTTAATGTCAGTCTCCATGGACCCTAATTGTGTCACTGGAGGGTTTCCATCTTCTATTAATAAGGGATTCCTTTCAAGGTTTAATACCATTGTGAAAGTCGATCGTCAGCTTCACCACTTACAGGCATCAGCTGCACCAGAGAGAGGGAGAGGATAGATCGGAACCTGAGAACAATGGATTGGAATGTTGCAACAATGGGTCAGAATCTGAGAACAGTGGATTGGAATGTTACAAAAGTGGGCAGAGGATTATCATGGCCTCTTTACATGCTTTCTACGGACGATTCGCTGTCTTTAACATCCCGGATCTATTACACACTGTTGATTATACAACATATTTACTATCCCATCCTTGCTATTGTTGGTGTCCCTGGTAAGTTTGTCAATACAGCTATTAATATTATAAACCATATTTAACTGCAATAATGTTCCTGGAATTTACTCTGCCCTCCTTACTGCTGTTGTTAGTCCTGTTGAATCTCTGTCTCCAGCTATTAGCTCCACAACCATTGCTAATAGTATTATAGTTCTTGTAATTTATTCTCATCTTTCCTGCTGTTACTGCCCTGGTAAGTCTTCATTTCCACAAATACGATCTGTAAACCCTGGTTCACTGAAATACTGTTCAAGTAATTTTTTTTCTCTGAATCCCGAAACCAGTGTTCTTGGTCTCCATAAGAAATCCTGTCCCTGATCTGTGAACTACATACTCCAAGTCCAATGTCTGAGACTGAACCAGACTGTTTGCAACCTCTGTGTTCTATTTAAACCTGAGCTGTGTTCATCTCCATATTCTCTCCTTCACAAACCCTGCCTACTACCACCTCTGTAATATCACCCATCTCCACCTCTGCCTCCGCCCATCTGCTGCACTCACCCTCATCTGTGCCTTTGCATAGTGTCAGTGGAAGTATCACATCACTCCCAGCACTAATAGGGATCAGCGGCTCTGGAGAGAGGAAGAGAATAGATTAGAATCAGAGAACAATAGATTGGAATGTTACAACAATGGGCAGGAGTTTCATCTGGGAGTTTAACTTTCTTTCTGCAGATTATGATCAGTTCTCATTAAACAGTCTGATCTATTCCGCACTGAGGAATATTCAATACATTTACTACGCCTTCCTGGCTATTATTGGTGTCCCTAGTAAGTCTCTGTATCTAACTATTAATTCGATAAACCATGTTTAACTGCATTCCCATTCTTGTCATTTCCTCTGCCCTCCTTGCTGCTGTTGTTATTCCAGGTATTATCTCTATCAACCATTGCCAAGTGCTTGAGAGTGCCTGTAATTTACTCTCCCATCTTTGCTGCTGTTGCTGTCCCTGGTAAGTCTGTACCTCCCGCTGTGACATCTGTAAAATGTGTTTCACTGAAATAATGTTCTTGCTATTTAAATTTGGGAAGAGTGCAGTTGTCATTGGTCTCGATAAGAAATTCCATCCACTATCCATGAACCATGATCTCCTCATTGCCAAATATCTCAGGCTGAACCAGACAGTTTGCAACCTCTGTGTTCTATTTAAATCTGAGCTGAGTTCATCTCCATATTCTCACCAACCCTGCCTACTATCACCTCTGCACTAACACACATCTCCACCTCTGCCTCAGCCTATCTGCTGCATAGACATTCATCTGTGCCTTTGTTAAATACACACTTGACTATTCCAATTCTATTCTGGTCACCCTCCCAGTTATAAACCTGAATAAACCACAGCCCATCCATAACTATGCTGCCTGTATTCTACCTCACACCAAATCCCGATCACCCATCACCCTTGTGCTCACTGATCGACATTAGCTCCCGGTCTGGCAGCACCTTAATTTTAATATTCTCATTATTGTGGTTGAATCTCTCCATGGCCTCACCCCTCCAATTAATCCCATTCCCCTCTCCATTCCCATATTCCTTCAACTCTTTTGCCTGAAAGTCTTTTCTTCAATTCCTTTTTTAAAGTAACTGTTTGAAAAGGCACTGTTCGAAAATTAGAGGTCGCCCTTTTCAGACAGAGATGAGGAGACTTTTCTTTTCCTCAGATGATTGTGTGATTTTGGAAATCTCTGCCTTAGAAGGTGGTGGAGGGGGCGGGGGGTGGGTCATTGTATATTTTTAACGCAGAGGTAGATAGATTTTTGTTAGGCAAGAGAATCCAAGTTTATCGGGGGTAGATGGGGGTGCGGAATTCGAAACGCAAACAGATCAGCCATGATCTTATTAGATGGTGGAGCAGGCTTGACGGTCTGAATGGCCTACTTCTGCCCCTAATTCATATGATCCTATAGCTGTTCTCTCTGTTTATCTACTCTGGCAATGATTTTCAGCTCTACAGCACCACTGGGCCCAACGCCATGTAAGTTTGGATCCATAAAATAATACGAGCTGAGCTGCCGGTCACTTCAAGTGTTCCATGCTGGAGAGGGCTCGAGCCCCCGTTCACCAAGCATGTGCTGGTAGCGTGTGGAGGGGTCTTTATATATCTTCTATCAGCCATTCCAGCAGCTGTGATGTACGTCTTTTAAACTTGGAGTGTCCACGGAATGCCTGTGCTAGTCACTCTCAGCTGAACATACATTCAGCAGCACGAGGAAGCCCTTCTAGTGTTATTTAAAAAGGACCAGGCATCCAACTTACAGGTGAGGTGTTTTTGACTTACCTCTGCTATTGTAGAGTTAGTGGAGGTGCTGTGGATGGTTCTCTGGAGGTTGTGTTGTGAGCTGCTGCCGACATTCAGGGAGGACAGAGGATTTGGTGACGCAAATTTGGACAAGGTATGGGGACTGTAGTTACAGTGTCTCTGGGTCTGTAACAAATGGAGCAGAGGCTGCAAACAGGGGAAGCTCTGTAAAGAGGGAGGAAGAGGGGTCTCTGCCCGACGCACCTCCGGTTTTCCAAGAACACTTTTGCTACCTACACCTAACTCAGGAGCAGTGTGTGAGGTGACTCTGATTCAATAAGGAGGTGGTCACAGAGCTGTGTCACCTCCTGTAACACGACCTGGAGCCTCACACCAGGGTGAGGACGGAGCTGTCAGTGGCTGTTAAGGTCACAGTTTCATTGAACTTCCATGTATCTGGATCTTTCCAGGCAGGAGCAGGAGAAGTATCCAACATCGAGTCACAGAGACTGATAGAGCCATTTAGGACATAGAAGGAGGCCATTCATCCCATCATGTACATGCTGGCTCTCCATGGAGCAATCCATTCAGTCTCACTCACCCGCTCAATCCCTGTCGCAAATTCATTTCATTCAGGTGCCCACCAGCTTTCATTTGAAATCACTGATTGTCTCTGCTTCCAACACACTTGTGGGCATTGAGTTCCAGATCATTAACACACGCTGCATAAAGAAAAATGTTTTTCCTCATATTCCCCCTGCATCTCTTGTCCAAAACATTCAATCCGTGCTCCTAGTCCATCTTCCATCAGTTAATGGGAACACTTTTTCATTGTCTAAATTATCCAGACCTGTCATAATCTTGTAACCTAACCTTGTAACTAAAATCCACCATCCCTGGAATCATTCTGTTAAATCTCTTCAGCACCATTTCAAAGACCGTCACAATCTTTCTGAAGTGTGATGACCAGAATTGGACAAACTAGTCCAGCTGAGACCTAACTAGAGATTTTTAAACATTCATCATAACTTCTCTGCTTTTGAACTCAATACCTCTCTTTATGAAATCCAAGATTATATGTGTTTTACTAACCAATCTCTCAATATGTCCTGTCACCTTTAAAGATGGATACACATGCACCCACAGGTCTCTCTGTTCCTGCACACTGTTTAGAACTGTGTTATTAAGCTGTATTGCCTTCCTATCCTCTCTGTCAAAATGCCTCACCTCACACTTGTCTCACACTTTCATCTGCCACTTGTCTGCTCAATCTACTTAGTATCTATGTCCTGTCGCAGGTGGTTCTGAACATACTCACTGTTTGTCACAGCTCCAAGTTTGGTATCAGAGGCGGATTTTGAAATTGTACTCTGTATTCCAAGATCCAAGTCATTTATACACAGCAAAATTAAACAGTGGCCCGAGGACTGATCCTGGGGGAATACCCACTGTCAAACATCTTCCAGTCTGAAAAACTGCCATTTACTATGACACACTGTTTTCTCTATGTAAACCTTTGTTTTTATCCAATTGGACACTGACCCTCCCGTTCCATTTGACTCAATGTTGGTTATTAACCTTTTTTGTGGTATTTTATCAAACACATTCTTCAAACCAATCAAGACAACATCCATCACATTCCCTTCATCAACCTTCTCTGTTACATCATCAAAAGTGCAATTAAATTAGTCAAGCATGACTTTCCTTTTGTAAATCTATGCCGGCTATCCTGAATTAACTCAATCCTCTCAACATGCCTGCTGTTTTATCCCTGATTATTGTTCTAAAACTTTTCCCACCACTGATGTTGGACTAACTGGCCTGTAGTTGCGAGGACTGTGTGTTGTCCATTGATGCATCCGCTAGCTGAGAGAGGCCATCTATGTTGGGTGAAGTTAATACATCATTTTCTCCCTCAGCGGGGAGAAGCAGGATAAGAGGTCCCGTGGCTTTGTCAGGAGAGCCACATTCCTGATGGTCGAGTTGTCTCTACGGTGTCCCCATGTCAACGGGGAGAGGTACAGGAACTGAATAAAATCTCACTCCATTAATGTACAGTTGGTGTGTGAGCATGCCCAGTACATCATGTTGGTGAATGTCCCACAGTGTCCCCGTGGTCAGCATCCTGCAATAAAAAACACCAACAACAATCTTTTCATTAACATCTTTATCCAACAACACATCCAATTATACAAACAAAACTGAACTATTCACCCTTGTGTATTCCCTTAGTGCCTGTCTTGTGGGTTCCCTCGACTTGCCTATTGCTCCGATACAGTGTTTCTCCAGTGACTGCAGCATGGCTGGTGGAAGGCTGCTGACTTTCACTGGGGAGACTGCAGATGGCCTTGCAGGATGTCCCCGAGCAGCTCTGTGACTTGAGGACTTGGAATCGGACTGCACCACCTCGACATGGGCAGCAGCAGCCTGGGCTGGCTGATGGGTAACAGCAAGGACACTGGTGGAGTGACAGTGAATGGAGAACAAATACTGTCATCCTGAGAGAGGACAACAGGTTCCTTCTCCACAGAGACACTGTCATTCCCACGGGGCGACACCTCAGCAATCCTAGTAATCTACTGGATTACAGATTGCTGGACTGCTGTCAGATCCTGCAAACCCCTTTGAACACTGAGATCCACAGCCATGATGGCAGCAGTCTGATCCTGCATGGCAGCAAGCATGGATCTCATGTCCTCAGTCTGAGCTTCCACTGCAGCACTGAGACGTCATATAATTCTGGTCTCTTGAACATCCCGAGTTTAATTACTCTACCATTGGCGGCCGTGCCTTCAGCTGCCGAGGCCCTAAGCTCTTCAAGAGAAGAGCAGAACTTCTTCAAGGTAGGCATTCCTGGAAGAGAAGTGACAGTGAATTAAATACTAAACTGAAAGGAAAATACTGCGGCTGCTGGAACTCTGCAATGAGAACAGAAATTGTCAGAAATAGTCAGCAGGTCCGGCACCATCTGTGCAGAGAGAAACAGAGTTAACGTTTCAGCTCTGCCTTACATACCTCGTGTTTTACAAGAGAAAAAAGAGCAGTGGTCCTAATATCGAGCCCTAGGGAGCACCACTGTCTACTGTCATTGAGTCTGTACAACAACCTTTCACCACTTCTCTCTGTTTACTGTTCCTGAGTCAATGTTATAGCCACATTGTCACTGTCCCTTTAATCCATAGGGTTCAGTTTTCCTAACCATTCATCAGAACTGGTAATGGTTAGAAATGTAACAATCTGTCATTTAAACTCTCCCCTTTCCGTCCCATCACAATCCTTCCTTCGTGTTCTTCTTCCCCCTTCCCCTCTTTCACTTGCTCAAAGACTGTTACATTTCGAACGTTTACCTGTTCAATTGACTATTTCCTATCATATGCCAATGACATTGTATTTCTGGCTTTACTTATTCAAAACTCTCTTAAAATTCCGCTCCACTCGTCCCGCCCCGCCCCGCCCCGCAACTCTTAGTGATGACACACACACGTTTGATCGTGTGTAAACTCTCTCTGTCTCCAAATCCATTTTGGCAGGAATATTAAAAACCAAGAATGTTATCTGAATGGTGATGGATTGAAGAAATCTGAGATGCAGAGGGATATGCGTATCCTGGTGCATGAATTGCATAAGGTTAGTCTGCAGGTTCAGCAAGTAATTAGGAAAGCTAATGGAATATTATCATTTATTGTGAGCGGAATAGGACACAAAATTAGAGTGTTTATATTTCAGTTATACAGAGACCTCATCTGGAGTACTGTGTACAGTATTGGTCTCCTTATTTAAGAAAGGATGTAAATGGGTTGGAAGCAGTTCAGAGAAGTTTTACTGGACTAAAACCTGGAATGGGCGGGTTACCTTATGTTGAAAAGCTGGACAGGCTCCTCTTATATCAGCTGGAGTTTACAAAAGTAAGAGGCGACAGGATTGAAGAATATAAGACTCTGAGTGTGGGACAGAGCAAGTGAGGGAGACAGAGAGAGAAACAGAAAGAGAGAGAGAGCTCAGCTCATCTGCTGCTGAAACCCTCATCCATGTCTATGTTCCCTCAAGACTTGACGATTCTAGCACTCGTGGCTGGTCTCCCACATTCTACTATCTGTAACCTTCTGATCATCCAAAACTCTGCTACCATCTTCTAATTTACATTAAATTTTGTTCACCCAACATCCCTGTGCTCACTGACCTACATTGGCTCTTGGTCCAGTAAAACCTCAATTTTAATATTCTCACTCATGTGATCAAATCCCTCATGTCCTCACCCCTCTAATTATCCCAATCCCCTGTCCATGACCAATATTCCTGAAACTTGTTCATCTTAAAGTCTTTTTCTAATTCCCTTTTTAAAGTGAGTTTCTTTCCCTCTGTCTCTCTCCCTGACCACACATTTCATCTCTCCAGCTCCACTGGTGCTGTGGAAGTTTGGATCCATAAAATGGTATGAGCTGCACTGCTGGTCACATCCAGCACATTGTACAGGAGACCCAGGCTGGCCGGGGTGCTCGCGTGTGTGTAACGTGTGTGTGTCTGTAGTGTGAGGAAGGGACTGAATATGGTCTCAATAACCCACTCCAGCAGCTGTGATGTACATCTTTGAAACTTGGTCTTTGTATGTCCACTGACCGCCTGTGTTAGTCACTCTCAGCTGTACATACATTCAGGAGCACGAAGAATCCCCTCCAGTGTTATTTAAAGGACGAGGCATCCAACCGACAGGTGAGGGGCTTTTAACTTACTTCTGCAATTGTAAAGTTAGTCGAGGTGCTCTGGATGTTTTCTGGAGGTTGTGTTGTGAGCTGCTGCAGACATTCAGGGTCGACGGAGGATTTGGTGACCCAACTCTGGACGAGGTATGGGGACTGTAGTTACAGTGTCGCTGTGTCTGTAACATGACCAACAAATGGAGCAGAGGCTGCAGAGAGGGGAAGCTCTGCAAAGAGCGAGGAGGAGAGGGCTCTGCCTTACATACCTCGTGTTTTCCAAGAGAAAAAAGAGCAGTGGTCCGAATACCGAGCCCCAGGGAACACCACTGTCTACTGTCATTGAGTCTGAACAGCAACCTTTCACCACTTCTCTCTGTTTACTGTTCCTTAGTCAATGTTATATCCACACTGTCACTGTCCCTTTAATCCAAAGGGTTCGGTTTTCCTAACCTGTCTATTGAATGTCACTTAATGAAACACCTTTTGAAAGTCCATACACATAACTTCAATCACATCACCCTCATCAACCCTCTCCATTGTTTTATGAAATAACTCCATCATGTTTACCTCACCACTACCTCTCTCCACTCCTCCACTGTTGTTAAATTATCAGACTGCTTATCCGACATCCAGTACTGGATGAGCAGAAATTTCCTCCAATTAAATATTGGGAAGACTGAAGACATTGTTTTCACACCACACGTCAACTCTGTTCCCTTGCTATTGATCCCATCCCTCTCCTGGTAACATTCTGAGATTCGGACAGTATGTTTACAACCTTGGTGTCACATTTGAACACAAAATGAGCTTGAACCTCATTTCAGGATATCATTACAACCGCCTATTTCCACCTCAGTAACATCGCCCGACTTCACCTCTGTCTCAGCCCATCTGCTGCTGAAACCTCATTGATGCCTTTGTCACCTCTAGATGTGATTATTCCAACTCACTCCTGGCTGATCTCCGACATTCTACTCTCTGTAACCTTGAGGTCATCCAAAACTCTGCTGCCCATGCCTTAGCTCACACCAAGTCCCGTTCATCTATCAC
This sequence comes from Heterodontus francisci, assembly GCF_036365525.1. NCBI lineage: Eukaryota > Metazoa > Chordata > Chondrichthyes > Heterodontiformes > Heterodontidae > Heterodontus > Heterodontus francisci. The sequence continues at coordinate 67,913,468 of NC_090398.1, read as the reverse complement.
TGACCGACATTGGCTCCCAGTCAAGCAATGTCTTGATTTTAAAATTCTCATCCTCGTTTTCAGATGCCGCCATGGTCTCTCCCCCACCCCACCCCCATATATCTGTAATCTCTTCCACCTCCACAACCCACTGCGATACATGTGCTCCTCTAATTTCAGCCTCTTGTGCAGCCCTGATTGTAATCCCTACACCACTGGCGTCCGGGCTTTCAGCTGCCAAGGCCCAAAGTTCTGGACTATCCTCACTGCACAGTTTCTTTTTTCATTCTTTCATGCAATGTGGGTGTCACTGACAAGACCAGCATTTGTTGCCCATCCCCAATTGCCCTTGATAACTGAGTGGTTTGCTGGACATTTCAGAAGTCAGTTTAGAGTCAACCACATTGTTGTGGGTCTGGAGTCACATGGAGGCCAGACCGTATAAGGATGGCAGATTTCCATTGCTGAAGAACATCAATAATCCAGGCTGCTTTTTTTTAACGATGATCAATGATATTTTCATGGCACGATTGCTGAGAATAGCTTTCAAATGCAGATTTGTATTAATTAATTGAATTTTATAACTTATTGAAATTTAAATTGCACCGGTTGCCACGGTGGGGTTTGAACCCATGTCCTCAGAGAATCAGCCTGATCCTCGGTATTACAATTTTGGTAATATTACCACGACGCTACGGTCATCACCTTTCCGTCTCGCTTTCCTCCTTTCAAGTACTCCTTAAAACCAATCTCTTTCTTCAAGCTGTTGGCCATCTGATCTAATATCTCCTGTTGTGTCTCAGTGTCATACTTTGCTTCATAATGATCCTGTGAAGTACTTTGGGATGTTTTATAACATTAAAAGCACTATATAAATATAAGTTGTTGTTGAGGCTTGCCAGGCATGCTTTGTCATCACCATATCCCTCCTGCTGTCTATTTATTATTCCATGTTTTTCAAAGCAATGAATATATTTGTCCTGGGTTATGAAATTTCCCCATCAGTGACATTGAACTGTCTGGTCAGTAAATACAGTGTCTACCCCATCTCTCCTATTTTTCAAATAGGGTGTAACATTTAAAACCCTCCAGCCCTCTGTCACAACTCCTATATCCAAGGAGGATTGAAAGATTCTGTCCAGTGCCTCCGCTATTCCCACCTTTCCTTCTCTCAGCATCTCTCATACATCCCATCCAGACCGGATAAATGTTGTACTTTATTGTTGTACAAACAGTGCTGGACTGAAAGGGGTTAACTGAACCTGTTTGTTCAGTGACTGGAATTAATGTCAGTCTCCATGGACCCTAAGTGTTTCACTGGAGGGTTTCCATCTTCTATTAATAAGGGAATCCTTTCAATGTATTATCACATAGTGTCAACAGGAGCATCAAACCCGGCAGTAAGAGGGACCAACAGCTCCAGGCAGAGGGAGAGGATAGATCAGAATCTGAGAACAATAGATTGTAATGTGACAACAATGGACAGGAGTTTCATCTGGCAATTTGACGCTCTTTCCACATATTATGACTGGTACTCATTAGATGATCGTATCTATTTTGCTCTTCAGATTATTCAATATATTTACTATCCCATCCTCGCTATTGTTGGTGTTCCTGGTAAAACTCTTTATCCAGCTATTCTATAAACCGTGTTTAACTGCATTACTGCTGTTGACATTTTCTCATCCCTCTTTGCTGTTGTTGTTACTCCTGGTGAGTCTTTGATACAGGCTGTAAACTCTACGAAGCATTGCTAATTTTGTTACTGGTCATGTAATTATCTCTCTTGGTGTTGCTTCTTTTAATGTTCCTGGTAAGACCCTATATAGAGCTAGCAGATCGTTGTTGTGCCTAATCTGCACTTTCTCTTAAAGAATTCACAGAAGCGGACTGGTGGAAGGTATATCAATGTTTATTCACACATTAAATCATCAGGTACAAGCACTAAATACTTGCACGTTATACTACCCGTCAAGTCACGAGGTGATCAGTCTCAGACTAGCGGCTGCCCTTTTGTTCTCTGAGTCCTTGACACAGGCAACCTTCTTGACTGTTCTTCCCTGGGGTTCTCGTGCCGTCACCAGTTTCAGCCATTGTCTACTGTGAGTCTAATCATATCTCGTGTCCATAGCAACTCTTTTATCTGGTTTGTGCATGGATACTGTCTGGTAGAATCTCTCTCTTGTTTCAGCCTGTTTTTCTGTACTGTCTACAATTCCTTGGCCATCTGTTTGTTGTGCTCCTTTCTATCCAGCCCCCACTATATTTCAAAACGTTGTGTATTGTTGTGTGACGAGTCCTTTTGTTTCAACTAAGTTCTTCTGTGTTTTTACTGAGTCTACAGCCCTCCCCGCCCTCCTTTGATCCTGCAGGGCTATGCGCAAGGGATCACACTCTCCCGTCTCTTAGGTAGTACACTTGTGCAATTACAATTTCATTGTTAATGCAATATCCTAAGTAGTGTAATGTTGAAGAAAGCACAATTTAAAAATCATTGTTACATAATTAATCACTTGTGTGATCATAATACAGTCGCAATTTAACTTGTAGAATACATTTGTCATTCATTCATTCATTTTAAGTATCTACTAATAGTTATACAACTACCCTCGTGTTGCATAATTAACTGTCTATCTTTTTATAGAACAAGTTTGAATACTGATTGCCTTTAAGGTAGCTGTCCAACCTGCATTCATACATCCTCGCACATTCCTTAATCAATTTCTTAAGTTTCCGAATTAAGTATGTCACATATATCACATGATACCCGAAACAACGATCAGGACATGGGATATAATTCTAAACCAGTGGTGTATCTGCACGTTTGACCCCAAGTTCCATTAGCCCTCCCACCAGGTCGAATCATTTATCTCGTCAATCTCAACTTGTATTATCTTCCACTCCTGTTCCAGATTGTAGTACACGACAGCAATGGATTCTAGTTGCTGCCTCTCTTGACCCAAACGAATGGCTAATGACTGAATAGTATATTCATATTCCCGGAGGTAATTTATCAAGTCGTCCTTAACACTTTGTGTCACAGTTATCGTTTCTGTCTTTCTTTTATGTATTCTACAAATCCATCTTCTCTACCCTAGTTGGTATTTGTGGGTATAAAAGAAACGTACTGTTTCTCACCAGACAAATCCGGTTATGTCCATACTGGTACTCCTTCATCGTGGTGGTTAAGCAATATCTCCCCTTTCCCTTATCGGCCACATGGGTTAACCCTGATAATGCCTTCCTAGTTTCCTACAGTGGTATTAAATCCACATTTTTATTCTGCTGTTTTATATGTATGTATATATATATATATAGGGTGAGGACATATGACCACCTGGTTTTCCAGACTAAACTTAGACAAAGTTGTCCCAATTATCTCCTTACCAATTTTCACAACATAGGTCAATATATCATAGTATTTTCTGTAATCCTTTCCCCTTTCCTCGCTCCATCTACTATTCTCTGCAGTAATGGGGCAGATGGAAGAGGTTTGCCATCTGCTGACACAAAACCTCTGGCTTCCCACAGAGGTAGGTACTCGGTCAAACTGTTACACACGTACATACTGTCAGAATTTATATCAACCAGTGGGGGAAACATGTGGTTGTGTCACCACAAAGCGACTGCAGCTAGTTCGGCACGCTGCACAGTTAAACTCGCCAGTAACTGTAAGGCAATGTCTTTGATAGGTTTTCCATTATGATCCTGTACATGTAATCCACTCTCTGCCTGCCTCATCCCATTTTCCACTGTCGAGGAAACATCAACAACAATTTTGAGTGCTGGTTTGATTTCTGGTTCCTTCCTTTCTACACGCCGCTCCCCCAACCACCCCCCACCCCGCCCCCCCGCCCCCCACCCCCCACCCCCGCCCAGGTGATTTTGACACAAAATGTCCCTTGAGGGCCTTTGCTGTCAAAACCTTTCACACATGGGGTTCAGCCTGGTAGATTAAATTGTCTGCCAGGCATGTCAATGTCTTCTCCTTTTTTACTGAAATATCTCTAACTTGCAAGCGCAAGGTCCACCGAGCAATACGATTCTGACTAACATTACCAACCTTCAGTCCTCCATCTAGGAACAACTGGAGGGACGTGTGTTCAGTTAGGATAGTAACAGGGCTGAGGCTGACAATATAACATTACCGTCCTTCAGTCGTCCATCCAGTAACAACTGGAAGGGTGTGCATTCAGTTCGGATAGTAACGGGGCTGAGGCTGACGATATAAGTACAATTTTGAATCACCCAGAAGACGGCCAGCAAATGTTTTTTCACACACTGTGAAGGCCCTTTCTTCTGACGTTAACAAGTGAGATGTGTATGCCGCTGGGCAGAATGAGCCATGTTTCTTTTCCTGCAGCAATACCACAGATAAGGTGGTATCTGTGGAAGCGACATCGAGAGAAAAGGGTGGGGGTGGGTCTGGCACCTGTAACACCTGAGCTATGGCCAGCACCTGTTTTAATTCCGTAACCGCTGACTTACGCTGACACCAGGAATCAATATGGTTCCTGCAATAACCAACGCAACCCAAAATTGATCTCAGACCCTTAATATCTCGTGGCAGGTGGAGTTTGAGGAATGTCTGTACTCGTATCTGCTCTATCTCATGCTTTCTCTATGTAATCACCATTCCCAAACAGGAAATCTTTTCTTTCATTAGCGGTGCCTTTTTAGGTGTAACTTTCACTCCGACCTTCCAGAGGAGATGAAGGAACTCCTCCAGTAGCTCTAGCTGCTCCTCCTTACTCTCCGTTTGGAGCAGTAGCTCATCTGCATATTGTATCAAACATTCTGATCGGGAGAAAGGACTGTGCCTGTCCCCTGTGCCAACCACTGGTGGAATGTTGATGGACTATCATGTAATCCATGGGGGAGACACATCCAGGTGTACAGTTGTCCGGGAATGTAAACACAAATTTATATTGACACTCTCGTGCCAGCGAGAGTCCGGATAAAACTCCATTTGCCATTTCTCCGTCCAAGTCTCCAACCGAAATATATCCTGCTGTATCCAGCTACATTTTCCTCCAAATCATTTATATATACTACAAACAGCAAAGGTCCCAGCACTGATCCCTGCGGAACACCACTAGTCACAGCCCTCCATTCAGAAAAGCGCCCTTCCACTGATACTCTCTGTCTTCCATGACCGAGCCAGTTCTGTATCCATCTTGCCAGCTCACCTCTGATCCTGTGTGACTTCACCTTTTGTATCAGTCTGCCATGAGGGACCTTGTCAAAGGCTTTACGGAAGTCCATATAGATAACATTCATTGCCCTTCCTTCATCAATCATCTTCGTCACTTCCTCAAAAAATTCAATCAAGTTAGTGAGACAAGACCTCTCCTTCACAAAACCATGCTGCCTTTCGCCACTAATAAGTTCATTTGTTTCCAATTGGGAGTAAATCCTGTACCGAAGAATCCTCTCTCATAATTTCCCTACCACTGACGTAAGGCTCACCAGCCTATAATTTCCTGGATTATCTTTGCTACCCTTCTTAAACAAAGGAACAACATTGGCTATTCTCCAGTCCTCTGGAACCTCACCTGCAGCCAATGAGGATGCAAAGATTTCTGTCAAGGCCCCAGCAATTTCTTCCTCTGCCTGCCTCAGTATTCTGCGTTAGATCCCATCAGGCCCTCGGGACTAATCTAGCTTAATGCTTTGCAAGACGCCCGACAACTCCTCCTTGTTGATACCGACCTGACCGAGACGATCTGCACGATCTCTGGAGACATCATCCACCAAGTCCTTCTCTTTGGTGAATACTGATGTAAAGTTGCCATTTAGAACCTCACCCATTTCCTCTGGCTGCACACATAGATTCCATCCTCTGTCCCACCCTTTCCCAGGTTACCGTCTTGTTCTTTATATACGCATTAAAAAGCCTTGGGATTCTCCTTAATCCTGCATGCCAATGACTTTTCATAACCGCTTTTAGCCCTCCTGAATCTTTGCTTAAGTTCCTTCCTCCTTTGGGCTTTTCCTGTTACTTTGTTTTGTAAAAACAGTATCTAGTTCTCTGCCAGCCATTTCAGCTGCTTTGCAAGCTTTTCAAAAGTGATGAAAAATTCAGCCACATCCTCCTCATTCAACTTTAGAATGAACTGGGTGAACTTTAAGAGATCAGCACATTGTCCTGGGCGAGGGGCAGCTCCCTCACGAGCTGTGTCTTCACTCGGTGTACTGGGTCTTCCTCTAATTGTTTGAGCCGCCTTAACTCCCTTTCCTCCTTCTCCTTCTGGAACACTCTTATTTTTTTCCCTTTCTTGACAATCACTCTGCTCTTTCTCGCTCTCTCTGGAATTCTAATTCTAGTCTATTGTGTTCTAGTTTTACCTTAGCGAACATTACCCAACCTGTTAGTGATCTAAACCTTTTTGAGTATTCAGCTTCAAGTGAAAACTGGTTGGCCACAAGTCTTAGGATTTCGGGTTTCCTCGCTTTTGGACAGAGAATAATCCCTCACTGTCCAGCTACTTGACGCAACTTTTCAACAGAGAGAGCTTTTAACATGTCCCGAGTTACTTCACTCTGTATGTAACTCCTTTTTGCCAATGTAACTCCTTTATTCACAAAGGGAGGGAGACAGAAACTACAGGCCAGTTCGCTTCACAGCTCTCTTGCGGGAAATGTGAGACGTAATCATTAAAAACGTAATCGCAGACAGTTAGAAAAAAATATCAAAGTAATCAGGCAGAGTCAGCATGGTCTTCTGAAAGGGAAATCGTGTTCAATCAATTTGTTGGAGTTCTTCGAAGTAGTAACATGTACTGTGGAGAAAGGGGAACCAGTGGATGTACTGTACTTAGATTTCCAGAAAGCATTTGATCAGGTGCCAGATCAAAGGTTAATGTGGAAATTAAAAGCTTATAGTGCAGGGGGTAACACACTGGCATTGATAGAGGATTGAACAAGAACAAATAACAAAGAACAATGCAGCAAAAGAACAGGCCATTCGGCCCTCCAAGCCTGCGCCAATCTTGACGCCTGCCGAAACTAACACCTTCTGCACTTACGGGGCCCAGATCCCTCTATTCCCTTCCTAGTCACATTTTTGTCAATATGTCTCTTAATCGTCGCTATTCCGCCACCTCCCCTGGCAGCAAGTTCCAGGCACTCACCACCCTCTGTGTCAAAAACTTACCTCGCACATCCACTCTAAACTTTGCCCCTCGCACCTTAAACCTATGTCCCCGAGTAACTGAATCTTTCACCCTGGGAAAAAGCGTCTGACTATCCACTCTGTCCATGCCGCTCATAACTTTGTAAACCTCTATCATGTCGCCCTTCCATCTGCATCGTTCCAGTGAAAACAATACGAGTTTTTCCAACCTCTCCTCATAGCTAATGCCCTTCAGACCGGGCAACATCCTGGTAGACCTCCTCTGTCCCCTGTCCAAAGCCTCCACGTCCTTCTGGTAGTGTGGCGACCAGAATTGCAGACAATATTCTAAGTGTGGCCTAACTATGGTGCTGTAGTGCTGCAACATGACTTGCCAATTTTTATACTCTGTGCCCCGTCAGATGAAGGCAAGCATGCCATATGCCTTCTTGACTACCTTATCCACCTGCGTTGCCACTTTCAGTGACCAGGAGACCTGTACGCCCAGATCTCTCTGCCTATCAATACTCCTAAGGGTTCTGCCATTTGCTGAATACCTCCCACCTGCATTAGACCTTCCAAAATGCATTACCTCACATTTGTTTGGATTGAACTCCATGTACCATTTCTCTGCCCAAGTCTCCAACCGATCTATATCCTGCTGTATCCTCTGACAATCCTCATCATTATCTGCAACTCCACCAACCTTTGTGTCATCTGCAAACTTACTAATCAGACCAGCTACATTTTCCTCCAAGTCATTTATATGTACTACAAACAGCAAAGGTCCCAGCAATGATCCCTGCAGAACACCACTTGTCACATCCCTCCATTCAAAAAAACACCCACCCACTGTAACCCTCTGTCTTCTGTGACTATGCCAGTTCTGTATCCATCTTGCCAGCTCACCTCTGATCCCATGTGACTTCACCTTCTGCACCAGTCTGCCATGCGGGACCTTGTCAAAGGCTTTACTAAAGTCCATACCGACAACATCCACTGCCCTTCCCTCATCAATCATCTTCGTCATTTTCTCAAAAAACTCAATCAAATTAGTAAGACACGACCTCCCCCTCACAAAACCATGCTGCCTCTCGCTAATAAGTTCGTTTGTTTCCAAATGGGAGTAAATCCTGTCCCAAAGAATCCTCTCTAATAGTTTCCCTACCACTGACGTAAGGCTCACCGGCCTATAATTTCCTGGATTATCCTTACCCCCCTTCTTAAACAAAGGAACAGCATTGGCTATTCTCCAGTCCTTTGGGACCTCCCCTGTCGCCAGTGAGGATGCAAAGATTTCTGTCAAGGCCCCAGCAATTTCTTCCCTTGCCTCCTTCAGTATTCTAGGGTAGATCGCATCAGGCCCTGGGGACTTATCGACCTTAATACTTTGCAAGACACCCAACACCTCCTCCTTTTTGATAATGAGATGACTGAGACTATCTGCACTCCCTTCCCTGGGCTCATCATCCACCAAGTCCTTCTCCTTGGTGAATACTGATGCAAAGTACTCATTTAGCACCTCACCCATTTCCTCTGGCTCCACGCATGGATTCCCATCTCTGTCCTTGAGTTGGCGAACCCTTTCCCTGGTTACCCTCTTGCTCATTATATATGTATAAAAAGCCTTGGGAATTTCCTTAATCCTGTTCGCCAATTACTTTTCATGACCCATTTTAGCCCTCCTAACTCCTTGCTTAAGTTCCTTCCTCCTGTCCTTATGTTCCTCAAGTGCTTCTGCTGTTCCTTGCCTTCCAGCCCTTACAAATGCTTCCTTTTTCTTTTTGACTAGGTTCACAATATCCCGTGTTATCCAAAATTCCCGAAACTTGCCAAACATGTCTTTCTTCCTCACAGGAACATGCTGGTCCTGGATTCTAATGAACTGACGCTTGAAAGGCTCCAACATGTCAAATGTTGATTTCCCCTCAAACAGCTGCCCCCAATCTAAATTCTTCAGTTCCTGCCAAATATTGTTATAATTAGCCTTCCCCCAATTTAGCACCTTCACCCGAGGACTACTCTTGTCCTTATCCACAAGTACCTTAAAACTTATAGAATTATGGTCACCGCTCCCGAAATGCTCCCCCACTGAAACTTCAACCACCTGGTCGAGCTCATTCTCCAATGCCAGGTCCAGAATGGCCCCATCCCTGGTTGGACTATCTACATTCTGTTTCAAGAATTTCTCCTGGATGCTCCTCACAAATTCTGCCCCATCCAAGCCCCTAGCACTAAGTGAGTCCCAGTCAATATTGGGGAAGTTAAAATGACGCACCACTACAACCCTGTTACCATTACATCTTTCCAAAATCTGTCTACATATCTGCTCCTCTACCTCCCGTTGGCTGTTGGGAGGCCTGTAGTTATCCCCCAACATCGTGACTGCACCCTTCCTATTCCTGAGCTCCACCCATATTGCCTCACTTCATGACCCCTCTGAGGTGTCCTCCCACAGTACAGCTGTGATATTCTCCTTAACCAGTAATGCAACTCCCCCACCCCTTTTACATCCCCCTCAATCCCGCCTGAAGCTTCTTAAGCCTGGAACATTTAGATGCCAATCCTGCCCCTCCCTTAACCAAGTCTCTGTAATCGCAACAACATCATATTTCCAAGTACTAGTCTAAACTCTAATTTCATCTGCCTTACCTGTTATACTTCTCGCGTTGAAACAAATGCACTTCAGGCCACCAGTCCCGCTGTGCACAGTCACATCTCCCTGCCTGCTCTTCCTCTAAGTCCTACTGGCCTTATTTACTATGTCCTCCTCATTTACTTCACTAGCTGTCCTACTGCTCTGGTTCCCACCCGCCTGCCACAATAGTTTAGACCCTCCCGAGTGACGCTAGCAAGCCTTGCAGCCAGGACATGTGTGCCCCTCCACTTCAGATGCAACCCGTCCTTCTTGTACAGGTCCCATCTGTCCCTGAAGAGAGCCCAATAATGCAGATATCTGAAACACTCCCTTCTACACCAGCTGCTCAGCTACGTGTTTAGCTGCACTATCTTCCTACTTCTAGTCTCACTGGCACGTGGCACAGGGAGTAATCCAGAGATTACAACACTGGAGGTCCTGTTTTTTAACTTACTACCTAACTCCCTAAACTCCCACTGCAGGACCTCATCACTCTTCCTGCCTATGTCGTTGGTACCGATGTGTACCACCACCTCTGGCTGTTCACCCTCCCCCTTCAGAATGCCCCCTATCTGTTCAGATACATCCTTGACCCTGGCACCAGGGAGGTAACATACCATCCTGGAGTCTCTTTCACGTCCACAGAAGCGCCTATCTGTGCCCCCGACTATAGAGTCCCCTATAACTATTGCTCTTCTGCGCTTTGTCCCTCCCTGCTGAACAACAGTGCCAGCCCTGGTGCCACGGCTCTAGCCGCTGCTGTATTCCCCTGATAGGCCATCCCCCGCAACAGTATTCAAAACGGTATACCTGTTAGAGAGGGGGATAGCCACAGGGGAATCCCTCACTGACTGCCTGCCCCTGCTAACGGTCACCCATCTATCTGCCTGCACCTTGGGTGTAACCACTTCACTAAAACTTCTGTCTATGACGCTTTCAGCCACCTGTATGCTCCTAAGTGCATCCAGTTGCCTCTCCAACCGATCCATGCGGTATGTGAGGAGCTGCGACTGGGTACACTTCCTGCAGATGTCGTCGCCCGGAACGCTGGAAGCATCACGGACCTCCCACATCTCACAGGTGAAGCATTGCACCACTCTAACTGACATTTCTATCACTAATTAGTTAATTGATATAAAATAAATAAATACTTATTAAATCCTTACTAAATTATGATACACTTCACTATGTGGTCCCTGGTCCTAATTTTCTACAATAAATATTAAATGCTGTCTAAATACAGTAATCTCCTCCCTCTGGTTTAGTTACTCTACTTATTAATTAGTTAATCAGTGTTTTAATCAAATTTTATTCGTTTTATTTTCAAATTCGGTGCAGATTCCCTACCAGCCAATCAGGTCATAGCTTTCCTGTGACTTCACTTTTTCAGTTTTTTTTTCCCACCCGAGCGAACGCACTCTGTGAATCCACCACTCCGGAACTCCGCCCTCCGAGTCTGCTCCGCGAATCCCCGAGATAGGTTTTTTTATCTTCTCACCGCTCTGGAACTCCGCCCTCCGAGTCTGCTCCGAGAATCCCCGAGATAAGTTTTTTTATATACTCACCGCTCTGGAACTCCGCCCTCCGAGTCTGCTCCGAGAATCCCCGAGATAAGTTTTTTGATGTACTCACCGCTCTGGAACTCCGCCCTCCGAGTCTGCTCCACGAATCCCCGAGATATGTTTTTTTATCTACTCACCGCTCTGGAACTCCGCCCTCCGAGTCTGCTCCGCGAATCCCCGAGATAAGTTTTTTTACATACTCAACGCTCTGGAACTCCGCCCTCCGAGTCTGCTCCACGAATCCCCGAGATAGGTTTTTTTATATACTCACCGCTCTGGAACTCCGCCCTACGAGTCTGCTCTGCGAATCCCCGAGATAGGTTTTTTTATATACTCACCGCTCTGGAACTCCGCCCTCCGAGTCTGCTCCACGAATCCCCGAGATAGGTTTTTTTTTATTCTCACCGCTCCGGAACTCCGCTCTCCGAGTCTGCTCCGAGAATCCACGAGATAAGTTTTTTCATATTCTCACCGCTCCAGAACTCCGCCCTCCGAGTCTGCTCCGTGAATCCCTGAGATAAGTTATTTTATAGACTCACTGCTCTGGAACTCCGCCCTCCGAGTCCTGCTAGCAAACAGGAAACAAAGTAGGCAAAAATGGGTCATTTTCTGGTTTGCAAGATGTAACGAGTGGTGTACCACAGGGATCTGTTCTGGGGCCTCAACTTTTTACAATTTATATAAATGATTTGGATGAAGGAACCGAAGGTATGGTTTCTAAATTTGCTGATGACACAAAGATAGATAGGGAAGTAAGTTGTGAAGAGGAAAGAAGGAGGCTACAAAGGAATATAGACAGTTTAAGTGGGTGGGCAAATGGAGTACAATGTGGGAAAGTGGGAAATTGTTCATTTTGACAGAAAGAGTGAAAAGAAGCATTTAATCTAAATGGAGATCGATTGCAGAGCTCTGAGATGCAGAGGGATCTGGGTGTCCTGGTGCACGGATCGCGCAAGGCTAATATGCACACACAGCAATTCCTTCGGAAAGCTAATGCAATGTTGTTGATTGTGAGGGGAAGTGAATACAAAAGTAAGGAGATTATGCTTCAGCTATACAGGGCATTGGTGAGATCACAACTGGAGGACTGTGTACAATATTGGTCACCTTATGCACGGAAGGATACAAATGCATTGGAATCAGTTCAGGAAAGGTTTACTAGACTAATACCTGAAATGGGTGGATTGTCTTATGAAGAAAGAATGGGCAGGCTAGGCTTGTATACACTGCAGTATAGAAGAGTATGAGGCGACTTGATTGAAATATATATGATCAAAGAACAAAGAACAAAGATAATTACAGCACAGGAACAGGCCCTTCGGACCTCCAAGCCTGCGCCGATCCAGATCCTCTCTCCAAACATGTCGCCTATTTTCTAAGGTTCTGTATCTCTTTTCTTCCTGCCCATTCATGTATCTGTCTAGATACATCGTAAAAGACTCCATCGTGCCCGCATCTACCACCTCCGCTGGCAATGCGTTCCAGGTGCCCACCACCCTCTGCGTAAAGAACTTTCCACGCATATCCCCCCTAAACTTTTCCCCTTTCACTTTGAACTCGTGTCCTCTAGTAATTGAAACCCCCACTCTGGGAAAAAGCCTCTTGCTATCCACCCTGTCTATACCTCTCATGATTTTGTACACCTCAATCAGGTCCCCCCTCAACCTCCGTCTTTCTAATGAAAATAATCCTAATCTACTCAACCTCTCCTCATAGCTAGCGCCCTCCATACCAGGCAACATCCTGGTGAACCTCCTCTGCACCCTCTCCAAAGCATCCACATCCTTTTGATAATGTGGCGAACAGAACTGTACGCAGTATTCCAAATGTGGCCGAACCAAAGTCCTATACAACTGTAACATGACCTGCCAACTCTTGTACTCAATGCCCCGTCCGATGAAGGAAAGCATGCCGTATGCCTTCTTGACCACTCTATTTACCTGCGTTGCCACCTTCAGGGAACAGTGGACCTGAACACCCAAATCTCTCTGGACATCAATTTTCCCCAGGACTTTTCCATTTACTGTATAGTTTACTCTTGAATTGGATCTTCCAAAATGCATCACCTCGCATTTGCCCTGATTGAACTCCACCTGCCATTTCTCTGCCCAACTCTCCAATCTATCTATATTCTGCTGTATTCTCTGACAGTCCCCTTCGCTATCTGCGACTCCACCAATCTTAGTGTCGTCTGCAAACTTGCTAATCAGTCCACCTATACTTTCCTCCAAATCATTAATGTATATCACAAACAACAGTGGTCCCAGCACGGATCCCTGTGGAACACCACTGGTCACACGTCTCCATTTTGAGAAACTCCCTTCTACTGCTACTCTCTGTCTCCTGTTGCCCAGCCAGTTCTTTATCCATCTCGCTAGTACACTTTGGACCCCAAGCGCCTTCACTTTCTCCATCAGCCTGCCATGGGGAACCTTATCAAACGCCTTACTGAAGTCCATGTATATGACATCGACAGCCCTTCCCTCATCAATCAACTTTGTCACTTCCTCAAAGAATTCTATTAAGTTGGTAAGACATGACCTTCCCTGCACAAAACCATGTTGCCTATCACTGATGAGCCCATTTTCTTCCAAATGGGAATAGATCCTATCCCTCAGTATCTTCTCCAGCAGCTTCCCTACCACTGACGTCAGGCTCACTGGTCTATAATTACCTGGATTATCCCTGCTACCCTTCTTAAACAAGGGGACAACATAAGCAATTCTCCAGTCCTCCGGGACCTCACCCGTGTTTAAGGATGCTGCAAAGATATCTGTTAAGGCCCCAGCTATTTGCTCTCTTGCTTCCCTCAGTAACCTGGGATAGATGCCATCCGGACCTGGGGACTTGTCCACCTTAATGCCCTTTAGAATACCCAACACTTCCTCCCTCCTTATGCCGACTTGACCTAGAGTAATCAAACATCTGTTCCTAACCTCAACATCCGTCATGTCCCTCTCCTCGGTGAATACCGATGCAAAGTACTCGTTTAGAATCTCACCCATTTTCTCTGAGTCCAAGCATAACATTCCTCCTTTGTCCTTCAGTGGGCCAATCCTTTCTCTAGTTACCCTCTTTCTCCTTATATATAAATAAAAGGCTTTGGGATTTTCCTTAACCCTGTTTGCTAAAGATATTTCATGACCCCTTTTAGCCCTCTTAATTCCTCGTTTCAGATTGGTCCTACATTCCCGATATTCTTTCAAAGCTTCGTCTTTCATCAGCCGCCTAGACCTTATGTATGCTTCCTTTTTCCTCTTAGCTAGTCTCACAATTTCACCTGTCATCCATGGTTCCCTAATCTTGCCATTTCTATCCCTCATTTTCACAGGAACATGTCTCTCCTGCACGCTAATCAACCTCTCTTTAAAAGCCTCCCACATATCACATGTGGATTTACCTTCAAACAGCTGCTTCCAATCTACATTTCCCAGCTCCTGCCGAATTTTGGTATAGTTGGCCTTCCCCCAATTTAGCACTCTTCCTTTAGGACCACTCTCGTCTTTGTCCATGAGTATTTTAAAGCTTACGGAATTGTGATCACTATTCCCAAAGTAGTCCCCTACTGAAACTTCAACAACCTGGCCGGGCTCATTTCCCAACACCAGGTCCAGTATGGCCCCTTCCCGAGTTGGACTATTTACATACTGCTCCAGAAAACCCTCCTGGATGCTCCTTACAAATTCTGCTCCATCTGGACCTCTAACACTAAGCGAATCCCAGTCAATGTTGGGAAAATTAAAATCTCCTATCACCACCACCCTGTTGCTCCTACATCTTTCCATAATCTGTTTACATATTTGTACCTCTATCTCACGCTCGCTGTTGGGAGGCCTGTAGTGCAGCCCCAACATTGTTACCGCACCCTTCCTATTTCTGAGTTCTGTCCATATTGCCTCACTGCTCGAGTCCTCCATAGTGCCCTCCTTCAGCACAGCTGTGATATCCTCTTTCACCAGTAATGCAAGTCCTCCACCCCTTTTACCTCCCTCTCTATCCCGCCTGAAGCATCGATATCCTGGGATATTTAGTTGCCAATCATGCCCTTCCCTCAACCAAGTCTCAGTAATAGCAATAACATCATACTCCCAGGTACTAATCCAAGCCCTAAGTTCATCTGCCTTACCTACTACACTTCTTGCATTAAAACAAATGCACCTCAGACCACCACTCCCTTTATATTCATCATCTGCTCCCTGCCTGCTCTTCCCCTTAGTCACACTGACTTCATTATCTCGTTCCTTACAGGCTTTTGTTACTACCTCCTTACTGTCAACTGACCTCCTCAATTGGTTCCCATCCCCCTGCCACATTAGTTTAAACCCTCCCCAACAGCGTTAGCAAAAGCACCTCCAAGGACATTGGTTCCAGTCCGTCCCAGGAGTAGACCGTCCAATTTGTAATAGTCCCACCTCCCCCAGAACCGGTCCCAATGTCCCAAAAATCTGAACCCCTCCTTCCTGCACCATCTCTCAAGCCACGCATTCATCCTGACTATTCTTTCATTTTTGCTCTGACTATCACGTGGCACTGGTAGTAATCCTGAGATTACTACCTTTGAGGTCCTACTTTTTAACTTGGCTCCTAACTCCCTAAACTCTGCTTGTAGGACCTCATCCCGTTTTTTACCTATATCATTAGTGCCTATGTGCACAATGACAACTGGCTGTTCACCCTCCCCCTTTAGAATGTTCTGCAGCCGATCTGAGACATCCCTGACCCGTGCACCTGGGAGGCAACATACCATTCGGGAGCCTCGTTTTCGACCACAGAACCGCCTATCTACTCCCCTTACAATCGAATCCCCTACGACTATAGCCCTTCCACTCTTTTTCCCGCCCTTCTGAACAGCAGAGCCAGCCACGGTGCCATGGACCTGGCTACTGCTGCCTTCTCCTGGTGAGCCATCTCCCTCAACAGTATCCAAAACGGTATACTTGCTTTGGAGGGAGATGACCGCAGGGGACTCCTGCGCTGCCTTCCTGCTCTTTCTATGCCTTTGGGTCACCCATTCCCTTTCTCCCTCAACAATCCTAATCTGCGGTGTGACCAATTCACTAAACGTGCTATCCACGACCTCCTCAGCATCGCGCATGCTCCAAATTGAGTCCATCCGCAGCTCGAGAGCCGTCATGCGGTCTAACAAGAGCTGCAGCTGGACACACTTCCTGCACGTGAAGGAGTCAGGGACATCAGCCATGTCCCTGAGCTCCCACATTGAGCAAGAGGAGCATGACACGGGTCTGAGATCTCCTGCCATTTTTAAGCTTAAGCTTAACTTAGTTAAATGTAAAAGGAACGAAAAGTTTTTACCAATCACAATAAAACAAGAGAAATCGAAAAAGCCTTACCTTATAAACACCCCACCGAGTCCTTTTTTTTTTTGGTTAGAGGAGGAGGGCGGGTGGGAGACACGACAAGTGTGGTGTCTCGGGTTCAGAAACCGCCCAAATATATAGTGTTTTACTTGCCCAGCAGCCCCCTGGCGTCCGCCGAAAAACAAAAGGAAATTAAATTTACTTTCAAACCGACCTTCCCAGCTGCTCACTCGCTCAGACTCTGCTCCCGAAAAAGCTGCTGCAATGAAAGGAAAGTTATTTTAAACCGCCCAAATATATAGTGTTTTACTTACCCAGCAGCCCCCTGGCCTCCGCCGAAAAACAAAAGGAAATTAAATTTACTTTCAAACCGACCTTCCCAGCTGCTCACTCGCTCACACTCTGCTCCCGAAAAAGCTGCTGCAATGAAAGGTAATGAAAGATCCTGAGGGATCTTGACAGTGTGGATGTGGAAAGAATGTTTCCTCTTCTGAGAGAATCTAGAAATCGGGGTTACTATTTAACAATAAGGGGTCGCCCTTTTAAAACAGGAAAGAGGAGAATTGCATTCTCTCAGAGGGTCGTGGGTCTTTGGAACTCTCTTCCTCAAAAGGAAGTGGAAGCAGGGTCTTTCAATATTTTTTAAGGCAGAGGTAGATAGATTCTTGATAAGAAAGAGGGTGAAAGGATATCGGGGTAAGTGGGATTGTGGAGTCGAGTTTGCAGTCAGATTAGCCATGATCTTATTGAATGGCAGAGAAGGCTCGAGGGGCCGAGTGGCATACTCCTGCTCTTAATTCCTATGTTCATATGTTCGTGTGCTCTGGCTTCAGAAGGTACTGGCTTCGAATGTGGACATTTTAGTGTTCTAACAGTGAAAACCCCAATAAAATCTGCAATGAAATGATTTCTTTTTCTCAGAGTCAATTGTTTTTACCACTTCTCTGGCCACAGGAGAGGTGCCAGAGGACTGGCGAATAGTGAATGTGTTACCATTATTCAAGAAGCAGGGATAAATCATGTAATTACAGGCCAGTGAGTCTAACATTATTGGTAGGGAAACTACTGGAGAAAAAATCTGACAGACAGGATTAATCTCCACATGAAGAGGCAGGGATTAATCAGGGATAGTCAGGCTTTGTCAGAGGGAGATCATATCTCAAAATTTGACTGAATCGTTCAAGGAGGTGACCAGATGTGTAGATGAGGATTTTTGATAAGGTCCCGCATGGGACTAGGGTTAAGAAGTACTTAAGAAGTCCCAGAGTACTTAAGGAAGTGGCCCTAGAAATCATGGATGCATTGGTGGTTATCTTTCAAGATTCTATAGACTCTGAAGCAGTTCCTACAGATTGGAGGATAGATAATGTAACCCCACTATTTTAAAAAGGGAGGTAGAGAGAAAACAGGCAGCCTGACGTTGGCAGTGGGGAAAGATTTTATAGCAGAGCACTTTCAGAACAGTGGTAGAATCGGACAGAGGCAGCACGGATTTATGAAAGGGAAATCATGCTTGACAGATTTACTAGAATTCCTCCAGGATGTAACTAGTAGAGTTGATGAGAGGGAGCCAGTGGATATGGTTTATTTGGACGTTCAGAAGGCTTTCGACAAAGTCCCACATAAGAGTGCAGCGTCTAAAATTAAAGCACATGGGATTGGAGGTAGTGTATTGCGATGGATAGAAAATTGGTTGTCAGACAGGAAACAAAGAGTAGGAATAAACAGGTATTATTCTGAATGACAGGCAGTGACTAGTTGGGTACCGCAGGGATTGGTGCTGGGAACCCAGCTATTCACAATATATATTGATGATTTAGATGAGGGAACTAAATGTAATATGTACAAATTTGCAGATGACACACAACTAAGTGGGTGGATGAGTTGTGAGGAGGATGCAGAGTGGCTTCAGGGTGATTTGGAAAAGTTGAGTGAGTGGGCAAATGCATGGCAGATGCAGTATAATATGGATAAATGTGAGGTTATCCACTTCGGTAACGAAAGCAGGAAAGCACATTATTATCTGAACGGCTATAAACTGAGAGAGGGGAATATGGAACGGCTATAAACTGAGAGAGGGGAATATGGAACGAGACCTGTGTGTTCTCGTACATCAGCCGCTGAAGGTAAGCTTTTAGGTGCAACAGGCGGTAAAGAAGGCAAATGGTATGTTGGCCTTCATAGCGAGAGGATTCGAGTACAGAAGCAGGGATGTCTTGCTGCAATTCTACAGAGCCTCGGTGAGGCCACACCTGGAATATTGTGTGAAATTTTGTTCTCCTTGTCTGAGGAAGGATGCAGGACTGAGATGAGGAGACATGTCATCACCCAGAGAGTGGTGAGCCAGTGGAATTCGCTAACACAGAAAGCAGTTGAGGCCAAAACAAAGTATGTTTTCAAGAAGGGGTCAGATATAGCTTTTGGGTTGAAAAGGATCAAAGGATATGGGGGGGCGGTGGGGAGAGGCGGGAACAGGTTACTGAGTTGGATGATCAGCCATGATCATAATGAATGGAGGAGCAGGCTCGAAATGCCGAATGGCCTGTTCCTGCTCCCATGTTCTATGTTTCAAAGGTAGGAGCCCATGGGATCCAGCTCAATTTGGCAAATTGGATCCAAAATTGGCTTATTAGCATGAGGCAGAGGGTAATGGTCGAGGGTTGTTTTTGTGATTGGAAGCCTGTGACCAGTGGTGTACCACAGGGATCGGTGCTGGGACCATTCCTGTTTGTAGTGTACATCTATAATTTAGATGTGAATGTGGAAGGTATGATCAGTAAGTTCACAGATGACACAAAAATTGGTGGTGTCATAAATAGTGAGGAGGAAAGCCTTAGATTACAGGACGATATAGATGGGCTGGTAAGATGGGCAGAGAAGCGGCAAATGGAATTTAATCCTGAGAAATGTGACGTGATGCATTTTAGGAGGACTACCAAGGCAAGGGAATATACAGTGGATGGTCGCACGCTGGGAAGTACAGAATGTCAAAGGGATATTGGTGGACTTGTCCAGAGATCACCGAAGGCAGCAGCACAGGTAGTTTGGAAGGCATATGAAATGCTTGCCTTTATTAGCTGAGGCATAGAATATAAGAGTGGGGAGGTTATGATGGAGCTGTACAAAACGCTAGTAAGGCCACAGCTGGAGTACTGTGTATAGTTCTGGGCATCATACGATAAGAAGGATGTGATTGCACTGGAGAGGGTGCAGAGGAGATTCTCCAGGATGTTGCATAGGCTGGAGTATTTCAGCTATGAAGAGAGACAGGATAGGCTCGGGTTGTTTTCCTTAGAGCAGAGAAGGCTGAGGGGGGGGGGGCGGTGGGGTGGTAGGGGGACATGATTGAGGTATACAAAATTATGAGGGACATTGATAGGGTAGATAGGAAGAAACGTATTTCCCATAGCGGCGGTGTCAGTAACCCGGAGAGTTGATTTAAGGTAAGGGCCACGAGGTTTAGAGGGGATTTGAGGAAAAGGAAATCACCCAGAGGGTGGTTGGAATCTGGAATAGACTGTCGGAAGCGGTGGTAGATGCAGGAACACTCACAAAATTGAAGAAGTATTTAGATGAGCATTTGAAACGCCATAGATTACAAGGTTGTGGGCGAAGTTCTGGAAAATGGGATTAGAATGGATAGGCTTGATAACCGGAACAGACACAGTGGGCCAAAGGGACTGTATCTGTGCTGTTTAACTCGGTGACTCTGACACTTCCAATTTCTCGTTTGTCGTTGGGTTACGATCTCTAGAACCTCCACATTTCTGTTACAGCCATTTGAGACTTATATCCACCGAAATTTACAAGTGTCAGAGGCGAATTGATTGAAACATATATGATCCTGAGGGGTCTTGACAGGGTGGGTGTGGAAAGGATGTTTCTCGTTCTGGGAGTATCTAGAAATAAGGGTCACTATTTAAAAATAATGGGTCGCCCATTTAAAATAGAGTTCAGGAGAATAATTTGTGTCTTTGGAATTCTCTTCCTCAAAAGACAGTGAAAGCAGAGTCTTTAAATATTTGTAAGGCAGAGGTAGATAGATTCTTGATAAGCAAGGGATTGCATGGTTATCGGGGATAGGTGGGAATGTGGAGTCGCGGTTACAATCAGATTAGTCATGATCTTATTGAATGTCCGAGTGTCCTACTCCTGCTCCTAATTCGTATGTTCATATATTCGTATACTCTGGCTGCAGAAGGTAGTGTCTTCGAATGTGGACATTTTGGTGCTGTAGCAGTGAAAACCACGATAAAATCTGCATTGAAGTTTTATTTTTTTATTCTCAGGATCAATTATTTTTAACACTACTAATTCTCGTTTGTCATTGCGTTACAATCCCTGGAACCTCCACATTTCTGATATAGCCAGGTGAGGAGGGGTCCCAGGCGCTCTTCTTGTCCTAACTTTTATTTGATCACAACTAGGTTTATTCCATTTTAGCAGTGGACATGCTGACCATCTCAGTGCGTTTTTTACCTTTTACCATTATTGTGATTGTGAAAGAACCAATCAGACAGGTTTTCTCGTGTTTAAACAAGAGGTGAGTTTATTATACTTAACAATCTAAACTGGATCTGAATAAATTTGCAAAAATATACGCTCCACATTCACGCACCCATTCGCACGAGAATCTCACACAAATAAATTACAAAGTGAGAAATAAATTTGTGTTGGATAGAGTCCAGAATAAATAAATAAAAGTTCTGTGAGGTTGGATAATTCTGTGGTCTGTATTTTTCCCACCCTGAGTTATGAGTTTCATATCATTTGCAAGAGTTGAAATTGTTTTATTTTTACATAAACGTCTCTTTCATTTATATATCTATCGATTTCTCAGGAGCTGCACTGTTTCCAAAATGCGACCTCTGAGAAACAGCCCTTTATACTCCCCCTCCCCCAGTCTGAACAGTGTCTGTTCACCACTTCTCTCTGCTTTCTGTCCCTGAGTCAGTGTCATATCCACACTATCACTGTCACATTAATCCATGTGTTCCACTTTTCATAACAAGTGTATGAAATGTCATTTGATCACAGGCCTTTTGAAAGTTCACATACATAACACGAAATATGCTATCCTCATCAACACTCACAGTTAGGTCTTCAATGAACTTGATCAAGATTGTCAGACGCGATTTTACATTAACCTATTGTGCTGGTTGTCATTTATTATCCCATGTTATCCAAGAAAGATATATTTTTGTACTCGGTTACGGCCTCTGGAAATTTCCAACCATCGACTTTAGAGGGACTGGTCAGAGGTTACTGGGTTGATCTAATGTCTCCTTTTGTAAAACATTTACAACACTCCAGTCCTTTGATAACACTTTCATTTCCAAGGAGGATTGGAAGCTTCTGGCCAGTGCCTCTACTATTTCTACCACTCCTTCCCTCAACAAACCTCATATATCCCATGTAGACCGGGTCCAATTTATTGTGGTACTAAAACGCATTGTTTTGTGAAGGGGAGGTCGTGTCTTACTAATTTGATTGAGATTTTTGAGGAAGTGACGAAGATGATTGATGAGGGAAGGGTGGTCGATGTTGTCTATATGGACTTTAGTAAAGCCTTTGACAAGGTCCCGCATGGCAGACTGGTGCAAAAGCTGAAGTCACATGGGATCAGAGGTGAGCTGGCAAGATGGATACAGAAGTGGCTTGGTCACAGAAGACAGAGAGTATCAGTGGATGGGTGTTTTTCTGAATGGAGGGCTGTGACTAGTGGTGCTCCGCAGGGATCAGTGCTGGGACCTTTGCTGTTTGTAGTATATATATATAAATGATTTGGAGGAAAATGTAGCTGGTCTGATTAGTCAGTTTGCGGACGACACGAAGGTTGGTGGAGTTGCGGATAATGATGAGGAATGTCAGAGGATACAGCAGGATATAGATCAGTTGGAGACTTGGGCAGAGAAATGATACATGGAATTCAATGCAGACAAAGGTGAGTTAATGCATTTTGGAAGGTCTAATGCAGGTGGGAGGTAGACAGCAAATGACAGAACCCTTAGGAGTATTGACAGGCAGAGAGATCTGGGCGTACAGGTCCACATTTCACTGAAAGTGGCAACGCAGGTGGACAAGGAAAGTCAAAAAGGCATACGGCATGCTTGCCTGCATCGGTCGGGGCATAGAGTATAAAAATTGGCAAGTCATGTTGTGGCTGCACAGAACCTTAGTTAGGCTACACTTATAATATTGTGTGCAATTCTGGTCGCCACACTATCAGAAGGACGTGGAGGCCTTGGAGAGGGTACAGAGGAGGTTTACCAGGATGTTGCCTGGTGTGGAGGGCATGAGCTATGAGGAGAGGTTGGAAAAACTCGGATTGTTTTCACTGGAACGACAGAGGCGGAGGGGCGACATGACAGAAGTTTACAAAGTTATGCGCGGCATGGACAGAGTGTATAGTCAGAAGTTTTCCCCGGGGTGGAAGAGTCAGTTACTAGGGGACATAGGTTTAAGTTGCGAGGGGCAAAGTTTAGAGGGGATGTGCGAGGCAAGTGTTTTACACAGAGGGTGGTGAGTGCCTGGAACGTGCTGCCAGGGGAGGCAGTGGAAGCAGATACGATAGCGACGTATAAGAGACACCTTGACAAATACATGAATAGGAAGTAAATAGAGGGATATGGGCCCCGGAAGTGCAGAAGGTGTTAATTTAGGTCGGCATCAAGATCGGCGCTGGCTTGGCGGGCCGAATGGCCTGTTCCTGTGCTGTACTGATCTTTGTTCTTTGTTCTTGTTCTTTCTCTTTGCAGCTTTGTCTGTACATGTCCACTGACCACCTGTATTAGTCACTTTCAGCTGAACATGCATTCCGCAGTACGAGGAACCCCCTCTAGTGTTATTTAAAAGGACCAGGCATCAAACTTACAGATGAGGATCTTTTGACTTACTTCTGCGATTATAAAGTTAGTGGAGGTGCTGTGGATGTTTTTCTGGAGGTTGTGTTGTGAGATGCTGCAGACATTTAGGAAGGAAAGAGGATTTGGTGGTCCAACTCTGAACGAGGTATGGGGACTGTAGTTACATGTCACTGGGTCTCGAACGTGACCAACAAATGGAGCAGAGGTTGCAGAGAGGGGATACTCTGTAAAGAGGGAGGAGGAGGGGGCTCTGCCCTAACCACCCCGGGTTTTCCAAGAACACTGTTTCCACCTATACCTAACCCAGGAGCAGTGTGAGAGGTGTCTATGATTCAATAAGGAGGTGGTCACAGAGCAGTGTCATCTCCTGTAACATGACCTAAAGCCTCACACCAGGGTGAGGACGGAGCTGTCAGCGACGGTTAAGTTCACTGTTTCATTGAACTTCTATGGATCTGGATCTTTCCAGGCAGGAGCGGGTGACGTCTCCATTATCTCTCTTTAGGTTGCCCATTGATGTATCTATTGTGTGACAGAGGCCGGGTGAGGTGAATTATACTGTCTGCTCCCTCAGCAGGGAGAAGTAGGATGAGAGATCCCGTGGCTTTGTCAGGATAGCGGGATTCCTGATGGTGTCGGTGTCTCTGCGGTGCCCCCATATCAACGGGGAGAGGTACAGGAACTGAAAGAACTCTCACTCCATTAATGTACAGTTGGTGTGTTAGCATGCCCAGTACATCATGTTGGTGAATGTCCACTATCCTGGCAGCAGCCACCATACCTCTCTTCTGAAGCAGTCAGCCTTTCCCAACGTCTTCATGCCTTCAGGGAGAATCAGAATGTGCCTACTGGGAGACAATTAATACACCCCACCCCCATACATGGCTCAAGATTCCACACCCCAAACCCCACCTTCCACTGCCAGCCAGCAAGAACATGGTGGAACAGATCCACGGTGTGATGAAGCAATGTTTCCGATGTTTGAAACTCTCAGACAGAGCCGTCCAGTACACAGTGTAGCAGGTGTCCAAGTTCATGGTGTTCTGCTGCACCCTTCATATCATCACCATCATGAGCACACGGGCATTGGGACCAGGAATCCGGAAGTTACCTCAGGAAGCAGAGGAGGAGGAGGCAGGGAGGATATTTCCTGGATGCCTTCCAGCCAGTCTTGCCCAGTGCTTCTATACATTGCTACCCCAGTGGCTGCAGCATTTGTTATTCATTCATGTGATGTGGGCGTCGCTGCCTAGACCAGTATTTGTTGCCCATTCCTAGTTACCCTTGAGAAGGTGGTGGTGAGCTGCCTTCTGAACCGCTGCAGTCCATGTGTGGTAGGTATACCCACAGTGCTGTTAGGAAGGGAGTTCCAGGAATTTGACCCAGCGACAGTGAAGGAACGGCGATATAGTTCCAAGTCAGGATGGTGTGTGACTTGAAGGGGAACGTGCAGCTGGTGGTGTTCCCATGTATTTGCTGCACTTGTCCTTCCAGGTGGTAGAGGTCGCGGATTTGGAAGGTGCTG
This sequence comes from Heterodontus francisci, assembly GCF_036365525.1. Lineage (NCBI taxonomy): Eukaryota > Metazoa > Chordata > Chondrichthyes > Heterodontiformes > Heterodontidae > Heterodontus > Heterodontus francisci. The sequence continues at coordinate 67,888,466 of NC_090398.1, read as the reverse complement.
TCTAAGGAGGCTTGATGAGTTGCTGCTGGACATAATGTAGATTGTACACACTGCTGTCACTCTGACTGGTGCTGGAGTCACAGAGTCATTTATGGTACAGATTGAGACCATGTAGTCTCTCTGCAGAGTAATCCAGTCAGGCCCATTCCCCCATTCAATCCCCGTGTTTCAGCAAGTTTCTTTCCTTCAACTGTCGATCCGGTTTTTTGTGGAAATCATTGTTCGTCTCCACTTCCACCACCATTGTGGGTAGTGTGTTCCAGATCATTACCACTCGCTGTGTAAAACAAAAAAGTTCTTCCTCATATTCTCCCTGAATTTCTTGCCCAAACGTTCAATCTATGTCCCTAGTCCTTGTACTATTAGTTAAAAGGGACAGTTTTCCTTGTCTAACTTATCTAAGCCTGTCATAATCTCATACACCTCGATAAAATCTCCACTCAATCTCTTTTGTTCGAAGGCAAACAAAGGCAGATTTTCTAAACTAACTTTATATCTAACCTCCGCTCCCCCTCTCAAGGACACTCACACCCTTCCCCACGTGTGGTGACCAGAACTGGACAGTATATTCCAGTTGGAGCCTAACCAATGTTCTGTAAATGTTTAGCATACGTCCCTGCTTTTGTCCTCAATGCCTCTGTTTTAAACCCAAATCCCATATGCTTTGCTGACCATTCTCAATATGTCCTGTTACCTTCACAGATCAATCCACCGGCAGGTTTATCTGCTCATGCACACTCTTTAGAACTGTACTATTAGACTATGTAACCTCCCTCTATTCCTACTGCCAAAATGCATCACCTCACACTCCTCTCTTTTAAATTCCATCTGCCAGTTGTCTGCCCATTCTGCTTGCCTGTCTGTGTCCTGTTGCAGGTGCTTCATATCATTCTGATTCTTTGCCCTCCTCCAAATTTTGTGTCATCGGAAATTTTGAGACTCCAGTCATGGAACCATGGCCGTCCTGCTTTCCATCCCACCACAATTCCTCACCCCAAACCTTATGATCTTTTTTTTTAATTCTTCCATGAATTTGTGTGTCACTGTCAAGAATAGCATTTGCTGCCCATCCCGATTTGCCTTTGAACTGAGTGGCTTGCTAGGCCATTTCAGAGGGCAGTTAAAAGTCAACCACATTGCTGTGGGTCCGGAGTCACATGTCGGCCAGACCAGGTAAGGACAGCAGATTTCTTTCCCTAAAGGACATTCGTGAAGCAGATGGTTTCATACTTTCCAATGATAACCCAAAACTACCAGCTTCCCAGTCACAGCAGCTCCAGGAGACAGAGAGAGAGCAGCAGCACAGCACTGATGGTGAATCCCCATCACGTGGTCTGATACTCACAGTCACCAGCTCAAATATTTACACTGCGTGTACCTTCGAGGCTGGTGTAGAGCCGGAATCTGCACGTGGCGAGTCACAGTCTCATAGGATTGTTACAGCACAGTAGGAGTCCATTCGCCCCTTTATGTCCATGTTGGATCTCTGTGAAAGTCACGCAGCTCCTCCCACTGCCCCTGCCTCTTCCCAAAGACCTGCATTTTTTTTATCTTCAGATAATTATCCAATTACCTTTTGAAAATTACGTTTGAATTTGCCTCCACCGCACTCTCAGGCAGTTCATTCCAGATTCTAACCACTCACTGTGTTTATCCTCATGTCACCTTTAGTTCTTCAACCAATCACCTTAAATCAGTGTCATCTGATCTTGATCCATCCGCCAATGGCAACAGTTTCTCCCTATCCACCCATTCCAGATCTCTTATAACTTTGAACACTTCTGTCAAATGTCCTCTTCAATTTTTCTTCAAGCAGAACAGCCCCAGCATCCCCAATCTATCCATAGAACAGAATTCCTCATTCCTGAATCTATTCCCATAAATCTTTGCTGCGCTCTCTCTAATGCCTTCACAACCTTCCTGAACTGTGATGCCCAGGACTGGACACAATATTCCAGTTGAGACTGAGGCAGTGTTTTATAAAGTTTCATCAAAGCTTCCTTGCTATTGTACTCTCTCTCTCTATTTATTAAACCCAGGATTCTGAATGCCTTACTGACTGCTTTCTCAACCTGCCTGCCACCTCCAACAATAGGATCATATATAGCCCCCAGGTCTCTCTGCTCCTGCATACCCTTTAGAATTGTATCCTTTATCTTCTATTGCTTCTTCGCGGTCTTGCAGCCAAAATGAATCACTTCACATGTATCCACATTAAATTTCATTTGCCACATGTCCTCCCATTCCACCTGCCTATCTCTGTCCTCTTGAAGTCCATCACTATCCTCCTCTTTGTTCACAATAATGCCATGTTTTCTGTCGGCTGCAAATTTTGAAATTGTGCCCTGTAGACCAAAGTACAGGTCATTAATATAGATCAAGAAAAACAGTGGCCCTATCACCGACCCCTGGGGAACCCCACTATAAACCTTCCTCCAATCTGAGAAATAACTGTTCATCACTACTCTCTGGTTCCTGTTACTCAGGCTGTTAATCTCACTTAGATCAGTTAGACAAGGAAAGACTGTTCCGATTAACAAATGATACAAAGACTAGGGGATACAAATTGAAGGTTTTGGTCTGAAGATGAAGGGCGAATGTGAGGAAAAACCTTTTGACACAGTTGGTATTAATCACCTGGATCTCGCTGCCCACAAGGGTGGTGGATGAGGAGACAAAAAAAATGACTTCAAGAGGAAATTGGTTGGCCATCTGAGTGAAATAGACTTGCAGAGATACGGGGATCATGCGGGGGGTGCGGGGGTGGGGGGGGGAGTATGCCACCCACTGGATAGTTCCGTGGAGCGTTAGCATGGACACGATGAGCCGAATGGCCTCCTTCTGTTCTCTAAATAACTCAATGACTTTATGACTCTATCAATGTCTACAACTTGTAGGTCATCCCAGACAGCAGGATGAGGGGAGGTGGGAGTTAAGAAGGGACATAAGGCATGAACATAACATCATGCTGAATGCTGTCGGTGATGCCGGAGGCTACGGGCTCTGTCACAGCCGGTCCCATGATATGGAGAACCTTCTCCTCCCTCAGGCTCAGGTGATGAATGAATGTCTGGCAGCCATCGGTTCACTGCTGCTCCCTGTGATTATGGGTCACCTTGTCCTGTAAGAGAGAGAGCAGAATGTCAGTGATTGTGTTGCTCTGTGTTTGGGTGATGTGCCTACCATAGCTGAATAGCTGGAGGTATGTGGAGGCAGTGAGAGGTGGGTGTGAGGCTGGTATCAGTGGAAGGTGTGTGATGGTGAGCGGGTGTACGTGAATGTTGAGTGTGAGTACTGAGTTTAGGGACTGCTGATGGGTGAGTGATGGGGGTGTGGTACATTGAGCAGTATGAGAGGTTGGTGGTGTTATGGGTAGGAGATGTCATGTGGTGATGAATTCAGTGACATTGACCACCCTTGTGAGCTCATTAAACTTCTTCTGGCTCTGCTGCCAGGTCCTCGGGGCCAGACCTCTTGCATTGACCTCCCTGGCCAACTGCTCCCATTCCCTGAGGAGGGCGTTGCTTGAGGGTCTCCACCCCACCCCACAGAAACATGGGCTCTCTTCTCCTGTCACCCGTCATGACTAAGGCATCTAGCACCTCATCCATGAACCGCAGAGACCTCTCTCTGTCCTATTGTTCCATTTACCTTGGCTCCAATTGCAGCATTCACAGTCAGCAACAGCAGCCTCCTGTGAATCTCTGCAGCTTCTCTTTAAGAGGGACAGATTGCCTTTAAGAGCTGAATCCTGCCTGAAACACATGCCAGCCTCACATTCAGTTAGATTCCTGTTAAATGTGCAGACAGTGAGCAGGGTAGTTCACCCTGGGGGTCACGTAAAATTCATGGCAATGAGGAGGCAGCATGAAGTTTGTGTGTCACCTGCCTCAACAGGAACGGGCATGGAAAGATCACAAATCACAATCCCTACGCCCTGAAAACGGGTGCAAAGTTTTCTTTCACTCTGTCTCTATTTCCCTTTCCCCTTTTCACCAACCCTCTCACTCTCTCTCTCCCTTTCTCTTCATTATCTGTCTCTTACTCTCAGAATCAGAGATTATGTAGCACAGAAGGAGGATATTCACCCCATTGTGTCAGTGCTGTCTCTGTGAGAGAGCTGTTTAATTAGTTCCTATCCCATCCTCTTTCCACAGACACCCATTTATTTTTTCTTTTCGTGTATTTGTTAAATGTCTTTCTGAAAATATTATTGAATCTGCTTCCACCATGTTTTTAGGCAGTGAATTCCAGATCCCAACAAGTTGCTGTGCATGAAAATTCTCCTCATTTCACCTCTGCTTCTTTGTCAATTACCTTCAATCTGTGTCTTCTTAACACTGAACTTTCTGACACTGGAAACAGTTTCACATTAAATACTCTATCAAAACCCCTCATGATTTTGAATTCTATATTAAATCTCCTCTTGCCCTTCACTGCTCGAAAGAGAACAATCCCAGCTTTTCCAATCTCTCCACATAACTGAATTCCCAGATCCCTGGTACCATTCCAGGAAATCACCTCTGTATCTTCACTAAGTCCTTGACATCCTTATCAAAGTATGGTGCTCAGGATTAGACACAATTCTCCAGCTGGGACCTAACCAATGATGTATAAAGATCAGCATTTCCTCCTGAATTTTATTACTCTGTATCTCTCTCTCTAACACCGAGGACACTACATGTTACCTTCAAAGATCTGTGTGTGTGTCCACCCCCAGTCTCTCTAATCCTCCACCCACTTTATCATGGAACCATTTAGTTTATATTGTTTCTCCTCATACTTCCTACCCAAATGTCTCACTTCACACTTCACTGTGTTAAATTATATCTGCCATGTTCCTGTCCATATCACCAGTCAGTTTCTGTCTTCCTGAAGGCTGTTACTATCCTTCTCACTGTTTATTAACATTTCTGCGCTTATGTCCATCTGAAAACGTTGACATTATCCCCCCTGTACACAACCCAACGGCAATAACATACAGCAACAGTGATCCCGACTGTGACCCTGGGACACCCCACTGTGTACTTCCCTCCAGACTGAACAATAACCATTCTCCACTCCTCTCTGCTTTCTGTCACTGAGATAATTTCCTGCATGCTGGCATTGATTTTTTTAAAAAGCTGCATTTATATAGTGCCTTTCATGGCCATCAGACGTCACAAAGCATCTGACACACAATCAGAACTTTTTAAAGCGTAGTCACTCTTGTAATGTGGGAAACAGGCAGACAATTTCTGCACTGTAAGATCCCACATGTAGCAATGTGATGATGATCAGATCTGTTTTTGTGATGTTGATTGAATGGTAAATCTTGACCAGGGCACTGGGGATGATTCCCCTCTGCTTCTTCGAAATAATCCAATGGGATCTTTAACTTCCACCTGAGAGTGCTTTTGCTTTTATTTTAGTGCAGGTGGGGCGTTGGCTTAACTTTTTGTTCAAAGGACGGCACCTCTGACAGTGCAACACTTCCTCAGTGCTGCACTGCAGTGTCAGCCTTGATCCTTGTGATCAAGTCCTACAGTGACACTTGATCTTCTAATCTGAAAGGGGAGAGAGATGCAAACTGAGCCACGGCTGATATTGGTCCTTTAATCCCATGTGTTTCCAATTCGGTAACACGGCTGTTATGTGGTACTTCATCAAACACCTGTTGAAAGGATAGGAAAATTGTGAAAGTCCAGGTGGGAACCATCACAGAATGATAGAATCGCACAACCTGAATGATGTCATTCTGCCCATCAAGTCAGTGCTGGCCCTTTCAACGAGCAATCCAGTTACTCCCACTCCCTGACTCTTTCACTAACTCCTAACATTTTTTCTGCATCAGGTATTTATCCAATTCCCTTTTGGGATCTATTATTGAATCTGTATCCATCAGCCTATCAGACAGTTCATTCCAAATCCAAACCATTCAGAAGCAAAACCCTCATGTCTGCTTCTTTTACCAATCGCCTTAAATCTGTGTCTCTGATTACCGGTCCCTTGGACATTGGAAACAGTTTCTCTTTATTTAATTTATCTAAACCCTTCCTAATGTTAAACACCTTAATCAAATCTCCTCTGAAAGTTCTCTGCTCTAAGCAGAACAACCCCAGCTACATAACTGTAATCCCTCATGCCTGGACAAATTCTAATAAAACAGTTCTGTCCCCTCTCCGAAGGCTTCATTTCCTTCCTAAAGTGTGGTTCCCAGTATTCGACACAAGACTCCAGGTGCAGCTGAACTATTATTTTATATATGTTTCACATAATGTCCTTGCTTTTGTTCTTTTTGCCTCTATTTATAAAACCTGGGTTCCTGTGTATTTATTAACTGTTTAGTTAATCTTTCCTGCCACCTTCAACGATTTGTGTACAACCATCCCAGGTGTCTGTTCTTTCGCCACCTTTATCGTTGTACCATTTAACTTGCATTGTCTCTGGTCATTTATCCTTCGAAATTGTATTGCATCACACATCTGCAATGCCAATTAAATATTGAGAGGACCGATGTCATTATTTTCTGTCTCTGTTCCAAAGATTTCCTAACTACATCCCTCTCCTTTGTAAATGTTTGACTGCAAGGCAAACTGTTCACACAATTGGTTACATAGTTAACCTTGGGATGTCTTGGGATGAGCTTCCTACCAAATATTCACACCATCAGTAACACGGCGTATTTCCACCCCCGGTGGAGTTGCCTTGCTGGTTAAAGAGGAAATTAACGCAATAGTGAGGAAAGATATTAGCTCTGACAATATTTAATCTGTATAGGAAGAGCTGAGAAACACGAAGGGGCAACAAACGTTAGTGGGGGTAGTATGTGTTTTTTTATTCATCATGGGATGTGGGCGTCACTGGCCAGGCCTGCATTTATCGCCCATCCCTAATTTCCCTTGAGAAGAGCTGCCTTCTTGAACCGCTGTAGACCATGTGGGGTAAGTACACCCACTGTGCTGTTCGGAAGGGAGTTTTTCATTCCTTTTTATTGACTTCATAGCAGTTAGATACAACTGAGTGACTTGCTAGGCCTTTTCAGAGGGCATGCAGGAGTCAACCACATTGCTGTTAGTCAGGAGTCACATGTCGGCCAGACCAGGTAGGACAGCATTTTTCCTTCCCTAAAGGACATTAGTGAACCAGATGGGTTTTTACAGCAATCAGCAATGGTTTCATGGCCATCATTAGACTTGCTTTTTAATTCAGATTTTTATTAATTGCATTCAAATTCCACCTTCTGCTGTGTTGGGATTTGAATCCATGCCCCCCAGAGCAATAACCTGGGTCTGTGGGTTACGAGTCCAGTGACAGTACCAATGCGCCACCGCCTCCCAAACCATAGTGGCGATCTTGGAAATGGCATTAAACAGGAAATTAGAGATGCATGCGATTAAGGAACATCTGTAATTATGGGTTATTATAATCTGCATATAGATTGGAGAAATCAAATTGGTCACAATACCGTAGAGGAGGAATTCACGGAGTGTATACGGGATGGTTTTCTGGACCAATACATTGAGGAACCAACTAGAGAACAGGCCATACTAGACTAGGTCTTGTGTGATGAGAAAGGAATAATTGACAACCTAGTTGTGTGACATCCCTTGGGGTTGAGCGACCATAATATGATAGAATTCCTCATCAAAGTGGAGAGTGACCTAGTTGATTCTGAGACGAGGGTCCTGAATCTTAATAAAGGAAACTGCGAACTTATGAGGCGCGAGTTGGCTATGATGGATTGGGAAACGTTATTTAAAGTGATGAGGGTGGATAGGCAATGGCAAACATTTAAAGTGTGCATGGATGAACACAGTAATTCTTTGCTCTCTTCTGGCACAAAAGTAAAACGCGAAAGGTAGCCAATCCATGGCTTACAAGGAAAATTAGAGATAGTATTATATCCAAGGAAGAGGCATCCAAATTCGCCAGCATAAACAAGAGACCTGAGGATTGGCAGCAGTTTAGAATTCAGCAAAGGAAGGCCAAGGAATTTATTAAAAAGGGGGAAATAAAGTCCGAGAGCAAGCTTGCAGTGAACATAAAAACTGACTGTAAAGTTTTCTATAGGTATGTGAAGAGGAAAGGATTGTTTAAGACAAATATAGGTCCCTTACTCTGGACTTTCAAGATGGCTCCTGGGCTGGAAGCTCCCTAGGAAGCTCCCTTGCTGTTCAACTCTATCCATGGCCATCTGCTCCCATCCCTAACGTTTTCTCCCCCAATCTGCCCTCTTAAACTGTTTAAATTCCCCTGGCTCTTTAAATCAGTTCATTTTAGCCCTATCTAAAAGTTAACAGTTAGTTTAGTTTCTGTTACCTGGGCCCACTGCCCTCCCCCAGCCACACCTGCTCTTTGTTTTCTCAATGAAATTGATCCGGATGAAACTGACGAGAACAGCTGCCGATACTTTAATCTCCGATCCTGCTGTCTTCACAGTCCAGAGTGTCTGCAGCCACGGCATGCGGTAAGTCCATTGAGGTGAAGAAGGAGCTGCGGGGCCCGAGAGAAGTCCTGTGAAAAGGTGCCCCGAACACCCAAAACATCCACGAACGGCACCCCCACCCCGGCCACAACTTCAAAGCGCCCGCGGGAGATGGCTCGGAGAGCATCTGCAGCGCACTGTCGGCAATGCTGCATGCCTTTATTTAAACCACTGCAAAAAAAAAAAACCCTTAGCAAATGTAATCACCTCTAAGTCTGCCAAATGATGCTTCACCTCCCGAAGGACGTGGATGAGCTTTCCGGACGTCGATGGTGGGCACTGAGGAAATGGCTTATTACCTGCACCAGATTCCACCCCCCCTCCACCCCCTTTACCCCCCTTCCACCCCCCCCACCCCCGTCCCCTTCCCTGCTCCACCCTCTCAGCTCACTCCCTCACAACCCCGTCCCAGCCCGCCCCCCCTCGCACCATCTTCACCCCGCACCCCCTTCCCCTGCATCCCCCCCATCCCCTCCCTCTACCCCTCCCCCTTGCATCCCCTCCTCCCACCGGCACCATCCTACACTTGTGTAGGGGCCCCAACAACCCCACTGCCTTGTGGGCGTCTCGGGAGAGACCAAGGCTAAGGGAGTAAACCCTAACAGAAAATCCGGAGCGGAACCCCGTAGGCGGTCATGTGTCACCTTTGGCATGTTTCCGGCAGTTCCTGCAGCCATACTGGTGCCAAACGTCGTGTCCTGCACTCCTTTGGACCCCACCAGAAAGGCCGAGAGGGGGGTTTTGACGACTGGGCAACTCTCAACCTCCATAAATTTGCCCAGGCATGCGCAATGGAGAGGTCACTCCATAGTTGCCTCACAGCGACTGAAACAACACGGAAGGCAGCAGTTACGGGTTATAAGTCCAGATAAATTGGCGTAGAAACTGGGCGCCACGGGTTGCCTTTGTCGGTGGGAGAGGTCATTGCACCTCACTGGACAGCTACCGCCCGCCTCAAACCGGGCAGGCCCCGGTCAATAAGGTTCTGTCCCGCCACAGTCTGCCTGCTTCAATGGGTGCTTGGAGCTCAGGGTCATTGCCCGAAAGGTGGACTGATACACCGCACCAAACAACATGAAAAAAGGAAAGAAGGTACCAGCCCTTCGCTTTGCAAGCTGAAACGTCAGAACTATGTGTCCTGGCCTGTCGGAAGACCTTACACAAATCAACGATTCTCGGAAGACCGCCATCATTAACAACGAGCTCAGTAGACTCAATGTGGACATTGCAGCACTTCAGGAGACTCGCCTCCCCGCGAGTGGCTCTCTAGCAGAGCAAGACTACACCTTCTTCTGGCAGGGCAGGGATCCTGAAGAACCAAGACAGCATGGAGTGGGCTTCGCCATCAGAAACTCCTTGCTCAGCATGATAGAGCCTCCCTCAAATGGCTCGGAACGCATACTGTCCATTCGACTGCTCACCACCTCTGGTCCAGTACACCTACTCAGCATCTATGCTCCAACACTCTGTTCCGCACCTGAAGCTAAAGACCAGTTCTATGAACAACTCCATAACATCATTAGCAGCATCCCCAACACCGAACACCTATTCCTGCTGAGGGACTTTAATGCCAGGGTTGGGGCCGACCATGACTCATGGCCCTCCTGCCTTGGGCGCTATGGCGTTGGAAGGATGAATGAGAACGGGCAGAGAATGCTTGAGTTGTGTACCTATCATAACCTCTGCATCACCAACTCGTTCTTTCACACTAAACCCTGTCACCAGGTTTCATGGAGGCACCCAAGATCACGTCGTTGGCACCAGCTAGACCTCATTGTCACAAGGCGAGCCGCCTTAAACAGTGTTCAAATCACACGCAGCTTCCACAGTGCGGACTGCGACACCGACCACTCCCTGGTGTGCAGCAAGGTTAGACTCAGACCAAAGAAGTTGCATCATTCCAAGCAGAAGGGCCACCCGCGCATCAACACGAGCAGAATTTCTCACCCACAGCTGTTACAAAAATTTCTAATTTCACTTGTAACAGCCCTTCAAAACACTCCCACAGGGGATGCTGAGACCAAGTGGGCCCACATCAGAGACGCCATCTATGAGTCAGCTTTGACCACCTACGGCAAAAGTGCGAAGAGAAATGCAGACTGGTTTCAATCTCATAATGAAGAGCTGGAACCTGTCATAGCCGCTAAGCGCATTGCACTTTTGAACTATAAGAAAGCCCCCAGCGATTTAACATCCGCAGCACTTAAAGCAGCCAGAAGTACTGCACAAAGAACAGCTAGGCGTTGCGCAAACGACTACTGGCAACACCTATGCAGTCATATTCAGCTGGCCTCAGACACCGGAAACATCAGAGGAATGTATGATGGCATGAAGAGAGCTCTTGGGCCAACCATCAAGAAGATCACCCCCCTCAAATCTAAATCGGGGGACAAAATCACTGACCAACGCAAACAGATGGACCGCTGGGTTGAGCACTACCTAGAACTGTACTCCAGGGAGAATGCTGTCACTGAGACTGCCCTCAATGCAGCCTAGCCTCTACCAGTCATGGATGAGCTGGACATACAGCCAACCAAATCGGAACTCAGTGATGCCATTGATTCCCGAGCCAGCGGAAAAGCCCCTGGGAAGGACAGCATTACCCCTGAAATAATCAAGAGTGCCAAGCCTGCTATACTCTCAGCACTACATGAACTGCTATGCCTGTGCTGGGACGAGGGAGCAGTACCCCAGGACATGCGCGATGCCAACATCATCACCCTCTATAAAAACAAAGGTGACCGCGGTGACTGCAACAACTACCGTGGAATCTCCCTGCTCAGCATAGTGGGGAAAGTCTTTGCTCGAGTCGCTCTGAACAGGCTCCAGAAGCTGGCCGAGCGCGTCTACCCTGAGGCACAGTGTGGCTTTCGTGCAGAGAGATCGACTATTGACATGCTGTTCTCCCTTCGTCAGATACAGGAGAAATGCCGTGAACAACAGATGCCCCTCTACATTGCTTTCATTGATCTCACCAAAGCCTTTGACCTCGTCAGCAGACGTGGTCTCTTCAGACTACTAGAAAAGATCGGATGTCCACCAAAGCTACTAAGTATCATCACCTCATTCCATGACAATATGAAAGGCACAATTCAACATGGTGGCTCCTCATCAGAGCCCTTTCCTATCCTGAGTGGTGTGAAACAGGGCTGTGTTCTCGCACCCACACTTTTTGGGATTTTCTTCTCCCTGCTGCTTTCACATGCGTTCAAATCCTCTGAAGAAGGAATTTTCCTCCACACAAGATCAGGGGGCAGGTTGTTCAACCTTGCCCGTCTAAGAGCGAAGTCCAAAGTACGGAAAGTCCTCATCAGAGAACTCCTCTTTGCTGACGATGCTGCTTTAACATCTCACACTGAAGAATGCCTGCAGAGTCTCATCGACAGGTTTGCGTCTGCCTGCAATGAATTTGGCCTAACCATCAGCCTCAAGAAAACGAACATCATGGGGCAGGATGTCAGAAATGCTCCATCCATCAATATTGGCGACCACGCTCTGGAAGTGGTTCAAGAGTTCACCTACCTAGGCTCAACTATCACCAGTAACCTGTCTCTTGATGCAGAAATCAACAAGCGCATGGGTAAGGCTTCCACTGCTATGTTCAGACTGGCCAAGAGAGTGTGGGAAAATGGCGCACTGACACGGAACACAAAAGTCCGAGTGTATCAGGCCTGTGTCCTCAGTACCTTGCTCTACGGCAGCGAGGCCTGGACAACGTATGCCAGCCAAGAGCGACGTCTCAATTCATTCCATCTTCGCTGCCTTCGGAGAATACTTGGCATCAGGTGGCAGGACTATATCTCCAACACAGAAGTCCTTGAAGCGGCCAACACCCCCAGCTTATACACACTACTGAGTCAGCGGCGCTTGAGATGGCTTGGCCATGTGAGCCGCATGGAAGATGGCAGGATCCCCAAAGACACATTGTACAGCGAGCTCGCCACTGGTATCAGACCCACTGGCCGTCCATGTCTCCGTTATAAAGACGTCTGCAAACGCGACATGAAATCGTGTGACATTGATCACAAGTCGTGGGAGTCAGTTGCCAGCATTCGCCAGAGCTGGCGGGCAGCCATAAAGACAGGGCTAAAATGTGGCGAGTCGAAGAGACTTAGTAGTTGGCAGGAAAAAAGACAGAGGCGCAAGGGGAGAGCCAACTGTGCAACAGCCCCAACAAACAAATTTCTCTGCAGCACCTGTGGAAGAGCCTGTCACTCCAGAATTGGCCTTTATAGCCACTCCAGGCGCTGCTTCACAAACCACTGACCACCTCCAGGCGCGTATCCATTGTCTCTCGAGATAAGGAGGCCCAAAAGAAAGAACAGTCAGAAACAGGGGAATTTATTATGGGGAACAAAGAAATGGCTGACCAACTAAATGCATACTTTGGTTCTGTCTTCACAAAGGAGAACACAAATATCATACCAGAAATGTTGGGGAACACAGGGCTCAGTGAGAGAGAGGAACTGAATGAAATCATTATTAGCAGAAAAATTGTGTTGGGGAATTTGATGGGATTGAAGGCCGATAAATCCCCAGGGCCTGATAATCTACATCCCAGATTACTTAAGGAAGTGGGCCAAGAAATAGTGGATGCATTGGTGGTCATCTTTCAAGATTCTATAGACTCTGGAACAGTTCCTTCAGATTGAAGGGGAGGTAACGTAACCCCACTGTTTAAAAAGGGAGGTATAGAGAAAGCAGGGAATTATAGACAAGTCAGCCTGACGTCGAAAGTGGGGAAAATTCCAGAGTCCATTATCAAAGATTTTATAGCAGAGCACTTGGAGAACAGTGATAGAATCCGACAGAGTCATCATGGATATACGGAAGGGAAATCATGCTTGATAAATCTACTGGAATTCTTCGAGGATGTAACCAGTAAAGTTGATGACGGGGAGCCAGTGGATGTGTTTATTTGGACTTTCAGAAGGCTCTCAACAAAGTCCCACATAAGAGATTAGGGTGTAAAATTAAATCGCATGGGATTGGGGGTAATGTATTGTGATGAATAGAAAATTGGTTGGCAGACAGGAAACAAAGTGTAGGAGTAAACCGGTCTTTTTCTGAATCGCAGGCAGTGACTCGTGGGGTAGCACAGGGATCAGTGTTAGGACCCCAGCTATTCACAATATATATTAATGATTTAGATGAGGGAACTAATTGTAATATCACCAAATTTTCAGATGCCACAAAACTGGGTGGGAGGGTGAGTTGTGAGGAGGAGGCAGAGAGGCTTCAGAGTTATAGGGACAGGTTGAGCGAGTGGGCAAATGCATGGCAGATGCAGTACAATGCGGATAAATGTGAGGTTATCTACTTTGGTAGCAAAATCAGCAAGGCAAATTAGTATCTGAACGGCTATAAACTGAGAGAGGGGACGATGCAATGAGACCTGGGTGTTCCCGTACATAAGTCGCTGAAAGTTAGAATGCAGGTGCAACAGGCAGTAAAGAAGGCAAATGGTATGTTGGCCTTCATAGCGAGAGGATTCGAGTGCAGGAGCAGGGATGTCTTGCTGCAATTATACAGGGCCTTGGTAAGGCCACAGCGGCAATATTGTGTGCAGTTTTGGTCTCCTTATCTGAGGAAGGATGTTCTTGCTATTGAGGGAGTGCAGCGAAGGAAAACCAGACTGATTCCTGTGATGGCGGGACTGACGTATGAGGAGAGATTGAGTCAGTTCGGATTAAAGTCGCTGGAGTTCAGAAGAGTGAGGAGGGATCTCATAGAAATCTATAAAATTCTAACAGGGCTTGACAGGACAAATGAAGGAAGGATGTTCCCGATGGTGGGGGAGTCCAGATCCAGGGGTCATAGTCTAAGGATAAAACTTTCAGGACTGAGATGAGGAGAATGTTTTCACCCAGAGAGTGGTGAGCCTGTGGAATTCTGTCATCACGCCTCTATCTAAGGGGGATTGGAAAATTCTGGCCAATGCCTCTGCTATTACCACCAATGCTTCACACAGCAACCATCATTCTCCACATCCAGACCGGTAAATGGTCGGGTTTATTGTGGTACAAAAATTATTGGATTGAAAAGGGTTAACTGAATCTGTTTGTTCAGTGACTGTAATTAATGTCAGTCTCCATGGACCCTAATTGTGTCACTGGAGGTTTTCCATCTTCTATTAATAAGGGATTCCTTTCAATGTGTTATATCATAGTGTTAGCGGGAAAATTAGCACCAACAGAGATCAGCAGCTTCAGAGAGAGAGAGACAGAGAGGATAGATTCGCATCTGAGGAGAATAGATCGGAATGTTAAAACAATGGATCAGAATCTGAGAGCAGTAGATTGGAATGTTACAACAATTGGACAGCGACTGAGAACAATAGATTGGAATATTACAACAATGGACAGGAGTTTATCCTCGGAGCTTTACTATCTTTCTACAAATTATGATCGGTACTCATTAAACACTCGTATCTATCGTGCACTGATTATTATTCAATACATTTATTATCCCATCCTGGCTGCTATTGGTGCCCCTGGTAAGTCCCTCTATCAAGCTATTAATTCTATAAGCCATGTTTAAGTGCATTACTGCTCCTGTAATTTACTCTGCCCTTCTTGCTGCCGTTGTATTCCTGGTGAATATCTCCAGCTATGAGCTCGATAAACCATTTCTCACTGTATTACAGTTCTTGTCATTTACTCTCTCATCTTTGCTGCTGTTGCTGTCTCTATTTCAGGCTAGGAGATCTGTAAACCCTATTTCACTGAAATGTTGTACTGCAATGCAAATTTTGGGAAGACTGAAGCAAATGTAATTGGTCTCCGTCACGAAGTCCATTTCCTATCAGTCAACAGCATACCCCACCCTGCCCAATATCTGAGGCAAACCAGACTGATTACATCATCTGTTATATTTAAACCTGAGCTGAGTTCATCTCCGTATTCTCTCCATCAGCAACCCTACCTACTACCACCTCTGTAATATTACCCATCACCACCTCTGCCTCAGCCCATTTGCTGCATAAACCCTCATCCCTGTCATTGTTAAATCCACACTTGACTATTCCAATTCTATCCTGGTCACCCTCCCAGTTATAAATATATGTAAACCACAGCCCATCCAGAACTCCGCTGCCTGTATTCTAACTCACACCAAATCCCGATCACCCATTACCCCTGTGCTCACTGATCTACATTGGCTCCAGGTCTGGCAGCACCTTAAATTTAATATTCTCATTCTTGTGTTTGAACTCCCTCCATGGCCTCACCCCTCCATTAGTCCAATTCCCCTGTACATTGCCATATTCTAGAAAAACCTTTGCCTTCAAATCTGTTTCCATGTCCCCCTTTAAAGTGAATTTCCTTCCCTCTCTATCTCTCCCTGGTGGTGCCCCGTGCTGGGCAGGGACCTAGCCTGGGTATACCATGCATGTGCTGTTAGTGTGAGGAAGGGTTTGCATTGACGTAGATCAGCCATTCCGACAGCTTTGATGTACTTCTTTGAAACGTGGTCTGTGCATGTTCACTGACCACCTGTGTTAGTCACTCTCAGCTGAGCATACATCTAGCAGCACGAGGAACCCCCTCTAGTGTTATTTAAAAGACCAGGCGTCCAACGTACACGTGAGGGGCTTTTAACTTACTTCTGCTATTGTAATGTTGGTGGCGGTTCTGTGGATGGTTTTCTGGAGATTGTGTTGTGAGCTGCTGCAGACATGCAGGGAGGACAGAGGATTTGGTGATGCAGCTCTTGATAAGCAATGGGGACTGTAGTTACAGTGTCTCTGGGTCTGTAACATGAACAACAAATGGAGCAGAGGCTGCAGAGAGGGGAAGCTCTATAAAGAGGGAGGAGTAGGGGGCTCTGCCCAACTCACCCCTGGTTTTCCAAGAGCACTTTGCCTACCTACACCTGACCCAGGAGCAATGTGTGAGGTGACTCTGATTCAATAAGGAGGTGGTCACAGAGCTGTGTCACCTCCTGTAACATGACCTGGAGCCTCACACCAGGGTGAGGACGGAGCTGTCAGTGGCCGTTAAGGTCACAGTTTCATTGAACTTCTATGTATCTGGATCTTTCCAGACAGGAGCAGGAGACATATCCAACATAGAGTCACAGAGAGTGATAGAGATATTTACGACACAGAAGGTGGCCAGTCGGCCCCTGCATGCCAGCTCTCTCTGGAACGATCCAGTCAGTCCCAATCCCCCACTCAATCCCCGTATCCCTGCAAGTTCATTTCCTTCAGGTGTGCATCCAGATTCCTTTTGAAATCATTGATTGTCTCGGCCACCCTCATGGGCAGTGAGTTCCAGCTCATTATCATCCACTGTGCAAAAAAGTTCTTCCTCATATTCCCCCTGCATCTCTTACCCAAAGCCTTCCATCTCTGTCCCCTAGTCTGTGTTTCATCAGTTAATGGGAACAGTTTTTCCTTGTCAATCGTATCTAAGCCTATCATAATCTTGTACACCTCTATCAAGTCTCTCTCAGTCTCCTTTACTCCAGGGAGACCAACTCCATCTTCTCCAAACTAACCGTGTAACTAAAACCCCGCCATCCCTGGAACCATTCTGTTAAATCTCCTCTGCACCCTCTCAGGGACCTTCACGTCCTTCGTAACGTGTGGTGACCAGAACTGGACAAAGTGCTCCAGTTGGGGCCTAACCAAAGCTTTATAACGTTTCAGCATAACTTCCCTGCTTTTGTATCTTTGCCTCTAATGATGAAGCCCAAGATGTGATATGCTTTGCTAAACACCCTCCTGATATTTCCTGGTACCTTCAAAGACGAATGCATATGGAGGCCCAGGTCCCTCTATTCCTGCACAACCTTCAGAACTGTGCCATTCAGTCTATATTGCCTTCCTATTCCTTCTGACGAAATACATCACCTCACACTCCTCTGTATTAAATTCCACCTGCCACTTCTCTGTCCATTCTGCTAGCCTATCTACGTCCTGTTGCAGAAGGTTTGTATCATCCTCCCTGTTTACCACACCTACAAGATTGGTATCATTGGGACATTTTGAAACTCTACTCTGCATTCCAAGGTACAAGTCATTTATATATATCAAGGAAAAAAAGATCAGCGTTCCGAGCACTGATCCTTGGGGAACATCACTGTCTACCATCCTCCAGTCTGAAAAACAACCATTTCACACATTTCTCTTTTTGCTGTCCTTTGGACAATTTTTGATCCAATTGGATGCTATTCCCTGAACTTCAATTTTGTTAATCAAGCTTTTGTTTGGTTCTTCATCAAATAATTTCATCAAATAATTTCATAAAATACAGGTAGACGGCATCCATCACATTCCCATCATCAACCTTCTCTGATGATCGAAATAAATTCCATTAGTTCATCAAGCATAATCTGCCTTTTGGAAATCCGTGTTGACAATCCTTAATTAACTCAAACCTCTCCAAGTGTGTGTTGTCCTTTTTCCCTGATTATTATTTCTAAAACCTTACCTGCCACTGACGTTACACGAACTGACCAGTAGTTACTAGGCCTGTCTGTTGTCCATTGATAATTCTGGGAGGTGAGGGTGACCATCGATGTCATCATTTACTCCCTCAGCAGGGAGAAGCAGAATGAGACATCCCGTGGCTTTGTCAGGATAGCGGGATTCCTGATGGTGTAGGTGGCTCTGCGGGGCCCCCATGTCAACGGGGAGAGGTACAGGAACTGAAAGAAGTCTCACTCCATTAATGTACAGTTGGTGTGTGAGCATGCCCAGTACATCATGTTGGTGAATGTCCACTATCCTGTCAGCAGCCACCAGACCTTCATTCTGAAGCAGTCAGCCGGTCCCAACACTTCGGGGCACCATGGAAAACAATAATGTGGCTAATCGCAACAAAGACAATCCCCCTCTAGACACCGCTCATGTTTCTACACCCCCAAACCACCTCCGACCGTCAACCAACCTCACACAATTAACTTGTGTATAACGTGAGCAATGGAGTCACCAGGAACATGGTGGAACAGACCATCAGTGTGATGAAGCAATGTTTCTGATGTCTGAACCGCTCGGGGGTAGCCCTCCAGTACACACTGGAGCAGGTGTCCAAGTTCATGGTGTTCTGCTGCATCCTTCATATCAACAGCATCATGAGGACACAGGCATTGGCACCAGAAATCCGGAGGCTACCTCAGGAGGAGGGGGAGGCAGGGAGGATATTCCTTGGATGCCTTCCACCCGGATAGGTGGTCGGAGAGTCCTTGCTAAGATACTGGTTCCCATAGGACGACTTCCCTTTCCCACCATGGATCCCCCATTCTCCACCATTACATCCATCTGAGACACCCCATCACAGCGTCCCCGTGGGCATCATCCTGCAATAAAATAATCAGAATTATTACAGCAAAGAGGAGCTTTTCAGCCCTTCGCGTCTGCTGTGGCTCTCTGAATGAGCAATTCACCTAATCCCATCCTCTGCCTTTTTCCCACAACCCTACATATTCTTCCTTCTCATATACCAGTTTGTTCAGCTTCAGCATGGCTATGGATGTGGTCACCCCACAGCTTTAGAGTATGCAGGGAGAGAGGGAATGGGTGATCAGTAGGCAGTAAATAAGAACCAGTCAGGTAGTGTAGGAGACCCCTGAGTACATCTCACTCTCTAACAGGTATTCAGTTCCGAATGCTGAGGAAAGTGATGCTTCACGTCGGGAGTACAGCCAGAGCCAAGTCCATGGCGCCACGGGTGGTTGAGCTGCAGAGTGGGATACAGGGATGAATGGAAGAGCCATAGTGATAGGTGAGTCAATAGCCAGGGGAACAGACAGGCGTTTCTGTGGCTACAGACGTGAATACAGGATGGTGTGCTGCCTCCCTGGTACCAGGGTCAAGGACCTCAGTCAGCAACGGCAGAACATCTTGATGCAGGAGGGGAACAGCCAGACGTCGTGGACCACATGGGAACCAATGACATAGGTAGAAAGAGGGATGTGATCTTGCAGTCAAAGTTTAGGGAGGTGGGGAAGAAATTAGCAAGCAGGACCTCAAACATAGTCAAAAAGTGGAATTCTCCAGATTACTTGCAGTGCCAGGTGCAACTTAGTATAGAAATAGAAAGATAAGACAGATGAATACCTGGCTGGAAGGTTGCTGCAGGAGGGAGGGATTCATATTCCTGGGACACTGGGACCGGCTCTGGGGGAGATGGGACTTTTACAGGCCGAACCGGTTGCACGTGAACAGAGCCAGGACTGGATTCCTTGCGGAACGTTTTGGAAAATAGAACATAGAACAATACAGCACAGTATAGGCTCTTCGGCCTTCGATGTTGTGCCGAAACTTTAACCTACTCCAAGATTAAACTAACTACCCACCCTTCAATCTACTATCATCCATGTACCTATCCAAGAGTCGCTTAAATGTCCCTAATGTATCTGCTTCTACTACCACCGCTGGCAACGCATAACACGCACCCACCACTCTCTGTGTAAAGAACCTACCTCTGACATCTCCCCGAAACCTTCCTCCAATCACCTTAAACTTATGCCCCTGGTGATAGCCCTTTCCACCCTGGGAAAAAGTCTCTGGCTATCCACTCTATCTATGCCTCTCATCATCTTGTACCCCTCTATCAAGTCACCTCTCATCCTTCTTCGCTCCAATGAGAAAAGCCCTAGCTCCCTCAATCTATCTTCGTAAGACATACCCTCCAGTCCAGGCAGCATCCTGGTAAATCTCCTCTGCACCCTCTCTAAAGCTTCCACATCCTTCCTATAATGAGGCGACCAGAACTGAACACAATATTCCAAGTGTGGTCGAACCAGGGCCTTATAGAGCTGCAGCATCACCTCGCAGCTCTTAAACTCAATCCCCCTGTTAATGAAAGCCAAGACACCATGCGCCTTCATAACAACCCTATCAACTTGGGTGGCAACTTTGAGCGATCTATGGACATGGACCCCAAGATCCCTCTGTTCCTCCACACTACCAAGAATCCTGTCTTTAAGTCTGTATTCCGCATTCAAATTCGACCTTCCAAAATGAATCACATCACACTTTTCCAGGTTGAAGTCCATCTGCCACTTCTCAGCCCAGCTCTGCATCCTGTCAATGGCCCGTTGCAACCTACAACAACCTTCCACATTATCCACAACTCCAGCAACCTTCGAGTCATCGGCAAACCTGCTAACCCAGCCTTCCACTTCTTCATCCAAGTCATTTATAAAAATCACAAATGGCAGAGGTCCCAGAACAGATCCCTGCGGAAGAACACTGGTCACCGAGCTCCATGCTGAATACTTTCCATCTACTACCACCCTCTGTCATCTATGGGCCAGCCAATTTTGTATCCAGACAGCCAACTTCCCCTGTATCCCATGCCTCCTCACTTTCTGAATGAGCCTACCATGGGGAAACTTATCAAACGCCTTGCTAAAATCCATTTACACCACATCCACTGCTCCTCCTTCATCAATGTGTTTTGTCACATCTTCAAAGAATTCGATAAGGCTTGTGAGGCATGATCTGCCCCTCACAAAGCCATGCTGACTGTCTCCAATCAAACCATGCTTTTCCAAATAATCATAAATCCTGTCTCTCAGAATCCTCTCCAATAATTTGTCCACTACCGACGTAAGACTGACTGGTCTAAAATTCCCAGGGTTATCCTTATTCCCTTTCTTGAACAAAGGAACAACAGTTGCCACCCTCCAATCATCCGGTACTACTCCAGTGGACACTGAGGACGCAAAGATCATCGCCAAAGGCACGCAATCTCTTCCCTCGCTTCCCGTAATATCCTTGGGTATATCCCGTCTGGCCCCGGGGACTTATCTGTCCTCATATCATTCAGAATTTCCAGTACATCCTCCCTCTTAACCTCAACCTTTTCGAGCATATCAACCTGTTACACGCTGTCCTCACAAACGACCAGGTCCCTCTCACTAGTGAATACTGAAGCAAAGTATTCATTTAGGACCTCCCCTACCTCCTCCGACTCCAGGCACAAGTAACCTCCACTATCCCTGATCGGCCCTACCCTCACTCTCGCCATCCTCTTGTTCCTCACATAAGTGTAGAACGCCTTGGGAGTTTCCACAATCCTACCCACCAAGACTTTTTCATGTCCCCTTCTAGCTCTCCTAAGTCCATTCTTCAGTCCCTTCCTGGCTACCTTGCAACCCTCTAGAGCCCTGTCTGATCCTTGCTTCCTCAACCTTAAGTAAGCTTCCTTCTTCCGCCTGACTAGCTGTTCCACATCTCTTGTCATCCAAGGTTTCTTCACCCTACCATCTCTTCCCTGCCTCATCGGGACAAACCTATCCAGCAGTCGCAGCAAGTGCTCCCTGAACAACCTCCACATTTCTGTTGTGCATTTGCCTGAAAACATCTTTTCCCAGTTTATGTTCCCCAGTTCCTGCCTAATAGCATTGTAATTCACCCTCCCCCAATTAAATATTTTCCCATCCTGTCTGCTCCTGTCCCTCTCCATGACTATGGTCAGGGAGTTGTGATCACTTTCACCGAAATGCTCTCCCACCGAGAGATCTGCCACCTGGCCTGGTTCATTGCCAAGCACCAAGTCCAGCATAGTCTCCCCTCTAGTCGGCCTATCTACATATTGAGTAAGGAACCCTTCCTGGACACACCTGACAAAAACTGCTCCATCCAAACTATTTGCACTAAGGAGGTTCCAATCATCATTAGGGAAGTTGAAGTCACCCATGACAACAACCCTGTTACTTCTGCACCTTTCCAAAATCTGCTTCCCAATCTGTTACTCAGTGTCTCTGTTGCTACTGGGGGGTCTACAGAAAACTCCCAACAAAGTGACTGCTCTTTTCCTGTTTCTGGCTTCCAACCATAATGACTCAGTAGACACACCCTCCTCGACGACCTCCCTTTCTGCAACTGTGATACCATCCTTGATTAGCAATGCCACTCCCCCACCTCTTTTACCTCCCTCCCTATTCCTTTTCAAACATCTAAACCCCGTGACATCCAACATCCATTCCTGCCCCTGTGATATCCACGTCTCTGTAATGGCCACACTGCTACTACTGTTGGAAGGATCTAAACTAGTTTACCAGTGGGGATGAGGACCTGAGGATAGACTGAGCTGGGACAAAATCAGAAATGAAAATGGAAGGCGGAAAATTAATGGATGAGTCTGGAATACAGAGGAAATGAGGGTGAGAAAATGAAAAAAGGTTTGGCAGTGCTCAGGGGTATCTATTTCAATGTAAGGAGTGCAGCAAATAAAGCAGATGAGCTGAGGGCAAAGATAGACATGTGGCAGTATGATATCATAGTTATTACAGAACAATGGTTTAAGGAGGGACAGGAATGGCAGCTCAACGTTCCTGGTTACAGGGTTTTCAGACGCAATAGGGAGGGGGTTAAGAAATGAGGGGAATGGCAATTTTGGTCAAGGAATCTATTGCAGCTGTGAGGAGGGATGATATGTTGGAAGGTTCATCAAGTGAGGCCATATGGATTGTTGCTAAGGAAACGAAAAGGGGCAATCTCACTGCTGGGACTGTGATCTCGACAGCCAAATTGTCAGAGGGAGATAGAAGAGCAGATATGTAGGCAAGTCTCTGAGAAGTGCAAGAACAGTAGGGCAGTAATAGTGTGGGATTTTAATCACCCCGATGTTAACGAGGATAGTTTTAGTATGAAAAGAATTGAGGGAGCAGAATTTTTGAGGTGCATTCGGGACAACGTTTTTGTCCAGTATGCAGAAAGTCCAACAAGATAGTGTGCAGTTTTAGACTTTGTTTTAGGAAATGACGATGGGCAGGTGGAAGGAGTGGCAGGGGAGAGCATTTTGGTGGGAGTGATCATAATTCAGCCAGTTTTAACATAATTATGGAAACGTACAGACATCGAACAGGAGTTAGAGTTCTCAATTGGGGCAAGGCCAATTTTACCAAACTGAAGAACAAAAGTGGACTGGAAAGAGCGACTTGAAGGCAAATCAGTCTCAGAGCACTGGGAGGCATTCAAAGTAGACATTCAAGGGGTTCAAGGTAAACATGTTACCACAAAGAAAAAGGGGGAGGCGGCCAAATCTCGAGCCCCATGGATGTCAAGGAGCCTACAGGCAGAAAAGGGAAGCAAATATCCGACACTGAGAACTCAATGCTACAGAATGTTGAGAGGAGTTTAGAAAGTGGAAGGGTCAAATTAAAAAGGAAATTAGGACAGCAAAGAGAGAACATGAAAGAATATTGGCAAGCAAAGTCAAGGTGAACCCAAAGATGTTTTCTCAATGCATTAAGAGTAAGAGGCTAACTAAGGGGAGAGTAGGGCCCATAATCGACCAAAATGGTAACATATGCATCGGGGTGGAAGATATTGGTATGGTTTTATTGAATACTTTTAGTGTCTTCAGAAAAGAGGGGGGATGCAGATATTGTAGTTAAGGAGGAAGAGTGTGAATTATTGGATGTGATGAACATACTGAGAGAGGAAGCGTTCATGGGATTAGTATCCTTGAAAGTTGATAAATCACCTGATCCAAATGAAATGTGCCCCAGGTTGCTAAAAGAAGCAACAGAGGAAATAGCAAAGAGTCTGACCATCATTTTCCAGTCCTCACTGGATACAGTTGTGGTGCCGGAGTATTGGAGAATTGCTAACGTTGGACCTCTGTTTAAAAAGGGAGTGAAGCATTGTCTGAATAATTACAGGCCAGTCAGTCTACCCTCAGTAGTGGGCAAATTATTGGAATCTATTCTGAGAGACGGGATAAACTGTCACTGAGACAGGCACAGGTTAATCAAGGATAGTCAGCATGGATTTGTTCAGGGAAGAGCTTGTTTGACCAACTTGATCGAATTTTTTGAAGATGTAGCAAGGAATATAGATGAAGGTAGTGCAGTTGATGTGGTCTACATGGATTTTAGCAAGGCCTTTGACAAGGTCCCACATGACAGACTGGTTCAAAAATAAAATTCCATGGGATCCAGGGAAATGCAGCGAGGTGGATACAAAATTGGTTCAGTGGCAGGAAACAACGGGTAATTGTTGACGGGCGTTTTTGCAACTGGAGTGCTGTTGCCATTGGTATTCCACAAGGCTGAGTACTGAGTCTCCCGCTTTTTGTGGTGTATATTAACGATTTCGACGTAAATGTAGGGGGCATGACCAAGAAATTTACGGATGACACAAAGATTTTCCGTGTGGTAGATAGCAAGAAGGATATCTGTAGACCGCAGGATGATATTGGCGGTCTGGTCAGATGGGCAGAAAAGTGGCAAATGGAATTCAACTTGGGGAAGTGTGAGGTGATGCAATTGGGGAGCTGAAACAAGGTAAAGGAATACACAATTATTGGGAAAATGCTGAGAAGTGTGAAGGAAGTAAAGGACCTTGGAGTCAATGTCCACAGATCCCTGAAGATAGCAGGACAGGTCAATAAGGTGGTGAAGAAGGCACATGGAATCCTTTCCCTTATTAGCCAAGGTACAGAATATAAGAGCAGGGAAGTTATGCTGGAACTGTATAAATCATTGGTTGGACCACTACTTGAGTACTGTGTTCAGTTCTGGTAACCACATTACAGAAAGGATGTAATTGTACTAGAGAGGGTACAGAGGAGATTTACGAGGATGTTGCCAGAACTGAAATAATGCAGTTATGAGGAAAGATTGGATAGGCTGGGGTTGTTCTCCTTGGATCAGAGAAGGCTGAGGGGAGATCTGATTGAAATGTACAAAATTGTGAGTGGCCTGGATAGAGTGGGGGTGAAGGGTCTATTCACCTGAGCAGAGAGGTCAGTGATTGGTAGAAAGATCAGAGGTGAGATGAGGAAAAACTTGTCCAACCAAAATACAAAATTGGCTCAGTGGTAGGAAACAAAGGGTAATTATTGTCGGGCATTTTAGTGACTGGAGCACTGTTTCCAGAGGTGTTCTACAGGGCTCAGTACTGGGTCCCCTGCTTTTAGTGACGGTCTGGAACACACTGCCTCAAAGGATGTTTGAGGCAGAAACCCTCTACTCATTCAAAAGATGTCTGAATGGGCACCTCAAGTGTTCTAATCTGTAGCGCTATGGATCAAATGCTGGAAGGTGTGATTAGAATAGGTGGATCATTTTTCGGCTGGTGCAGACACGATGGGCCAAGTGGCCTCTTTCTGTCCCTTAAGGTTTCTACGAGTCTATCATTCTATAACATGAAACACGCTATCCTCATTAACACTCACAGTTATATCAATAAACCCTATCAAGATTATCAGAAATGATTTTCCATTAACCTATCCGTGCTGCTTGTCATTTATTATCCCATGATTTTACAAGCAAGATATATTTTTATGTCAGGCTACTGCTTGACTAGTCCGTGGGGCAGCTCTCCCAACTTTGGCACAAGCCCCCAGATGTAAGTAAGGACTTTGCAGTGTCGACAGGGCTGGCTTTGTCCGTGTCGTTTCCGGTGCTTAGGTCGATGCAGGGTAGTCCATCCGGTTTTATTCCTTTTGATTGACTTCGTAGTGGTTTGATGCAACTGAGTGGCTTGCTACCCCATTTCCGAAGGCATGTAAAAGCCAACCACATTGAGTTGGTCTGGAGTCACATGTAGACCACCAGGTAAGGGCAGCAGATTTCCTTCCAAAAAGAACATTCGTGAACCTTTTGTGTCACTGGAGAGTTTCCAACTTCGATCACTCCCATATCCAAGGATGCCTGAAAGATTCTGGCCAGTGCCTCTGCTTTTTCCACCATAGCTTCCCTCAACAGCCCCCATGCATCCATTCCAGACCAGGTAAATGTTCAACTTTGCTATTGTACTAAAAGTATTGAATTGAAAGGGGTGAACAAAACCTGTTTGTTCAGTGACTGTTTTAATGTCAGTCTCCATGGACCCGAATTGTGTCACTGGAGTGTTTCCAACTTCTATAAATAAGGGGCTCCTTTCAATGTGTTATTCCATGGTATCAGCGGGAGCAGCACCTTACGGCACTAACAGAGATCAGCGGCTTCAGACAGAGGGAGAGGATAGATCAGAATCTGAGAATAATAGATTGGAATGTTATAACAATGGATCAGAATCCGAGAACAATAGATTGGAATGTTATAACAATGGATCAGAATCTGAGAATAATAGATTGGAATGTTATAACAATGGATCAGAATCCGAGAACAATAGATTGGAATGTTATAACAATGGATCAGAATCCGAGAA
Organism: Heterodontus francisci; assembly: GCF_036365525.1. Classification (NCBI taxonomy): domain Eukaryota; kingdom Metazoa; phylum Chordata; class Chondrichthyes; order Heterodontiformes; family Heterodontidae; genus Heterodontus; species Heterodontus francisci. The sequence continues at coordinate 67,861,884 of NC_090398.1, read as the reverse complement.
CAATAGATTGGAATGTTATAACAATGGATCATAATCCGAGAACAATAGATTGGAATGTTACAACAATGGGCAGCAGGAGTTTATCCTCTTTGTTTGGCCTGGTTACTGCAGATTATTATTGGATGACATTAGAATTACGGAACTATTATGCTCTGAGGATGATTCAATGTATGTACTATCCCATCCTCGCTATTATTGGTGTCCCTGGTAAGTCTCTGCATCCAACTATTCGATTCATAAATCATATTTCACTGATTTAGTGTTCTTGTCATTTAAATCCTGAGAAGACAGAAGCCATTTGCTTCAGTTTCTGTCACCAACTCTATTCCCTATCCAGCATCTACATCCCCCTCGCTGGCCGTTGCCTGAGACTGAACCAGGAAGTTTGCAACCTCTGATATCTATTTATTGCTGAGCTCAGTTCATTCCAATATTCTCTCCATCCCCAGCCCTGCCTGTTGTCACGGCCAGGTAGGGAGGGGTAACATTCGCTCCTCTTGTCCTTCCTCTTATTTGACCACAACACTGTTTGTTCTTTTTAAACCGTGAATGCGCTAACCATCTCAGTGAGTATTTTACCTTTTACCTTTGGTGTGATGGTGAAGGATCTGATAGGTCAGGTTCTCTTGAATTTAAACACGAAAGAGATGAGTTTATTATACTTAACAATATAATCCCGATCTGAATAAAATCATAAAAAATACACCACACATTAACGCACACACTCACACAAGAATCATACACAAATAGATTACAGAGTGAGAAGTGAATTTTTGGGTAGATTGGAGTCCAGAATAAATATAAAAATAAAATACTCATTCTGTGAGGTTGGACGATTCGGAGGTCGTCTGGCCGAAGTTGTATTTTTGAAGTCTTTGGCTGTTGGAAGTGTCCTTTGTGGCTGGCCCACATGGCTCAGGGATTTCTGGGAGGAAGACTTGGAGCTGCCTTCCTTTCCCTGATGTCTCTGCTTGTATCAATCTGTAGGCTTGGAGGGCCCACAGTCGCATGTGGTTTTCTAACTTGTGATGTTATCTGGAGAGAGAGACGGAGAGAGGGAGATGGAGACCCAGCCCTTCAGCTTCTGCACAGTTTGAATCACTGACTTGTCTGTCTTTGTCCAGGGGAAGCTCCCAGCTTTCACAGAGATGGACAGAGTGTCTCATGACTGCCTCACTGTATTCTCTGGACCCTATAATGAGATTCAAGGTTAGAAACTTCTATCTCCCCAGGGTTCAGGAAACCAGTATTCACACTTGGAGGTGTTTGCTCTTTCAAAGTCAACGTGTCAGGAGGGCCCTGTATGCCGTGTTAATGAATGTAATGTTCGGTAATTCACTCACTGGAGCAAGCTGAGTCCAGGCTCATCAGACATGTTGGAGGCCTTGGAATGTGAAAAGGTGTTTCAGATCCCAATTGCGGTGGCCATGTTGGCTGCCAGTTTTATCAAGGTTAACTGTCGGATTTTTTCCACTAAACGTTAAGTGTAAGTTTCTAATCGATGAATTAAATTCCTCATTTGACATATTGTGTTATCTTGACACCGCTGCAGCACTCGGGAAAGACATGTGATAATAGGAACATTTCATTACAGAATTGTGGGAAGAAATAGAAGGAAACACACATGCATTCTCAATAATCACTTCTCAAATTCTCTCAATAACCGTAGAATTACTGCAGCTGACATTGTCTGTTACAGTTATACTGATTTAATGTTTTGGAGTTTTGTCTGGGATGATTATGTGTCGCGTTCGACCCTGGACATTGCATCAGTGATTGAATTGTTTTTTTTCTTCTCCTGCAATGAAGCTTTAGCTATTCAGGTTCCTGCACCTTGCTAATCTTTCTACCTAAACCGACAGTGTGTAATAAATTGTTTCTTTAACCCCTGTGAGGTGTCTGGGATTTCCTTTGGGCCTTTGTTCTTGCTGAGTTCTGCTTTGAAATTGTTGGGTTTGATGAGCTTTGGGTTTGGGACCTGATCATTGTGTTCTTCAGTGGGTAGATCCACACTGACCTTACTTTTAGCTTTCTGGTGAGGTACACAAGTGCTGTTTACTTTAGGGTACGTTCCCTTCACTTTTCTCTTTACTATGGGGAGGATATTTTCCCTAATCTGGACTATGTCCTGTGGGACATTACTGCTCGCAATTGTCTGTCCAGCTTTGACTGCAGTCTCCTGCGGCACTTCGACTAGGTGAGGCATCTCGCTCACCATTGGCATGCATTTGTGGAAACTGTCCTTGGCCTTGCAGCTTTCTGTAAATGCTATTATCAGCCTTTTTAGGGTGCCTCTTTGACCTGCATTTAAGGAGGAGGGCGTGTGGTCTAATTTATCAAACATTTCAGGGTTGGCTATTCGGAGAGTAGGGGATTCTAGTTGGGAATCCTCCTGGCCCTCCTCTAACCTGTCCTCACTGTCCTTTTCAATCCTCCTATTCTGACTGTCTGACAGATTTGTACTTGCCTGTAACCTCCCCATCCGCCCTCCACCCCCCCCCCTCCCCCCCCGTCCCCCGTCCCCCCAACCTTTACCTTTTTCCTTTGGTCTGGATGTCGATTAAATAATTTACCGGCTATTCCTATTGCCACTCGATGTGGACCACTGAACCGGGCTTTCAGGGGTTCACCCTGCATTGGGAGTAGTAACAACACGTGTCTCCGTCCTGAAATGTTCTAACCTTGGCATTTTTGCCTGATTACATTTTCAGATCTGCCTGGGAGGTCTTTAGGTGTTCCTGAACCATTGCTCAGACTCTCGTGAGCCGCTCCCCGAGCATGGAAATGTGGTCCAACATGGAAGACACATCCCTGTGTCTCATAAACCGCTCCTTGATTAGTTTAAGAGGAACTCTCACCCCATGTCCATAAACTAATTCAAAGAGACTAAAGCCAGTGGAATCATTGGATAAGTCCCTGGTAACCACCAGGAGAAATCCCATCCTTTTGTCCAGTCATGGAGTTACTCATAGCAGTGCTGTCTGATCATTGTCTTGAGGGCCTGGTGATACCGCTCCAAAGCCCCTTGTGACTGTGGGTGGTAGGCTGATGACTTTAGCTGGGTTATGTCCAGATTACCCATGACCTTTTCAAAAATACTGGACATAAAATGTGTGCCCTGGTCTATCTTGATCCCAGCAGGCAGCCCATATCGGGTAAAGAATTGGGTTAGCCCCTCCACAACTACCTTGGCAGAGATAGTTCTTCGGGAGAATGGCCTCTGGGAATCGGGTCACCACATCCATAATGGTGATAAGATACTGGTTTTAACTTGTTTTTCACTTGTTTTCAGCAGGTGTCCCACACAATCCACCAGCACTATGCTGAAGGGTTCCCAAAGAGCAGCTATGGGAATTAGGGGTGCAGGTTTTATTGCAGGTTGGGGCTTCCCCACAACCTGTGACCAGTTTTACAGAACTCCACCACATCTTTGTGGAGTTGTGCCCAGTCAAAATGCTGTTTGTTGCGGGCTTTGATTTTTCATACACTGACATGTCGATTCATTGGAATCTCGTGGGGCATTCTTAATAGTTCTTTAAGGGACCTCAGCAGTCCCACTATCTGATGAACCACTGTCCACTTTTCATCAGCAGGTCTGTGAGGAGGTCTGCACTTCCTCATCAGCACCTTATTCTTTCAATAGTAGCACTCTGCAACTCACTCTGCTTCAGTTTTGGTTTGGACAGACTGTGCTATATTGTTAATACTGGGTCAGGTTGTTGAGTCTCAACTAATGAAGATCTGTTTAATAAATCCTGTGTGTCCTCTAACTTCCCAAAGAAGGTTTTATGCAACCAGACAGTAGGATCATCCGTCTGCAGTGTCAGTTCAGGAGATTGGCCATGGACTGAGTTACCATATAATCAGGGAGAATGCCAGTGACCTTCTCGTGTAACTGCTCTGTCTCCCATACCTATTGTGGTCTCTCTGGCACGACTGGGGAAGCTGCCACCTTGTCCCCTGTCACATCATTACCCAGGAGCAGGTCGACCCATCAACTGATAAACTAGGTGCAATCCCCATGGTGACCGTTCCTGAAACTGAGTCACTCACCAAGAGCAGCCGATATAAAGGTATGGACATTTACAGTCTTCCGAAAACAGTCACTAACATTCTGGCATTCACTGCACGCTCGGAGAAAGGTGATGCCTTTTCCCAGCATGAGGGATTGGGTGGCCCCTGTATCCCTCAGTATGACTGTGGGCTTACTTGCCTCAGTCGAGGGGGATGGGGTCACTTTTCCTATGGATACAAATGCTTGGTAACTCTCAGGGATTTTGTTAAGTTTTCCTGCACTCTATGCGGTAGATTTACTGGCTCTGACTACCACAGTTAAAGGCACAGCCTGATCTGCTGTGCTTTCCATTCGGGCACCTTTTCCTGCACTGATCTGGTGGACCCTGATTAATCCTACAGGTTTTCCCCGTCACTTCCATCATTCAACTGTATAATTAGTGTAAACACACAGATCTTCGGCCGTTACTCCTGCTCTCAGTAACGTCCTATTTAGCCTGAGGAGGCCCCCTTTGTGTCCAGCTTTTCCTTCTTGCTCATGTCTGTTCAGACTCCAATTACCCTTCTGTCTTTTAACCTCGGGTCTTTGGGGTGACTAGGGAAGGTCTTCCCTTTGGGGTAAGGCCTTATGTACAAGGGAAAATTCATCAGTTAGCATTGCAACCTGCCTGGCTCCTTGAACCTTTTGTTCCTCTATCTGGGTTTTAATAGAAGGAGGAGCGAGTTTTCGAACTCCTCGAGAAGGATCACCACTCTGAGATTTATATATGTGGGCTGTATCTTGAGTGTTTGTATCCACAGGTCAAAAGTAAACACCAAAACAGACTGTACAATCTTCTATAGATACTTTTAAAGGTAACGTTTAGCTAAGACAAATGTGGGTCCATTACAGGCAGTGTCAGGAGAATGTATAATGGGGAATAGAGAAATGACAGAGAACTTAATTGATTATTTTGTGTCTGTCTTCACTGAGGAAGATACAAGAAATCTCCCAGAATTAGAGATCCAAGGGATTGGGAGAATGAGGAATTGAAAGAAATTAGTATTCGTAAGAAGTTTGTATTGGAGACATTAATAGGACTGATGTTTGTCAGTTACCCAGGATCTGATAGTTTATGCAGGAAATACAAGATGGCTCCTGGGCTGGAAGCTCCCTAGGAAGCTCCCTTGCTGTTCAACTCTATCCATGGCCATCTGCTCCCATCCCTAAGGTTTTCTCCCCCAATCTGCCCTCTTAAACTGTTTAAATTCCCCTGGCTCTTTAAATCAGTTCATTTTAGCCCTATCTAAAGGCTAACAGTTAGTTTAGTGTATGTTACCTGGGCCCACTGCCCTCCCCCAGCCACACCTGCTCTTTGTTTTCTCAATGAAATTGATCCGGATGAAACTGACGAGCACAGCTGCCGATTCTTCAATCTACGATCCTGCTGTCTTCACCGCCCAGAGTGTCTGCAGCCACGGCATGCGGTAAGTCCATTGAGGTGAAGAAGGAGCAGCGGGACCCGACAGAAGTCCTGAGAAAAGGTGCCCCGAACACCCAAAAAATCCATGAACGGCCCCCCCCCCCGGCCACAACTTCAAAGCGCCCGCGGGAGATGGCTCGGAGAGCATCTGCAGCACACTGTCGGCAATGCTGCATGCCTTTATTTAAACCACTGCAAAAAAAAAACCTTCGCAAATGTAATCACCTCTAAGTCTGCCAAATGATGCTTCACCTCCCGAAGGACGTGGATGAGCTTTCCGTACGTCGATGGTGGGCACTGAGGAAATGGCTTATTACCTGCACCAGCTTCCCCCCTCCCCCCCTTTACCCCCCTTCCACCCCCCCCGTCCCCTTCCCTGCCCCACCCTCTCAGCTCACCCCCTCACAACCCCGTCCCAGCCCGCCCCCCTCGCACCATCTTCACCCTGCACCCCCTTCCCCTGCAACCCCCCCACCCCCTCCCTCTACCCCTCCCCCTTGCATCCCCTCCTCCCACCGGCACCATCCTACACCTGTGTAGGGGCCCCAACAACCCCACTGCCTTGTGGGCGTCTCGGGAGAGACCAAGGCTAAGGGAGTAAACCCTAACAGATAATCCGGAGCGGAAGCCCGTAGGCGGTCATGTGTCACCTTTGGCATGTTTCCGGCAGTTCCTGCAGCCATACTGGTGCCAAACGTCGTGTCCTGCACTCCTTTGGACCCCACCAGAAAGGCCAAGAGGGGGGTTTTGACGACTGGGCAACTCTCAACCTCCATAAATTTGCCCAGGCATGCGCCATGGAGAGGTCACTCCATAGTTGCCTCACAGCGACTGACACAACACGGAAGGCAGCAGTTACGGGTTATAAGTCCAGATAAATTGGCGTAGAAACTGGGCGCCACGGGTTGCCTTTGTCGGTGGGAGAGGTCATTGCACCTCACTGGACAGCTACCGCCCGCCTCAAACCGGGCAGCCCCCGGTCAATAAGGTTCTGTCCCGCCACAGTCTGCCTGTTCAATGGGTGCTTGGAGCTCAGGGTCATTGCCCGAAAGGTGGACTGATACACCGCACCAAACAACATGAAAAAAGGAAAGAAGGTACCAGCCCTTCGCTTTGCAAGCTGGAACGTCAGAACTATGTGTCCTGGCCTGTCGGAAGACCTTACACAAATCAACGATTCTCGGAAGACCGCCATCATTAACAACGAGCTCAGTGGACTCAATGTAGATATTGCAGCACTTCAGGAGACACTCCTCCCCGCGAGTGCATCTCTAGCAGAGCAAGACTACACCTTCTTCTGGCAGGGCAGGGATCCTGAAGAACCAAGACAGCATGGAGTGGGCTTCGCCATCAGAAACTCCTTGCTCAGCATGATAGAGCCTCCCTCAAATGGCTCGGAACGCATACTGTCCATCCGACTGCTCACCACCTCTGGTCCAGTACACCTTCTCAGCATCTATGCACCAACACTCTGCTCTCAACATGAAGCTAAAGACCAGTTTTATGAACAACTCCATAACATCATTAGCAGCATCCCCAACACCGAACACCTATTCCTGCTGGGGGATTTTAATGCCAGGGTTGGGGCCGACCATGACTCATGGCCCTCCTGCCTTGGGCGCTATGGCGTTGGAAGTATGAATGAGAACGGGCAGAGACTGCTTGAGTTGTGTCCCAATAATAACCTCTGCATCACCAACTCGTTCTTTCACACGAATCCCTGTCACCAGGTTTCATGGAGGCACCCAAGATCGCGTCGTTGGCACCAGCTAGACCTCATTGTCACAAGGCGAGCCGCCTTAAACAGTGTTCAAATCACACGCAGCTTCCACAGTGCGGACTGCGACACCGACCACTCCCTGGTGTGCGGCAAGGTTGGACTCAGACCAAAGAAGTTGCATCATTCCAAGCAGAAGGGCCACCGGCGCATCAACACAAGCAGAATTTCTCACCCACAGCTGTTACAAAAATTTCTAAATTCACTTGTAACAGCCCTTCAAAACACTCCCACAGGGGATGCTGAGACCAAGTGGGCCCACATCAGAGACGCCATCTGTGAGTCAGCTTTGACCACCTACGGCAAAAGTGTGAAGAAAAATGCAGACTGGTTTCAATCTCATAATGAAGAGCTGGAACCTGTCATAGCCGCTAAGCTCTTTGCACTGTTGAACTACAAGAAAGCCCCCAGCGATTTAACATCCGCAGCACTTAAAGCAGCCAGATGTACTGCACAAAGAACAGCTAGGCGTTGCGCGAACGACTACTGGCAACACCAATGCAGTCATATTCAGCTGGCCTCAGACACCGGAAACATCAGAGGAATGTATGATGGCATGAAGAGAGCTCTTGGGCCAACCATCAAGAAGATCGCCCCCCTCAAATCTAAATCGGGGGACATAATCACTGACCAACGCAAACAGATGGACCGCTGGGTTGAGCACTACCTAGAACTGTACTCCAGGGAGAATGCTGTCACTGAGACTGCCCTCAATGCAGCCCAGCCTCTACCAGTCATGGATGAGCTGGACATACAGCCAACCAAATCGGAACTCAGTGATGCCATTGATTCTCTAGCCAGCGGAAAAGCCCCTGGGAAGGACAGCATTACTCCTGAAATAATCAAGAGTGCCAAGCCTGCTATACTCTCAGCACTACATGAACTGCTATGCCTGTGCTGGGATGAGGGAGCAGTACCCCAGGACATGCGCGATGCCAATATCATCACCCTCTATAAAAACAAAGGTGACCGCGGTGACTGCAACAACTACCGTGGAATCTCCCTGCTCAGCATAGTGGGGAAAGTCTTTGCTCGAGTCGCTCTGAACAGGCTCCAGAAGCTGGCCGAGCGCGTCTACCCTGAGGCACAGTGTGGCTTTCGTGCAGAGAGAACGACCATTGACATGCTGTCCTCCCTTCGTCAGATACAGGAGAAATGCCGTGAACAACAGATGCCCCTCTACATTGCTTTCATTGATCTCACCAAAGCCTTTGACCTCGTCAGCAGACGTGGTCTCTTCAGACTACTAGAAAAGATCGGATGTCCACCAAAGCTACTAAGTATCATCACCTCATTCCATGGCAATATGAAAGGCACAATTCAACATGGTGGCTCCTCATCAGAGCCCTTTCCTACCCTGAGTGGTGTGAAACAGGGCTGTGTTCTCGCACCCACACGTTTTGGGATTTTCTTCTCCCTGCTGCTTTCACATGCGTTCAAATCCTCTGAAGAAGGAATTTTCCTCCACACAAGATCAGGGGGCAGGTTCTTCAACCTTGCCCGTCTAAGAGCGAAGGCCAAAGTACGGTAAGTCCTCATCAGGGAACTCCTCTTTGCTGACGATGCTGCTTTAACATCTCACACTGAAGAGTGCCTGCAGAGTCTCATCGACAGGTTTGCGGCTGCCTGCAATGAATTTGGCCTAACCATCAGCCTCAAGAAAACAAACATCATGGGGCAGGACGTCAGAAATGCTCCATCCATCAATATTGGCGACCACGCTCTGGAAGTGGTTCAAGAGTTCACCTACCTAGGCTCAACTATCACCAGTAACCTGTCTCTAGATGCAGAAATCAACAAGCGCATGGGTAAGGCTTCCACTGCTATGTCCAGACTGGCCAAGAGATTGTGGGAAAATGGCGCACTGACACAGAACACAAAAGTCCGAGTGTATCAGGCCTGTGTCCTCAGTACCTTGCTCTATGGCAGCGAGGCCTGGACAACGTATGCCAGCCAAGAGCGACATCTCAATTCATTCCATCTTCGCTGCCTCCGGAGAATACTTGGCATCAGATGGCAGGACTATATCTCCAACACAGAAGTCCTTGAAGCGGCCAACACCCCCAACTTATACACACTACTGAGTCAGCGGCGCTTGAGATGGCTTGGCCATGTGAGCCGCATGGAAGATGGCAGGATCCCCAAAGACACATTGTACAGCGAGCTCGCCACTGGTATCAGACCTACCGGCCGTCCATGTCTCCGTTATAAAGACGTCTGCAAACGCGACATGAAATCCTGTGACATTGATCACAAGTCATGGGAGTCATTGCCAGCATTCGCCAGAGCTGGCGGGCAGCCATAAAGACAGGGCTAAATTGTGGCGAGTCGAAGAGACTTAGTAGTTGGCAGGAAAAAAGACAGAGGCGCAAGGGGAGAGCCAACTGTGCAACAGCCCCGACAAACACATTTCTCTGCAGCACCTGTTGGAGAGCCTGTCACTCCAGAATTGGCCTTTATAGCCACTCCAGGCGCTGCTTCACAAACCACTGACCACCTCCAGGCGCGTATCCATTGTCTCTCGAGATAAGGAGGCCCAAAAGAAAGAAAAGAAAGATAGTTTATCTCCCAGAGTGTTGACGGAAGTAGCAATGGAGATTGTTCATGCATTGGTGATCATCCTGAAAAATTCTATCAATTCTGGAACGCTTCCTGCATATTGGAAGGTAGCAGATGTCATCCCACTATTTACGAAGTGAGGGAAAGAGAAAATTGGGAACTACAGACCTGTTAGCCTTACCTCAGTACGAGGGAAAATGCTAGAATCTATTTTAAACTATGCGATAAATGGATCTGATTGTGTATAGGCTATATGGATTTATGAATGGGAAATCATGCTTGATGAACCTGTTGGAGTTTTTTTAGGATGTTACTATCAGTATAGGAAAGGGGAGCCGGTGGATTTTCCGATGGCTTTTGATAAAGTGCCCTACAGGAGGTTGGGAAGCAAAATTAAAGAACATGGGATAGAAGGTAATGTACTGACATGCAATAAGGATTGGTTAACAGGCAGGAAACAAAGAATAGGAATAAACGGGATATTCTTGCATTGGCAGGCTGTGAAAACTGGAGTACCGCAGGGAGGAGTGCTTGGGCCCCAGCTCTTCACAATATATATCAATGATTTGGGTACGGGGACCAACGTAATATTGTCAACTTTGCAGATGATACAAAACTAGGTGGGAATGTGTGTTGTGAGGAATATGCAAAGCGGCTTCAAGGGATTTGGACAGACTTCGTGGGCAAGAATGTGGCAGATGGAATATAATGTGGAAACATGTGAGGTTAGCCACTTTGATAGAATGAATAGATGTGCAGAGTATTTTTTTTAAATGGTCAGAGATTAGAAAGTGTAGATGCACAAAGGGACCTGGGTGTCCTCATCAATAGGTTGCTGAAAGCGAACATGAAGGTGCAGCACGCATTTAGGAAGGCTAATGGTATGTTAGCATTTATCACAAGACCATTTGTGTACAGGAGTAGTGAAGTCTTGCTGCAATTGTATAACATTGGTTAGACTGCTCTTGGAGTACTGTGTGCAGTCAGGTCCCCTTACCTGAGGAAGGATATTATGACCACAGTGGGAGTGCAAAGAAGGGTCACCAGACTTGTTCCCGGGATGGTGGGACTGTCCTATGAAGAGAGATTGTGGAAACTAGGCATGTATTCTCTCGGGTTTCGAAGAATGAGAGGTGATCTCATTGAATCCGACAAAATACTTAAAGGGATAGACAGGGTAGATGCAGCTAACATGTATCCCCTGGTTGGAGAGTACAGAACAAGCAGACACAATTTTAAAATAAGAGATGCCCTCTGAAATGGCCTAGCAAGCCATTCCGTTGTCCCTAACCGCTACAAAGTCTATGCAAAGGAATGAAACCAGACAGAACACCCGGCATCAACCTAGGCACCGGAAACGACACCGGAAAAGCCCTGTCGATCCTGCAAAGTCCTCCTTACTAACATCTGGGGGCTTGTGCCAAAGTTGGGGGAGCTGTCTTATAGACTAGTCAAGCAACAGCCTGACAGAGTCATTCTCATGGAATCATACCTGACAGACAATGTCCCAGACACTGCCATCACCATCCCCGGGTACGTCCTGTCCCACCTGCAGGACAGACCCAGCAGAGGTGGTAGCACAGTGGTATACAGTAGGGACGGAGTTGCCCTGGAAGTCCGAAAATTCGACTCCAGACTCCATGAAATTTCATGGCATCAGGTCAAACATGGGCAAGGTAACCTCCTACTGATCATCACCTACCGCCCTCCCTCAGCTGATGAGTCAGTATTTCTGCCTGTTGAACACCACTTGGAGGAAACTCTGAGGGTGGCAAGGGCACAAAATTTACTCTGGGTGGGGGACTTCAATGTCCATCACCAAGAGTGGCTCGGCAGCACCACTATGTACCGAGCTCTCCGAGTCCTAAAGGTCATAGCTTCTCGACTGGGTCTGCGGCAGGTGGTGGGGGAACCAACATAAGGGAAGAAGATAGTTGACCTCGTCCTCACCAATCTGCCTGCCGCAGATGCATCTGTCCATGACAGTATTGGTAGGAGTGACCACCGCACAGTCCTTGTGGAGACAAAGTCCCGCCTTCACATTGAGGATACCGTCAATCTTGTTGTGTGGCACTATCACCATGCTGAATGGGATAGATTTCCAACAGATCTAGCAATGCAAAACTGGGCATACATGAGGCACTGTGGGCCATCAGCAGCAGCAGAATTGTACTCAACCACAATCTGTAACCTCATGCCCGGCATATCCCCCACTCTACCATTACCGTCAAGCCAGGAGACCAACCTTGGTTCAGTGAAGAGGGCAGGAGGGCATGCCAGGAGCAGCACCAGACATACATCAAAATGAGGTGTCAACCTGGTGAAGCTACAACACAGGACTACTTGCATGCCAAAATGCATAAGCAGCATGAGATAGACAGAGCAAAGCGATCTCATAATCAATGAATCTGATCTAAGCTCTGCAGTCCTGCCACCTCCAGTCCAGAATGGTGGTGGACAATTAAACACCTAACTGGAGGAGGTGGCTCCACATATATCCTCATCCTCAATGATGGGGGAGCCCAGCACGTCAGTGTGAGAAGAAGAGACTGAAGGCACTGGATACTGCAAAGTACTGAAGACCTGTGCTCCAGAACTTGCCGCGCCCCTTGCCAAGCTGTTCCAGTACAGCTACAACACTGGATCTACACTGCAATGTGGAAAATTGCCCAGGTATGTCCTGTACACAAAAGGCATGACAAATCCAACCCGGCCAATTACCGCCCCTTCAGCCTCCTCTCAATCATCAGTAAAGTGATGGAAGGTGTCATCAACAGTGCCATCAAGCAGCACTTGCTTAGCAACAACTTACTCAGTGACGCTCAGTTTGGGTTGCACCAGGGCCACTCAGCTCCTGACCTCATTACAGCTTTGGTTCAAACATGGACAAAAGAGTAGAACTCAAGAGGTGAGGTGAGAGTGACTGCCCTTGACACCAGGGCAGCATTTGCCCGAGTATGGCATCAAGGATTCCTCACAAAACTGAGGTCAATGGGAATCAGGGGAAAACCCTCCGCTGGCTGGAGTCATACCTAGCGCAAAGGAAGATGGTTCTGGTTGTTGGAGGTCAATCATCTGAGCACCAGGACATCACTGCAGGAGTTCTTCAGTGTAGTGTCCTCGGCCCAACCATCTTCAGCTGCTTCATCAATGACCTTCCTTCAATCATAAGGTCAGAAGTGGGGATGTTCGCTGATGATTGTATAATGTACAGCACCAATCGTGACTCCTCAGATACTGAAGCAGTCTGTGTAGATATGCAGCAAGACCTGGACAATATCCAGGCTTGGGCTGATAAGGGCAAGTCACATTCGCGCCACACAAGTGCCAGGCAATGACTATCTCCAACAAAAGAGAATCTAACCATCTCCCCTTGACATTCAACGGCATTACCATCGCTGAATCCACCACTATCATCATCCTAGGGGCTACCATTGACCAGAAATTGAACTGGAGTAGCCATATAAATACCGTGGCTATAAGAGCAGGTCAAAGGCTCGAAATCCCGAGGCGAGTAACTCACCTCCTGACTCCCCAATGCCAGTCCACCAGCTACAAGGCACAAGTCAGGAGTGTGATGGAATACTCTCCACTTGCCTGGATGGGTGCAACTCCAACAATACGCAAGAAGCTCGACACCATCCAGAACAAAGTAGCCCGCTTGTTTGGCACGTCATCCACAAACATTCACTCCATTTACCACCAACGCAAAGTGGCAGCAGTGTGTACCATCTACAAGATGCAATGCAGCAATGCACCAAGGCTCCTTAGACAGCACCTTCCAAACCCGCGACCTCTACCAACTAGAAGGACAAGGGCAGCAAATACATGGGAACACCACCACCTGCAAGTTCCTCTCCAAGTCACACACCATCCTGACTTGGAACTATATTGCCGTTCCTTCACTGTCACTGGGTCAAAATCCTGGAAGATCCTTCCTAACAGCACTCTGGGTGTACCTACGCCACATGGGCTGGCGTGGTTCAAGAAGGCAGCTCACCACCACCTTCCCAAAAACAATTAGGGATGGGCAATAAATGTTGGCCTGGTCAGCGACCCAACATCCCATGAATGAATTAAAAAAAATCACTACGGAAGAAGTACTGAACAAACTATTGGGATTGAAGGCAGACAAATCCCCAGAGCCTGATGGCCTACATCCTAGGATCTTAAAGGATATGGCAGCGGAGATAGTGGATCCTTTGGTTACAATATTCCAAAATTCCCTGGATGCAGGAAAGGTTCCAGTGGATTGGAAAAAAAACAGTATAACACCCTTATTCAAAAAGGGAGTGAGGCAGAAAGTAGGAAATACGAGTCCAATTCGTTTAACATCTATTGTTGGGACATTGTTCGAATCCACTGTTAAGGAAGTAATAACAGGACTTTAAGAAAGTCAAAACGCAACCCATCAGAGTCAGCATGGTTTTATGAAGGGTAAATCCTGTTTGACGAATTTGCTAGAGTGCTTCGAAGCTGTGACAAGAAATGTGAAAAATGGCGATACTCTGGATGTAGTATATCTGGACTTCCAGAAGGCATTTGATAAGGTGCCACACGGAAGGTTAATACACAAGGTAAGGTCACATGGGTTTAGGGGCAATTTATTAGCTTGGATAGAGGATTGGCTAAGCAACAGAAAACCGAGAGTCGGGATGAATGGATCTTTTTCTGGTTGGCAAGATGTATTACTGGGGTGCCAGAAGGTTCGTCCTTATGCCCCAACTATTTACAATCTATATTAATGACTTGGATGAAGGGATAGAAGGTACTATAACCACATTTGAAGATGACACTAAAATAGATTGGATAGTAAGTTGCAATAAATACATAAGAAATTTACAAATTGAAATGGATAGATTAGATGAATGGGCCAAAATTTGGCAGATGGAGTTTAACTTGGTTAAGTGTTAGGTTATCAATTTTGGTCAGAAAAATAGAAAGGTAAATTATTATCTAAATGGAGAGAAACTTCAGAGTACTTCGGTGCAGAGGGATCTGGGTGTCCTCATGCATGAATCACAGAAAGCTTGTTTGCAGGTACAGCAGGTGAAAAGGAAGGCAAATGGAATTTTGGCATTTATTGCTAAAGGAATAGAATATAAAAGGAGGGAAGTGTTGCTGCAACTGTACAAGGCATTAATGAGACCGCACCTGGAGTACTGCGTATAGTTTTAGTCTCCTTACTTGAGGATAGATGTAGTTGTATTGGAGGCAGTTCATAGGAGGGTCACGAGATTGATTCCAGGGATGAGGGGTTTTTCTTACGGAGAGAGATTGAGCAGTTTATGCATTTACTCTCCAGAGTTTGGAACAATAAGAGGAAATCTAATAGAGGTATATACGATGATTAAGGGATTGATAAAGTAGACGTAGAGAAGATGTTTCCTCTTGTGGAGCAATCTAGAACGAGAGGTCATAGTTTTAAGATAAGGCGTACCAGATTTAAAACAGATATGAAGAGAAGTTTCTTCTCTCAATCAGTCGTAAGTCTGTGGAATTCACTACTCCAGAGTGTGGTGGATGCCGGGACATTAAGTAACCTTAAGGAGGAGATAGACAGATTTTTTAATTAGAAATGGGTTGAAGGGTGATGGAGAATTGGCAGAAAAGTGGTGTTGAGGCCGAGATGAGATCAGCAATGATCGTATTGAATGGTGGGGCAGGCTGGAGGTGTGGAATTGCCTACTCCTGCTCCTAGTTTCTATGTTCTTATGTGGATCTGTCCAGGAAAGAGCGGGTGACATATCTATTATCTCTCTCTATGTTGTCTGTTGATAAATCTGCTGTGTGACGGAGGCCATCTATGTCGGGTGAGTTGAATTATACTGTCTGCTACCTCAGCAGGGAGATGCAGGATGAGAGGTTCCGTGGCTTTGTCAGGATAGCGGGATTCCTGATGGTGTAGCTGTCTCTGCGGGGTCCCCATGTCAACGGGGAGAGGGACAAGAACTGAAATAACTCTCACTCTATTAATGTACAGTTGGTGTGTGAGCATGCCCAGTACATCATGTTGGTGAATGTCCACTATCCTGGCAGCAGCCACCATACCTTCATTCTGAAGCAGTCAGCCGGTCCCAACACTTCGGGCCTCCATGCAGAACCAGAATGTGGCTCATGACCTCCAAACTCTGGACACTCCCCTCCACCAAACAAAACCACCAGATGAAGCCATGCTTCTGATGTCTGAACCGCTCGGGGGGAGCCCTCCAGTACACACTGGAGCAGGTGTCCAAGTTCATGGTGTTCTGCTGCACCCTTCATATCATCACCATCATGAGGGCACAGGCATTGGCACCAGGAATATGGAGGCCAACTCAGGAGGAGGAAGAGGCGGGGAGGATATTTCCTGGATGCCTTCGACCCGGACAGGCTGTCAGGGAGTGTTTGCTATGATTCCAGCTCCCATAGGACAACTTCCCTTTCCCTCCATGGATCCCCTATTCTCCACCATTACACCCATCTGAGACGCCCCATCACAGTGACCCCTCGGTCACAATCCTGCAATAAAAAACACCAACAAGAACCTTTTCATTAACATCGTCATCCACCAACACATCCAATTATACATACAAAACTGAATTATTCACCCTTGTGTATTCCCTTAGTGCCTGTCTGATGGATTACCTCAACTTGCCTAGTTCTCCTACATAGTGTTTCCCCAGTGGCTGCAGCATGGCTGGTGGAAGGCTGTTGACTTTCACTGAGGGAGTCTGTAGATGGCCTTGCAGGACCTCCTCGAGCAGCTCTGGGTTTGAGGACTCGGATTCACACTGCACCACATCGACATGGGCAGCAGCTCCAGAATTGTTCACATCTGAGACCTGTGTCTTATAACTCGTTCGTGATCTCGCCCTCCGGTGCGCTGACACATAAACTATCCTTTACCCGTGGCCTGGCTGCAGCTCACTCGTGCTCGGTGACTCACCCCGTGCTGATTGCGACTCTATACCAGCCTCTAAGGTACACACAGTGGAAGTATTTGATCTGGTGACTCTGAGTATCAGACGGAGTGATGGGGAATCAGCATCAGTGCTGTGCTGCTGCTCTCTTTCTATCTCCTGGAGCTGCTGTGACTGGGAAGCTGGCAGTTTTGGGGTGTCATTGGAAAGTATAAAATCCGAAGGGGAGGATTGGGTGAGGCATTGGGGGTGGTGGAAAGAAGGACGTCCATGGTCTCACCATCTCAAGCTTATACATCATCATTTATGACGTTTACCAGTTCTGATGAAGGGTCACAGATCTGAAACATTAACAGTGTTTTTCTCTACACCGATGCTGCCAGACCAGCTGAGTATTTCCAGCACTTTCTGTTCTCTTCCCTTAGCTCTGGAATTCTCTTCCAAAACCCTAAATACAGTAAGTTGCACAGAGTCCAGTTTTAGGGACTACTACTTGTACAGAGTACTAAACACAATAAAGTTAATGAGTGACTGAATGTTAAGAGATCGAAGAGTTGATCTCTTTCCAAAAGTTAGTTAACTATTGCATTTAGCATTACACTTGAGTTTAAGCTGAACTTGTAGTTTCTTTCACAGTCTGTTTGTGACAGCTGGACAGTTCATTGATTCTCATGGAATAGGAGGGTCAGTGTCAGTTTGGATAAAAAACCAAACTGGCTTAATGAGAGAAAACAGTGAGTTGTGGTGAACAGTTGCTTTTTCAGACTGGAGGAAGGTAGACAGTGGTGTTTCCCCAAGGGGCAGTGATTGGACCACTGATATTTTTCTGATATATATAAATAATTTGGATACTGGAACAAAGAACACTCAGATCGAGGGAGCTTCTGCTCATATCCACCATTCCTAGTTCCTGCTTTGGAGCCCTGGCCTCAACAGCGGTAAGGAGCCTCTGTGTGGTTGTGGTGGTGACATCTCTCTCACTGTCAGTGACTGTGGTTAGTTGCTCACTGACCCCATCTATATCACTCTTGTTCTTAGACTGGCCTACAGTTTAGGCCCAGGTTACCACACACCCTGGTAATTTCCAGTTATCTTGTCATCCTTTTATGGAGGAGGTTGAGCAGAGACTGTGAGGCTCACAAATGTGTTGTCCTAAGAAGAACCGGGATATCTGGATTTGTGTTTGGAGACAGCAGCCACTACTGCCCACTGATGTCTGACTTTGTCTGAAGCTGTCAGATTTTATCTCAACACAGGGTATGGTCAGCTTCAGGGGAGGCAGAGCTTTAACACGGGTCTAATTTCCTCATAGCCCCTCTTCACATCTTCTAACTCCTCACCTAGTCTGGGAGTGTCTGCCTGTAACTCAGTGTTTTGGTCCAGTATTTGTTCTAATTTTCTCTGCGGATAATATACTCCATCACGTGGCTCCTGATCCCAGAGTAACTGATTGTTCAGGATGCCAATGTACTCCTACCAACCTGAATTTTCCTTCTGTAAATTGTCCATCGCTTCCTTCAATTTTTTGTGTCTTTTATTTAACCGTCAGGTGCAGAGATGTGCCCCATTGACCAACTTGTCTCCACCCTTTTTTATCTTAAATTTGTATTTCTGGACATCCTCAGATATTCTATTGAGAATTAAATCGTAATCCCCATCATTCTCTTTGGCCTCCTTATCTCGAGAGACAATGGATACGCGCCTGGAGGTGGTCAGTGGTTTGTGAAGCAGCGCGTGGAAAGGCTATCAAGGCCAATTCTTGAGTGACAGGCTCTCCCACAGGTGCTGCAGAGAAATGTGTTTGTCGGGGCTGTTACACAGTTGGCTCTCCCCTTGCGCCTCTGTATTTTTTCCTGCCAACTACTAAGTCTCTTCGACTCGCCCCATTTTAGCCCCGTCTTTATGGCTGCCCGCCAGCTCTGTCGAGCGCTGGCAACTGACTCCCACGACTTGTGATCAATGTCACAGGATTTCATGTCACGTTTGCAGACGTCTTTAAAGCGGAGACATGGACGGCCGGTGGGTCTGATACCAGTGGCGAGCTCGCTGCACAATGTGTCTTTGGGGATCCTGCCATCTTCCATGCGGCTCACATGGCCAAGCCATCTCAGGCGCCGCTGACTCAGTAGTGTGTCTAAGCTGGGGATGTTGGCCGCATCGAGGACTTCTGTGTTTGGAGATACGGTCCTGCCACCTGATGCCAAGTATTCTCCGGAGGCAGCGAAGATGGAATGAATTGAAACGTTACTCTTGGCTGACATACGTTGTCCAGGCCTCGCTGCCATAGAGCAAGGTACTGAGGACACAGGCCTGATACACTCGGACTTTTGTGTTCTGTGTCAGTGCGCCATTTTCCCACAATCTCTTAGCCAGTTTGGACATAGCAGTGGAAGCCTTTCCCATGCACTTGTTGATTTCTGCATCTAGAGACAGGTTACTGGTGATAGTTGAGCCTAAGTAGGTGAACTCTTGAATCACTTCCAGAGCGTGGTCGCCAATATTGATGGATGGAACATTTCTGTCGTCCTGCCCCATGATGTACGTTTTCTTGTGGCTGATGGTTAGGCCAAATTCATTGCAGGCAGCCGCAAACCTGTCGATGAGACTCTGCAGGCACTCTTCAGTGTGAGATGTTAAAGCAGCATCGTCAGCAAAGAGCAGTTCCCTGATGAGGACTTTCCGGACTTTGGACTTCGCTCTTAGACGGGCAAGGTTGAACAACCTGCCCCCTGATCTTGTGTGGAGGAAAGTTCCTTCTTCAGAGGACTTGAACGTATGTGAAAGCAGCAGGGAGAAGAAAATCCCCAAAAGAGTGGGTGCGAGAACACAGCCCTGTTTCACACCACTCAGGATAGGAAAGGGCTCTGATGAATTGTGCCTTTCATATTGTCATGGCACGAGGTGATGATACTTAGTAGCTTTGGTGGGCATCCATTCTTTTCTAGTAGTCTGAAGAGACATCATACTGCTCGATAATCCTTAGGATGTCCGTCTCCCCAGGTGTGCCTGTATTGTCCCCCGCCAGGTTACCAATTGACGATTTCCTGTGATCTGCTAATGACATTGTATTCCTGGTTTTACTTATTCAAACTCTCTTAAAGCTCCCGCCGGCCACCCCGCTCTTAGTGATGAGCACACAGTGTTCTGGTGTGAACTTTCTTTCTATCTCGAGATGTCCAAACCAGTCTGCACTCCTCTCTTTCTGGCCTCTTCTGTGTACCTGATTTTAATTAATCCACCATTGGAGGCTGCACCTTCAGTTGTTTAGGTGCCAAGCTCTGGAATACTCTCCCAACAGAGCTCCACCTCTCTGCCTCTCCACTCACTTTCCTTATTTAAGATACTCTTTCACCAAGATGTTGGTCATCTGACCCAATACCTCCATATATGGCTGGGTGTCATCCGTAAAACCCTCTAGTCCCTTGTCGCCACTCTCATATCCAAGGAGGATTGGAAGATTCTGGCCAGTGCCTCTGCTGTTTCCACCATTCCTTCCCTCAGCAAGTCTTATGCATCCCATCCAGACCGGGTCCATATTCTACTTTATTGTGGTACAAAAGGTGTTGGATTGAAAGGGTTAATTGAACCTGTTTGTTCAGTGACTGTAATTAATGTCGTTCTCTATGGACCTTAATTGTGTCACTGGAGGGTTTCCCTCTTCTATTAATAAGAGGTTCCTTTCAATGTGTTATCCCAGAGTGTCAGCAGCAGCATCACTGCCGGCGGGAACAGGGAAAAGCAGCTCCAGCGAGAGAGAGGGAGAGGATAGATGAGAATCTGAGAACAATAGATTGGAATGTTGCAACCGTAGGTCAGAATCTGAGAACATCAGATTGGAATGTTACAACAATGGGTCAGAATCTCAGAACAATAGATTGGAATGTCACCACAATGGGTCAGAATCTCATAACAATAGATTGGAATGTCACAACAATGGGTCAGAATCTCAGAACAATAGATTGGAATGTTACAACAATGGGCAGGTGTTTATCCTTTTGGTTTGACTATCTTACTGCGGATTCTTCTTGGATGACATTAGCGGATCGGATCTATCTCGCACTGAGGATAACTCAATACATTTATTATCCCATCCTCGCTGCTATTGGTGTCCCTGGTAAGTCTCTCCATCCAGCTATTACTTCTTTGATTAACTGTTTTACTGTTCTTAACAACGAACACAATATCGTCCTTCATGTAAGCCCATTTTCTGCATAAACTCTGGTCTGTGCCTTTGTCAAATCTACTACATCAAAGCTGTCCTGGTTACCATCCCTGTTACGAACTGCCATAGACAACAGACCATCCAAAACTCTGCTTTCCATATCCAAACTCGCACAAAGTCTCGTTCACCCAACATCCCTGTGCTCAGTGACCTACATTGGTTTCTGCAGAACAGAGTATACCGGAAGAAATAAATGGGGTGTGTAAGGAAGGTACCACAATAATCATGGATGACATTAATCTACATTTAGATTGGGCAAATCAGATTGGCAAAGGTCGCCCGGGAAATTAGTTCATAAAGTTTATTCGTGAAAATTCCTGAGAGCAAAACGTTCTAGAGCCAACTAGGAGCAGGCTGTTCTGGAACTGGTAATGCGCAGTGAGACAGTATTAATCAAGAACCTCATGGTAAAGGAGCTTCTAGGCGACAATGATCATAACATGATAGAATTTCAACGTTCAGAATGAAGGGAAAACTGTGGTCCAAGACGGTGTTTTTTTTACCCAAATAAAGGTAATTATAAGGATATGAAGGCATATTCAACTAAAGTAAACTGGGAAACTAGATTAAAAGTTAGAACAGTCGAGATGCAGTGGCTGACTTTTAAGGAGATACTTAACAAAACTCAGCAAAGATTTATCTCAGTGAGAAAGAAAGCCTCTTGGAGAAGGTTGCATCATACGTGGTTAAATCGGGAATATAAGGATAATATTAAATTGAAAGAAACACTGTACAAATCTGCAAATATTAATGGTAGGTGAAAAGCTTGGACAGATTTTAAGAACCAGCAATGAATGAAAAAAGAAAATAAGAGTGTAAAAGTATAGTGTGGGAGAAAGCTAGCTGGCAATATAAACAAAGAGTATGAGTTTCTACAAGTATTTAAAATGGAAAAGAGTAACTAAAGTTAGTGTTAGTCCTATAGAGAGTGAGTTTGGGGAATTAATCATAAGAAACAAGGACATGGAGGAGTGGTTAAACAGAAATTTTGTGTCTGCTTTCACTGTAGAAAACCTAGAAAACGTTCCAAAGATACAAAATCAAGAGGCAAAAAGGGAGAGAGGAAATTCAAATAATCACCCTCACCAGGGAACTATTACACCTAAAGTCTGACAGGACCCGCCATCAGTGGTGAACTGAAATTGTTAAATATAGAATTAAACTTAAAGAAAAAGCATATAATATTGCAAAGATGAGTGGCAGGTCAGAAGATGTGACAGATTATAAACAGCAGCAAAGAACAGTTAAAGATTAATAAGGAGGTAAAAATTAGAATACGAGAGAAAACAGACAAGAAATAAAAAAGACAGATTAGAATTAGAATTAGAACATTACAGTGCAGTACAGGCCCTTCGGCCCTCGATGTTGCGCCGACCTGTGAAACCATCTGACCTACACTATTCCATTTTCATCCATATGTCTATCCAATGACCACTTAAATGCCCTTAAAGTTGGCGAGTCTACTACTGTTGCAGGCACGGCGTTCCACGCCCCTACTACTCTCTGAGTAAAGAAACTACCTCTGACATCTGTCCTATATCTATCACCCCTCAACTTAAAGCTATGTCTCCTCGTGTTTGCCATCACCATCCGAGGAAAAAGACTCTCACTATCCACCCTATCCAACCCTCTGATTATCTTATATGTCTCTATTAAGTCACCTCTCCTCCTCCTTCTCTCCAACGAAAACAACCTCAAGTCCCTCAGCCTTTCCTCGTAAGACCTTCCCTCCATACCAGGCCAGATCCTAGTAAATCTCCTCTGCATCCTTTCCATAGCTTCCACATCCTTCCTATAATGCGGTGACCAGAACTGCACGCAATACTCCAGGTGCGGTCTCACCAGAGTTTTGTAAAGCTGCAGCATGACCTCGTGGCTCCGAAACTCGATCCCCCTACTAATAAAAGCTAACACACCATATGCCTTCTTAACAGCCCTATTAACCTGGGTAGCTACTTTCAGGGATTTATGCACCTGGACACCAAGATCTCTCTGTTCATCTACGCTACCAAGAATCTTCCCATTAGCCCAGTACTCTGCATTCCTGTTACTCCTTCCAAAATGAATCACCTCACACTTTTCCGCATTAAAATCCATTTTCCATCTCTCAGCCCAGCTCTGCAGCCTATCTATGTCCCTCTGTACCCGACAACATCCTTCGGCACTATCCACAACTCCACCTACCTTAGTGTCATCCGCAAATATACTAACCCACCCTTCTACACCCTCTTCCAGGTCATTTATAAAAATGACAAACAGCAGTGACCCCAAAACAGATCCTTGCGGTACACCACGAGTAACTAAACTCCAGGATGAACATTTGCCATCAACCACCACCCTCTGTCTTCTTTCAGCTAGCCAATTTCTGATCCAAAGCTCTAAATCACCTTCAACCCCATACTTCCGTATTTTCTGCAATAGCCTACCATGGGGAACCTTATCAAACGCCTTACTGAAATCCATATACACCACATCCACTGCTTTACCCTCATCCACCTGTTTGGTCACCTTCTCGAAAAACTCAATAAGGTTTGTGAGGCACGACCTACCCGTCACAAAACCGTGCTGACTATCGCTAATGAACTTATTCTTTTCAAGATGATTATAAATCCTGTCTCTTATAAGCTTTTCCAACATTTTACCCACAACCGAAGTAAGGCTCACAGGTCTATAATTACCACGGCTTCCCGACTCCCCTTCTTGAACAAGGGGACAACATTTGCTATCCTCCAGTCTTCCGGCACTATTCCTGTCGACAATGACGACATAAAGATCAAGGACAAAGGCTCTGCAATCTCCTCCCTAGCTTCCCAGAGAATCCTAGGATAAATCCCATCTGGCTCAGGGGACTTATCTATTTTCACACTTTCCAAAATTGATAACACCTCCTCCTTGTGAACCTCAATCCCATCTAGCCTAGTAGCCTGAATCTCAGTATTCTCCTCGACAACATTTTCTTTCTCTACTGTAAATACTGACGCAAAATATTCATTTAACACTTCCCCTACCTCCTCTGATTCCACACACAACTTCCCACTACTGTCCTTGATTGGCCCTAATCTAACTCTCGTCATTCTTTTATTCCTGATATACCTATAGAAAGCCTTAGGGTTTTCCCTGATCCTTTCCGCCAATGACTTCTCGTGTCCTCTCCTTGCTCTTCTTAGCTCTCCCTTTAGATCCTTCCTGGCTAGCTTGTAACTCTCAAGCGCCCTAACTGAGCCTTCACGTCTCATCCTAACATAAGCCTTCTTCTTCCTCTTGACAAGCGCTTCTACTTCTTTCGTAAAGCACGGCTCCCTCGCTCGACAACTTCCTCCCTGCCTCACAGGTACATACGTATCAAGGACACGCAGTAGCTGCTCCTTGAATAAGCTCCATATTTCGATTGTTCCCATCCCCTGCAGTATCCTTCACCATCCTACGCATCCTAAATCTTGCCTAATCGCATCATAATTTCCTTTCCCCCAGCTATAATTGTTGCCCTGCGGTATATACCTGTCCCTGCCCATCGCTAAGGTAAACCTAACCGAATTGTGGTCACTATCACCGAAGTGCTCACCTACATCTAAATCTAACACCTGGCCGAGGAGATCGTAAGAGGTTCTAAATATTTAAAGAAGGGTGAACAACGTGAGCTTTGGTCCTATAGAAAGTGAGTCTGGGTAATTAATAATGAATAATAAGGAGATAACAGGTGAATTGAACATGAATTTTGCTTCAGTCTTCACTATAGAGGATACAATTAACATCCCAGTATTAGCAGTGAGCCAGGAAATGGAAGGGGTGGGGGGTTGGGGAAGGAACTGAAGAAAATTCCAACAACCAGGGAAGTGGTACTGAGCAAGTAGATGGAGCTGCTGGCTGTCAAGTTCCCAGGTCCTGATGGACTTGATTGTAGGGTGTTAAAAGATAGTGGCTAGTGAGATAGTTGATGCATTAGTTTTAATTTTCCAAAATTCTCTAGATTCGGGGAAGGTTCTGGTAGATTGGAAAATAGTGGATGTAACTGCTTTATTCAAAAAGTAAGGGAAACAAAAAGCAGGAAACTACAGACCAGTTAGTTTAACATCTCTCTTAGGTAAAATGTTCGAAGCTATTATTAAAGATGATGTAGCAGGGCTTTTAAAAAGGTTAAGGTAATCCGGCAGAATCAACATGAGTTTGTGAAAGGGAAATCATGTTTAAACAATTTATTGCAGGTCTTTGAAGAAGTAACATGTGCTGTGGATAAGGGGGGATTGATGGATGTAATGTACTTAGATTTTCAGAAGGCCATTAATAAGGTGCCACGTCAAAGGCTATTGCACAAAATAAAAGCTCATGGTGCAGGGGGAAAAATATTGGCATGGATAGAGGATTGACCAGCTAACAGGAAACAGAGAGTAAGCATAAATGGGCCAATTTCTGCTTGGAAAGATGTGACGAGTGGTCTGCCACAGTAATATGTGCTGGGGTCTCAACATTTTACAATTTATATAAATGACTTGGATGAAAGGACTGAAGGTATGGTTGCTAAATTTGATGAGGATACAACGATAGATAGGAAAGTGACACGTGAAGAAGACATAAGGAGGATGCTGAGGGATATAAATCGGTTAAGTAAGTGGGAAACAAATGGAGTATAATGTGAGAAAATGTGAAATTTTCCATTTTGGCAGGTAGAAAAGAAGCATATGATCTAAATGGTGAGAGATTGCAGAACTCTAAGATAGAGGGGGATCTGGGTACCCTTGTGCATGAATATCAAAAGGTTAGTATGCAGTTTCAGCAAGTTATTAGGAAAGCTAATAGAATGATATCATTTATGGGAAATTGAACATAAAAGTAAGGAGGTTTAAGCTACAGTTATACTGGAAATTGGTGAGACCATGTCTGGAGTACTGTGTACAGTATTGGTCTCCTTATTTAAGGAAGGATGGCATTCAGAGAAGGTTGACCAGACTAATACCTTGAATGGGCAGGTTGTCTTAGGAGAAAAGGTTGGAAAGGGTCGGCTTTTAGCCACTGGATATAAGAGCAAGAGGCGACTTGATTGAAACATATATGATACTGAGGGTTCTTAACAGGGTGGATGTGGAAAGGATGATTCCCCTTGTGGGAGAATCTAGAACTAAGGGTCACTGTTAAAAAAATAAGGGGTCGCCCATTAAAGACAGAGATGAGGAGAATTGTTTTTCTCTGAGGGTCGTGAGTCTTTGAAACTCTTTTCCTCAAAGGCAGTGGAAACAGTGACTTTGAATATTTTTTAAAGCAGAGGTAGATAGATGCTTGATATGCAAGTGGGTGACTGGTTATTGGGGGTAGGCGGGAATGTGGATTGAGGTTACAATCAAATCAGCTATGATCTGATTGAATGGTGGAGCAGGCTCGAAGGGCCAAGTGGCCTACTCCTGCTCCTAATTGCTATGTTCTATGTTCGTATGACAAGTCCCCACGATTAGATGGCCTGCATCCTAGGGCCTTAAAGTATGTAGCTGCAGAGATAGTGTAGGCATTGATTATAATATTCCAAAATTCCTTAGATTCTGGATGGATCCCAGCGGATTCGAAAATAGAAAATGTAACACATTTGTTCAAGAAAGGAGGGAAACAAGAAACAGGAATCTATAGGCCAGTTAGCCTAAAATCTGTCAAAGGGAATTGCTGGAATCCATTGAAAAGGAGGTTATAGCAGCATACCGACAAAAGCATCACGGGATCAGACAGAATCAACATGATTTTGTGAAAGGGAAATCATATATAACTAATATATTTAAGCTCTTTGAGGAAGTGACAAACAAGGTGAATAAAGGGGCACCTGTAGATGTGGTGTATTTGGATTTCCAAAAGGCACGGGATAGGGGGTAAAATATTGGCATGGATAAAGGATTGGTTAGCTAACAGGAAACAGAGACTAGGGATAAATGGGTCTTTTTGTGTTGGAAAACAGTAACTGGTGAAGTACTACAGGGATCAGTGCTGGGGCCTCAACTATTTACAGTCTGTATCAATGACTTGGGTGCAGGGATAGGATGTGTGGTCGCTAAATGTGCCGATGACAGCAAGATGGGAAGGAAAGTAAGTCATCAAGAGGGGGCAAATAGTTTACAAAGGCATATAAATAGGTTAAGTGAGATCGGCAAAAACTTGGCAGATGGAGCATAATGTGATAAAATGTGACGTTGTCTACTTTGGCAGGAAGAATAAAAAAGCAGGATACTATTTAAATGTAGAAAGCGTGCACAGCTCGGTGGTACAGAGGGATCTGAGTGTCCTGGCGCATGAATCAGAAAGAGTTAGTATACAGGGACAGCAAGTGATTAGAAAGGCAAATGGAATGTTCGTGTTTATTGCAAAGGGAATCGTGTATAAAAGTGGGAAGTTTTACTGCAGCTGCGCAGGGCTTTGGCGAGAATTCATCAGGTGTACTGCATACAGTTTTAGTCTTCTTATTTGATAAAAATAATATAATTGCATTCGAGGCAGGTAAGGCAACGTTCACTCGAATCATTCAGCGAGTGGAGGGCTGATTTTATGAAGAAAGGTTGAAAAGGTTGTGCTATCGCCATTGTATTATGAAAGAACAAGAGGTGATCAGAGTGAAACATGGAAGATCCTGAGTGGACTTGATCGTGCCGATACCGGGAAGATGTTTCCTCGTGTGGGGAGACTGGAACTATGGGATGCAATATAAAAATAAGAGTTCAGCCATGTTAAGCCATGATCTTATCGAATGTTGGAGCAGGCTCAAAGGGCCGAATTAGTTACTAGTGTTTCAGAGTCCCATGTTCCTATGCCCAGCAATGCCTCAATGTTAATATTCTCACTCGTGTGATCAATACCTCCATGGCCTCACCAATCTGTGTCTCTCCCTGACCACACATTTCATCTCTCCAGCTCCAAAGGTGCTGCAGAAGTTTGGATCCATAAAATGGTGTCAGCTGTACTGCCAGTCACATCAGCACATTGTACAGGACACCCAGGCTGGCCGGGGTGATAGCGTGGGTGTAACGTGTATGTGTCTGTAACGTGAGGAGGGTCTGAATATGGTGTCAATCAGATATTCCGACAGCTTTGATGTACGTCTTTGAAACTTGGTCTGTGCATGTCCACTGACCACCTGTGTTAGTCACTATCAGCTGAACATACATTCAGCAGCACGAGGAACCCCCTCTAGTGTTATTTAAAAGAACCAGGCATCCAGCTTACAGGTGAGGGGCCTTTGACTTACTTCTGCTACTCTAAGGTTAGTGGAGATGCTGTGTACAGTTTTCTGAAGGTTGTGTAGTGAGCTGCTGCAGACATTCAGGGAGGCCAGAGGATTTGGTGACCCAACTCTGGACGAGGTATGGGGACTGTAACATGATCAACAAATGGAGCAGAGTCTGCAGAGAGGGGATGCTCTGTAAAGAGGGAGGAGGAGGGGTCTTTGCCCTACCCACCCCAGGTTTTCCGAGAACAAAAAGAGCAGTGGTCCTAATACTAAGTCCTGGGGAACACCAGTATGTACTCCCATCGAGTCTGAACAACAACCTTTCACCACTTCACTCTGTTTTCTGTTCTTTAGCCAATATTAAATATTTGGAAGACTGAAATCATTGCTTTCACTCCCCACTCCAACTTTGTTCCCTTGCTATTGATTCCATTCCTCTCCCTGCCAACAGTTGAGATTAAGACAGTCTGTTTGCAACCTTGGTGTCACATTTCACCACAAAATGATCGTTAACCTCATTTTCTGGATATCATTACAGCCGCCTATTTCCACCTTAGTAACATCACCTGACTTCACCCCTGTCTCAGTCCATCTGCAGCTGAAACCTCATTCATGCCTTCGTCACCTCTCGATGTGATTATTCTTACTCACTCCTGGCTGATCTCCCACATTCTACTCTCTGTAAACCTGAGGTCATCCAAAACTCTGCTGCCCATGCCTTAGTTCACACCAAGTCAGTTTGTCTATCACTGACTGACATTGTCTCCCGGTTAAGCAATGTCTTGATTTTAAAATTCTCCACCTTGTTTCCATATCCCTCCATGGCCTCATCCCTCCCTACCTCTGGTATCTCCTCCATCACCACAACCCACTGAGATATCTGTGCTCCTCTAATTCTGGTCTCTTGTGCATCCCTGATTTTAATCACTGCACCACTGGCGGCCGTGCCTTCAGCTGCCGGGGCCCTAAGCTGTGTAATATCTTCCCTACACCTCTTCACCTCTCCACATCGCTTTCCTCCTTTTAGACACTCCTTAAACCCTACCTCTTTGACTAAGCTGTTGGTCATCTGACCTAATATCTCCTGTAGTGTCTCAGCGTTATACTTTGCTTCTTAATGCTCCTGTGAAGCACCTTGGGATGTTTTACAATGTTAAAGGCATTATATAAATATAAGTTGTTGTTGTTGAATTTTGTCAGACATGATTTTTCATGAGCATATCCATGTTGCTAGCCAGTTAGTATCCACTGTTTTTCCAAGTAACAAATATTTTTCTCCTGGGTTGTCACCTCTACATTTTCCCCCAGTGGTGACACTAGTATGTTTGGTTAATAATTGTAGGGTTTCTGCTATCTCTCCTTTTTTAAACAGGTTGCAACATTTGCAACCGTCCAGTCCTCTGTCACCACTCCCATATCCAAGGAGAATTGAATGATTCTGGCCAGTGCCTCTGCTATTGCCACCATTCCTTCCCTCAGCAACCCTCATACATCCCATCCAGACTGGGTAAATGTTCAACTTTATTGTGATACAGAAAATGCCTGGATTGAAAGTGGTTAACTGAACCTGTTTGTTCAGTGACTGTAATTAATGTCAGTCTCCATGGATCCTAATTGTGTCACTGGCGGGTTTCCATCTTCTATTAAAATGGGACTCCTTTCAATGTGTGATCCCATACTGTGAACTGGAGCATAACCCGGGCACTAACATTGGTCAGCGGCTCCAGAGAGATGGAGAGGATGGATCAGAATCTGGGAACAATAGATTGGAATGTTACAACAATGGATCAGAATCTGGGAACAATAGATTGGAATGCGACAACAATGGACAGGAGTCTATCCTGGGATATCTACATTCTTTCTACATATTATGATTGGTTCTCATTAAACTCGCGATTCCATCACGCACTTAAGATTATTCAATACATTTACTATCCCATTCTCGCTATTGTTGGTGTCCCTGGTAAGTCTCGCTCTCTCTCTCTGTCCAGCTATTAATTCTATTCTTTCTTTTCTTTTTCTTTTGGGCCTCCTTATCTCGAGAGACAATGGATACGCGCCTGGAGGTGGTCAGTGGTTTGTGAAGCAGCGCCTGGAGTGGCTATAAAGGCCAATTCTGGAGTGACAGGCTCTTCCACAGGTGCTGCAGAGAAATTTGTTTGTTGGGGCTGTTGCACAGTTGGCTCTCCCCTTGCGCCTCTGTCTTTTTTCCTGCCAACTACTAAGTCTCTTCGACTCGCCACAATTTAGCCCTGTCTTTATGGCTGCCCGCCAGCTCTGGCGAATGCTGGCAACTGACTCCCACGACTTGTGATCAATGTCACACGATTTCATGTCGCGTTTGCAGACGTCTTTATAACGGAGACATGGACGGCCGGTGGGTCTGATACCAGTGGCGAGCTCGCTGTACAATGTGTCTTTGGGGATCCTGCCATCTTCCATGCGGCTCACATGGCCAAGCCATCTCAAGCCCCGCTGACTCAGTAGTGTGTATAAGCTGGGGGTGTTGGCCGCTTCAAGGACTTCTGTGTTGGAGATATAGTCCTGCCACCTGATGCCAAGTATTCTCCGAAGGCAGCGAAGATGGAATGAATTGAGACGTCGCTCTTGGCTGGCATACGTTGTCCAGGCCTCGCTGCCGTAGAGCAAGGTACTGAGGACACAGGCCTGATACACTCGGACTTTTGTGTTCCGTGTCAGTGCGCCATTTTCCCACACTCTCTTGGCCAGTCTGGACATAGCAGTGGAAGCCTTACCCATGCGCTTGTTGATTTCTGCATCTAGAGACAGGTTACTGGTGATAGTTGAGCCTAGGTAGGTGAACTCTTGAACCACTTCCAGAGCGTGGTCGCCAATATTGATGGATGGAGCATTTCTGACATCCTGCCCCATGATGTTCGTTTTCTTGAGGCTGATGGTTAGGCCAAATTCATTGCAGGCAGACGCAAACCTGTCGATGAGACTCTGCAGGCATTCTTCAGTGTGAGATGTTAAAGCAGCATCGTCAGCAAAGAGGAGTTCTCTGATGAGGACTTTCCGTACTTTGGACTTCGCTCTTAGACGGGCAAGGTTGAACAACCTGCCCCCTGATCTTGTGTGGAGGAAAATTCCTTCTTCAGAGGATTTGAACGCATGTGAAAGCAGCAGGGAGAAGAAAATCCCAAAAAGTGTGGGTGCGAGAACACAGCCCTGTTTCACACCACTCAGGATAGGAAAGGGCTCTGATGAGGAGCCACCATGTTGAATTGTGCCTTTCATATTGTCATGGAATGAGGTGATGATACTTAGTAGCTTTGGTGGACATCCGATCTTTTCTAGTAGTCTGAAGAGACCACGTCTGCTGACGAGGTCAAAGGCTTTGGTGAGATCAATGAAAGCAATGTAGAGGGGCATCTGTTGTTCACGGCATTTCTCCTGTATCTGACGAAGGGAGAACAGCATGTCAATAGTCGATCTCTCTGCACGAAAGCCACACTGTGCCTCAGGGTAGACGCGCTCGGCCAGCTTCTGGAGCCTGTTCAGAGCGACTCGAGCAAAGACTTTCCCCACTATGCTGAGCAGGGAGATTCCACGGTAGTTGTTGCAGTCACCGCGGTCACCTTTGTTTTTATAGAGGGTGATGATGTTGGCATCGCGCATGTCCTGGGGTACTGCTCCCTCGTCCCAGCGCAGGCATAGCAGTTCATGTAGTGCTGAGAGTATAGCAGGCTTGGCACTCTTGATTATTTCAGGGGTAATGCTGTCCTTCCCAGGGGCTTTTCCGCTGGCGAGGGAATCAATGGCATCACTGAGTTCCGATTTGGTTGGCTGTATGTCCAGCTCATCCATGACTGGTAGAGGCTGGGCTGCATTGAGGGCAGTCTCAGTGACAGCATTCTCCCTGGAGTACAGTTCTAGGTAGTGCTCAACCCAGCGGTCCATCTGTTTGCGTTGGTCAGTGATTATGTCCCCCGATTTAGATTTGAGGGGGGTGATCTTCTTGATGGTTGGCCCAAGAGCTCTCTTCATGCCATCATACATTCCTCTGATGTTTCCGGTGTCTGAGGCCAGCTGAATATGACTGCATAGGTGTTGCCAGTAGTCGTTTGCGCAACGCCTAGCTGTTCTTTGTGCAGTACTTCTGGCTGCTTGAAGTGCTGCGGATGTTAAATCGCTGGGGGCTTTCTTGTAGTTCAAAAGTGCAATGCGCTTAGCGGCTATGACAGGTTCCAGCTCTTCATTATGAGATTGAAACCAGTCTGCATTTCTCTTCGCACTTTTGCCGTAGGTGGTCAAAGCTGACTCATAGATGGCGTCTCTGATGTGGGCCCACTTGGTCTTAGCATCCCCTGTGGGAGTGTTTTGAAGGGCTGTTGCAAGTGAATTTAGAAATTTTTGTAACAGCTGTGGGTGAGAAATTCTGCTCGTGTTGATGCGCGGGTGGCCCTTCTGCTTGGAATGATGCAACTTCTTTGGTCTGAGTCTAACCTTGCTGCACACCAGGGAATGGTCGGTGTCGCAGTCCGCACTGTGGAAGCTGCGTGTGATTTGAACACTGTTTAAGGCGGCTCGCCTTGTGACAATGAGGTCTAGCTGGTGCCAACGACGTGATCTTGGGTGCCTCCATGAAACCTGGTGACAGGGTTTAGTGTGAAAGAACGAGTTGGTGATGCAGAGGTTATGATAGGTACACAACTCAAGCAGTCTCTGCCCGTTCTCATTCATCCTTCCAACGCCATAGCGCCCAAGGCAGGAGGGCCATGAGTCATGGTCGGCCCCAACCCTGGCATTAAAGTCCCCCAGCAGGAATAGGTGTTCGGTGTTGGGGATGCTGCTAATGATGTTATGGAGTTGTTCATAGAACTGGTCTTTAGCTTCAGGTGCGGAGCAGAGTGTTGGAGCATAGATGCTGAGTAGGTGTACTGGACCAGAGGTGGTGAGCAGTCGGATGGACAGTATGCGTTCCGAGCCATTTGAGGGAGGCTCTATCATGCTGAGCAAGGAGTTTCTGATGGCGAAGCCCACTCCATGCTGTCTTGGTTCTTCAGGATCCCTGCCCTGCCAGAAGAAGGTGTAGTCTTGCTCTGCTGGAGAGCCACTCGCGGGGAGGCGAGTCTCCTGAAGTGCTGCAATGTCCACATTGAATCTACTGAGCTCGTTGTTAATGAAGGCGGTCTTCCGAGAATCGTTGATCTGTGTAAGGTCTTCCGACAGGCCAGGACACATAGTTCTGACGTTCCAGCTTGCAAAGCGAAGGGCTGGTACCTTCTTTCCTTTTTTCATGTTGTTTGGTGCGGTGTATCAGTCCACCTTTCGGGCAATGACCCGAAGGTTCTGTCCCGCCACAGTCTATTAATTCTATAAACCGTTTTTAACTGCATTACTGCTCCTGTCATTTACTCTACCCTGCTTGCTGCTGTTATTATTCTTGGTGAATATCTCCAACTATTAGCTCTATAAACCATTGCAAATAGTCTTACAGTTTTTGTCATTTACTGTCTCATCTTTGCTTCTGCTGCTGTTTCTATTTCCAGCCAGGAGATCTCTGAAATACGGTTCTGTAATGTACCTTCGGGAAGCCGGAAGCCGGTGTCATTGGTTTCCATACAAACTCCATCCCCTATCTGTCAAACTCATCCCCCACCCTGGCTAATGTCTGAGGCTGAACCAGACTGTATACAACCTCTGTGTTCTATATAAACCTGAGATGAGTTCATCTCCATATTCTCTCCATCATTAACCGTCCCGACTCCCACCTCTGTAATATCACATGTCTCCAGCTCTGCCTCAGACCACCTGCTGCATAAACCCTCATCTGTACCTTTGTTAAATCCACATTTGACTATTCCAACTCTATCCTGGTCACCTCCCAGTTATAAAACTCCATAAACCACAGATCATCCAGAACTCTGCTGCCTGTATCCTAACTCACACCAAATCCCGATCACCCACCATCTCTGTGCTCACTGATCTACATTGACTCCCGGTCTGACAGCACCTTATTTGTAATATTCTCATTTTTGTGTATGAATCTCTCCATGGCTCGCCCCTCCAATTAATCCCATTCCCCTGTCCATATTCCATATTCTTGAAAATCTTTATGTCCAATTTCCTTCATAAAGTGAGTTGTTTTAAATCCCTATCTTCCCCTGCTGCGATTTTCTATCTATGGCCCCGCTGGTGCCAACGCTATGGTAACCTGGTTTCATAAAATGACGTGAATTGCACAGCCGGCTACTTCTAGCGTGGTCAGCACAGTGCCCCATGCTGGACAGGGCTCTCGTGTGGTCAGCACAGTGTCCCATGCTGGACAGGGCTCTAGTGAGGGCAGCGCAGTGCCCCATGCTGGACAGGGCGCTAGTGTGGTCAGTACAGTGCCCCATTCTGGCCACGCTCTAGTGTGGTCAGCACAGTGCCCCATGCTGGGCAAGGGTCTAGTCCTGTTGTAACATGCATGTGATGCTCATATGAGGAGGGTTTGAATGTGACGACAGTGAGCGATTCTGACAGCTTTGATGTACGTCTTTGAAACTTGGTCTGTGCATGACCACTGACCACCTGTGTTAGTCACTCTCCGCTGAACATACATTCAGCAGCACGAGGAACCCCCTCTTGTGTTATTTAAAAGGACCAGGCATCCAGCTTACAGGTGAGGGGCTTTTGACTTACTTCTGCTATTGTTACGTTAGTGGAGGTGCTGTGGATGGTTATCTGGAGGTTGTGTTGTGAGCTGCTGCAGACATTCAGGGAGGACAAAGGATTTGGTGACTCAACTCTGGACGAGATATGTGGACTGTAGTTAGAGTGTCTCTTGGTCTGTAGCACGAACAACAAATGTGGCAGAGGCTGCAGATAGGGGAAGCTCTGTAAAGAGTAAGGAGGAAGGGGAATCTGCCCTACCCACTCCGGGTTTTCGAAGAGCACTTTTCCTACCTACTCCTAACCCAGGAGCAGTGTGTGAGGTAACTCTGATTCAGTAATGATGTGGTCACAGAGCTGTGTCACGTCCTGTAAGACGACCTGGAGCCTCAGACCAGGGTGAGGACGTAGCTGTCAGTGGCTGTTAAGATCACAGTTTCATTGAACTTCTATGCATCTGGATCTTTCCAGGCAGGAGCAGGAGACATATCTAACATAGAGTCACAGAGAGTGATAGAGACATCTACGACACGGGAGGAGGCCATTCGGCCCCTCCGTGCCATCTCTGTGTGGAACCATTCAGTCAGTCCCACTCTCCCACTCAACCCCCTATCCCTGCAAGTTCATTTCCTTCAGGTGCCCATCCAGTTTCCTTTTGAAATCATTGATTGTCTCGGCTTCCACCACCCTCATGGGCAGTGAGTTCCAGCTCATTAACATCCACTGTGCAAAAAAGCTCTTCCTCATATTCCCACTGCATCTCTTACCCAAAACCATCCATCTCTGTCCCGGAGTCCGTGTTTCATCAGTTAATGGGAACAGCTTTTCCTTGTCTATTTTATCTTCTTCTTCTTTGGCCTCCTTGTCTCGGCACACAATGGGTAAGCGCCTGGAGGTGGTCAGTGGCTTGTGAAGCAGTGCCTGGAGTGGCTTGTGAAGGCCAATTCGAGAGTGACAGACTCTTTCACAGGTGCTGCAGATAACATTGGTTGTTGGGTCTGTCCCACAGTTGGCTTATCTAATCTTACCTAAGCCTATCATAATCTTGTACACCTTTATCATACCTCTCTCATCCTCCTTTACTCCAGGAGAACAACTCCATCTTCTCCAAACTAACCTTGGAACTAACCATCCCGCTCCCCCGCCCCACCCCCACCAACCCCCTCCCCCCAATCCCTGGAACCATTCTGGTAAATCTCCTCTGCACCCTCTCACGGACCTTCATACCCTTCCTAAAATGTGCTGACCAGAACTGGACACAGTTCTCTAGTTGGGGCCTAACCAATGCTTTATAAAATTTCAGCACAACTTCCCTGCTTTTGTATCTTTGCCTCTGATCATCAAGCCCAAGATCTTATAAGCTTTGCTTAACACTCTCCTGATATGTCATTCCACCTTTAATGATCAATGCATATAGAGCCACAGGTCCCTCTGCTCCTGCACAATCTTTAGAACTGTCCCATTAAGTCTATATTGCTTTCCTATTCCATCTGATAAAATGCATCATCTCACACTCCTCTGTATTAAATTCCACCTGCCACTTCTCCGTCCATTCTGCTAGCCTACCTATATCCTGTTGTAGGCAGTTTGCATCATCCTCACTGTTTAACACATCTCCAAGTATGGTATCATGGGAAAATTTTGAAATTCTAATCTGAATTCCAAGATCCATCTTGTATATATATAGCAAAAAAAAAATCAGTTGGTCCTAGAACTGACCCTTGGAAAACATCACTGTCTACCGTCCTCCAGTGTGAAAAACGACCGTTCACCAGCACTCTGCCCGAACTATCTCTTCTTTGAAGGTAGCCCATTGTTCAGCTCCTGTTTTCCTGCCAAACGTTGACTCTAATTTATTAGCCGCAGCTCCATTTTTACACCGGTTGACTTGTTGAAGTTGACTTTCTCATAGTTAATTATTCTTACTCTGGATTGCTCTTTGTCCTTTCCCATAGTCAACAAAAACCTTATGATACAATGATCACTGTCCCCTAAATGTTCTCCTACTGATACTTAATCCACTTGGGTCCAGCTCATTCGCGAGAACCAGGTCTAGCAGTGCCTCCTTTCTCGTTGGACTAGGAACATATTGTCGTTTAAAGGTTTCCTGCACACACTGTAGTAACTCCTGCCTCCCTCCGCCCTTTACATTACTACTATCCCAGTCCATATTAGGATAATGAATGTTCCCCCATTGTAACTACTCTATAATTCTTGCATCTTTCAGTAATTTTCTTGCAGATTTGTTCCTCCACATCCTTCCCATTAGCTGATGGCCTATAGACAACACCGAGCTATGTAAATGCACCTTTTTTTGTTCTTTAGCTCTATCCAAATAGATTCTGTCCTTCACCCACCTACGCACCCACCCAGCCCCACTCCTACCTCCCCATACACGTCCCCGGGACTTTCACTCTCTCCAGCACTATAATGTTCTCCTTAACCAATACCACCACTCTTACTCCTTTTCTCCCTTTCTTATTTTTCCTGAACACCTTGTATCCAGGAATATTTAACACCCAGTTCTGCCCTTCTTTGAGCCAGATCTCTGTTATAGCCACAACATCATATTTCCATATGGCAATCTGCACCTGTACCTCACCAGTCTTATTAACCACACTCCGTATTCACATACATGCACATCAACCCTGATGTAAACTTTATTACTTCCTCCCCTACTCAGACCCCAACTAATAACTTTCTAAACCCTACTATAGTGTTATCCATCTCTCCCAGTATTCTGTGCACTTTAGAATTCCTTTCTGATGTTTACTCCTGGTTTCCACACCCATGCCATTTAGTGTTAACCCTCTCCAATAGCACTAACATATCACCCTGCAAGGAAATTATTCCAGCTCTGTTCAGGTGCAACCGTCCGGCCGGTACAGATCCCCATTCTCCAGAACTGGTCTCAGAGTCCAGAAATCTAAACCTCACCACTTCTGCAGCAACCTCCCAGCCACACATCCATCTGTACTATCCTTCTATTTCTATACTCATTTGCACGGTGTACTGGGAGTAATCCGGAGATTACTACTTTGAGAGGCTAACTTCTTTCCCAGCGCACGGAATTCTGACTGCAGGACCACCTCCCTCTTTCTGCCCAGTTCATTCGTACCGATGTGGACGATCACAGCTGGCTGTTCACCAACACCCCCTCCCCACTCCCCCCACCCTGCCCCCTCCCCCACGCCACGTTCAGGATGCTCTGCAGCTGCTCAGTGATATCCTTGACCCTGACACCAGGGAGGAAACACATCATCCTGGATACATGTCTGCGGCCTCAGAAACGCTGGTCTGATCCCGTGACTATCGAATCTCCTGTCACTGTCAACATTGTACATTCTACTCTTCCCTGTACCTCCCCCCCCCCCACCCCCCTTACAGCTGAGACAGCCCTGGTACCATGGCCTTGTCTCTGGCTGAAGTCCGCTGATAAAACATCACTTTCCTCAGTATTGAATACTGGTTGGAGTGTGAGATGCACTCTGGGGTCTCCTGTGCTCCCTCTCTGATTCGTCTTGACTGTCTGGTGATCACCCATTCCCTCTCTCCCTGCATGCCCTTATGCTGTGGGGTGACCACATCTAGAAACGTGCTCTCCACAAATCACTCAAACTCATGTATACACCACAGTGACATCCATGGTCCCACCATCTGCAGCTTGTACATCCCCACAGACAGCAGGATGAGGGAGAGGTGTGAGCTCAGCAGGGACATAAGGCAGGAACATAGCACCTTCCTGAATTCTCTCGGTGATGCCGGATGCTACGAGCTCTGTCACAATTGTTCCCATGAGGGGGAGAACCATCTCCTCCCTCAGGCTCAGGGGATGAAGGTAAGCCTGGTCCCCGCTGGTTCAATGCTGCTCCCTGTGATTATCGGCCACCTTGTCCTGTAAGAGAGAGGGCAGAAAGTCAGTGATTGTTTTGCAATGTGTTTGGGTGATGTGCCTGTCATAACTGGATAGCTGGTGGTATGCGAAGGCAGTGAGAGGTGGATGTGAGGCTGGTATCAGTGGAAGGTGTGTGAGGGTGAGGTGGAGTATGTGAATGTTAGGTGTGAGTCCTGAGTGTTCGGGACTGTTGATGGGTGAGTGATGGGGTTGTGATACATTGAGCAGTGTGAGAGGTTGGTGGTTTTGGGGGTAGGAGACGCCATGTGGAGATGAATTCACTGACGTTGACCACCCGTGTGAGCTCATTAAACTTCTCTGGCACCGCTGCCAGGTCCTCAGGGCCAGACATCTTGCATTGACCTCCCTGGCCACCTGCTCCCATTCCCTGCGGAGTGCGTTTCTTGAGGGTCTCCACCCCACCCCACAGAAACATGGCCTCTCTTCTCCTGTCACCCACCATGACTAAGGCCTCCAGCACCACATCCGTGAACCACAGAGCCCTTTCTCTGTCTTAGTATTCCATCTACCTTTTCTCCAATTGCAGCATTCACAGTCAGCAGCAGCAGCCTACTGTGATTTAGTGCAGCTACCCTTTAAGGGGGACAGACTGCCTTTAAGGGCTCAATCCTGTCTGAAACATGTGCTAGACTCAGACCCAGTTAGGTCTCCTGTTCAGTGTGCAGACAGACAGCAGTGCGGGTCACACTGGGCGGCCCGTAGAATTAATGGAAATGAGGAGGCCTTAGGAATTTTGCGTCACCTGCCTCAACAGGAATGGGCATGGGCAGCTCATGACCCTTCTGCCCAAAAACCGATGCAAACCCGGTTTTCTCTCTCTTTCTATTTTCCTTTCCCCCTTTCTCACTCTCTCTCCCTTTACTCTGTCTCCTGCTCACAGAATTAGAGACAGATGCAGCACAGAAGGAGGCTGTTCGGCCCTTTGTGTTAGTGCTGTCTCTTTGAAAGAGCTGTCTAATTATTACTACTCTCCTCCTTTTTCCCCAGACTAAATTCTCTTTTGAAAGATATTATTGAATCTGCTTCCATCATGTTTTCAGGCAGTGAATTCCAGATCCCAACAACTCGCTGTGAAGGAAAATTCTCCTCATTTCACCTCTGGTTCTTTGTCAATTACCTTCAACCTGTGTCTTCTTAATACTGAACTTTCTGACACAGGAAACAGATTCACATTAATTACCCTATCAAAACCCTTCATGATTTTGAATTCTAGATTATATCTCCCCTTACCCTTCACTGCTCTAAAGAGAACAATCCCAGCTTTTCCAATCTCTCCACGTAACTGAATTCCCAGATCCCTGGTACAATACGTTTCAAATTCTGCTATTCCATGTGTCATGTACTGGGATATGCTGTAGTGTTTTATATATATTTAACATAACTTCCCAGTTTTGTTTTCTGTGCCTCTATTTATAACGCCCAGGATCTCATATGCTTTATTAACTGCTTTGTTAACCGCTCCTGTGACCTTCAAGGATTTACACATAAACTCCCCAGGTCTCTCTGTTCTTGCACTCCCTTTACAGTTGTAACATGTAACTTGTGTTGTCTCTCCACATACATCCTTCTAAAATGTATTACCTCACATCTCTGCTGTGACAATTCAAATTTGAGAAGATTGAAGACATTGTTTTCAGTCCTTGCTCCAAACTTCATTCCCTAGCTACCGACTTCATCCCTCTCCCTGGCAATTGTGTGACACTAAACCAGACTGTTCACACCTTGGTGTCATATTTGACCCCGAGATGACCTTCTGACCACATCTACACACCTTCACTAAAACAGCCTATCTGCACCTAGAAAATCATGGAAAAGTCATTTAAAAAATCATAGAATGCTGACAACACAGAAAGAGGCCACTTAGCCCATTGTGTCTCTGCTGCCCAAAAAACGACCTCCCCAGCCGAATCCCACCTTGCAGCATTTGGTCCCGAGCTCTGCAGATTAAATCACTTGAGGTGTAGCAGGTACATTTAAAATCTACCCTTTCAGAAAGTGAGTTCCAGACCCCACCCCACTACACTCTGGGTGATTTTTTTCCTCATCTCCCCTCTACTTTTTCTACCAATCATTTAAATCAATGCCCTCTTGTCACTGATCTCTTTGCTAAGGTGAACAGACGCTTCAACCCCACTCTATCCAGAGCCCCTCAAAATTATGTACATTTCAATCAGATCTGCCCTCAGCCTTCTCTGTTGCAAGGAGAACAACCCCAGCCTATCCAATCTTTCCTCAAAGCTGCATTTTCCCAGTCCCAGCAACATGTTTGTAAATCTCCTCTGTACCCTCTCTCGTGCAGTTACATCCTTTCTGTATTGATGTGACCAGAACCAGTACTCAAGTTGTGGCCTAACCATTGATTTATGTAGTTCCAGCAGAACCTCCCTGCTCGTATATTCAATACCTCGGCTAATAAGGGAAAGGATTCCATATGACCTCTTAACCACCTTATCGAGCTGTCCTGCTACATTCAGCTATCTGTGGGCATTCACTCTAAGGTCTGTCACTTCCTCTACACTTCTCAGTATTCTCCCATTAATCGTGCATTCCTTTGCCTTATTTGACTTCCCCAAATGCATCATATCGCACTTATCGAACCTGAATTCAATTTGCTACTTCTCTGCCCATCTGACCAGTCCATCAATAACTTCATGCAGTGTACAGCTATCCTCCTTGCGATCTACCACACGGTCAATCTTTGTATCGTCTGCAAACTTCTTGATTATGCCCCTACCTTTACTTCCAAATCGTTAATATATGCGACATAAAGCAGGGCTCCCAGTACTGAGCCGTGTGGAATTTGCTTTTTTTTATTCATTCGTGGGATTTGGGCGTCATTGCCTGGGCCTGTATTTACTGCCCATCCCTTATTGCCCTTGAACTGAGTGGCTTGTGAGGCCATTTAATAGTCCATCACATTGTTGTGGGTCTGGAGTCACATGTGGCCAGATCAGGTAAGGACAGCGGATCTCCTTCCCTGAAGGGCATTAGTGAAGCAGATGGGCTTTTCAAACAATCGACAATGGTTTCATGGTCACCATTAGAGTCACTGTTTAATTCCAGAACTATTAATTGATTTTAAATTTCATTATGTGTCATGGTGAAATTCGAATCCACGTCCCCAGAGTGTTAACCTGGGTTTGCTGGATTTACAAGTGCAGTGACATTGCCACTACACCACTGCCTCCACTAAATGCTGCTGGAAACATCCCTCCAGTCGCGAAAACGCCTGTCAACAATTACTCTTTCTTTCCTGTCACTGAGCTAATTTTGCATCCGCCTTGCTGCATTTCCCTGGATCCCCTAGAATTTTATTTTTAACAAGTCTGCTATGTGCGCCCTTGCCTAAAAGTCATGCTAAAATCCAAGTAGACCGCATCAACTACATTAACCTCATCTATCGTCCTTGTTACTTCATCAAAATAATCATGCAAGTTAGTCAGACACGATCTTCCCTTAACACATCTATGGTGATTATCCTTGATAAACCTGTGCCTTTCTAAGTGACAGTTTATGCTGTCTCTCAGAATAGATTACAATAATTGTCCCACTCTGAGGTTAGACTGGCTGTCCTGTATTTATTCGGTCTATCCTTCGCTCCCTTTTTTAACAGTGGTACAATGTTAGCAGTTCTCCAATCCTCCATCACCACACCTGTATCCAGTGAGTACTGGAAAATCATGGATATACCTTTGGCTATTTCTTCTGTTGCTTCTTTTAACAACCTGGGGTACATTTCATCACGCCATGGTGATGTATCAACTTTCAATGATGCTCTTTCCATTAATACTTCCTCTCTGCCTATGTTTATCACATCCAATAATTCACACTCCTCCTCCTTAACTGAAATATCTGCACCGTTCCCCTCTTTTGTGAAGACAGGTACAAAGTATTCATTAAGAACCATATCAGTAACTACTGTCCCTACACATAGGTTACCTTTTCGGTCATTAATGGGCTCTACTCTCTCCTCAGTTGTCTCTTAGCCTTAATGTATTGAAAGAAAAAACATACATGGG
Organism: Heterodontus francisci; assembly: GCF_036365525.1. NCBI lineage: Eukaryota > Metazoa > Chordata > Chondrichthyes > Heterodontiformes > Heterodontidae > Heterodontus > Heterodontus francisci. The sequence continues at coordinate 67,819,199 of NC_090398.1, read as the reverse complement.
TTCACCTTGATTTTGCTTGCCAATATTTTTTTTAATGATCTGTCCTTTATGTCGTAAATTCCTTTTTGATATCAGCCTTCCACTTTCTCTCCTCCTCTTGTTTTTCTGTTGTGTTGAGTTCTCGGTGTGGGACATAAGCTTGCCATTCTTGCTGTATCTTACCCTGTAGGCTCCTTGACATCCATGGAGCTGGGGAATGAGACTGACTTGATTCATCTGCAAAGCGCTGGCACGGACTCGATGAGTTGAAATGTCCCATTCTGTGCCAGAATTGATTATGCCTCTATGACTCTATGACATGGGTATTCTATTACAACAACTTTCCTATACTGGGAAAGTTTATAAAGGACTGGGCAGTATCACCCTATTAAACCTCGTGATGTAAGTGAAATGTTTGATGCCCCAGAAGATGGTTAACAAATGTCCTTCACAAACAGAGTAAATCAGTTCAGCCCCACTCACAATTCTGGAGTCATTCACAATGGGGAGTAGTTTCTCCTGGTTTTTACTACATAGGACAGCATCCAGGCTTTTCACTGTGTCCCCCACCTCCATGTGGAAAGTCTTGTCAGGGTTAGGTGAGATAAGACACGTTGCCTGGGCGACAGATTTCTTCAATTGTGTTACTGCTTCTGTGCTCACTTCAGTCCAACCGGGTTAAACCTGGTCATCACCATCATTATTTAGTTCATAAAGAGGAGTCACAGTCTCTGCAAATCGAGATATGAGGTTCCACTGATACCCCATCAGTCTGAGGATAGGACACAGGGCAGTCTTTGAGGTGGACAGGGGTAGACACTACATGAGGGTCCACTGGTACTCCACAAGCCTGGGGATAGGACACAGGTCGTTCTTTGAGGTGGACAGGGGTAGACACTGGATGAGGGTCCACTGATACCCCACTAGCCTGACGATATGACACAGAGCAGTCTTTGAGGTGGACAGGGGAAGAACCTGGATGAGGGTCCGCTGATACCCCACCAGCCTGAGGATAGGACACAGGGCAGTCTTTGATGTGGACAGGGGTAGACACTGGATGAGGGTCCACTGAAACCCCACCAGCCTGAGTTTAGGACACAGGGCAATCTTTGAGGTGGACAGGGCTAGACACTGGATGAGGGTCCACTGAAACAACACCAGCCTGAGGTTCGGACACAGAGCAGTCTTTGAGGTGGACAGGGCTAGACACTGGATGAGGGTCCACTGAAACCCCACCAGCCTGAGGATAGGACACAGAGCAGTCTTTGAGGTGGACAGGGGTAGACACTGGATGAGGGTCCACTGAAACCCCACCAGCCTGAGGATAGGAAACAGAGCAGTCTTTGAGATGGACAGGGGTAGACACTGGATGAGGGTCCACTGATACCCACCAGCCTGAGGATAGGACACAGAGCAGTCTTTGAGGTGGACAGGGCTAGACACTGAATGAGGGTCCACTGAAACCCCACCAGCCTGAGGATAGGACACAGAGCAGTCTTTGAGGTGGACAGGGCTAGACACTGGATGAGGTTCCACTGAAACCCCACCAGCCTGAGGATAGGACACAGGGCAGTCGTTGTGGTGGACAGGGGTAGACACTGGATGAGGGTCCACTGATACCCCACCAGCCTGAGGATAGGACACAGAGCAGTCTTTGAGGTGGACAGGGGTAGAACCTGGATGAGGGTCCGCTGATACCCCACCAGCCTGAGGATAGGACACAGGGCTGTCTTTGAGGTGGACAGGGGTAGACACTGGATGAGGGTCCACTGAAACCCCACCAGCCCGAGGATAGGACACAGGGCAATCATTGAGGTGGACAGGGGTAGACACTGGATGAGGGTCCACTGAAACCCCACCAGCCTGAGGATAGGACACAGAGCAGTCTTTGAGGTGGACAGGGCTGGACACTGAATGAGGGTCCACTGAAACCCCACCAGCCTGAGGATAGGACACAGAGCAGTCTTTGAGGTGGACAGGGGTAGACACTGGATGAGGTTCCACTGAAACCCCACCAGCCTGAGGATAGGACACAGGGCAGTCTTTGTGGTGGACAGGGGTAGACACTGGATGAGGGTCCGCTGATACCCCAACAGCCCGAGGATAGGACACAGGGCGGTCTTTGAGGTGGACAGGGGTAGACACTGGATGAGGGTCCACTGAAACCCCACCAGCCTGAGGATAGGACACAGGGCAGTATTTGTGGTGTTCTGGGGTAGACACTGGATGAGGATCCATTGATACCCACTAGCCTGAGGATAGGACACTGAGCAGTCTTTGAGGTGGACAGGGGTAGACACTGGATGAGGGTCCACTGATACCCCACCAGTCTGAAGATAGGACACAGGGAAGTCTTTGTGGTGTACTGGGGTAGACACTGGAATAGGGTCCACTGATACCCCACCCGCTTGAGGATAGGACACAGAACAGTCTTTGAGGTGGACACAGGTAGACACTGGATGGACTCGACCTGGTGTTGGTCTGGGCTGATGCTGGATGATGCAATCCGGACAGCTGGAACGGTAACACGATGTTAAAATGTGTCTACTGCAACGCCAGGAGTATCCAGAATAAGGTGGGTGAGCTTGCAGCATGGGTTGGTGCCTGGGATCTCGATGTTGTGGCCATTTCGGAGACATGGGTAGAGCAGGGACAGGAATGGATGTTGCGGGTTCCGGGATTTAGATGTTTCACTAAGAACAGAGAAGATGGTAAAAGTGGGGGGGGGGGGGGGGTGGCATTGTTAATCAAGGAAAGAATTACAGCGGCAGAAAGGACGTTTGAGGACTGAGGTAGTCTGGGCCGAGGTTGGAAACAGGAGAGGAGAGGTGACCCTGTTGGGTGTTTTCTATAGACCTCCAAATAGTTCCAGAGATGCAGAGGAAAGGATAGCAAAGATGATTCTTGACAGGAGCGAGAGCAACAGGGTAGTGGTTATGGGGGACTTGAACTTTCCAAATATTGACTGGAAATACTATAGTTCGAGTACTTTGGATGGGTCTGTTTTTGTCCAGTGTGTGCAGGAGGGTTTTCTGACACAGTGTGTAGACAGGCCAACCAGGGGCGATGCCACATTGGATTTGGAACTGGGTAATGAACCCGGCCAGGTGTTAGATTTAGAAGTTGGTGAGCACTTCGGTGATCGTGATCACAATTCGGTTAGGTTTACCTTAGCGATGGGCAGGGACAGGGATATACAGCAGGGCAAGAATTATAGCTGGGGGAAAGGAAATTATGATGCGATTAGGCAAGATTTAGGATGCGGAGGATGGGGAAGGAAACTGCAGGGGATGGGTACATTCGAAATGTGGAGCTTATTCAAGGAGCAGCTACTGCGTGTCCTTGATAAGTATGTACCTGTCAGGCAGGGAGGAAGTTGTCGAGCGAGGGAGCCGTGGTTTACTAAAGAAGTTGAAGAGCTTGTCAAGAGGAAGAAGAAGGCTTATGTTTGGATGAGACGTGAAGGCTCAGTTAGGGCGCTTGAGAGTTACAAGCTAGCCAGGAAGGATCTAAAGGGAGAGATAAGAAGAGCAAGGAGAGGACACGAGAAGTCATTGGTGGATAGGATCAAAGAAAACCCTAAGGCTTTCTATAGGTATATCAGGAATAAAAGGATGACTCGAGATAGGTTAGGGCCAATCAAGGATAGCAGTGGGAAGTTGTGTGTGGAATCGGAGGAGATAGGGAAAGTGTTAAATGAATATTTTTCGTCAGTATTTACAGTGGAGAAAGAAAATTTTGTCGAGGAGAATACTGAGATAAGACTACTAGGCTAGATGGGATTGAGGTTCACAAGGAGGAGGTGTTAGCAATTTTGGAAAGTGTGAGAATAGATAAGTCCCCTGGGCCAGATGGGATTTATCCTAGGATTCTCTGGGAAGCCAGGGAGGAGATTGTAGAACCTTTGTCCTTGATTTTGATGTCGTCATTGTCGACAGGAATAGTGCCGGAAGACTGGAGGATAGCAAATGTTGTCCCCTTGTTCAAGAAGGGGAGTAGAGACAGCCCTGGTAATTATAGACCTGTGAGCCTTACTTCGGTTGTGGGTAAAATGTTGGAAAAGGTTATAAGAGACAGGATTTATAATCATCTTGAAAAGATTAAGTTCATTAGAGATAGTCAGCACGGTTTTGTGAAGGGTAGGTTGTGCCTCACAAACCTTATTGAGTTTTTTGACAAGGTGACCAAACAGGTGGATGAGGGTAAAGCCGTGGATGTGGTCTATATGGATTTCAGTAAGGCGTTTGATAAAGTTCCCCACGGTAGGCTATTGCAGAAAATACAGAAGTATGGGATTGAAGGTGAATTAGTGCTTTGGATCAGAAATTGGCAAGCTGAAAGAAGACAGAGGGTGGTGGTTGATGGCAAATGTTCATCCTGGAGTATAGTTTCTAGTGGTGGACCGCAAGGTTCTGTTTTGGGGTCACTGCTGTTTGTCATTTTTATAAATGACCTGGATGAGGGTGTAGAAGGGTGGGTTAGTAAATTTGCGGATGACACGAAGGTCGGTGGAGTTGTGGATAGTGCCGAAGGATGTTGTCGGTTACAGAGGGACATAGATAGGCTGCAGAGCTGGGCTGAGATGTGGCAAATGGAGTTTAATGCGGAAAAGTGTGAGGTGATTCACTTCGGAAGGAGTAACAGGATTGCAGAATACTGGGCTCATGGGAAGATACTTGGTAGTGTAGATGAGCAGAGAGATCTTGGTGTCCAGGTACATAAATCCCTGAAAGTTGCCACCCAGGTTAATAGAGCTGTTAAGAAGGCATATGGTGTGTTAGCTTTTATTAGTTGGGGGATCCAGTTTAGGAGCCACGAGGTCATGCTGCAGCTGTGCAGAACTCTGGTGCGGCCACACCTGGAGTATTGCGTGCAGTTCTGGTCACCGCATTATAGGAAGGATGTGGAAGCTTTGGAAAAGGTGCAGAGGATATTTCCTAGGATGTTGCCTGGTATGGAGGGAAGGTCTTATGAGGAAAGGCTGAGGGACTTGAGGTTGTTTTCGTTAGAGAGAAGGAGGAGAAGAGGTGAATTAATGGAGACATATAAGATAATCAGAGGGTTGGACAGGGTGGATAGTGAGAGCCTTTTTCCTCGGATGGTGATGGCAAACACGAGGGGACATAGCTTTAAGTTGAGGGGGGATAGATATCGGACAGATGTCAGAGGTAGTTTCTTTACTCAGAGAGTAGTAGGGGCGTGGAACGCCCTGCCTGCAACAGTAGTAGACTCGCCAACTTTAAGAGCATTTAAGTGTTCATTGGATAGACATATGGATGAAAATGGAATAGTGTAGGTCAGATGGTTTCACAGGTCGGCGCAACATCGAGGGCCGAAGGGCCTGTACTGCGCTGTCATGTTCTATGTTCTATGTACACCAGCTGGGCCTTCGTGGATGGTCTTTTAGTCCAGCTCACAAAGTAACTGGAGTAGTTCCTTTAAAAGGGTTAAATGTATAGACATGGTCTGTGGTGATGAGGAGGAGATCAGCGACATATTGCAGCAAGCAGAAAGACTGTGAAAGGCTCATAAGGGCCCCGGCCATACGTTTGGGGAAAATAGTGGGGTTATTGTGGAACCCCTTGTGACAGACATGTCCAGGGGTATCTCTGGTCCTCAGAAGTGAATGTGAATTTAAATTGTTTCTCGAGTTTTACTGGGATACTCCAATAACCATGAGAGACATCCAGGGTGGAGAAGACAGCCCTGCCGCTGGGAATCTGGGAGAGTAGGGTTGGTGTCTCTCAGACAACCAGGTTCACACAGGGATGACTGAGTTGAGTTTGTGGTGGTCAATAGTCAGTCACCAGCTGCCATCCGGTTTTCTAACCGGCCAAATCGGGCAGTTAGTAGTATATATCTCTTTGTGAACTACACCCTGGTATAACAGTGACCTGATGGTGGCTGGAATATAAGATATAATCTTAACTCGGTAAGAATACTTTTTCATGGAGCATGCAATGGTCAGTTAATTTCTTCAACTCTGCTCATGTTTCCACAGTCATCTTTATGGGTTGTGGATACACTCGACACCGACTCGAGAATCGCCTGTACCTCGGGGTGATCAGAGGTTTCTGGTTCCCAGTCCTCTGATATTTTATTTATGAATATTGAGGGTGCACCGAAAACCAGAGTAGGGTATGTTTTAAGGTTCTACAATATACAAATATAGCCATAATCAATTACTGCTGATAATCTTTGAGCACATTACTGCCCAGTAGTCCCTGTCCATTGTGCAGGATCATATAAAAGGGAGGCAGGTCTTTGATCTGAACTCTGTTCCCTCTCCTATACCACTGTAAGATCTGATCTCGGGTCACAGTTTAACCAAAAGTTGGTCGAACAGTCGCAAGCAGTTTATTGCAAGGAAACTATTGGAAAAACAAATCGGAGGGGCAGGATTAATGCCCACTTGGAGAGGCACGGATTAATTAGAGATCGTCAGCAGGGCTTTGTCAGGGGGTGATGCTGTCCAACTAACTTGATTAATTCTTTTCGAAGCAGTGACTTGATGTGTAGATGAGGGTAAAGCAGTTGATGTAGTCTACATTGACTTTTGTAAGGCTTTGATCTGGTCCTGCATGGGAGATTGGTTAAGAAGAATTGCCCATGAGATCCAGGGCAATTTGGCAAATTGCATCCAAAATTGGTTTAATGTTTTTGTGAGTGGAAGCCTGTGATCACTGGTGTACCACCGGGATCGGTGCTGGGACCCTTACTGTTTGTAGAGTGCATTAATGATTTAGACGTGAATATAGCAGGTATGATCAGTAACTTCGCAGATGACACTAAAATTGGTTGGGTTGTAAATCGTGAGGAGTAAAGCCTTAGATTACAGAATCATATAGCTGGTCTAGTAAGATGGGCGGCGCAGTGGCAAATGGAGTTTAATCCTGAGAAGTCTGAGGTGATCTCCTTTGGGAGGACTAACAAGGCAAGGAAATATACAATGGCTGGTAGGACCCGAGGAAGTACAGAGGGACAGAGGGACCTTGGTGTACTTGTCCCGAGATCACTGAAGGCAGCAGCACAGGCAGATAAGGTGGTTAGGAAGGCATGTGGGATACTTTCCTGTACCAGCTGAGGCATAGACTTTAAGAGCAGGGAGGTTATGATGAAGCTATGAAGCTGTATAAAACGCTATTTAGGCCACAGCTGGAGTACTGTGTACAGTTCTGTTTTCCGCACTATAGGAAGGATGCGATTGCACTGAGAGGGTGCAGAATAGATTCACCAGGATGTTGCCTGGGCTGGAGCATTTCAGCTATGAAGAGAGACTGAAAAGGCGAGGGTTATTTTCCTTAGAGCAGAGAAGGCTGAGGGGGACTTAATTGAGATATACAAAATTCTGAGGGGCTTCGATAGGTTATTTAGGAAGAAACCTTTTATTTCTTCTTAGCTGAGAGGTCAATAACCAGGGGACATTGATTTAAGGTTAGGGGCAGGAGGTTTAGAGTGGATTTGAGGAAACGAATTTTCACCCAGAGGGTGGTTCGCTTCTGGAACCCACTGCCTGAAGTGGTGGTGGAGGCAGGAAACCTTACTACATTTAAGAAGTATCTAGATGAGCACTTGGAACGCCACAGCATACAAGGCTACAGGCCCAGTGCTGGAACTGGGATTAGAATAGTTAGGTGTTTGATGGCCAGAACAGACATAGTAGGCCAAAGGGCCTGTTTCTCTGCTGCATTTCTCTACATCTGTATGACTGTATTGAGGAGTAACAGTTCAAATACAGCACAACATCAGAATAAACATAGTAGACATACGACCTGTGGCAGATGAGAAAGGCTTTCTGGCAATGGATCAGATGTTAGAAGCTATTATTAAAGACTCTATAGCAGGGCACGTAGAAAAATTCAAGGTAATCAGGCAGAGTCAACATGGTTTTGTGAAAGGGAAATGATGTTTAACCAATGTATTGGAGTTCTTTGAAGAAGTAACATGCAGTGTGGATAAAGTGGAACTGATGGATGCACTGGACATAGATTACCAGAAGGCATTTGATAAGGTACCACATCAAACGTCATTGTGGAAAATAAAAACCAATGGTGTAGGGGGTTAACATATTGACATAGATAGAAGATTGGCTAGCTAACAGGGAACAGAGAGCAGGCATACATGGGTCATTTTCTGATTGGCAAGATACAACGAGTGGTGTGTCACAGGGATTATTGCTGGGACCTGAACTTTTTACAATTTATATAAATGATTTTGATGACTGGAACGAAGGTATGGTTGTAAAATTTGCAAATGACTCAAAGATAGGTATGATGGTAAGTTCTGAAGAGGACATAAGGCGGCGACAAAGGGATATAGATAGGTTAAGTGTGTGAGCAAAGATATAACAAATGGAGTAGAATGTGAGAAGAGGTGAAATTGTCCATTTTGGCTGGAAGACTTGTCTGTTAACTCGAGACTTGACTATTCTAATACACTCCTGGCTGCTCTCCCACATTCTACTCTCTGTAACCTTGTGGTCATCCAAAACTCTGGTGCCATCTTCTAATTTACACCAAATTCAATTCACCCAACATCCCTGTGCTCAGTGACCTACATTGGCTCTTGGTCCAGTAACACCTCAATTTTAATATTCTCACTCATGTGATCAAATCCCTCCATGTCCGCACCCCTCTGATTATCCCAATCCCTGACCATTTCCAATATTCGTGAATCTTGTTCATCTTAAAGTCTTTTTCGAATTCCCTTTTTAAAGTGAGTTTCTTTCTATCTGTCTCTCTGCCTGACCGCACATTTCATCTCTCCAGCTCCACTGGTGCTGTGGAGGTTTGGATCCATAAAAAGGTGTGAGCTGCACGGCCGGTCACATCCAACACATTGTACAGGACACCCAGGCTGACCGGGGTGCTGGAGTGGGTGTAACATGTGTGTGTCTGTCGCGTGAGGAGGGAATTGAATGTGAAGTCAATCAGCCATTCAGGCAGCTTTGATGTACGCCTTTGAAACTTGGTCCACTGACCACCTGTGTTAGTCATTCTCAGCTGAACACACATTCAGCAGCAGGAGGAACCCCTCTAGTGTTATTGAAAAGGACCAGGAATCCGACTTACAGGTGAGGGGCTTTTGACTTACTTCTGCTATTGTAAAGTTAGTGGAGGTGCTGTGGATGGTTTTCTGGAGGTTGTTTTGTGAGCTGCTGCAGGCATTCAGGGAGGACAGAGGATTTGGTGACCCAACACTGGACGAGGAATGTGGACTGTAGTTACAGTGTCTCTGGGTCTGTAACATGAATAACAAATGGAGCAGAGGCTGCAGAGAGGGGAAGCTCGGTAAAGAGGGAGGAGGAGGGGGCTCTGCCCTACCCTCCCCGGGTTTTCCAAGAGGCACTTTTCCGACCTACACCTAACCCAGGAGCAGTGTGTCGGTGACTCTGATTCAATAAGGAGATGGTCACAGTGCTGTTTCACCTCCTGCAACACGACCTGGAGCCTCACACCAGGTGTGAGGACGAAGTTGTCAGTGGCTGTTCAGGTCACAGTTTTATTGAACTTCTATGTATCTGGATCTTTCCAGGCAGGATCAGGAGACATATCAAACATAGATTCATAGAGAGTGATGGAGTCATTCACAACACAGAAGGAGGCCATTCGCCCCCTCCATGCCAGATCTCTGTGGAACAATTCAGTCATTCCCACTCTTCTGCTCAATCCCCATATCCCTGCAAGTTCATTTCCTTCAGGTGTCCATCCAGTTTCCGTTTGAAATCATTGATTGTCTCGGCTTCCACCAGGCTCATGGGCAGTAAGTTCCAGCTCATTACCATCCACTGTGTAAAAAAGTTATTCCTCATATTCCCCCTGTATCTCCTATCCAAAACCTTCCATCTGTGTCCCCTAGTCTGTGCTTCATCAGTTAATGGGAACAGTTTTTCTTTGTCTATCTTATCTAAACCTGTCAAAATCATGAGGGGTCTGGACAGAGTAGGTGGGGAGAAACTGTTCCCACTTGTCAAAGGATCAAAAATGGATGGGCACAGATTTAATGTACTTGTTTAAAGAAAAGAATGCGAACATGAGGAAAACATTTTTGTACAGTGAGTGGTTAGGTTCTGGATTGCACTGTCTGAGAGTGCGATGGAGGCAGGTTCACTTCAGGCATTGGAAAGGGAATTATATAGTGACCTGAAAAGGAATAATGTACAGGGTTATGGGAAATAGGCACTAAGTGAATTGCTCACTCAGTGAGCCGGTGCAGATATGATGGGCCGAATGGCCTCCTTTTGTGCTGCAATAAATCTGTGCTTTTCTGTGATTCTGTCACAATCTTGCACACTTCTAGTAAATATTCCCGCAATCTCCTTTGCTCCAGGGAGAACAATCCCAGTTTTTTCCAGATTAACCTTGTTGCTAAAATCCCCCATCCCTGGAACCATTCAGGTAAATCTCCAGTGCACCCTCTCAATGGCCCTCACATCCTTCCGAAAGTGTGGTGAACAGAACTGGTCACAGTACCCCACTTGGGGCCTAACCAGAGCTGTATACATTTTAAGCATAACTTCCCTGCTTTTGTACCCTATGCCTCTATTTATGAATCCCGAGGTCTCATATGCTTTGTCATCACTCTGTCAATATGTCCTGCCACCTTCAAAGATTTATACACATCCACACACAGGTCCGTCTGTTCCTGCACATACTGAAGAACTGTACCATTCTGTCTGCATCGCCTGACACTATCCCTTCTGCCAAAATTCATCACCTCACACTCCTGTGTATTAAATTCGATCTGCCACTTCTCTGCCCATTCTGCCTTTCTATCCGTGTCCTGTTGCAGGCAGTTTGTATCATCCTCACTGTTTGCCTGTCCTCCAAATTTGGTATAATCGGCAAATTGTGAGACTCCACTCTGAATTCCAAGATCGAAGTCATTTATGTATAGCAAAAAAAAGCAGAGGTCCTAGCACTGATCCTCGGGGAACACCCATTATCTACCATTCTCCAGTCTGAAAAACAAACATTTCAAACAATTCTCTGTTTTCTGTCCTGAAGCCAATTTTTGATTCAATTGGACACCGACCCTTCAATTTCATGAAGCTCAGTTTTGTTCACCAGCCTTTTATGTGGCACCTTATCAAACGCTTTTTAAAAAACCTTCATAAACAGCATCCACCACATTCCCTTCATCATTGTTATCTGATAAATCATCAAACAATTCTATTAGATTCGTAAAGCATGATCTTCCTATTAAAAAAATCCATGCTGACAATCCTTAATTAACTCAAACCTCTATAAGTGTGTGTTGATAGTGTCTTCCCTTGATTATTGTTTCTAAAACCTTACTCACCACTGATGTTAAACTAACTGATCAGTAGTTACGAGGCCTGTGTGTTGTCCATTGATAATTCAGTGAGGTGAGGGTGACCATCTATCTCATCATTTTCTCCCTCATCAGGGAGAAGCTGGATGAGAGATCCAGTGGCTTTGTCAGGATAGCGGGATTCCTGATGGTGTAGGTGGCTCTGCCGGGCCCCCATATCAACAGGGAGAGGTACAGGGACTGAAAGAACTCTCACTCCATTCATGTACAGTTGGTGTGTAAGCATGTCCACTAACCTCGCAGCAGCCACCATAACTCCATTCTGAAGCAGTCAGCCGGTCCCAACACTTCGGGGCTCCATGCAGAACCAGAATGTGGTTCACCGGAGATAAATAAACCCCCCTCTAGACACGGCTCATGTTTCTACATCCTCAAACCACCCCCACCGCCAACCAACCTCACACAATTAACATGTGTATAATGTGAGCAATGGAGTCACCAGGAACATGGTGGAACAGACCATCGGTGTGATGAAGCAATGTTTCTGATATCTGAACCGCTCGGGGGGAGCCCTCCAGTACACACTGGAGCAGGTGTCAAAGTTCATGGTGTTCTGCTGCACCATTCACATCATCATCATCATGAGGACACAGGCATTGGCATCAGGAATCCGGAGGCTACCTCAGGAGGAGGAGGCAGGAAGGATATTTCTTGGATGCCTTCCAGCCGGACAGGCTGTCGGAGAGACACTGCTAAGATTCGAGCTCCCATAGTACATCTTCCCTTTCCCTCCATGGATCCCCCATTCTCCACCATTACACCCATCTGACACTCCTCATCACAGCGTCCCCTTGGTCACCATCCTGCTATGAAACATTCAGAATTAATACATTACAGAAGGACCAATTCAGCTTTTCGTGTCTGCACTGGCTCTCTGAATGAACAATTCACCGAATGCCGTTCCCTGAATTCTCCATGTAACCTGCACACTCTTCCTTCTCAGATTAAAGTCTATTCAGCCTCAGTTGAACCTGCCTCCACCACACTCTCAGGCAGTGCATTCCAGACCCTGTTTCACTGTGTGAAAAAAGCTTTTCCTCATGTCGTCTTTGAACCTTTTACCCATTACTTTAAATCTGTGCCCTTTCGTTCTTGATCCTTTCATGAGTGGGAACAGTTTCTCTCTGTCTACTCTGTCCAGACACATCATGATTTTTGAAACCTCTAACAAATCAACTCTCAGCGTTCTCCAAGGAAAACAGTCCTAACTTCTCCAATCGATCTTCATAACTGAAATTCCTCATCCTGGGTATCATTCTCGTGAATCTTTCCTGCACTCTCTCCAATGTTCTCACGTCTTTCCTCAAGTGTGGTGCCCAGAACTGGATGCAATACTCCAGCTGAGGTCGAAGTAGCGTCTTATGCAAGTTCAATATAGCATCCTTGCTCTTGTACTCTATGTCCCTATTAATAAAGCCTAGGGGATTATATGATTTATTAAATGCTCACTCAACCTGTCCTGCCACCTTCAATGACTTATGCACATATACACCCAGGTCGATCTGCTCCTTCACCCCCTTTATTTTACATTGTCTCTCCATGTTCTTCCTACCAAAATGAATCTCTGCATTGAACTTCATCTGCCACCTGTCTGCCCATTCCAGCAACATTTCAATGTCCTTTTGAAGTTCTTCACTATCCTCCTCACAGTTCACAATGCTTCCAGTTTCATATCATCTGTAAAGTTTGAAATTGTTGCCTGTACACCAAGGTCTAGGTCATTAATATGTATCAGGAAAACAAAGGATCCGAACACTGATCCCTGGGGAACTCCACCACAAACCTTCCTCCAGGCTGAAACACATCTATTAACCATGACTCTTTGTTTCCTGTCACTCAGCTAATTTCGCATCCATGTTGCAACCCCCGTCCCTTTTATTCCATGAGCTGCAGGTTTTCTCACAGGTCTGTTGTGTGGCACTGTGTTAAAATGTTTTTGCACGCAGTGAGTGGTTAAATGTCTGGAATGCACTGCCTGAGTGTGGTGGAGGCAGGTTCCATTGAAACTGAATAGACTGTTATATGAAAATCCATGTTTACCACATCAACAGCATTACCCTTATCAACTCTCTCTGTTACCACTTCAAAAAACTCCATCAAGTTAGTTAAACATGATTTTCCCTTAAGAAATCCATGCTGGCTTGCTTAATTAACTCGCATATGTCCATGTGATTCTTGATTTTGCCCAAAATTATTTTTTCTAGAAGTTTTCCCACCACTGTAGTTAAACTGACTGGCCTGCTGTTGCTGGGTTGATCTTTGCACCCTTTTTTGATCAAGGGTGTTACGTTTACAATTCTCCAGTCCTCTGGCATCACCCCGAGTCCAAGGAAGACTGAAAAATTATGTCCAGTGCCTCTGTGATTTCCACCCTCACTTCCCTCAGTATCCTTGGATACATCCCATCTGGTCCTGGTGTCTTGTCCACTTTAAGTCCAGACAGCCTATCTAATACTTCCTCTTTATCAATTTTAAACCCCACTAGTGTCTGACTTACCTCCTCTTTCAATATTGCCTGGGTTGCATCTTAGAACCATAGAAAGTTCATGGCCCAGAGAGAGACCACTTGGCCCATCGTGTCTATGCTGTCTGAAAAACGATCCATCCATTCCGATCCTAACTTCCAGCATTTGATTGATTACAGCACTTGAGGTGCCTATCCAGACACCTTTTGAATGAGTTGTGCGTTTCTGCCTCAACTACCCTTTCGGACAGTGAGTTCCAGACTCCCACCACCCGCTGGGTGAAAAATAAAATCCGCAGCTCACTTATAATCTTCCTACCAATCACTTTAAATCTATTCCCCCTTGTCAGTGACCTCTTTGCTAAGGGGAATAGACCCTTCACCTCCACTCTAACCAGGCCCCTCAACATTTTGTACATTTCAATCAGAGTTCCCCTCAGCCTTCTCTGTTCCAAGGAGAACAAGCTCAGCTTACCCAATCTTTCCTCATAGCTGCACTTTTCCAGTCCTGGCAACATCCTCATAAATCTCCTCAGTACCCTCTCCAGTGCAATTACATCCTTTCTGTAATGAGGTTACCAGAACTGCGCACAGTACTCAAGTTGTGGCCTAAGCAATGAGTATTACTGTTCCAGCATAACCTCCCTACTCTTATATTCTATACCTCGACCAATAAAGGAAAGGATTCCATATCATCTTCCTTGTTAAAGACAGATGCAAAGTATTTATTTAGTACCTCTGCTATGCCCTCTGCCTCCATGTGTAAATCCCATTTCTGGTGCTGAGTCAGCCTCATTCCTCCTTTTACTACCCTTTTTACTATTTATATGTTTGCATAAAACATTGGAATTTTCTTTTATGCTAGCTGCCAGTCTCTTTTCATGCTCTCTCTTTGCTTCTGTTATTTGCTTTTTCACTTCTCCTCTGGACCCTCTAGATTCAGCCTGGTTCTCAATAGAATTTTCTACCTGGCCTCTGTCATAAGTTTGAACATCGGTGAATAATATTCTCAACTTTTCGTGCGACCTTCAAAGATCTGTGTGAATACACTCCAAGTTGTTCTGTTCCTGTCTCCTCATTTAAACAATACCCATTTGTTTATATTGCCTTCCATACACTTCCTGCAAAAACATATCACTTAAATTACATCTGCCATGTTCCTTCCCATTTCACCAGTCAGTCTCCATCATCCTGAAGTCTGTTACTATCCTTCTCACTGTGTATTAACATTTCCAACTTTTCTATCATCTGGAAACTTTGACATTATCCCCTCTGTACACAAGCCCATTGCATTAACAGACAGCAACAGTAATCCCAACAGTGACCGTGGGGAACCCCACTGTGTACTTCCCTCCAGACTGAACAATAACCATTCTCCACTACTGCCTGCTTTCTGTCACTCAGCTAATTTCCTGCATGCTGCCATTGAAAATAAAATACTTTCATTGATATAGCGCCTTGAATGACGACTGCATGTCCCAAAGTGATTTACAACAAATGAGGACTTTCTAAAGTGTAGTCACACTTGTAATGTAGGAAACAGGGCAGACAATTTCTGCTCAGCAAGATCCCACAAGCAGCAATGTGATAATGATCAGATCAGTTTATGTGATGTTGATTGAAGGAGAAATATTGACCAGGACACCGGGAATAATTCCCTTGCTCTGCTTCTACATAGTGCGGTGGGATCTTGACTATCCACCTGAGAGGACAGACTGCAACTTGGTTTAAAGTTTCAATCGATAGACTGCACCTCTGACAGTGCAACACACCCTCAGTACTGCACTGCAATGTCAGCATTGATTCTTGTGATCAAGTCCTGCAGTGACACTTGATCCTAGAAGCTTGTGACTGAAAGGGGAGAGAGATACAAACTGAGTCACGGCTGATATTGGTCCTTTAATCTCATGTGTTTCTAATTTGGAAACATGGCTGTTATTAGAAATAGAATTAGAACATGACAGCGACGTACAGGCCCTTCAGCCCTCCATGTTACGCCGACCTGTGAAACCATCTGACCTACACTATTCCATTTTCATCCATATGTCTATCCAATGACCACTTAAATGCCCTTAAAGTTGGCGAGTCTACTACTGTTGCAGGCAGGGCGCTCCACGCCCCTACTACTCTCTGAGTAAAGAAACTACCTCTAACATCTGTCCTCTATCTATCACCCCTCAACTTAAAGCTATGTCCCCTCGTATTTGCCATCACCATCCGAGGAAAAAGACTCTCACTATCCACCCTATCTAACCCTCGGATTATGTTGTATGTCTCTATTAAGTCACCTCTCCTCCTCCTTCTCTCTAACGAAAACAACCTCAAGTACCTCAGCCTTTCCTCGTAAGACCTTCCCTCCAAACCAGGCAACATCCTAGTAAATCTCCTCTGCACCCTTTCCAAAGCTTCCACATCCTTCCTATAATGTGGTGACCAGAACTGCACGCAATACTCCAGGTGCGGCCTCACCAGAGTTTTGTAAAGCTGCAGCATGACCTCGTGGCTCCGAAACTCGATCCCCCTATTAATAAAAGCTAACACACCATATGCCTTCTTAACAGCCCTATTAACCTGGGTAGCAACTTTCAGGGATCTATGTCCCTGGACACCAAGATCTCTCTGTTCATCTGCATTACCAAGAATCTTCCCATTAGCCCAGTACTCTGCATTCCTGTTACTCCTTCCAAAGTGAATCACCTCACACGTTTCCGCATTAAACTCCATTTGCCATCTCTCAGCCCAGCTCTGCAGCCTATCTATGTCCCTCTGTACCCTACAACATCCTTCGGCACCATCCACAACTCCACCGACCTACGTGTCATCCGCAAATTTACTAACCCACCCTTCTACACCCTCATCCAGGTCATTTATAAAAGTGACAAACAGCAGTGCCCCGAAAACAGATCCTTGCGGTACACCACTAGGAACTAAACTCCAGAATGAACATTTGCCATCAACCACCACCCTCTGTCTTCTCTCAGCTAGCCAATTTCTGATCCAAAGCTCTAAATCACCTTCAACCCCATACTTCTGTATTTTCTGCAATAGCCTACCGTGGGGAACCTTATCAAACGCCTTACTGAAATCCATATACACCACATCCACTGCTTTACCCTCATCCACCTGTTTGGTCACCTTTTCGAAAAACTCAATAAGGTTTGTGAGGCACGACCTACCCTTCACAAAACCATGCTGACTATCGCTAATGAACTTATTCTGTTCAAGATGATTATAAATTCTGTCTCTTATAACCTTTTCCAACATTTTATCCACAACCGAAGTAAGGCTCACAGGTCTATGATTACCAGGGCTGTCTCTGCTCCCCGTCTTGAACAAGGGGACAACATTTGCTATCCTCCAGTCTTCCGGCACTAATCCTGTCGACAATGACGACATAAAGATCAAGGACAAAGGCTCTGCAATCTCCTCCCTGGCTTCCCAGAGAATTCTAGGATAAATCCCATCTGGCCCAGGGGACTTATCTATTTTCACTCTTTCCAAAATTGCTAACACCTCCTCCTTGTGGACCTCAAACCCATCTAGCCTAGTAGTCTGAATCTCCGTATTCTCCTCGACAACATTTTCTTTCTCTACTGTAAATACTGCCGAAAGATATTCATTTAACGCTTCCCCTATCTCCTCTGATTCCACACACAACTTCCCACTACTATCCTTGATTGGCCCTAATCTAACTCTAGTCATTCTTTTACTCCTGATATACCTCTAGAAAGCCTTAGGGTTTTCCTTGATCCTATCCGCCAATGACTTCTCGGGTCCTCTCCTTGCTCTTCTTAGCTCTCCCTTTAGATCCTTCCTGGCTCGCTTGTAACTCTCAAGCGCCCGAACTGAGCCTTCACGCCTCATCCTAACATAAGCCTTCTTCTTCCTCTTGACAAGCGCTTCAACTGCTTTATTAAACCACGGCTCCCTCGCTCGACAACTTCCTCCCTGCCTGACAGGTACATACTAATCAAGGACACGCAGTACCTGCTCCTTGAATAAGCTCCACATTTTTATTGTGCCCATCCCCTGCAGTTTCCTTCCCCATCCTACACATCCTAAATCTTGCCTAATCGCATCATAATTTCCTTTCCCCCAGCTATAATTCTTGCCCTGCGGTATATACCTGTTCCTGCCCATCGCTAAGGTAAACCTAACCGAAATGTGATCACTATCACCAAAGTGCTCACCTACATCTAAATCGAACACCTGGCCGGGTTCATTACCCAGTACCAAATCCAATGTGGCATCGCCCCTGGTTGCCCTGACTACATGCTGTGTCAGAAATCCCTCCTGCACACACTGGACACTATTTGGAAAGTTAAAGTCCCCCATAACCACTACCCTGTTACTCTCGCCCCTGTCGAGAATCATCTTCGCTATCCTTTCCTCTACATCTCTTGAACTATTCGGAGGTCTCTAGAAGACTCCCAACAGGGTAACCTCTCCTCTCCTGTTTCTAACCTCGGCCCATACTACCTCAGTAGACGAGTCCTCAAACGTCCTTTCTGCCGCTGTAATACTCTCCTTGATTAGCAATGCCACCCCCCCCCCCCCTCTTTTACCATCTTCTCTGTTCTTCCTGAAACATCAAAATCCCGGAACCTGCAACATCCATTCCTGCCCCTGCTCTACCCATGTCTCCGAAATGGCCACTACATCGAGATCCCAGGTACCAACCCATGCTGCAAGCTCACCCACCTTATTCCGGATGCTCCTGGCATTGAAGTAGACACACTTTAAACCAGGTTCTTACTTGCCAGTGCCCTCTTGCGTCCTGGTCACCTTATCCCTGACCTCACTACTCTCAACATCCTGTACACTGGAACTACAATTTAGGTTCCCATTCCCCTACTGAATTAGTTTAAACACCCCCCCCCCCCCCGAAGAGCACTAGCAAATCTCCCCCCCAGGATATTGGTACACCTCTGGTTCAGGTGAAGACCATCCTGTTTGTAGAGGTCCCACCTACTCCAGAAAAACCCCAATTATCCAGGAAACCAAAACCCTCCCTCCTACACCATCCCTGCAGCCACGTGTTCAACTCCTCTCTCTCCCTATTCCTCGCTTCGCTATCACGTGGCACGGGTAACAACCCAGAGATAACAACTCTGTTTGTTCTCGCTCTCAGCTTCCACCCTCGCTCCCTGAATTTCTTTCTTTAATCCCCATCTCTCTTCCTCTCTGTGTCATTGTTATGCGGTACTTTCTCAAATGCATGTTGAAAGGATCGGAATATTGTGAAAGTACAGGCAGGAGCAATCATAGAATCATAGAACAGATTAGACTGAATGAGGCCATTCGGCCCATCAAGTCTGTGCTGACCATTTCAAAGAGCAATCCAGTTAGTCCCACTCCCTGGCTCATTCACTATATTCTTGAATTTCTTTCTGCTTCGGATATTTATCCAATTCCCTTTTGGGATCTATTATTGAATCTGTATCCATCAGCCTATCAGACAGTGCCTCCCAAATCCAAACCACTCAGAAACAAAAATCCTCATATCTGCTTCTTTTTTCAATCGCCTTAAATCTGTGTCTCTGGTTAACGGCCCCTTGGAAAGTGGAAACAGTTTCTCTTTATTTAATTTATCTGAACCCTTCCTAATGTTAAACACCTCAGTCAAATATCTTCTGAAAGTTCCCTGCTCAAAGCAGAACAACCCCAGCTGCACAACTGTAATCCCTCATGCCTGGACAAATTCTAGTAAAACAGTTCTGTGCCCTCTCTGAAGGCTTCATGTCCTTCCTAAAGTGTGGTTCCCAGTATTCGACACAAGACTCCAGGTGCAGCTGAACTAGTATTTTATATATGTTTCACATAATGTCCTTGCTTTTGTTCTTTTTGCCTCTATTTATAAACCCGAGGATCCCATATATTTATTAAATGTCTAGTTAAACTTTCCTGCCACCTTCAGAGATTTGTGTGTAAACACCCCGTGTGTCTCTGTTATTTCACCACCTTTATAGTAACACCATTTAACTTGTATTGTCTCTCCTCATTCATCCTTTCAAGATGTATTACCTCACACATCTGCAATTCCAATTAAATATTGAGAAGATTGAAGTCATTGTTTTCTGTCTCTGCTCCAAACATTTCCTAGTTACACATTCCATCCCTCTCCTTTGTAAATGTTTGAGACTAACTTAAACTGTTCACATACTTGGTTACATAGTTCACCTTGAGATGCCTTGAGATGACCTTCCTACCAAATGTTCACACCATCAGTAAAACGGCCTATCTCCACCCTTGGTGGAGTTGCATGCTGGTTAAAGAGGAAATGAAAGCAATAGTGAGGCAGGATATTAGATCTGACGATGTCGAATATGTATGGGTAGAGTTGACAAACACTAAGGGGCAAAAAACCATGGTGGGGGTTGCATATAGACCCCCAGACTGTAGTGCTGAATTTGGGAATGGCATTGACCAGGAAATCAGAGACGCATGCGATAAAGGAACATCTGTAATTATTGGTTTCTTGAATCTGCATATAGACTGGGTAAATCAAATTGGTCACAATACATTGTGGAGGAATTCCTGGAGAATATACGGAATGGTTTTCAGGACCAATTCTTTGAGGCACCGACTGGAGAACAGGCCATCCTAGACTAATTATTGTGTAATGAGAGAGGAATAATTGACAATCTAGTTGTGCCAGATCCCTTGGGGATGAGCGACCATAATATGATAGAATTCTTCATCATGATGGAGAGTGACCTAGTTGATTCTGAGATTAGGGTCGTGAATCTTAATAATGTAAGCTACGAAGGTATGAGGCATGAGCTGTCGATGATACATTGGGAAACGTCACTTAAAGGGATGACCCTGGATAGGCAATGGCAAACATTCAAAGAGCGCATGGATAAACTGCAACAATTGTTCACTCCTGTCTGGCGCAAAAGTAAAACGAAAAAGGGAGCCAAATCATGGCTTACAAGGAGAATTAGAGATAGCATTAGATCCAAGGAAGTGGCATATAAATTTTCCAGGAAAAAACAACAGACCTGAGGATTGGGAGCAGTTTAAAATTCAGCAAAGGAGCACCAAGGGATTGATTGAGAAGGGGAAAATGGAGTATGAGAGTAAGCTTACGGGGAACATAAAAACTGACTGTAAAGGTATGTGAAGCGGAAAATATTGGCGAAGACAAATGTTGGTCCGTTACAGTCAGAAACAGGGGAATGTATTCTGAGAAACAAAGAAATGGCTGACCAACTAAATGCAAACTTTAGTTCTGTCTTCACAAAGGAGGACACAAATATCATACCAGAAATGTTGGTGAATACAGGGTTTAGTGAGAGAGAGGAATTGAAAGAAATCAGTATTAGTGGAGAAATGGTGTTGGGAATGGAGATGGTATTGAAGGCCGATAAATCCCCAGGGCCTGGTAATCTACATCCCAGAGTACTTAAGGTTGTGGCCCGAGAAATAGCGGATGCATTGGTGGTCATCCTCCAAGATTCTATAGACTCTGGAACAGTTCCTACAGATTGGAAGGTAGCTAATGTTACCCCACTATTAAAAATGGGAGGTCGAGAGAAAGCAGGGAATTATAGACCATTCAGCCTGACATCGGTCGTGGGGAAAATCCTGGAGTCCATTATTAAATATTTTGCAGCAGAGCACTTAGAGAACAGGAGAATCGGGAAGAGTCAGCATGGATTTATGAAAGGGAAATCATGCTTGATAGATCTGCTCGAATTCTTCGAGGATGTAACCAGTAGAGTTGATGTGGGGGAGCCAGTGGGTGTGGTTTATTTGCACCTTCAGAAGGCGCTCGACAAAGTTCCACATAAGGGATTAGCATGTAAAATTAAAGTGGACGAGACTGGGGGTAGTATATTGCGATGGATAGAAAATTGGTTGGCAGACAGGAAACAAAGCATTGGAACATACGGATATTTTTCTCAATGGCAGGCAGTGACTAGTGGGGTACCGCAGGGATCGGAGCTAGGACCCCAGCTATTCACAATATATATTAATGATTTAGATGAGGAAACTAAATGTAATATCTCCAAATTTGCAGATGATACAAAATTGAGTGCGAGGGTGAGTTGTGAGGAGGATGCAGAGAGGCTTCAGGGTGATTTGGGCAAGTTGTGTGAGTGGGCAAATGCACGGCAGATGCAGTATAATGTGGATAAATGTGAAGTTATCCACTTTACTAGCAAAAACAGGAAGGCAGATTATTATCTGAACGGCTATAAACTGAGAGAGGGGAATACGCAGCGAGACCTGGGTGTTCTTGTACACCAGTCACTGAAGGTGTGCATGCAGGTGCAACAGGCGGTAGAAAAAGGAGAATGTATGTTGGCCTTCATAGAGACAGGATTCGAGTACAGGAGTAGGGATGTTTTGCTGCAATTATACAGAGCCTTTGTGAGGCCACACTTGGAATATTGTGTGCAGTTTTGGTCTCCTTATCTGAGGAAGGATGTTCTTGCTATAGAGGGAGTGCAGTAGAGTTTTACCAGACTGATTCCTGGGGTGGGAGGACTGTTGTAGGAGGAGAGATTGAGTCGGTTAGGACGATATTCACTGGAATTCAGAAGAGTGAGGAGGGATCTCATCGAAACCTATAACATTCCAACATGACTTGACAGGGTAGATGCAGGAAGGATGTTCCCGATGGTGGGGGACTCCCGAACCACGGTTATAGTCTAAGGATATGGGGTAAAACCTTCAGGACTGAGATGAGGAGACGTTTCTTCACCCAAAGAGTGGTGAGCCTGTGGAAACCTCTCATCACGCCCATATCCAAGGGGGATTGGAAGATTCTGGCCAGTGCCTCGGCTATTTCCACCATTGCTTCCCTCAACAACCCCCATACATCCCATCCAGACTGGATAAATATTCAACTTTATGGTGGTACTAAAGTGTTGGATTGAAAAGGGTTAACTGAATCTGTTTGTTCCGTGACTGTAATTAATGTCAGTCTCCATGGACCCTAATTGTGTCACTGGACGTTTTCCATCTCCTATTAATAAGGGGATTCTTTCAATGTGTTATTCCACAGTGTCAGTGGGAACATCAGCCCCGGCACTTACAGAGATCAGCTGCTCCAGAGAGATAGAGAGAGGATAGGTTAGAATCTGAGACCAAAAGACTGGAATGTTCCAACAATGGGTCAGAATCTGAGAACAATAGATGGGAATGTTACAACAATGGACAGGAGTTTATCCTCGCATCTTTACTATCTTTCTACATATTATGATCGGTACTCAATTAACACTCGCATCTATCTCGCACTGAAGATTATTCAATACATTTACTATCCCATCATGGCTATTATTGGTGTCCCTGGTAAGTCTCTCTATCTAGCTATTAATTCTTTAAACCATGTTTGACTGCATTACTGCTCCTGTAATTTACTCTGCCCTTCTTGTTGCCGTTGTATGCCTGGTGAATATCTCCAGCTATTAGCTCAACAAACCATTGTGAACTGTATTACAGTTCTTGTCATTTACTCTCTCATCTTTGCTGCTGTTTCAGTCTCTATTTCAGGCCAGGAGATCTGTAAACACTGTTTCACTGAAATACTGTTCTGTAATGTAAATTTTGGGAAGACTGAAGCCAGTGTCATTGGTCTCCATCACAAACTCCATCCCCTATCTGGGAAGCACATACTCCACCCTGCCCAATATCTGAGGCTCAACCAGACAGTTTACAACTTCTGTGTTATATTTAAACCTGAGCTGAGTTCATCTCCATATTCTTTCCATCACCAACCCTGCTGAAAACCATCTCTGTGATATCACCCATCTCCACCTCTGCCTCAGCCTCTCTACTGCGTAAACCCTCATCCACATCACAGTTAAATACACAGTTGACTATTCCAATTCCATCTTGGTCACCCTTCCCAGTTATAAACCTCCAGAAACCACAGCCCATCCAGAACTCTGCTGCCTGCATCCGATCTCACACCAAATCCGGATCACCCATCACCCCTGTGCTCACTGATCTCCATTGGCTCCCGGTCTGGCAGCACCTTAATTTTAATATTCTCATTCGTGTGTTTGAATCTCTCCATGGCCTCACCCCTCCATTTATTCACTTTCCCCTGTCCATTTCACATAACCTGCAAATCTTTCGACTTCACTCTTTTTTCTGTTCTCCTTGTAAAGTGAATTTATTTCCCTCTGTATGTGTCCCGAGCCAGGATTATAGACTCTGCAGCAAAACTGGTGCTGTCGGTACAGAAGCTGGGATTCATAAAGAGATGTGAATCGCACAGCCGGCCACTTCCAGTGCGGTCTGCACAATATCCCATGCTGGGCGGGGCTCCAGCCCAGTCGTATCATCTGTGTGCTGTTAGCGTGGTCTTCACAGCCGGCCACTTCTATTGTGGCCTGCACACTGTCCCAAGCTGGGCAGGGCTCTAGCTCAATTGTACCTTGTATGTGTTGTTCCTTTGAGGGTGGATTTGAAAGTGATGTCAATGTACCATAGCAGCAGCTTTGATGTACTTCTTTGAAACTTGGTCAGTGCATGTCCAATGACCGCCTGTGTTAGTCACTCTCAGTTGAACATACATTCAAAGGATGAATTTGAAAGGACCAGGCATCCAACTGACAGGTGAGGGGCTTTTGACTTACTTCTGCTATTGTAAAGTTAGTGGAGGTGCTGTGGATGGTTTTCTGGAGGTTGTGTTCTGAGCTGCTGCAGACATGCAGGGAGGACAGTAGATTTGGTGACCCAACTCTGGACGAGGTATGGGGACTGTAGTTGCAGTGAAACTGGGTCTGTCACATGACCAACAAATGGAGCAGAGGCTGCAGAGAGGGGAAGCTCTGTAAAGAGGGAGGAGGAGGGGGCTGTGCACTACCCACCCCGGGTTTTCCAAGAGCACTTTTCCTACCTGCACCTATCCCAGGAGCAGTGTGTGAGATGACTCTGATTCAATAAGGAGGTGGTCACAGAGCTGTGTCTCTTCCTGTAACACAACCTGGAGCCTCACACCAGGGTTAGGACGGAGTTGTCAGTGGCCGTTAAGGTCACAGTTTCATTGAACGTCTATGTATCTGGATCGTTCCAGGCAGGAGCAGGAGACATATCCAACAGAGAGTGGTAGAAATCGATAGTCATTTACAACACAGAAGGAGGCCATTCAGCCCCTGCATGCCGGCTCTTTTTGGAACAATCCAGTCAGTTCCACTTCCCCGCTCAATTCCCATATCCCTGCAAGTTCATTCCCTTCAGATGTCCATCCAGTTTCCTTTTGAAATCATTGATTGTCTCATCTTCCACCACCCTCATGGGCAGTGAGTTCCAGCTCATTACCATCCACTGTGTAAAAAGGTTCTTCCTCATATTCCCCCTGTATCTCTTACCCGAAACCTTCCATCTGTGTCCCCTAGTCTGTGTTTCATCAGTTAATGGGAACAGTTTTTCCTTGTCTATCTTATCTAAGTCCATCATAATCATGTACACCTCTATCAAATCTCTCTCAATCTCCTTTACACCAGGAGAACAACTCCATCTTCTCCAAACTCACTTTGTAACTAAACTCCCATCCCTGGAATCATTCTGGTAAATCTCCTCTGCACCCTCTCAGGGACTTTCACATCCTTCCTGCAGTGTGGTGACCAGAACGGTACACAGTTCTCGAGTTGGTCTCTAACCAAAGCTTTATGAAGGGACCGCATAACTTCCCTTATTTTGTATCTTTGCCTCTAATGATGAATCCCAATATCTGATATGATTTGCTAAACACCCTCCTAATATGTCCTGGCACCTTCAAAGATCAATACATATGGAGTCCCAGGTCCCTCTGTTCCTGCACAATCTTTAGAACTGTGTCATTAAGTCTATATTGCCTTCCTTTTCCAACTGACAAAATAAATCACATAACACTCCTCTTTATTAAGTTCTGCCTGCCACTTCTCTGTCCATTCTGCTAGCCGATCTATATCATGTTGCAGGTGGTTTGTGACATCCTCCAAGATTGCAATCATCAGAAAAAATACAAATTCTTCTCTGTATTCCAAGATCCATGTCATTTATATGTAGCAAAAAAAAAAAGCAGTGTTCCTCGCACTGACCATTGGGAAACATCACTGTCTACCATCCTCCAGTCTGAAAAACAACCATTTAACACATTTCTCTTTTTTCTGTCATTTGGACAATTTTTGATCCAAATGGATGCTATTCCTGAGCTTCAATTTTGTTAACCAAGCTTTTGTGTGGTTGTTCATCAAATAATTTCATAAAATCCATGCATACAACATCCACCACATTCCCTTCATCAACCTTCTCGGATCATCGAAATAAATTCAATTCGTTCAGTAAAGCATGATCTGCCTTTTCAGAAATCCGTGCTGACAATCATTTAATAACTCAAACCTCTCCAAGTGTGTGTTGATTTTTCCCTGATTATTGCTTCTAAAACCTGACTCACCAATGATGTTAAACTAACTGAGCAGTAGTTGCGAGGCCTGTGTGTTGTCCATTGATAATTCTGGGAGGTGAGGGTAACCATCTATGTCATCATTTTCTTCCTCAGCAGGGAGAAGCAGGATGAGTGATCCCGTGGCTTTGTCAGGATAGCGGGATTCCTGATGACATAGGTGGCTCTGCGGGGCCCCCATGTCAACGGGGAGAGGTACAGGAACTGGAAGCACTCACACTCCATTAATGTACAGTTGGTGTGTGAGCATGCCCAGTACATCATGTTGGTGAATGTCCACTATCCTGGCAGCAGCAAGGATACCTTCATTCTAAAGCAGTCAGCCGGTCCCAATACTCCGGGGCTCCTTGCAGAACCAGAATGCGGCTTCTCAGAGGCAAAGGAAACTCCTCTAGACACAGCTCATGTTTCTACACCCCCAAACCACATCCCACACCAACCAACCTCACAAAATTAACATGGGTGTAATGTGAGCAATGGAATCACCAGGAACATGGTGGAACAGACCATCGGTGTGATGAAGCAATGCTTCTGATGTCTGAACCGCTCGGGTGGAGTCCTCCAGTACACACTGAAGCAGGTGTCCAAGTTCATGGTGTTCTTTTGCATCCTTCATATCATTACCATCATGAGGACACAGGCATTGGCACCAGGAATCCGGAGGACACCTCAGGAGGAGGCAGGGAGGATATTTCCTGTATGCCTTCCAGCCGGACAGGTTGTCGGAGAGTCCCTGCTAAGATTCCGGTTCCCACAGGACAACTTCTCTTTCCCGCCATGGATCCCCCATTCTCCACCATTACACCCATCTGAGATGCCCCATTGCAGTGTTATTACAGCACAGAAGGAACTATTCAGCCAGTCGTGTCTGCACCGGCTCTCCAAATGCACAATTCACCTAATCCCGTTCCCTGCCTTCTTCCCGGAACCCTGCACGTTCTTCCTTCTCATATACCAGTTTATTCAGCTTTAGCATGTTCATAGATGTGGTCACCACACAGCTGAAGAGCATGCAGGGAGAGAGGGAATGGGTGATCAGCAGGCAGTCAAAAATTATCAGGCAGGTAGTGGGGGAGACCCCTGAGTGCATCTCACTCTCCAACAGGTATTCAGTTCTGTATCCTGAGGGAAGTGATGATTCTCCTGGGGAGTGCAGCCACAGCAAGTCCATGGCACCACGGGTGGCTCAGCCGCAGAGCGGCATACAGGGATGACTGGAAGAGCCATAGTGATAGGTGAGTCAATAGTCAGGGGAACAGACTGGCGTTTCTGTTGCCACAGACGTGAATCCAGGATGGTGTGTTGTCTCCCAGGTGCCAGGGTCAAGGATGTCACTCAGCGACTGCAGAGCATCTTGAATGAGGAGGGGAACAGCCAGAAGTCGTGGTCCACATGGGAACCAACGACATAGGTAGAAAGAGGGATGTGTTCTTGCAGTCACAATTTAGGGAGCGAGGGAAGAAATTAGCAAGCAGGACCTCAAACATAGTCAAAAAGTAGAATTCTCCAGATTACTCCCAGTGCCAGGTGCAACTAAGTATAGAAATAGAAAGATAAGGCAGACGGATGTGTGGCTGGAAAGATGATGCAGGAGGGAGGGATTCATATTCCTGGGATACTGGGACCGGCTCTGGGGGAGATGGGACCTTTACAGGCCGGGCGGGTTGCACGTGAACAGAGCCAGGACTGGGCTCCTTGCGGAACGTTTTGCTAGTGCTGTTGGGGAGGGTTTAAACTAGTTCAGCAGGGAGGTGGGGGACCTGAGGGTAGACTCAGCTGGGAAAAAATCAGAAATGAAAATGGAAGGTGGCAAATTAATGGATGAGTCTGTAAGACAGAGGAAATGAGGGTGAGAAAATGAAAAAAAGGTTTGGCAGTGCTCAACGGTATCTATTTCAATGTATGGAGTTCTGCAAATAAAGCAGTTGAGCGGAGGGCAAAGATAGACATGTGGCAGTATGATATCATAGTTATTACAGAAACATGGCTTAAGGTGGGACAGGAATGGCAACTCAACGTTCCTGGTTACCGGGTTTTCAGACGCAATAGGGAGGGGGTTAAGAAAGGAGGGGATTGGCAATTCTGGTCAAGGAATCTTTTGCAGCTGTGAGGAGGGATGATATGTTGGAAAGTTCATCAAGTGAGGCCATATGGATTCAGCTAAGGAACCACTGCTGGGAGTGTGATCTCGACAGCCAAATAGTCAGAGGTTAATCGAGGAGCAGATAAGTGGGCAAGTCTCTGAGCTGTGCAAGAACAATAGGGCAGTAATAGTAGGGTATATGAATCACCCCGATGTTAACGAGGATAGTTTTAGTATGAAAAGAATTGAGGGAGCAGAATTCTTGAGGTGCATTCAGGACAACATTTTTGTCCAGCATGCAGAAAGTCCAACAGGAAAGGGTGCAGTTTTAGACTTTGTTGTAGGAAATGACGATGGGCAGGTGGATGGAATGTCAGGGGAGAGCATTTTGGTGGGAGTGATCATAATTCAGTCAGTTATAACATAACTATGGGAACGTACAGACATAGAATAGGAGTTAGAGTTCTAATTGGGGCAAGGCCAATTTTACTAAACCGCGGAGCGAAAGTGGACTGGAAACAGCGACTTGAAGGTAAATCAGTCTCAGAGCACTGGGAGGCATTCAAAGTGGAGATTCAAGAGGTTCAGGGTAAACATGTTCCCACAAAGGAAAAGAGTGAGGCGGCCAAATCCAGAATCCCATGGATGTCAGGTATCCTTTCTGGTAAGATAAGACAGAAAAGGGAAGCATATATCCGACACTGATAACTCAATACTACAGAAAGTTGAGAGGAGTTTAGAAAGTTGAAACACGAAAGAGGTGAGTTTATTATACTTAACAATAAAAAACATCCACACGAGAATCACACAGAAATAGATTACAGTGTGAGAAGTAAATTTTTGGGTGGATTGGAGTCCAGAATAATTATAAAAATAAAATACCCGTTCTGTGAGGTTGGACGATTCGGAGGTCTTCTGGCTGAAGTTGTATTCTTGAAGTCTTTGGCTATTTGAAGTGTCCTTTGTGGCTGGCCCACATGGCTCAGGGATTTCTTGGAGGCAGACTTGTAGGTGTCTTCCTTTCCCTGATGTCTCTGTCTGTCGTAATATATAGACTTCGAGGGACCACAGTCGGATGTGGTTTTCAAACTTGTGATGTTATCTGAAGAGAGAGAAGGGACACGACCCTTCTGCTTCTGCACAATTTGAACCACTGGCTTGTCTGTCTTTGTCCAGCAGAAACTAACAGCTTTCACAGAGATGTGCAGAAGGTCTCATGACTGCCTCACTGTATTCTCTAGACCCTTATAATGAGATTCAAGGTTGGAAAATTCTATCTCCCCAGGGTTCAGGATACCAGTATTTACACTTGGAGGAGTTTGCTCTTTCAAAGTCAGTGTGTCAGGGTGGCCTTGTATGCCATGTCAATGATTGTAAGCTTAGGTCATTGAATCTCCAGAACAAGCCAGTGATTTGGGTCCAGGCCCATCAGACGTGTCTCCTGTTGTAGGCCTTGGAATGTGAAAAAGTATTTCAGATGCCAATTGCGGTGGCCATCTTGGCTGCCAGTTTTTTCAAGTTTAACTGTCGGATTTTTCCATTAAATATTTAGTGTAAGTTTCCAATCTATGAATTAAAATTCATCATTTGGCATATTGTGTTATCTTGACACTGCAAACGTGATAATAGGAGCATTTCATTGCAGAATTGTGGGAAGAAATAGACGGAAACACACATTTATTCCCAATAATCACTTCTCAAATTCACACATTAATCTTAGAATTACTGCAGCTGACATTTTCTGTTGCAGTTGTGCTGATTTAATTGTGTTGGAGTTTTTTTCTGGGATGGTTATGAGTCGGGTTCAACCCTGGACAAAGCATCAACAGCTACTATATATTTTTTTCTCTCTCCTGCAATGAAGCTTTAACCATTCAGGTTCCTGCACCTTGATAATCTTTCTCCCTAAACCGACAGTAAGTAATAACTTGTTTCTTTAACCCCAGTGAGGTGGCTGAGATTTCCTCTGGGCCTTTGTTCTTACTGAGTTCTGCTTTGAAATTGTTGAGTTTGATTAGATTTGGGTTTGGGATCTGATCATTGGGTTCTTGAGTGGGTAGATCCACACTGAGCTCACTTTTAGCTTTCTGGTGAGGTACACAAGTGCTGGTTACTTGAGGGTATTTTTCCTTCACTTTTCCCTTTACTATGGGGAGGATCTTTTTTTCTAATCTGCCCTATATTCTCTGGGATATTAGTGTTTGCAGATGTCTGTCCAGCTTTCACTGCACTCTCCTGCGGCACTTCGACTAAGTAAGGCATCACCCTCACCATTGGCTTGCATGTTTGGGACCTTTCCTTGCCATTGCATGTTTATATAAATGCTGTTTGCCTATTTAGGGTGCCTCTTGGACCTGAATTTAAGGAGGAGAGTGTGGGGATTAATTTATCTAACATTTCAGGGTTGACTAATCGGAGAATAGGAAATTCCAGTTGGTATTCCTCCTGGCCCTCCTCTAACCTGTCCTCAGGATTCTTTTCAATCCTTCCCTCCTGACTGTCTGACAGATCTGTAGTTGTCTGTCCCCTCCACAGCCTTTACTTTTTTTCCCTTTGGTCTGGGGTGTCAATTAAATAATTTACCTGGCTATTCC
Source organism: Heterodontus francisci (assembly GCF_036365525.1). Lineage (NCBI taxonomy): Eukaryota > Metazoa > Chordata > Chondrichthyes > Heterodontiformes > Heterodontidae > Heterodontus > Heterodontus francisci. The sequence goes on along the minus strand of NC_090398.1, from coordinate 67,788,339 downwards.
TTTTGCCACTCGATATGGACCACTGAACCGGGATTTCAGGGATTCCCCCTGCATTGGGAGTAGTAACAATACATGGTCTCTGGGCTGAAATGTTCTAACCTTGACATTTCTTTATGTTCACATTTTCACAGCTGCCTGGGAGATCTTTAGGTGTTCCTGAGCCATTGCACAGGCTCCCCTGAGCCGCTCCCAGAGCATGGAAATGTAGTCTAACACGGAAGACTCGTTCCTCTGTCCCAAAAACTTCTCCTTGATTAGATTAAGAGAATCTCTCACCTCGTTTCCAAAAACTAATTCAAAGAGACGAGAGCCAGTGGAATCATTGGTTAAGTCCCTGATAGGCAACAGGAGAAATCCCAGCCCTCTGTCCCAGTCATGGGGTTTCTCATAGCAGTATGGCCTGATCATTGTTTTTAGGGTCTGGTGGTACTGCTCCAAAGCCCCTTGTGACTGTGGTTGGTAAGCCTTGGACTTTATTTGGGTTATGTCCAGATTACCCATGACCGTTTCAAAAAGATTAGACATAAAATGTTTACCCTGGTCCATCTGGATCTCAGCAGGCAGCCCACTTCGGGTAAAGAATTGGGTTAGCCCCTCCACAACTACCTTGGCAGAGATAGTTGTTCCGGAGAATGGTCTCTGGGAATTGGGTCACCACATCCAAAATGGTGAGAAGATACTGGTAATCCCTCTATTGTTTTCAGCGGTTGTCCCGCACAATCCACCAACACTCTGCTGAAGGGTTCCCCAAAAGATGGTATGGGAATTAGGGGTGAAGGTTTAACTGCAGATTAAGGCTTCCCCACAACCTGGCACGTGTGACCAGTTTTACAGAACTCTACCACATCTTTGTGGAGTTGTGGCCAGTCAAAATGCTGTCTTATGTGGGCTTCGATTTTTCATACACCGACATGTCCAGCCATTGGAAGTTCGTGGGCCATTCTTAATATTTCTTTAAGTGGACCTCAGCGGCACCACTATCTCGTGAACCACTGTCCTCTCTTCATATGCAGGTCTGTGAGGAGGTCTCCACTTCCTCATCAGCACCTCATTCTTTAAATAGTAGCACTCTGCAACTCCCTCTGCTTCAGTTTTTGTTTGGACAGTCTGTGATATATTTTTAACACTGGGTCCTGTTGCTGAGCCTCAACTAAGGAAGATCTGTTTAACACATCCTTTGGTTCCATTACCTTCCGAATGAAGGTTTCAGACAACCAGCCAGTAGGATAATCCATCTGCAGTGTCAGTTCAAAGGATTGTTTGGCCATGGACCGAGTCACCACACAATCAGGGAGAATGGCAGGGACCTTCCCCTGTAACTGCTCTTTCTCCCTGACCTCTTTTGATTTCTCGAGAACTACTGGGGAAGCTGCCACCTTTTCCCCTGTCAGATTATTACCTGGGAGTAGGTCGATCCATCCACCGGTAAACTAGGTACAATCCCCATGGTTAGCGGTCCTGAAACTAAGTCACATTCCAACTGCACCCGATATAAAAGTATGGACATATACCATCTTCCGATACCATTCACTAACACTCTAGCATTCACTGCACGCTCGGAGGAAGGTCATGACTTTTCCCAGCAGCAGGGATTGGGTGGCCCCTCTATCCCTCAGTCTGACTACGGGCTTGCATGCCTCATTGGAGGAGTATGGGAACACTTTTTCTTGGGATACAAATTCCAGGTAACTCTCGGTGATTTTGTTAAGTTTTCCCGCACTCTCTGTGGTAGGTTTACTGGGTCTGACTGCCGCAGTTAGAGGCACAGTCTGATCTGCCGTGCTTTCCATCGGGGCCCGTTTTCCTGCACTGATCTAGTGGACTCTGATTAATCCTACAGGTTTTCCCCGTCATTTCCATCATTCAGCTCGATGGTGATCTGCCTTATTACAGTGGAAACATACAGATCGTCGGACATTACTCCTGCTCTCAATATCGTCCTATTTGGCTTGAGGATGGGCCCCCGTGTGTCCAGCTTTTCCTTCTAGCCCATGGCTAGCCGGGATCCAATCATCCTCCTTTAATTCTCTGGTCTTCGGGGAGACAAGGGAAGTGTTTCCCTTTGGCGTTAAGGCCTTGTGTACAAGAGGAAATTCATCAGCCTGCAAAGCAACCAGCCTGGCTCTTTGAACCTCTTGCCCCTCTTTGTGGGTTTTAATGGGAGGGAGAGCGAGTTTTTGAACTCCTCGAGAACGATCTGAGGTTTACATATGTGGGCTCTATCTTGAGTGTCAATATCTACTGGTCAAAAGAAAACATAAAAACAGACTGTAAAATCTTCTAGAGATACATAAAAAGGAAACGTTTGGTTAAGACAAATGTGGGTCCATTGCGGCAAAATCAGGAGAATTTATAATGGGGAACAGAGAAATGGCAGAGAAGTTAAATGATTATCTTGTGTCTGTCCTAACTGAGGGAGATACAAGAAATCTCCCAGAATTAGAGATCCAAGGGACTCGGGAGAATGAGGACGTGAAGGAAATTAGTATTAGGAAGAACGTTGCATTGGAGAAAATAATGGGGCTGAAGGTTGACAAGGCCCCAGGATATGATATCCTGCATCTCAGAGTGTTGAAAGAGGTAACTATGGAGATAGTGGGTTCATTGATGATCATCTTTCAAAATTCTAGAGTCCAGAGCGGTTCCTGCAGATTGGAAGGTAGCAAATGTCACTCCACTATTTACGAAGGGAGGGAGAAAGAAAACCGGAAATTAAGGATCTGTTAGCCTTACATCAGTCGTTGGCAAAAAGATGGAATCTATTCCAAAGGATGTGATAAATTGACACTTGGATAATAATGATCTGATTGGGCATAGTCAACATGGATTTATGAATGGGAAATCATTCTTGACGAACCTGTTGGAGTTTTTATTGAGGATGTTACTAACCGAATTGGTAAAGGGGAGTCCCTGGACGTGGTATGCTTGGATTTTCTGAAGGCTTTCGATAAAGTATCCCACAAGAGATCGGTTAACAAAATTAAAGCACATGGAATAGGAGATAATATATGTGTATGCATTAAGGATTGGTTAACAGGCAGAAAGCAGAGAGTAGGAATAAATGGTGCATTCTTGCGTTAGCCAGCTGCGACTAGTGGGGTGCTGCATGGATCAATGTTTGGGCCCAAGCTGTTCACAACATATATCAATGATTTGGATATGAGGACAAACGTCATATTTCCAAGTTCGCAGGTGATACCAAAATAAGTGCGAATGCATGCTTTGAGGAATATGCAAAGCGGTTTCAAGGGAATTTGGACAGACTTAGTGAGTGGGCAAGAACATGGCAGAGGCAATATAAAGTGGACAAATGTGAGGTTATCCACTTTGGTAGGAGGAACAGATGCGCAGAGCATTTCTTAAATGGTAAGAGATTAGAAAGTGTAGATGTACAAAGGGACCAGGGTGTCCTTGTCAATAAGTCACTGAAAGCTAACATGCAGGTGCAGCAAGCAATTAGGAAGGCTAATGGTCTGTTAGCCTTTATCACAAGAGGACTTGTATACAAGAGTAGTGAAGCCTTGCTTCAATTGTATAGAACCTTGGTTTGACCACACCTGGAGTGCTGTGTGCAGTTTTGATCCCCTTACCTCAGGAAGGATATTATTGCCATAGAGGGAGTGCAATGAAGATTCACCAGACTTGTTCCTGGGATGGCGGGACTGTCCTGTGAAGAGAGAGTGGGGAAACTGGGCCTGTATTCTCTCATGTTTCAAAGACTGAGAGGTCATAGAACATAGAACAGTACAGCACAGTACAGGCCCTTCGACCCACGGTGTTGTGCCGAACCATTAACCTACTCAAGATCTAAGTAACTACCTATGCTTCATTCTACTATCGTCCATGTACCTAGCCAAGAGTCGCTTAAATGCCCCTAATGTATCTGCTTCTACTACCACTGCGAGCAGCGCATTCCACACACCCACCATGATCTCATTGAAACATACATTATACTGAAATGGCTAGACCGGGTAGATGCTGGTAAAATGTTTCCTCTGGTTGGGGAGTCTAGAACCAGCAGATACAATTTTAAAATAATAGAGAAGCCACTTAGGACAGTGATGAGGGGAAATTTCTTTACTCAGAAGGTTGTGATCTTTGGAATTCTTTCCCCCAGAGGTCTGGGGAATCTCAGTCATTGTGTATGTTTAAAGTGGAGATTGACAGTTTTCTAAATACCAGTGACATAATAGGATATGGGGATATTGTGGGAAAAAGGCATTGAAGTGGATGATCAGCCATTATGATATTGATTGGCGGGCCAGGCTCGATGGGCTGAATGTCCTACTCCAGCTCTTATGTTCCGAAGCTGCTTACCTCTTTCAAACTCGAGGTAGGTTTAGTCAAGCCGATTTCGAAGGGTTCAGAATTTTTGCTGGTACACCTCTGGTACTATCTCGTATGTACCCAGGATAGCATTTTTAGTCATCACAAAATCTGATGAACTTTCATCTGGCAACAGTGAATAAACCTCATGGGCTTTTCCTGTTATTTTATTTTGCAAAAACAGTGTCCATCTCTCTGCGGGCTATTTCAGCTGCTTTGCAAGTTTTTCAAAAGTGACAAAATATTCCGCCATCCTCCTCATTGAAATTTCTCATGAACTGGGAGAACTTTAAGAGCTCGGCGCATGGTCCTGATCTCGGGGTAGCTCCCTCACTAGCTGTGCCTTCACTGGGCGTATTGGGTCTTCCTCTAGTTGTTTGAGCCACCTCAACTCCCTTTCTTCCTTCTCCTTCTGGAATACTCTTACTTTTTCCCTTTCACTTTGCTCTTTTCGCTCTCTCTGGAATTCTAATTCTCGTCTCTTCTGTTCTAGTTTTACCTTAGCTAACATTACTCTATCTGTTAGTAATTCTAACCCTGTGTGAGTCTTCAGCTTCAAGTGAAAAATGGTTCCACACGGGTCTCAGGATTTCGGGTTTCCGAGCTTTTGGACGGAGAGTAATCCCTAACTGTCCAGCTACATTACTCAACTTTTCAACTGATAGGATGCTAACCTGTACTGAGTTACTTTACTCTGTATGTAACTCCTTTATTGCAAATGGAACTCCTTTATTCAAAAAGACAGGGAGACAGAAAGCAGGAAGCTCCAGGCTATTTAGCTTTATATCTGTCTTGCAGAAAATGTGAGACGTTATTATTAAAGACGTAATAGCAGACACTTAGAAAAATCAGATAATCAGGCAGAGTCAACATGGTTTTCTGAAAAGGAAATCATGTTTCACAAAAGTTATTCGATTTCTATGAAGAAGTAGCATGTGCTGTGGAGAAAGGGAACCAGGTGGATGTACTGTACTTAGAGTTCAAGAATGCATTTGATAAGGTGTCACATCAAACGTTATAGCTCATGGTATAGGGGGTAACATATTGGCATGAATAGAAGATTTGCTAGCTCACAGGAAACAGAAGGTAGGCATAAATGGGTCATTTTCTGGTTGGCAAGGTGTAATGAGTGGTGTGACACAGGAATCAATGCTGGGGCCTCAACATTTTACAATTTATAGAAATGACTTGGATGAATGGACCAAAGGTATGGTTACTAAAATTGCTGATGACACATAGTTACGCAGTAAAGTAAGTTGTGAAGAGGACATCAGGAGGTTAAAAATGGAATATAGATAGGTGAAGTCAGTGGGCAAAGATCTGGCAAATGGAGTACAATGTGGAAAAATGTGAAATTGTCTATTTTGGCAGGAAGAATAAAAAAGAATCATATTATCTAAATGGTGAGAGATTGCAGAGCTCTGAGATGTAGAGGGATCTGGGTGTTCTACTGCATGAATCGCAAGAGGTTAGTATGCAGGTACAGCACGTTATTAGGAAAGCTAATAGAATGTTATTGATTATCATGAGGGGAATTGAATACAAATTAGGGAGATTATGCTTTAGCTGTACAGGGCATTGGTGAGACCACATCTGGAGTACTGTGTACAGTACTGGTCTCCTTATTTAAGGAATGATGTAACTGCATTGTAAGCAGTTCAGAAAAGGTTGACGAGACTAATACTTGGATTGGGTGGATTGTCTTAGGAGGAAGGATTGGAGAGGCTAGGATTGTATCCGCTGCAGTTTAGAAGAATAAGAGGCGACTTGACTGGAACATATACGATCATGAGTGGTCTTGACAGGGTGCATGTGGAAAAGGATGTTACCCATTGTGAGAGAATCTAGAGCTAGAGGTCACTATTTAAAAATAAGGGGTCGCCCATTTAAAACAGGAAACAGGAGAATTTCTTTCTGTCAGAGGGTTGTGAGTTTTTGGAACTCTCTTCCTCAAAAGGCAGTAGAAGCAGAGTCTTTAAATATTTTAAAGCAGAGGTAGATAGATTCTTGATAAACAAGGGTAACAGGTTATCGGAGGTAGGTGAGAAGTTAAAGTTCAGGTTAAAATCAGATTAGTGATGATCTTATTAAATGGCAAGGCAGGCTTGAGGGGCCGAGTGGCCTACTCCTGCTCTTAATTCGTATGTTCACGTGTTCGTTTGCGCTGGCTTCGGAGGGTACTGGCTTCGAATGTGGATATTTTAGTGCTCTAGCAGTGGAAAACACAATAAAACTGCTTTGAAATTTGTAATTGTTTTCTCAGGATCAGTTGTTTTTGCCACTTCTCTGGCCAAAGGAGGGGTACCAGAGGACTGGTGGACAGCGAATGTGGTACCATATTCAAGAAGGGTAGCAGGGATATACCAGGTAATTACTGGCCAGTGAGTCTAACATCAGTGGTTGGGAAACTATTGGAAAAAAATCTGAAGGACAGGATTAATCTCCACTTGGAGAGGCAGAGATTAATCAGGGATAGTCAGCATGGCTTTGTCAGGGGGAGATCGTGTCTAAAAAACTTGATTGAATTTTCGAGGAGGTGACTAGATGTGTCAATGAGGGTAAAGCAGTTCATGTAGTCTACATGAACCTCAGTAAGGCTTTTGATAACGTCCCGCATGGGAGATTGGTTAAGAAGGTAAGAGACCATGGGATCCAGGGTAATTTGGAAAATTGGATCCAAAATTGGCTTAGTGGCGAGAGGCAGAGGGTGATGGTTGAGGGCTGTTTTTGCGAGTGGAAGCCTGTGATCAGTGGTGTACCACCGGGATCGGTGCTGGGACCCTTGCTGTTTGTAGTATGCATCAATGATTTAGACGTAAATATAGGAGGCATGATCAGTAAGTTCGCAGATGACACGAAAATTGACGGTGTTGAAAATAGTGAGGAGGGAAGCCTTAGCTAACAGGGCGATATAGATGGGCTATTAAGATGGGCAAACAGTGGCACATGGAATTTAATCCTGAGAAATGTGAGATGATGTATTTTGGGAGGAATAACAGGGCAAGGGAATATACAATGGAAGGGAGGACCCCTGGAAGTACAGAGGGTCAGAAGGACCATGGTGTACTTGTCTATAGATTACTGAAAGCAGCAGTACAAGCAGATAAGGTGGTTAGGAAGGCATATGGGACACGTGCCTTGATTGGCCAAGTTATAGAATGTAAGAGCAGGGAGGCTATGATGGAGCTGGATAAATCGCTAGTGAGGGCACAGCTGGAGTACTGTGTACACATCTGGTCAGTACACTATAGGAAGGATGTGATTGCACTGGGGAGGCTGCAGAGGAGATTCACCAGGATGTTGCCTGGGCTGGAGAATTTCAGCTATGAAGAGAGACTGGATAGACTAGAGTTGTTTTCCTTAGAGCAGAGATGGCTGACTGGGGACCTGACTGAGGTGCACAAAATTATAAGGACTGAGATAGGAAGAAACCTTTTCCCTTATCAGAAGTATCAATAACTAGGGGGGCAAAGACTGAAATTAAGGGGCAGGAGGTTTAAAGAAAATTTGAGGAAAAATTATTTTCACCCAGAGGGTGGTTGGAATCTGGAACACACTGCCTGAAGGGGTGAAGGTCAGGAAGCCTCACAACAACATTTAAGATGTATTTAGATGAGCATTTAAAACGCCATACCGTACAAGATTACGGGCCAAGTGCTGGAAAATGGGATTAGAATAGATAGGCCTGATGGCGGGCGTGGACACGGTGGGCCAATGGGACAGTTTCTATGATGTGTAACCCTGTGACTCCAATTTCTCGTTTGTTGTTGGGTTATGGTCACTGGAACTTCCAGATGTCTGTCGAAAGCAGATGAGGATGGGTCCCAGTCTCCCCATTTGTCCTCGTGTTTCTTTGATCACAACAAGGTTTATTCATTTTTAACAGTGGACGTGCTTACCACCTCAGTGAGTGTTTGTTGTGATCGTGAAAGAACCAATCAGACAGGTTTTCTTGAGTTTAAACTAGAAGTAAGTTGATTACATTTCATAATTCTAATTGAGTCTAAATAAAATAATTAAAATATACTGCATTCACGCAGACACCGACACGAGAACCACACACAAATAAGTTAGAATGAGAAATAAATTGTGGTTGGATATGAATCCGGAATAATTCTTTAAAAAACAAGGTCTGTGAGGTTGGATGATTCTGTGGTCTGTGCGTTTGGCACCCTTAGTTATGAGTTTCATGTCATCTGAAAGACATGAAATTATGTTTTTCTTTACATAAAGGTCTATGTCATTCATATATCTATTTGTGTGTCAGGAACAGCGCTAGTTCCAATACGGACCCCTGAGACACAGTACTGTATACTCCCCCTCCCCCAGTCTGAACAATGTCTGTTCACCACTTCTCTCTGCTTTCTGTCCATGAGTCAGTGTCATATCCACATTATCACTGTCACATTAATCCATGTGTTCCATCTTTCATAACAATTCAACGAAATGTCATTTGATCACAGGCCTTTTGAAAGTCCATATACATAAGACAAAACACATTATCCTCATCAACACTCACAGTTATGTCATCAACTAACTTGATTAAGATTATCAGACATGATTTTCCATTAACCTATCAGTGCTGAATGTCAAAGAACAAACAAATAACAGTACAGCACAGGAACAGGCCATTCAGCCCTCCAAGCCTGCTCCGATCACGATGCCTGCCTAAACTAAAACCTTCTGCACTTCCGGGGTCCGGATCCCTCTATACCCATCTTATTCACGTATTTGTCTAGATGCCTCTTAAACGTCTCTACGGTAACTGCTTCCAACACCTCCCCCGGCAACAGGTTCCAGGCACTCACCACCATCTGCGTAAAGAACTTGCCTCGCATCTCCCCTCTGAACTTTGCCCCTCTCACCTTAAACCTATGTCCCCTAGAAACTGACTCTTCCACCCTGGGAAAAAGCTTGTAACTATCCACTCTGTCCATGCCGCTCATAACTTTGTCAACCTCTATCATGTCGCCCCTCCACCTCCGTCGTTCCAGTGAAAACATTCCGAGTTTATCCAACCTTCTCTCATAGCTCATACCCTCCAGACCAGGCAACATCCTGGTAAACCTCCTCTGTACCCTCTCCAAAGCCTCCACGTGCTTCTGGTAGTGTGGCGACCAGAATTGCACGCAATATTGTAAGTGTGGCCTAACTATATTTCTGTACAGCTGCAACATGACTTGCCTATTTTTATACTATATGCCGCGAAAGATGAAGGCAAGCATGCCGTAGCCTTCTTGACTACCTTATCCACCCGCGTTGCCACTTTCAGTCACCTGTGGATCTGTACGCCCAGATCTCTCTGCCTGTCAATACTCCTAAGCGTTCTGCCATTTACTGTAAACTTCCCAACTGCATTAGACCTTCCAAAATGCATTACCTCACATTTTTCCGGATTAAACTCCATCTGCCATTTCGCCACCCAAGTCGCCAACCGATCTATATTTTGTTGTATCCTCTGACAATCCTCATCACTGTCCGCAACTCCACAAACCTTTGTGTCATACTTATCAGACTAGCTACATTTTCCTCCAAATCATTTATATATACTCCAAAGAGCAAAGGTCCCAGCACTGATCCCTGTGGAATACCACTAGTCACATCCCTCCATTCAGAAAAACACACTTCCACTGCTACCCTCTGTCTTCTATGAATGAGCCAGATCTGTATCCATCTTGCCAGCTCCCCTCTGATCCCATATGACTTCACATTTTGTATCAGTCTGCCATCTTGTCAAAGGCTTTACTGAAGTCCATATAGATAACATCCAATGCCCTTCCTTCATCTAATATCTTCGTCACTTCCTCAAAAACTCAATCAAATTAGTGAGATACGACCTCCCCTTCACAGAACCATGCTTCCTCTCGCTAATACGTCCATTTGTTTCTAAATGGGAGTAAATCCTGTCCCGAAGAACCCTCTCTAATAATTTCCCAACCACTGACGTAAGGCTCACCGGCCGATAATTTCCTGGATTTTCCTTGCCACCCTTCTTAAACAAAGGAACAACATTGGCTATTCCCCCGTTCTCTGGGGCCTGACCTGCCGCCAATGAGGATGCAAAGATTACTGTCAAGGCCCCAGCAATTTCTTCCCTTGCCTCCCTCAGTATTCTGGGTTAGATCCCATCAGGCCCTGGGGACTTATCTACCTTAATGCTTTGCAAGATACCCAACACCTCCTCCTTTTTGATAATGAGATGACTGAGGCTATCTGCACTCCCTTCCCTAGGCTCATCATGCACCAAGTCCTTCTCCTTGGTGAATACTGATGCAAAGTACTCATTTAGCACCTCGCCCATTTCCTCTGGCTCCATACGTAGAATTCCCTTCTCTGTCATTGAGTGGGCCAACCCTTTCCCTGGTTACCCTCTTGCTCTTTATATACGTATAAAAAGCCTTGGGATTTTCCTTAATCCTGTTTGCCAATGACTTCATATAAACCCTTTTCGCCCTCCTGAATCCTTGCTTAAGTTCTTTCCTACTGTCTTTATATTCCTCAAATGATTCGTCTGTTTCAAGCCTTCCAGCCCTTACAAATGCTTCCTTTTTCTTTTTGACTAGACTCACAATATCCCGCGTTATCCAAGGTTCCAGAAACTTGCCAAACTTATCGCTCTTCTTCACAGGGTCATCCTGGTCCTGGATTCAAATCAACTGACGCTTGAAAGACTCCCATATGTCAGATGCTGATTTACCCTCAAACAGCCGCCCCCAATCTAAATTCTTCAGATCCTGCCTAATATTGTTATAATTAGCCTTCCCCCAATGTAGCACCTTCACCCGAGGACTACTCTTATCCTGATCCACAAGTACCTTAAAACTTATGGAATTATGGTCACTGTTCCGGAAATGCTCCCCGACTGAAACTTCGACCACCTGGCCGGGCTCATTCCACAATACCAGGTCCAGTACGGCCCCATCCCTAGTTGGACTATCTACGTATTGTTTCAAGAAGCCCTCCTGGATGCTCCTCACAAATTCTGCCCCATCCAAGCCCCTAGCACTAAGTGAGTCCCAGTCAATATTGGGGAAGTTAAAATCACCCACCACTGCAACCCTGTTACCTTTACATCTTTCCAAAATCTGTCTACATATCTGCTCCTCTACCTTCAACTGGCTGTTGGGAGGCCTGTAGTAAACCTCCAACATCGTGACTGTACCCTTTTTATTCCTGAGCTCCACCCATATTGCCTCGCAGCATGCCCCCTCCGAGGTGTCCTCCCGCAGTACAGCTGTGATATTCTCCTTAACCAGTAATGCAACTCACCCACCCCTTTTACACCCCGTATATCCCGCCTGACGCTTCTAAAGCCTGGAACATTTAGCTGCCAATCCTGCCCTTCCCTCAACCAATTCTCTGTAATAGCAACAACATCAGATTTACAAGTAATAATCCAAGCTCTAAGTTCATCTGCCTGACCTGTTATACTTCTTGCATTGAAACAAATGTACTTCAGACCGCCAGTCCCGCTGTGCTCCGCAACATCTCCCTGCCTGCTCTTCCTCTTCGTCTTACTGGCCTTATTTACTTGTTCCCCCTCATTTATTTCACTTTCTGTCCTTCTGCTCTGCTTCCCACCCCCTGCCACACTAGTTCAAACCCTCCCGAGTGACGCTAGCAAAACTCGCAGCCAGGATATTTGTGCCCCTCCAGTTTAGATGCAACCCGTCCTTCTTGTAAAGGTCCCATCTGTCCCTGAAGAGATCCCAATCGTCTCGATATCAGAAACCCTCCCTTCTACACAAGCTGTTCAGCCACCTGTTTAACTGCACCATATTCCTATTTCTATCCTCACTGGCACGTGTTATTTATTATACCCTGTTTTCCCAATCAAGATATCTATTTGCACTGGGCTACGTCCTCGAGAAATTACCAAACACCAACACCAACATAGTTACAGGGTTTATCGAATCTCTCCTTTTGGAAACAGGGTGTGACATTTATAGCCTTCCAGTCCTCTGACAACTCTTTCATATCTAAGGAGGATTGTAAGATTCTGGCCAGTGCCCCTGCTATGTCCACCATTCTTTCCCTCAACAAACCTCATATATCCTATCTAAACCAGGTCAATCTTTTACTTTATTGTGGTACAAAAAGTGTTGGATTGAAAGGGGTTGACTGAACCTGTTTGTTCAGTGACTGTAATTAATGTCAGTCACTATGGACACTAATTGCGTCACTGGAGGGTTTCCCTCTTCTATTAATAATGGGCTCCATTCAAAGTGCTATCCCATAGTTTCAGTTGGAGCATCAACCCTGACACGAACAGGGATCCGTGGCTGCAGTGAGATGGAGAGGATAGATCAGATTCTGATAACAATGAATTGGAATCTTACAACAATGGGTCAGAATCTGAGAACAATAGATTGGAATGTTACAACAATGGGTCAGAATCTGAGAACAATACATTGGAATGTTACAACAATGGGTCAGAATCTGAGAACAATAGATTGGAATGTTCCAACAATGGGTCAGAATCTGAGAACAATAGATTGGAATGTTACAACAATGGGCAGCAGGAGTTTCTCCTATTGGCTTGGCGAAATTATTGCAGATTATTTTTGGATAACATTAGAATGGCGGATCTATTTTGCACTGAAGATGATTGAAACGATTTACGATCCCATCCTCGCTATTATTGGTGTACCTGGTAAGTTTCTGTATCCAACTATTGGATCTATAAAGACTGCCCGGTGTCCAATCCTCAGGCTTGTGGGGTATCAGTGGACCCTCATTCAGTGTCTACCCCTGTCCACCTCAAAGACTGCCCTGTGTCCAATCCTCAGCAGAGAGAAGCAGGATGAAAGGTCCTGTGGCTTTGTCAGGATATCGGGATTCGTGATGGTGTAGGTGGCTCTGCGGGGTTCCCTTGACAACGGGGAGAGATACAGGAACTGGAGGAACTCTCACTACATTAATGTGCAGTTGGTGTGTGAGCATGCCCAGTGCATCATGTTGGTGAATGTCCACTATCCTGGCACCAGCCAGGATACCTTCATTCTGAAACAGTCAGCTGGTCCCAATATTTCGGAGCTCCATGGAAAACCGGACTGCGGTTCCTCAGAGACAATGGACCCTCCCCCCCCACCCCAGACATGGCTATACCTCCTACACCCCCAAACCCACTTTCCACTGCCAGTCAAACAAACACTCCAGCAGGAACACAGTGGAACAGACCATCGGTGTGATGAAGCAATGCTTACAATGTCTGAACCGCTCGGGGAGAGCCCTCCAGTACACACTGGAGCATGTGTCCAAGTTCATGGTGTTCTGCTGCACCCTTCATATCATCACAATCATGAGGACACAGTCATTGGCACCAGGAATCCGGAGGCTCCCTCAGGAGGAAGCGGAGGAGGCAGGGAGGATATTTCCTGGTTGCCTTCGACCCGGACAGGCTGTCGGAGAGTCCCTGCCAAGTTTTCAGATACCACAGGACAACTTCCCTGTCCCACCATGTATCCCCCCCCCCCCCATTCTCCACCATTACACCCATCTGAACGCCCCGTGACAGCTTCCCCTTGGTCACCATCCTGCAATAAAAGCCACCAATAAAAACCTTTTCATTAACATCTCTATCCATCACCAATTAAACAAACAAAACTGAACTATTCACACTTGTGTATTCCCTTGGTGCCTGTCTTGTGGGTTCCCTCGACCTGCCTTGTGCTCCTACACAATGTTTCTCCAGTGACTGCAGCATGGCTGGTGAAAGGCTGCTGACTTTCACTGGGGGGTGACTGCAGATTGCCTTGGAGGGCGTCTTCGAGCGGCTCTGGGCACTGAGGGCTCGGATTCAGACTGCACCACCTCGATATGGGCAGCAGCAGCCTGGGCTGGCTGATGAGTAACAGCAAGGACATTGGTGGAGTGACAGTGAAGGGAGAACAAATACTGTCATCCTGAGAGAGGAAAGCAGGTTCATGCTCCACGGAGCCACTGTAAATCCCACTTGATGACACCTCAGCAATCCATGTAATCCACCGGATTACTGAGACACTGGGTGTCTGCCGTCTGTGCTGCTGTGGAAGCTGAGACAATGGGGCTCATTCTGGGGTAGGTGGGACCTCTACAAACAGGATGGTCGTCACCTGACCCAGGGGGGTACCAATATTCTGGTGGGGAGATTTGCTAGTGCTCTTCGGGGGTGTTTAAACTAATTCAGCAGGGGAATGGGAACCGAAATTGCAGTTCCAGTGTACAGGATGTTGAGAGTAGTGAGGTCAGGGATAAGGTTACAAGGACGCAAGAGGGCACTGGCAAGCAAGAACTTGGTTTAAGGTGTGTCTACTTCAACGCCAGGAGCATCCGGAATAAGGTGGGTGAGCTTGCAGAATGGGTTGGTACCTGGGATTTCGATGTAGTGGCCATTTCGGAGACATGGGTAGAGCAGGGGCAGGAATGGATGTTGCAGGTTCCGGGATTTAGATGTTTCAGTTAAAACAGAGAAGATTGGAAAAGAGGAGGGGGTGTGGCATTGTTAATCAAGGAGAGTATTACAGCGGCAGAAAGGACGTTTGAGGACTCGTCTACTGAGGTAGTATGGACCGAGGTTAGAAACAGGAGAGGAGAGGTCACCCTGCTGGGAGTCTTCTATAGACCTCCGAATAGTTCCAGAGATGTAGAGGAAAGGATAGCGAAGATGATTCTCGACAGGAGCGAGAATAACAGGGTAGTTGTTATGGGGGACTTTAACTTTCCAAATATTGACTGGAAATACTATAGTTCGAGTACTTTAGATGGGTCTGTTTTTGTCCAGTATGTACAGGAGGGTTTTCTGACACAGCATGTAGACAGGCCAACCAGGGGCGATGCCACATTGGATTTGGTACTGGGTAATGAACCCGGCCAGGTGTTACATTTAGATGTAGGTGAGCACTTTGGTGATGGTGATCACAATTCGGTTAGGTTTACCTTAGCGATGGGCAGGGACAGGTGTATCTCGCAGGGCAAGAATTATAGCGGGGGGAAAGGAAATTATGATGCGATTAGGCAAGATTTAGGATGCGTAGGATGGGGAAGGAAACTGCAGGGGATGGGCACAATTGAAATGTGGAGTTTATTCAAGGAGCAGCTACTGCGTGTCCTTGATAAGTATGTGCCTGTGAGGCAGGGAGGAAGTTGTCGAGCGAGGGAGCCGTGGTTTACTAAAGAAGTTGAAGCGCTTGTCAAAAGGAAGAAGAAGGCTTATGTTAGGATGAGACGTGAAGGCTCAGTTAGGGCGCTTGAGAGTTACAAGCCAGCCAGGAAGGATCTAAAGGGAGAGCTAAGAAGAGCAAGGAGAGGACACGAGAAGTCATTGGCGGATTGGATCAAGGAAAACCCTAAGGCTTTCTATAGGTATATCAGGAATAAAAGAATGACTAGAGTTAGATTAGGGCCACTCAAGGATAGTAGTGGGAGGTTGTGTGTGGAATGAGAGGAGATAGGGGAAGCGTTAAATGAATATCTTTCGTCAGTATTTACAATAGAGAAAGAAAATGTTGTCGAGTAGAATACTGAGATTCAGGCTACTAGGCTAGATGGGATTGAGGTTCACAAGGAGGAGGTGTTAGCAATTTTGGAAAGTGTGAAAATAGATAGGTCCCCTGGGCCAGATCGGATTTATCCTAGGATTCTCTGGGAAGCCAGGGAGGAGATTGCAGAGCCTTTGTCCTTGATCTTTATGTCGTCATTGTCGACAGGAATAGTGCTGGAAGACTGGAGGATAGCAAATGTTGTCGCCTTGTTCAAGAAGGGGAGTAGAGACAGCCCTGGTAATTATAGAGCTGTGAGCCTTACTTTGGTTATGGGTAAAATGTTGGAAAAGGTTATAAGAGACATGATTTATAATCATCTTGAAAAGAATAAGTTCATTAGCGATAGTCAGCACGGTTTTGTGAAGGGTAGGTCGTGCCTCACAAACCTTATTGAGTTTTTCGAGAAGGTGACCAAACAGGTGGATGAGGGTAAAGCAGAGGATGTGGTGTATATGGATTTCAGTAAGGCGTTTGATAAGGTTCCCCACGGTAGGCTATTGCAGAAAATACGGAAGTATGGGGTTGAAGGTGATTTAGAGCTTTGGATCAGAAATTGGCTAGCTGAAAGAAGACAGAGGGTGGTGGTTGATGGCAAATGTTCATCCTGGAGTTCAGTCACTGGTGGTGTACCGCAAGGATCTGTTTTGGGGCCACTGCTGTTTGTCATTTTTATAAATGACCTGGAAGAGGGTGTAGAAGGGTGGGTTAGTAAATTTGTGGATGACACGAAGGTCGGTGGAGTTGTGAATAGTGTCGAAGGATGTTGTAGGGTACAGAGGGACGTAGATAGGCTGCAGAGCTGCGCTGAGAGATGGCAAATGGAGTTTAATGCGGAAAAGTGCGAGGTGATTCACTTTGGAAGGAGTAACAGGAATGCAGAGTACTGGGCTAATGGGAAGATTCTTGGTCATGTAGATGAACAGGGAGATCTTGGTGTCCAGGTACATAAATCCCTGAAAGTTGCTACCCAGGTTAATAGGGCTGTTAAGAAGGCATATGGTGTGTTAGCTTTTATTAGTAGGGGGATCGAGTTTCGGAGTCACGAGGTCATGCTGCAGCCGTTCAAAATTCTGGTGAGACCGCACCTGGAGTATTGCGTGCAGTTCTGTTCTCTGCATTATAGGAAGGATGTGGAAGCTTTGGAAAGGGTGCAGAGGAGATTTAATAGGATGTTGCCTGGTATGGAGGGAAGGTCTTACGAGGAAAGGCTGAGGGACTTGAGGTTGTTTTCGTTGGAGAGAAGGAGGAGGAGAGGTGACTTAATAGAGACATATAAGATAATCAGAGGGTTAGATAGGGTGGATAGTGAGAGTCTTTTTCCTCGGATGGTGATGGCAAACACGAGGGGCATTGCTTTAAGTTGAGGGGTGATAGATATAGGACAGATGTTAGAGGTAGTTTCTTTACTCAGAGAGTAGTAGGGGCGTGGAACGCGCTGCCTGCAACAGTAGTAGACTCGCCAACTGTAAGGGCATTTAAATGGTCATTGGATAGACATATGGATGAAAATGGAACAGTGTAGGTCAGATGGTTTCACAGGTCGGCGCAACATCGAGGGCCGAAGGGCCTGTACTGCTCTGTAATATTCTAATCTAATCTAATGGTCTCCAAACACTGTATCGCAGCTGAGTCCCCTAATGCTGTCATGGAGTGTGACCACTTCCACAGGGGAAGGAATAGGCTTCTAGCTCTGTGCAATGTCCTGTGCCATGTTGGAGCCGGACTCCTCCATGTTCCTTGACAGTGATAACAGAGTGTCTGACAGGCCTGTCAATGGACAAAGTATCTCAGTGTACATGTCGATCAGCATTATCCTGCATGCTGTTCCAGCAATGTTTACATCTGAGTCCTGTGTATTATAACTCGTTTGTGACCTTGCCCTCCGGTGAGCTGGCACATGAACTATCCTTTCCCCGTGGCCTGGCTGCAGCTCACTCGTGCTCGGTGACTCACCACGTGCAGATTCTGACTCTATACCAGCCTCTACAGCACACACAGTGTAAGTATTTGAGCTGTTGGCTGTGAGTATCAGAGCAAGTGATGGGGCTTCACCATCAGTGCTGTGCTGCTGCTCTTTCTCTGTCTCCCGGAGCTGCTGTGACTGGGAAGCTGGCAGTTTTCAGTTATCGTTGGGAAGTACAAAATCAGAAGGGGAGGGTTGGGTTGAGGGATTGGGGGTGGGATGGAAAGCAGGAGGTCCATGGTCCCACCATCTGCAGCTTGTCCATCATCCCATCCAAGCAGGGTGAGGGGGGGGTGGGAGTTAAGAAGGGACATCAGGCAGGTGCATAGCATCATCCTGAATGCTCTCGGTCATGCCGGATGCTACTGGCTCTGTCACAGCCGGTCCCATGATGTGGAGAACCATCTCCTCCCTTTGGCTCAGGGGATGAAGGTCTGCCTGGCCCCCGCCGGTTCACTTCTTCGCCTGTGATTATGGGCCACCTTGTCCTGTAAGAGATGGGATGGAATATCAGTAATTGTGTTTCACTGTATTTGGGTGATGTGCCTGCCATAGCTGAATAGCTGGAAGTATGTGGAGGCAGTGAGAGGTGGGTATGAGGCTGGTATCAGTGGAAGGTGTGTGAGGGTGAGGTGGAGTATGTGAATGTTAGGTGTGAGTCCTGAGTGTTAGGTGCTCCTGATGGGTGAGTGATGGGGGTGTGGTACATTGAGCAGTGTGCGAGGTTGATGGTGTTGGGGGTAGGAGATGCCATTTGGAGATGAAGTCACTGACATCGAACACCCGTGTGAGCTCATTAAACTTCTTCTGGCACTGCTGCCACGTCCTCGGGCCCACACCTCTTGCATTGACATCCCTGGCCACCTTCTCCCAGTCCCTTCAGAGAGCGTTACTTGAGGGCCTCGGCCGCACGCCATGGAAACATGGCCTCTTTCCTCCTGTCATCCTCGATGACTAAGGCCTCCAGCACCACATCCGTGAACTGCAGAGCCCTCTATAATTTTTTAGTTTTAGTGTTAGAGATACAGCACTGAAGCAGGCCTTCGGCCCACCGAGTCTGTGCCGATCATCAACCAGCCATTTATACTAATCCTACACTAATTCCATATTCCTACCACATATTCCTACCTGTCCCTATATTTCCCTACCACCTACCTATACTGGGGGCAATTTATAATGGGAAATTAACCTATCAACCTGCAAGTCTTTGGCATGTGAGAGGAAACCGCAGCACCCGAAGGAAACCCACGCAGACACAGGGAGAACTTGCAAACTCCACACAGGCAGTACCCAGAATTGAACCCGGGTCGCTGGAGCTGTTAGGCTGCAGTGCTAACCACTGCACCACTGTGCCGCCCTAATGTTCCATTTACCTTGTTTCCAATTGCAGAATTCACAGTCAGCACACGCAGCCTCCTGTGATTCAGTGCAGCTTCCCTTTAAGAGGGACAGACTGCCTTTAAAAGCTGAATGCTGGCTGAAACACGAGCCAGCCTCACACACAGTTCTGTCCCAGTTAACAGTGCAGACAGACAGCAGTGCGGATCACCCTGGGCAGTAAGTAGAATTCATGGAAATGAGGAGACAGCAGAAGCTTTGTGTGTCACCTGCCTCAACAAGAACGGGCACGGGCAGATCATGAATCACAAACCCGACGCACAGATGGAGGATATTCGGCCCATTGTGTTAGTGCAGTCTCTTTGAAAGGGATATCTAATTAGTTCCTCTCCCCTCCTCTTGCCCCACATTCCAGCTTTTTAAATTCCAATTCATGTATTTGCTGAATTCTCTTTTGAAAGATATTATTGAATCTGCTTCCACCATGTTTTCAGGCAGTGAATTCCAGATCCCAACAACTTACTGAGTAAGAAAATTCTCCTCATTTCACCTCTGGTTCTTTGTCAATTACCTTCAATCTGTGTCTTCTTAATACCGAAC
This sequence comes from Heterodontus francisci, assembly GCF_036365525.1. Lineage (NCBI taxonomy): Eukaryota > Metazoa > Chordata > Chondrichthyes > Heterodontiformes > Heterodontidae > Heterodontus > Heterodontus francisci. The sequence goes on along the minus strand of NC_090398.1, from coordinate 67,768,590 downwards.
TTTCTGACACTGGAAACAGTTTCACATTAATTACTCTATCAAAACCATTCATGATTTTGAATTCTATATTAAATCTCCCCTTACCCTTCACTGCTCTAAAGAGAACAATCCCAGCTTTTCCAATCTCTCCACGTAACTGAATTCCCAGGTCCCTGGTACCGTTCTAGTAAATCATCTCTGTGTCTTCACTAAGTCCTTGACATCCTTACCAAAGTGTGGTGATCAGAATTGGACACAATTCTCCAGCTGGGACCTAACCAAGAATGTATAAAAATCAGCATTTCCTCCTGAGTTTTATTACTCTGTGCCTCTCTCTAACACCAAGGAAACTACATGTTACCTTCAAAGATCTGTGTGTGTACACCTCCAGTTCTCTCTAATCCTGCACCCACTTTATAATGGTACCATTGAGTTTATATTGTTTCTCCTCATATTTCCTACCCAAATGTCTCACTTCACACTTCACTGTTTTAAATTGCATCTGCCATGTTCCTGTACATTTCACCAGTCAGTCTCTGTCCTGCTGAAGTCTGTTACTATCCTTCACACTGTTTATTAACATTTCTGAGTTTCCTGTCATCTGGAAACTTTGACATTATCCCGTCTGTACACAAGCCCATTGCATTAACATACAGCAACAGTGATCCCAACAGTGACCCTGAGGAACCCCACTGTGTACTTCCCTCCAGACCGAACAACAACCATTCTCCAATACTCTCCGTTTTCTGTCACGGAGCTAAGTTCCTGCTTGCTGGCATTGAAAATAAAAAAAGCACTTCCATTTATGTAACGCCTTTATGACCACTGCATGTCCCAAAGCGATTTACAACCAACGCGTACCTTTTAATGTTTAGTCAGTCTTGTAATGTAGGAAAAACACAGCCAATTTCCTCACAGCAAGATCCCACAAGTAGCAGTGTGATCATGATCAGATCTGTTTTTGTGATGTTGATTTGAGGGGTAAATGTTGGCCAGGACACTGGGAATAATTCCGCTGACCTTCTAAATAATTCCATGGGATCTTTCCATCCCATGAGTGGGCAGAGGGGGCCTGGCTTTACCTTTTCTTTGATAAGGCGGCACCTGTGACAGTGCAGCACTCCCTCGGTACTGCACTGCAGTGTCAGCCTTGATTCTTGTGATCAAGTCCTGCAGTGACATTTGATCCTTGAAGCTTGTGACTGATTGGGGAGAGAGCGACAAACTGAGCCACTGCTGACATTGGTCCTTTAATCCCATGTGTTTCTAATTCGGTAACATGGTTGTGATGTGGTACTTTATCAAACGCCCGTTTAAAGGATAGGAATATTGGGAAAGTACAGGCAGGAACAATCATAGGAATTATAGAATAGCATTGCACTGAAGGAGGCCATTTGGTCCATCAAGTCTGTGCTGTCACTTTCGAAGAGCTTCCAGTTAGTCCCTCACCCGGGCTCTTTCCCAGATTCTTCCATTTTATCTGCCTTAAGATATCTATCCGATTCCCTTTTGGAATCTACTATTGAATCTGTATCCTTCAGCCTACCAGACCACACATTGCCAATCCGAAACACCCATTGCATAAAAAAATCCCTGTGTCACCTCTGCTTCTTGTTTCCAATCACCGTAAATATGTGTCCTCTGGTTAATGGCCCCTCGCACATTGGAAACAATTTCATTTTATTTAATTTATATAAATCCTTCATAATCTTAAACATTTCGATCAGATCTCCTTTTAAATTTCCCTACTCTAAGGTGAACAATCCCAGCTACATAACTGTAATCCCTCATCCCTGGAAATGTTCCAGTGAAACTCATTTATCCCCTCTCCAAAGGTTTAATGTCCTTCCTAAAGTGGGTTTTCCATTATTGGACACAATAGTACAGGTGCAGATGAACTAGTCTTTTCTATGGGATTAATATAACATCCTGACTATTCTACTCTGTGTCTCTATTAATAAAGCCTAAGCAAGATCCCACAAGTAGCAGTGTGATTATGATCAGATCTGTTTTTGTAATGTTAATTTGAGGGGTAAATGTTGACCAGGACACTGGGAATAATTCCCCTGACCTTCTAAATAATTCCATAGGATCTTTACATCCACCTGAGAGGGCAGACGGGGCCTGGCTTTACCTTTTCTTTGATAAGGCGGCACCTCTGACAGTGCAACACTCCCTCAGTACTGCACTGCAGTGTCAGCCTTGATTCTTGTGATCATGTCCTGCAGTGACACTTGAACCTAGAAGCTTGTGATTGAAAGGGGAGTGAGCGACAAACTGAGCCACGGCTGACATTGGTCCTTTAATCCCATGTGTTTCTAATTCGGTAACACTGCTGTTATGTGATACTTTCTCAAACACCTGTTGAAAGGATAGGAATATTGGGAAAGTACAGACAGGAACAATCATAGAATCATAGAATTGCACAGCCCTGAATGATGTTATTCTGCCCATCAATTCAGTGCTGGCCCTTTCAAAGAGCAATCCAGTTACTCCCACTCCCTGACTCTTTCACTTTATCCTAACATTTCTTCTGCTTCAGATATTTATCCAATTCCCATTTGGGATCTACTATTAAATCTGTATCCATCAGCCTATCTGACAGTGCATCCCAAATCCAAACTAGTCAGAAACAAAAATCCTCATGTCTGCTTCTTTTACCAATCACCTTAAAACTGTGTCTCTGGTTAGCAGTCCCTTGGACATTGGAAACAGTTTCTCTTTATTTAATTTATCTAAACCCTTCCTAATGTTAAACAGCTCAATGAAATCTCCTCTGTGAGTTATCTGCTCTAAGCAGAACAATCCCAAATAGATAACTGTAATCCCTCATGCCTGGACAAGTTCTAGTAAAACAGTTCTGTCACCTCTCCAAAGGCTTCATGTCCTTCCTAAAGTGTGGTTCCCAGTATTCGACACAAGACTTCATGTGCAGCTGAACTAGTATCTTATATATGTTTCACATGATGTCCTTGCTTTTGTTCATTTTGCCTCTTTTTAGAAAACCTAGGATCCCATATATTTATTAACTGTTTCGCTACCCTTTCGTGCCAGCTTCAAAGATTTGTGTACAAATACCCCAGGTGTCTCTGCTATTTCACCACCTTTATAGTTGTACCATTTAACTTGTAGTGTCTCTCCTCATTCATCCTTTCAAAATGTATTACATCACACATCTGCAATGCCAATTAAATATTGAGAAGATTGAAGCCATTGTTTTCTGTCTCTGCTCCAAACATTTCCTAGCTACACACTCCATCCCTCTCCTTTGTAAATGCTTGAGACGAAGTCAAACTGTTCAGAAACGTGGGTACATAGTTAACCTTGAGATGCCTGGCGATGGGCTTCCGACCAAATATTCACACCATCAGTAAAACGGCTTATTTCCACCCTTGGTGGAGTTGCATTGCTGGTTAAAAACGAAATTAACGCAATAGTGAGGAAGGATATTAGCTCTGATGATGTGGAGTCTGTATGGGAAGAGCTGAGAAACACTAAGGGGCAAAAAACGTTAGTGGGTGTTATATATAGACCCCCAAACTGTGGTGGTGATGTGGGAATGGTCTTAAACAGGAAATTAGAGATGCATGCGATAAAGCAACATCTGTAATTATGGGTGAGTTTAATCTGCATATAGATTGGTCAAATCAAATTTGTCACAATAACGTCAAGGAGGAATTCATGGAATGTATATGGGATAGTTTTCTGCACCAATACGTTGAGGAACCAACCAGAGAACAGGCTAAAATAAAAGCAAAATACTGCGGATGCTGGAAATCTGAAATAAAAACAAGAAATGCTGGAATCACTCAGCAGGTCTGGCAGCATCTGTGGAAAGAGAAGCAGAGTTAACGTTTCGGGTCAGTGACCCTTCTTCGGAACTGACAAATATTAGAAAAGTCACAGATTATAAACAAGTGAGGTGGGAGTGGGGCAAGAGATAACAAAGGAGAAGGTGCAGATTGGACCAGGCCACATAGCTGACCAAAAGGTCACGGAGCAAAGGCAAACAATATGTTAATGGTGTGTTGAAAGACAGAGCATTAGTACAGATTAGGTGTAAATACACTGAATATTGAACAGCAGCAAGTGCAAACCTGAAAAAAAAGCTTGGAAAAAAACAGTGGGTCAGCAAACTGAACAAACTAAGATGAAATGAAATAAATGCAAAAAAAGATTGTAAAAAATGTAAAAAAGAATGTAAAAAAAAGGAAGAAAAAATAACTAAAAATGAAAGTAAAATGGGGGGCTGTCATGCTCTGAAATTATTGAACTCAATGTTCAGTCCGGCAGGCTGTAGTGTGCCTAATCGGTAGATGAGATGCTGTTCCTCGAGCTTGCGTTGATGTTCACTGGACCACTGCAGCAATCCCAGGACAGAGAAATGAGCATGAGAGCAGGGGGGAATGTCTGCAGGGGGGAGTTGCAAGCTGATTGGTTGGGTGAGTAGCAGCTGTTAGTGCATGTCGATATCTTTAAAAAAGTGAAAAGTTTATTTTTGTGGGAAAAGAACTCTGGTGATAAGGTGAGTACTGCTGAAATGTTTCTTTTTTAATTCAGTGTAGTTTATTAAGAATCTTAGATTGAAGTGGGTAGAAAAAGGCCCCTCATGTAATTAGTATTTTTTTAAATTAAGGGTGTAACTAATTAATCTAAGGGTAGGTCATGACAGGAGAGTTCAACCCCGTGATCTGCTCCTCCTGCCCTATGTGGGAAATCAGGGACGCTTCCAGTGCCCCTGGTGACCATGTGTGCAGGATGTGTATCCATCTGCTGCTGCTGGCTACCCACATTACGGAGATGGAGCTGCGGGTGAAATCACTGTGGAGCATCCATAATGCTGAGGAAGTCGTGGATAACATGTTTAGCGAGGTGGTCACACCGCAGGTAATCGCTGCACAGGGAGAAAAGCGATGGGTGACCACCAGACGGAGTAGTAGGCACAGGCAGGTAATGCAGGAGTCCCCTGTGGCCACCCCCCTCTCATACAGATAGACCGCTTTGGATACTGTTGGGGGGATGACCTCCCAGGGGAAAGCGGCAACAGCCAGGCCCGTGGGACCACAGAGGGCTCTGCTGCACAGCAGGGGTGGAAAACGGGTGGAGGAGCTATCATGATAGGGGATTCTATCGTAGGGGGTGCAGGTAGGCGTTTCTGTGGCCGCAAAAGAGACACCAGGATGGTATGTTGCCTCCCTGCTGCCAAGGTCAAGGATGTCTCGGAGTGGCTGCAGAAAATTCTGAAAGGGGAGAGTGAGCAGCCAGAGGTCGTGGCCCATATTGGTGCAAACGATATACACAGGAAGAGAGATAAGGTCCTGCACAGTGAATACAGGGAGTTAGGCAGAAGGTTAAAAAGTAGAACCTCTAGGGATAATCTCAGGATTTGGCCTAATCATCAGCCTCAAGAAAACGAACATCATGGGACAGGACGTCAGAAATGCTCCATCCATCAATATTGGCGACCACGCTCTGGAAGTGGTTCAAGAGTTCACCAACCTAGGCTCAACTATCACCAGTAACCTGTCTCTAGATGCAGAAATGTGTGGCGTTTGCAAGTTCTCCCTGTGTCTGCGTGGGTTTCCTCCAGGTGCTCCGGTTTCCTCCCACATGCCAAAGACTTGCAGGTTGATAGGTAAATTGGCCATTATAAAATTGCCCCTAGTGGAGGTAGGTGGTAGGGAAATATAGGGACAGGTGGGGATGTGGTTGGAATATGGGATTAGTGTAGGATTGGTATCAGTGGGTGGTTGATTGTTGGCACAGACTCGGTGGGCTGAAGGGCCTGTTTCAGTGCTGTATCTCTAAAATAAAATCAACAACGCATGGGAAAAGCTACCACTGCTATGTCCAGACTGGCCAAGAGAGTGTTGAAAAAGGCGCACTGACAAAGAACACAAAACTCCGAGTGTATCAAGCCTGTGTCCTCAGTACCTTGCTCAATGGCAGCAAGGCCTGGACAACGTATGTCAGCCAACAGCGACGTGTCATTTCATTCCATCTTCGCTGCCTCAGGAGAATACTTGGTATCAGGTGGCAGGACCGTATTTCCAACACAGAAGTCCTCGAGGCGGCCAACATACCCAGCTTATACACACTACTGAGTCAGTGGCGCTTGAGATGGCTTGGCCATGTCAGCCGCATGGAAGTTGGCATGATCCCCAGGGACACATTGTACAGCGAGCTCGCCACTGGTATCAGACCCACCGGCCGTCCATTTCTCCGCTTTAAAGACGTCTGCAAACGCGACATGAAGTCCTTTGACATAGATCACAAGTTGCGGGAGTCAGTTGCCAGCGATCGCCAGAGCTGGCGGGCAGCAATTAAGGCAGGGCTAAAGTGTGGCGAGTCGAAGAGACTTAGCAGTTGGCAGGAAAAAAGACAGAAGTGCAAAGGGAGAGCCAACTGTGTAACAGCCCCGACAAACAAATTTTTCTGCAGCATCTGTGGAAGAGCCTGTCCCTCGAGAATATGCCTTTATCGCCACTCCAGGCGCTGCTCCACACACCACTGACCACCTCCAGGCGCTTATCCATTGTTTCTCGAGACAAGGAGGCCAAAGAAGAAGAAGAATCTCAGGATTACTCCCTGTGCCACGTGCTAGTGAGGGTAGGAATAGGAGGATTAGGCAAATGAATGTGTGGCTGAAGAGCTGGTGTAGGCGGGAGAGCTTCAGCTACTTGGATGATTGGGATCTCTTCTGGTGCAGAGGTGACCTGTAAAAGAGGGTCAGGTTGCGTCTAAACTGGAAGGGGACCAATATCCTTGCGGGAAGGTTTGTTAGTACTACTCGGGAGGGTTTAAACTAGTCTTGCAGGGGGGTAGGACTCAAAGTAGTAGTCTCTCCGATGAGGTCGTTGAGGTAAATGTAGAGGTTAATGCAAGAAAGTCCAGTAGGCAGTCCGGGCAGGGGCCGGACAGGGAGCGTGGAAGATCTGGTAGGCTAAACTGCATGTACTTTAATGTAAGAGGCCTTACAGATAAGGCAGATGAACTCAGAGCACGGGTCAGTAGATGGGATTGTGATATTGTAGCTATTACAGAAACGTGGTTGAGGGATAGGCAAGACTGGCAGCTCAATGTTACGGGGTACCGATGCTTCAGGTGGAGGTAAGAGAGGATGGGGAGTTGCACTATTGATTAGGGAGCGCATCACGGCAGTAGTTAGAGAGGATATCCCGGGGGGAACGTCCAGTGAGGCCATTTGAGTAGAGCATCGAAATAAGCAAGCGGTGATCACTTTGATGGGATTATACTATAGGCCCCCCAATAGTCAGAGGGAATTGGAGGAGCATATATGTAGGGAAATCACAGATAGGTGTAGGAATTATAAGGTTGTAATAGTAAGTGATTTTAACTTCCCTAATATTGACTGGGACTGTCTTAGTGCTAAGGGATCAGATGGGCAAGAATTTGTTAAGTGTGACCAGGATAGTTTTCTGAAGCAGTATGTTGATGGCCCTACGAGAGAAAAGGCTGCACTCGACCTCCTCTTAGGAAATGAAGATGGGCAGGTAGATGATGTGTCAGTGGGGGAGCACTTTGGGACCAGTGACCATAACTCTATTAGCTTCAAGATAGTTATGGAAGAGGATAGGACTGGTCCTCAGGTTGAAGTCCCAAATTGGAGCAAGGTTAATTTCGATGGCATCAGACAGGAACTCTCAAAAGTTGAATGGCAGATACGGTTTACAGGTAAAGGGACGTCTGGCAAGTGGGAGGCTTTTAAAAGTGAGAAAGGAATAGTTATGGGCTGGCATATTCCTGTTAGATGCAAAGGCAAGGCTGGCAAGTTTAGGGAACCTTGGTTGACAAGGGATGTTGAGGTTCTGGTCAGGACAAAGGAGGAGGCATATGTCAGGTACAGACAGCGGGGATCACACGAGTCCCTCGAGGAGTACAGGGGATGTAGGAGTACTCTTAAGAAGGAAATTAGGAGGGTGAAAAGGGGCCATGAGATTTCGCTGGCAGATAAGCTAAAGGAGAATCCTAAAATATTCTATAAGTAGATTGAGATGAAAAGGGACGCTAGGGAGAGAGTAGGTCCCCTTAAGGAACAGTGTGGTAATCTATGTGTGGAGCCACGGGAAATGGGCGAGGTCTTAAATGAATACTTCGCATCTATATTTACCATGGTGATGACATGGAAGCTAGTGATTTCAAGGGAGGGAACAGCAATATCCTGGAGCATATCAACATTACAAAGGAGGCGGTGTTGGAGGTTTTGAAGCGCATTAAGGTGGATAAATCCCCCAAGGCCTGACCAGGTGTATCCTGGGATGCTATGGGTAGAAAGGGAGGAGATTTCTGGAGCTCGAGCAGAGATTTTTGCATTATCGTTAGCCACGGGTGAGATACCGGAAGACTGGAGGATAGCTAATGCTGTGCCTTTATTTAAGAAGGGCAGCAGTGATAAGCCAGGGAACTACAGGCCGGTGAGCCTTACATCAGTGATGGGAAAGTTATTGGAAGGGATTCTGACAGACAGGATTTATATACATCTGGAAAGGCAACGTCTGATTAGGGATAGTCAGCATTGCTTTGTGCATGGGAATCATGTCTCAGAAATTTGACTGAGTTTTTTGAGGAGGTGACCATGAGGATTGACGAGGGCAGGGCGATGGACGTTGTCTACATGGACTTTAGCAAGGCCTTTGACAAGGTCCCGCATGGTCGGCTGGTCCAGAAGGTTCGAACACATGGGATCCAGGGTGTGCTAGCCAATTGGATACAACATTGGCTTGATTATAGGAGGCAGAGGGTGGAACTGGAGGGTTGTTTTTTAGATTGGAGGCCGGTGACCAGTGGTGTGCCGCAGGGTTCGGTTCTGGGTCCTCTCTTGTTTGTCATATATATTAATGACTTGAATGTGAATGTAGGGGACATGATTGGTAAGTTTGCAGATGATACAAAAATTGATGGAATAGTAGAAAGTGAAGAAGGTTGTCTAAGGTTACAACTGGATATAGATAAACTTGGAAAGTGGGCAATGGATTGGCAAATGGAATTTAACACAAATAAGTGTGAAGTGATGCATTTTGGGAAGTTAAACCAGGGCAGGACATATACAGTGAATGACAGGGCCTGGGGAGTGTTGTTGAGCAGCGAGACCTTGGGGTGCAAGTACATAGTACCATGAAAGTGGCAACACAGCTCGGCAGAGTGGTGAAGAAGGTGTATGGCATGCTTGTCTTCATCAGCTGCGCATGGTGTCCAAGAGTTGGGATGTCATGTTGCAGTTGTACATAACATTGGTTAGGCCGCATTTGGAGTACTGTGTGCATTTCTGGTCACCGCACTACAGGAAAGATGTGATTAAGCTAGAGAGGGTGCAGAAAAGATTCATAAGGATGTTGCCTGGTTTGGAGGGCTTGAGTTATGAAGAGAGATTGGATAGGCTGGGTCTGTTTTCCCAGGAGCGAAGACGGCTGAGAGGGGACATTATAGAGGTATATAAAATTATGAGAGGCATAGATGGGCAGATAGCCAGAGTCTGTTTCCCATGGTAGGGGTGACTAAAACTGGAGGGCATAAATTAAAGGTGAGATAGAGGAGGTGTAAAGGGGATCAAAGGGGTAAATTTTTCCAGAAATAATAGTGGGTATCTGGAATGAGCTGCCAGAGGAAGTGGTGGAGGCAGGAACAGCAGCAACATTTAAGAGGCATCTGGACAGGTATTTGAATGAGCAAGGCATAGACGGATATGGAATTAATGCAGGCACGTGGAATTAGTATAGATAGGCATTATGGTCGGCATGGACGCAGTGGGCCGAATGGCCTGTTTCTATGCTGTACGACTCTGTGACTCGAAGATGGAGAGTGACATAGTTGATTCTGAGACTAGGCTCGTGAATCTTAATAAAGGAAACTATGAAGGTATGAGGCACCAGTTGGCTCTGATGGATTGGAAACGTTACTTAAAGGGATGACGGTGGATTGGCAATGGCAAATATTCAAAGAGCACATGGATGAACTGCAACAATTGTTTACTCCTGTCTGGCGCAAAAGTAAAATGGGAAAGGTAGCCAAACCATGGCTTAGAAGGAAAATTAGAGATAGTATTAGATCCACGGAAGACGCATATACATTCGACAGAAAGGAAAAACAGACCTGAGGATTGGGAGCAGTTTAGAATTCAGCAAAGGAGGACCAAGGGATTTATTAAGAAGGGGAAAATAAAGTACACGAGTAAGCTTGAGGGGAACATACAACCTGACTGTAAAGGTTTCTGTAGGTATGTAAAGAGGAAAGGATTGGTTAAGACAAATGTAGGTCCTGACAGTTAGAAACATGGGAATTTATTATGGGAAACAAAGAAATGGCTAACCAACTAAATGAATACTTTGATTCTGTCTTCACAAAGGATGGCACAAATATCTTACCAGAAATGTTGGGGAACACAGGGTTTAGTGAGAGGAAGGAACCGAAGGAAATCAGTATTGGTAGAGAAATTGTGTTGGGGACGTTGATGGGACAGAAGGCCGATAAATCCTCAGGGCCTGAAAATCTACATCCCAGATTACTTAAAGAAGTGATCTAGAAATACTGGATGCTTTGGTGGTCATCTTTCAAGATTCATTCGACTTTGGAACAGTTCCAGCTGATTGGAGGGCAGCTAATGTAACCCCACCATTTAAAAAGGGAGGTAGAAATAAAGCAGGGCATTATAGACAAGTCAGCCTGACGTCGGTAGTGGGGAAAGTTCAAGAGTCCATTATCAAAGTTTTTCTGACAGAGCACTTGGAGAACAGTGTTAGAATCGGATAGCGTCAGCATGGATTTACGAAAGGGAAATCATGCTTGATAAATCTATCAGAATATTCGAGTATGTAACTAATAGAGTGGATGAGGGGAGTCAGAGAATGTGGTTTATTTGGACTTTCAGAAGGCTTTCGACAAAGTCCCACATAAGAGATTAGTGTGTAAAATTAAAGCACATGGGATTAGTGGTAGTGTATTGCGATAGATAGAAAATTGGTTGGCAGATGGAAAAAAAGAGTAGTGATAAACGGATCTTTTTCCAAATGGCAGGCAGTGATTAGTGGGATAGCACAGGGATCGGCGCTAGGACCCCAGCTATTCACACTCTATATTAATGATTTAGATGCGGGAACGAAATGTAATATCTCCAAATTTTCAGAAGACACAAAACTGGGTGGGAGAGTGAGTTGTGAGGAGGATGCAGAGTGGCTTCAGGGTGATTTGGACAAGTTGAGTGAGTGGGCTATTGCTTGGCAGATGCAGTATAATGTGAATAAATGTGAGGTTATCCACTTTGGTAGCAAAAACAGGAAGGCAGATTATTATGTGAACTGCTATAAACTGAGAGAGGGGAATATGCAACGAGACCTGGGTGTTCTCGTACACCAGTCACTGAAGGTAAGCATGCAGGTGCAACAGGCGGTAGAAAAAGGCGAATGTTATGTTGGCCTTCATAGAGACAGGATTCGAGTACAGGAGCAGGGATGTCTTCCTGCAATTATACAGGGCCTTGGTGCGGCCGCACCTGGAATATTTTGTGCAGTTGTGGTCTCCTTCTCCGAGAAAGGATGTTCCTGCTTTAGAGAAAGTGCAACAAAGGTTTATCAGACTTATTCCTGGGATGGCGGGACTGATGTATGAGGAGAGTTAGGATTATATTCGCTGGAGTTCGGAAGAGTGAAGAGGGATCTCATAGAAACCTATAAAATTCTAACAGGAAGGATGCTCTCGATGTTGGGGGAGTCCAGAACCAGGGGTCATAGTCGAAGAATATGGGGTAAACATTTCAGAACTGAAATGAGGAGAAATTTCAACACCCAGACAGTGGTGAGCCAGTAAAATTACGTCATCACTCCCATGTCCAAGAAGGATCGGAATATGCTGGCCAGTGCCTCTGCTACTTCCACCATTCCATCCCTCAGCAACCCACATGCATCCCATCCAGACTGGGCAAATGATCTACTTTATTGTGGTACAAAAAGTGCTGTATTGAAAAGGGTTATCTGAATCTGTTTGTTCAGTGACTGCAAATAATGTCAGTCTCCATGGACCCTAATTGTGTCACTGGAGGTTTGCCATCTTCTATTAATAAGGGGCTCCCATGTGTTGTCCCATAGTTTCAGCCGGAACATCAACCCCGGCAAAACAGAGATCAGCAGCTCCAGAGAGAGAGAAAGGATAGATCAGAATCTGAGAACAAATGACTGGAATGTAACAACACTTGGTCAGAATCTGAGAACAATAGATTTGAATGTTACAACAATGGGTCAGAATCTGAGAACAATAGATTGGAATGTTACAACAATGGGTCAGAATCTGAGAACAATAGATTGGAATGTTACAGCAATGGACAGGAGTTTATCCTCGGATCTTTACTCTCTTTCTACATATTATGATCATTAAACACTCGTATGCGTCTCGCACTGAAGATTATTCAATACATTTACTATCCCAGCCTGGCTATTATTGGTGTCCCTGGTAAGTCTCTCTATCTAGCTATTAATTCTATAAACCACGTTTAACAGCATTACTGCTCCTATAATTTACTCTGCACTTTTTGCTGCCGTTGTATTCCTGGTGAATATGTCCAGCTATCAGCTCTATAAACCATTGCCAACTTTATTGGATTTCTTGACATTTGCTCTCTCATCTTTACTACTGTTGCTGTCTCTATTTCCCGGTAGGGCATTGAAAACCCCGTTTCACTGAAATACTGTTCTGTTATGTAAATTTTGGGAATACTGAAGCCAGTGTCATTGGTCTCCATCACAAACTCCATCCCCTATCTGCGAAACAAATACACCACCCTGCCCAATATCTGAGGCTGAACGAGACTGTTTGCAATCGGTGTGTTCTATTTAAACCTGAGCTGTGTCCATCTCCATAATCTCTCCATTGCCAACCCTGTCTACGACAACCTCTGTAATATCCCCCATCTCCACCTCTGTCTCAGCCAATCTGCTGCATAAACCCTCACCTGTACCTTTGTTAAATCCACACTTAACTATTCCAATTCTATCCTGGTCACCCTCCCAGTTATAAACCTCCATAAACCACAATCCATGCAGAACTCTGCTGCCTGTATTCTAACTCACACCAAATCCCGATCACCCATCACCCCTGTGCTCACTGACCTACATTGGCTCCATGTCTGTCAGCACCTTAATTTTAATATAGTCATTCTTGTGTTTGAATCCCTCCATGGCCTCACCCCTCCAATTAGTCCCATTCTCCTGCCCATTCTCATATTCCTGAAAATGTTTTGACTTCAATGTTTTCTCATTAGTCCTTCTGAAGTGAATTCCTTTCACACTGTATCTGTCCCGAGCCACTATTTTAGACTCTACAGCACTACTGGTGCTGACGGTACAGAAGCTGGGATCCATAGACTGATGTGAACTGCACAGCCAGGCACTTCTACTGCGGCCTGCACAATGCCCCAAGCTGGGCAGGGCTCCAGCTCAATCGTACCATGTATGTGTTGTTGCTCTGAGGATGGTTTTGAATGTGTTGTCAATGTACCATAACGTCAGCTTTGATGCACGTCTTTGAAACTTGGTCTGTACATGTCCACTGACTGCCTGTGTTAGTCACTCTCAGTTGAACACATATTCAGCAGCATGAGGAAGCCCATCTAGTATTATTTAAAAGGACCAGGCATCCAGCTTACAGGTGAGGGGCGTTTGACTTACTTCTATTATTGTAACGTTAGTGGAGGTGCTGTGGATGGTTTGTTGGAGGTTGTGTTGCGAGCTGCTGCAGACATTCAGGGAGGACAGAGGATTTGGTGACCCAACTCTGGACGAGGTATGGCCTATCAGGGGAAAACAGCAGCAGCCAGAGCAGTGGCACCACGGCTGGCACTGTTGCTCAGCAGGGAGGGACAAAGCGCAGAAGAGTAATAGTTATAGGGGACTCTATAGTCATGGGCACAGATAGGCGCTTCTGTGGACGTGAAAGAGACTACAGGATGGTATGTTGCCTCCCTGGTGCCAGGGTCAAGGATGTCTCTGAACGGACAGGGGCATTCTGAAGGGGGGAAGGTGAACAGCCAGAGGTTGTGGTACACATCGGTACCAATGACATAGGCAGGAAGAGTGATGAGGTCCTGCAGGGTGAGTTTAGGGAGTTAGGTAGAAAGATAAGAAACAGGACTTCGAGGATTTTAATCTCTGGATTACTCCCTGTGCTACGTGCCAGTGAGGCTAGAAGTAGGAAGATAGTGCAGCTATCCACGTGGCTGAGCAGCTGGTGGAGAAGGGAGGGTTTCAGATATCTGGACCATTGGGCTCTCTTCAGGGACAGATGGGACCTGTACAAGAAGGACGGGTTGCATCTGAACTGGAGGGGCAAAAATATCCTTGCTGTAAGATTTGCTAGATTCACTCGGGAGGGTTTAAACTAGTGTGGCAGGCGGGTGGGAACCAGAGCAGTAGGACAGCTAGTGAAATAAATGAGGAGGACATAGTAAAGAAGGCCAGCAGGACTAAGAGGAAGAGCAGGCAGGGAGATGTTGCTGAGCACAGCGGGACTGGTGTTCTGAAGTGCATTTGTTTCAAAGCGAGAAGTATAACAGGTAAGGCAGATGAACTTAGAGCTTGGATTAGTACTTGGAATTATGATGTTTTTGCTATTGCAGAGACTTGGTTGAGGGAAGGGCAGGATTGGCAGCTAAATGTTCCAGGCTTTAGAAGCTTCAGGCGGGATGAGGCGGATGTAAAAGGAGTGACGGAGTTGCATAACTGGTTAAGGAGAATATCGTAGCTGTACTGCGGGGGGACAAATCAGAGGGGTCATGCAGCGAGGCAATATGGGTGGAGCTCAGGAATAGGAAGGGTGCAGTCACGATGTTGGGTGTTTACTACAGGCCTGCCAACAGCCAGCGGGAGGTAGGGAAGCTGATATGTGGACAGATTTTGGAAAGATGTAAAGGTAACAGGGTTGCAGTGGTGGGTGATTTTAACTTCCACAATATTGACTGACACTCGCTTAATGCTAGGGGCTTGGATGGGGCACAATTTGTTAGTAACATCCAGGAGGGCTTCTTGAAACAGTATGTATATAGTCCAACTAGGGATGGGGCCATTCTGGACCTGTTGTTGGGGAATGAGCTCGGCCAGGTGGTCGAAGTTTCAGTGGGGGAGCATTCCCGGAACAGTGACCATAATTCCATAAGTTTTAAGGTACTTGTGGTTAAGGATAAGAGTACTCCTCAGGTGAAGGTATTAAATTGGGAGAAGGCTAATTATAACAATATTAGGCAGGAACTGAAGAATTTAGAATGGGGGCGGCTGTTTAAGGGTAAATCAACATCTGACATGTGGGTGTCTTTCAAATGTCAGCTGATTAGAATCCAGGACCAGCATGTTCCTGTGAGGAAGAAAGACAAGTTTGGCAGGTTTCGGGAAGCCTGGATAACACGGGATATTGTGAGCCTCGTCAAAAAGAAAAAGGAAGCATTTGTAAGGGCTGGAAGGCTATGAACAGACGAAGCACTTGAGGAATATAAAGACAGTAGGAAGGAACTTAAGCAAGGAGTCAGGAGGGCTAAAAGGGGTGATGAGAAGTCATTGGCAAACAGGATTAAGGAAAATCCCAAGGCCTTTTATGCATTTATAACGAGCAAGAAGGTAACCACGGAAAGGGTTGGCCCACTCAAGGACAGAGAGGGGAATCTGTGCGTGGAGCCAGAGGAAATGGGCGAGGTGCTAAATGAGTACTTTGCATCAGTATTCACCAAAGCGAAGGACTTGGTGGATGATGAGCCGAGGGAAGGGAGTGCAGATAGTCTCAGTCATCTCATTATCAATAAGGAGGCGGTGTTGGGTGTCTCGCAAAGCAATAAGATAGATAAGTCTCCAGGGCCTGATGGGATCTACCCTAGAATACTGAGGGAGGGAAGGGAAGAAATTGCTGGGGCCTTGACAGAAATCTTTGCATCCTCATTGGCTACAGGTGAGGTCCCAGAGGACTGGAGAAAAGCCAATGTTGTTCCTTTGTTTAAGAAGGGTGGCAAGGATAATCCAGGATATTATAGGCCGGTGAGCCTTATGTCAGTGGTAGGGAAATTATTAGAGAGGATTCTTCAGGACAGGATTTACTCCCATTTGTAAACAAATGAACTTATTAGCGAGAGACAGCATGGTTTTGTGAAGGGGAGGCCGTGTCTTACTAATTTGATTGAGTTTTTTGAGCAAGTGACGAAGATGATTGATGAAGGAAGGGCAGTGGATGTTATCTATATGGACTTTACTAAAGCCTCTGACAAGGTCCCGCATGGCAGACTGGTACAAGAGGTGAAGTCACACGGGATCAGAGGTGAGCTGGCAAGATGGATACAGAACTGGCTCGGTCATAGAAGACAGAGGGTATCAGTGGATGGGTGTTTTTCTGAATGGAGGGATGTGACTAGTGGTGTTCCGCAGGGATCAGTGCTGGGACGTTTGCTGTTTGAAGTATATGCAAATGATTTGGAGGAAAATGTAGCTGGTCTGATTAGTAAGTTTGCGGACAACACAAAGGTTGGCGGAGTTGCAGATAATGATGAGGATTGTCAGAAGATACAGCAGGATATAGATCGGTTGGAGACTTGGGCGGAGAAATGGCAGATGGAGTTTAATCCGGACAAATGTGAGGTAATGCATTTTGGAAGGTCTAATGCAGGTGGGAGGTATACAGTAAATGGCAGAACCCTTAGGAGTATTGACAGGCAGAGAGATCTGGGCGTACAGGTCCACAGGTCACTGAAAGTGGCATCGCAGGTGGATAAGTTAGTCAAGAAGGCATACAGAATGCTTGCCTTCATCGGTCGAGGCACAGAGTATAAAAATTGGCAAGTCATGTTGCAGCTGTACGCAACCTCAGTTAGGCCACACTTCGAATTCTGCGTGCAATTCTGGTCGCCACACTACCAGAAGGACGTGGAGGCTTTGGAGAGGGTACAGAGGAGGTTTACCGGGATGTTGCCTGGTCTGGAGGGCATTAACTATCAGGAGAGGTTGGAAAAACTCGGATTGTTTTCACTGGAACGACGGAGGTGGAACGGGCGACATGATAGAGGCTTACAAAGTTATGAGCAGCATGGACAGAGTGGATAGTCAGAAGTTTTTTAACTGGGTGGAAGAGTCAGTTACTAGGGGACATAGGTTTAAGGTGCGAGGGGCAAAGTTTAGAGGGGATGTGCGAGGCAGGTCTTTTACACAGAGAGTGGTGAGTGTCTGGAACTTGCTGACAGGGGAGGTGGTGGAAGCAGATACGACAGCGACGTTTAAGAGACATCTTGACAAATACATGAATAGGAAGGGAATAGAAGGATATGGGCCCCGGAAGTGCAGAAGGTGTTAGTTTAGGCAGGCATCAAGTTCTGCGCAGGCTTGGAGGGCCGAATGGTCTGTTCCTGTGCTGTACTGTTCTTTGTTATTTGTTCTTGACTGTAGTTACAATGTCCCTGGGTCTGTAACATGACCAACAAATGGAGCACAGGCTGCAGAGAGGGGAAGCTCTGTAAAGTGAGAGGAGGAGTGGGTTCTGCCTTACCCACCCTGCGTTTTCCAAGAGCACTTTTCCTATGCACACCTAACCCAGGAGCAGTGTGGGAGGTAAATCTGATTCAATTAGGAGGTGGTCACTGAGCTGTGTCACCTCCTGCAACGTGACCTGGAGCCTCACACCAGGGTCAGGACGGATTTGTCAGTGGCTGTTCAGGTCACAGTTTCATTGAACTTCCATGTATCTGAATATTTCCAGGCAGGAGCAGGAGACATATCAAACATAGAGTCATAGAGAGTGATAGATACATTTGTGGCAGAGAAGAAGGCCATTCAGCCCCTCGGTGCCCGCTCCCTGTGGAACAATCCAGTCAGTCCCACTCTCCCAGTCAGTCCCCGTATCCCTGCAAGATCATCTCCTTCGGGTGTCCATCCAGTATCCTTTTGAATTCATTGTCTCTAGTGATGAAGTCCAAGATCTGATATGCTTCGCTAAACACTCTCCTAATATGTCCTGCCAATTTCAAATATCAATGCATCTGCAGCCCCAGGTCACTCTGTCCCTGCACAATCTTTAGAACTGTGTCATTAAGTCGATATTACCTTCCTATTCCTTCTGACAAAATACATCATCTCACACTCCGTTGTATGAAATTCCACCTGCCACTCCTCTGTCCATTCTGCTTGCCTATCTATATCCTGCTACAGGTGGTTTGCAACATCATCACTGTTTACCACACCTCCAAGATTGGTATCATCGGAAGATTTTGAAATTCTACTCTGTATTCCAAGATCCATGTAAATTATATATAGCAAAAAAACAAACAGTGGACCTAAGCACTGACCCTTGGGGAACATCACTGTCTACCATCCTCCAGTCTGAAAAACAACCATTTAAAACATTTCTCTTTTTTCTGTCCCATGGACAATTTTTGATCCAATTAGATGCTATTCCATGAGGTTCAATTTTGTTAGCCAAGCTTCTGTGTGTTTGTTCGTCAAATAATTTCATACAATCCACGTAGACAACATCCACCACAGTCCCTTCATCAACCTTCTCTGATTTTCTAAATAAATTCAATTAGTTCATCAAGCATGATTTGCCTTTTAGAAATCCGTGCTGACAATCCTTAATTAACTCAATCTCTCCAAGTGTGTGTTGTCCTTTTCCCCTGATAATTGCTTCTAAAACTTTCCTCACAACTGATGTTAAACTAACTGGCCAGTAGTTACTAGGCCTGTGTGTTGTCCATTGATAATTCTGGGAGGTGAGGGTGACCATCTATGTCATCAATATCTCCCTCAGCAGGGAGAAGCAGGATGAAAGATCCCGTGGCTTTGTTAGGATAGCGGGATTCCTGATGGTGTAGGTGGCTCTGCGGGGCCCCCATGTCAACCCATGGGTTGACGTACAGGGACTGAAATAACTCTCACTCCATCAATGTACAGTTGGTGTTTGAGCATGGCCAGTACGTCATGTTGG
This sequence comes from Heterodontus francisci, assembly GCF_036365525.1. Taxonomy (NCBI): domain Eukaryota; kingdom Metazoa; phylum Chordata; class Chondrichthyes; order Heterodontiformes; family Heterodontidae; genus Heterodontus; species Heterodontus francisci. Next base: position 67,749,660 of record NC_090398.1, on the reverse strand, counting down.
TGAATGTCCACCATCCTTGCAGCAGCCACCATACCTTCATTCTGAAGCAGTCAGCCGGTCCCAACACATCGGGGCTCCAAGAAGAACCAGAATGTAGCTCCTTGGAGACAAATGAACCCCCTCTAGGCACAGCCCATGCTTCTACACCCTCAATCCACCTCCCACCATCAACCGTTAGTTACGCAATTAGCATGTGTATAATGTGAGCAATGGAGTCACCAGCAATATGGCAGAACAGACCATCAGTGTGATGAAGCAATGCTTCCGATGTCTGAACCGCTCGGGGAGAGCCCTCCAGTACACACTGGAGCAGGTGTCTGAGTTCATGGTGTTCTGCTGCACCCTTCATATCATCACCATCATGAGGACACAGGCATTGGCACCAGGAATCCAGAGGCCACCTCAGGAGGAGGTGGGAGGGACGATATTTCCTGGATGCCTTCGACCCGGACAGGCTGTCGGAGAGTCCCTGCTAAGATCCCAGTTCCCATAGGACAACTTCCCTTTCCAGCCATGAATTCCCCATTCTCCACCATTACACCCATCTGAGACGCCCCATCACAGTGTCCCCTTGGTCAGCATCCTGTAATAAAAACATCAGAGAATTATTACAGCACAGAAGGACCAATTCAGCCTTTCGTGTCTGCACAGGCTCTCCGAATGAGCAATTCACCCAGTGCCGTTCCCTGCCTTCTTCCTGTAATCCTGCACATTCTTCCTTCTCATATAACAATCTATTCAGCTTTAATTGAACCTGCCTCCACCACACTCTCAGGCAGTGCATTCCAGACTCTAACCACTCACTGTATGAAAAAATATTTTCCTCAGGTCGTCTTTGCTTCTTTTACCCATGACTTTAAATCTGTGCCCTCTCTTTCTCGATCCTTTCACGAGTGGGAAATGTTTCTCTCTATGTACTCTATGCAGACACCTCATGATTGTTGACACCTCTAATAAATCACCTCTCAGCCGTCTCCAAGGAAAACAGTCCTAACTTCTCCAATCTATCTTCATAACTAAAATTCCTCAACCTGGGAATGATTCTGGTCAATCTTTTCTGCACTCTCTCCAATGCCCTCACGTCTTTCCTCAAGTGTGGCACCCAGAACTGGACGCAATACCACAGCTGAAGCTGAAATAGTGTCTTATATAAGTTCAACATAACTTCCTTGCTCTTGTACTCTATGCCCATTATAATAAAGCCCAGGATACTGCATGCTTTATTAAACACTTTCTCAACCAGTTCTGCCGCCTTCAATGACTTCTGCACATATACACACAGGTCCCTCTGCTCCTGAACACCCTATAGAATTGTATATTGTCACCCCATGTTCTTCCTACCAACATGAATCACTTCATATTTCTCTGTATTGAACTTCATCTGCCACCTGTCTGCCCATTCCAGCAACTTGTGTGTGTCCTTTTGAAGTTCTACACTATCCTCCTCACAGTTCACAATGCTTCCAACGTTCGTATCAGCTGCAAACTTTGAAATTGTGCCCTGTACACCCAGGTTTAGATCCTTAATATATATCAGGAAAAGCAAGGATCCCAACACTGATCTCTGGGGAACTCCACCACAAACCTTCCTCCAGCCTGTATAACATCCATTAACCACTACTCTTTGTTTCCTGTCACTCAGCTAATTTCGTATCCATGTTGCTAATGTCCCTTTTATTCTATGAGCTACAAGTTTGCTCAGGTCTGTTGTGTGGCATTGTATCAAAAGGTTTTTGCATGCAGGGAATAGTTAAATGTCTGGAATGCACTGCTTGAGAATGGTGGAGGCAGGTTCATTTGAAACTGAATAGACCGTTATATGAAAATCAATGTACACCACATCAACAGAATTGCTCTCATCAACTTTCTCTGATAACACCTCAAACATCTCCAGAAAATTAGTTAAACATGATGTTCTCTCAAGAAATCCATGCTGGCTTGTTTAATTAACTCGCATTTGTCCATGTGACTATTAGCTTTGTCCAAGATTATTTCTTTCCAGAAGTTTTCCCACCACCGAAGTTTAACTGACAGGCCTGTTGTTGCTGGGTTGATCTTCACACCCTTTTTTGAACAAGGGTGTAACGTTTACAATTCTCCAGTCCTCTGGCATCACCCCGAGTCTAAGGAAGACTGGAAAATTATGTCCAGTGCCTCTGCGATTTCCACCCTCACTTCCCTCAGTATCTTTGGATACATCTCATCTGGTCCTGGTGCTTTATTCAATTTAATTCCGGACAGCCTGTCTAATACTTCCTCTTTATCAATTTTAAACCCCACTAGTGTCTGACTTATCTCCTCTTTCAACATTGCCTGGGTTGCATCTTAGAATCATAGACAGTTTATGGCACACAGAGAGACCACTTTGCCCATCGTGTCTATGCTGTCCAAAAAACGATCCATCCATTCTAATCCTACTTCCAGCATTTGATAGATTACAGCACTTGAGGTGAACATCCAGACACCTTTTGAATGAGTTGTTGGTTTCTGCCTCAACTGCCCTTTCGGACAGTGAGTTCCAGACTCTGACCACTCGCTGGGTGAAAAATAAAATCCGCAGCTCCCTTTTAGTCTTTCTACCAATCACTTTAAGTCCATGCCCCCTCGCCACTGACATATTTGCTAAGGTGAATGGACCCTTCAGCTCCACTCTACTCTCAGTTTTGTACATTTCAATCAGATTTACCCTCAGCCTTCTCTATTTCAAGGAGAACAATCCCAGCCTGTCCAATCTTTCCTCATCGCTGCATTTTTCCAGTCCTCGCCACATCCTCATAAATCTCCTGTGAACCCTCTCATGTGCAATTGCATCTTTTCTGTAATGAGGTGACCAGAACTACACACAGTACGCAAGTTGTGTCCTAACCAATGAGTTATACAATTCCAGCATAACCTCCCTGCTCGTATATTCTATACCTCGGCTAATAAAGGAAAGGATTCCATATCGTGTTCCTTGGTAAAGACAGGTGGAAATTATTCATTCAGAACCTCAGCTATATCCTCTGCCTCCATGTGCAAATCCCCTTTGTGGTCCTGAGTCGGCCGCATTGTTCCTTTTACTACCCTATTACTATTTAGATGCCGATAGAAAACTTTGGGATTTCCTTTAATGCTCGCCTCTTTTCATGCTCACTCTTTGCTTCTCTTATTTGCTTTTTCACTTCCCCTCTGGACCTTCTGTATTCAGCCTGCTTCTCAATAGTATTTTCTACCTGATGTCTGTTATATCAGACATAAACTTGTCAACCTTTCGTGCGGCCTTCAAAGATCTGTCCGAATACACACCAAGTCTCTCTGTTCCTGTCTCCTCATTTAAACAATACCCATTTGTTTCTGTTGCCTTCCCTTACACTTCCTACCCAAATGTCTCACTTCACACTTCACTGTGTTAATTTATATTTGCCATGTTCCTGCTCATTTCACTGGTCAGTCTCTGTCCTCCTGAAGTCTGTTACTATCCTTCTCACCGTTTATTAACATTTCTGAGTTTCCTGCCATCTGAAAACTTTGACAGTATCCCCTCTGTGCACAAGCCCATTGCATGAACATACAACAGTAGTGATCCCAACAGTGACCCTGGGGAACCCCACTGTGTACTTCCCTCCAGGCTGAAGAATAACATTCTCCACTACTCTCTACTTTCTGTCACTGCGCTAGTTTCCCGCATGCAGACATTGAAAATAAAAAACAGACTTCCATTTCTGAAACGCCTTTCATGACCACTGCATGTCCCAAAGTGATTTACAACCAATGAATACTTCTGAAAGCGAAGTCATTCTTGTAATGTAGGAAACAGGCAGACAATTTCTGCACAGCAAGATCCCACAAGCAGTAATGTGAGAATGATCAGATCTGTTTTTGTGATGTTGATTGAAGGAAAAAATATTGACCAGGACACCGGGAATAATTCCCCTGCTCTGCTTCTGCATGGTGCGATGGGATCTTTAACATCCACCTGAGAGGGCAGACTGCAACTTGGTTTAAAGTTTCATTCGATTGACTGCACCTCTGACAGTGCAGCACACCCTCATTACTGCACTGCAATGTCAGCATTGATTCTTGTAATCAAGTCCTGCAATGACACTTGATCCTGGAAGCTTGCCACTGAAAGGGGAGAGAGCTACAAACTGAGCCACAGCTGACATTGGTCCTTTTATCCCGTGTGTTTCTAATTTGGTAACACGGCTTTTATGTGGTACTTTCTCAAACGCCTTGTGAAAGGATTGGAATATTGTAAAAGTCCAGGTGGGAACCATCATAGAATCATAAAATAGCACAAACTGAATGAGGCCATTCGGCCATCATGTCTGTGCTGGCCCTTTCAAAGAGCAATCCAATTACTTTAGAACTTTAGAACATTACAGCGCAGTACAGGCCCTTCGGCCTTCGATGTTGCGCCGACCTGTGAAACCATCTGACCTACACTATTCCATTTTCATCCATGTGTCTATCCAATGTCCACTTAAATGCCCTTAAAGTTGGTGAATCTACTACTGCCAGTCCCGCTTAGTCCCACTCCCTGGCTCTTTCACTATATCCTTGCATTTTTTCTCCTTCAGATATTTATCCAATTCCCTTTTGGGATCTACTATTGAATCTGTATCCATCAGCCTATCAGACAGTGCATTCCAAATCCAAACCACTCAGAAACAAAAATACTCATGTCTGCTTCTTTTACCAATCGCCTTAAATCTGTGTCTCTGGTTAGTGACCCCTTGGACATTGGAAACAGATTCTCTTTATTTAATTTATCTAAATCCTTCCTAATGTTAAACACCTCAATGAAATCTCCTCTGAAGGTTCTCTGCTCTAAGCAGAACAACCCCAGCTACATAACTGTAATCCCTCATGCCCTGACAAATTCTAGTAAAACAGTTCTGTACCCTCTCCGAAGGCTTCATGTCCTCCCTGAAGTGTGGTTCCCAGTATTCGACACAAGACTACAGGTGCAGCTGAACTAGTATTTTATATATGTTTCACATAATGTCCTTGCTTTTGTTCTTTTTGCCTCTATTTATAAACCCTAGGATCCCATATATTTATTAACTGTCAAGTTAACCTTTCCTGCCACCTTCAAAGATTTGTGTACAAATCCCAGGTGTCTCTGTTATTTCACCATCTTTATAGTTATACCATTTAACTTGTATTGTCTCTCTTCATTCATCCTTTCAAAATGTATTACTTCACACATCTGCAATGCCAATTAAATATTGAGAAGATTGAAGCCATTGTTTTCTGTCTCTGCTCCAAACATTTCCTAGTTACACACTCCATCCCTCTCCTTTGTAAATGTTTGAGACGAAGCCAAACTGCTCACAGACTTAGTTACATAGTTAACCCTGAGATGTTTTGAGATGAGCTTCCTACCAAATATTCACACCATCACTAAAACGGCCTATCTCCAACCCCCGTGGAGTTGCATTGCTGGTTAAAGAGTAAATGAACGCAATAGTAAGGCAGGATATTAGATCTGACGATGTCGAATATGTATGGGTAGAGCTGAGAAACACTAAGGGGCAGAAAACGATAGTGGGGGTTGTATATAGACCCCCAGACTGTATTGCTGAATTTGGGAATGGCATTGGACAGGAAATTAGAGACGCATGCGATAAAGGAACATCTGTAATAATGGGTTTCTTGAATCTGCATATAGATTGGGCAAATCAAATTGGTCGCAATACATTGTGGAGGAATTCCTGGAGAATATACGGGATGGTTTTCAGGACCAATTCTTTGAGGAACCAATTGGAGAACAGGCTATCCTAGACTGGCTATTGTATAGTGAGAGAGGAATAATTGACAATCTAGTTGTGTGAGATCCCTCGGGGATGAGCGACCATAATATGATAGAATTCTTCATCATGATGAAGAGTGTCCTAGTTGATTCTGAGACTAGGGTCGTGAATCTTAATAAAGTAAGCTACGAAGGTATGAGGCATGCGTCGTTGATGATACATTGGGAAACGTTACTTAAAGAGATAACAGTGGAAAGGCAATGGCAAAGATTCAAAGAGCGCATGGATGAACTGCAACAATTGTTTATCCCTGTCTGGCGCAAAAGTAAAATAGAAAAGGTAGCCAAATCATGGCTTGCAAGGAAAATTAGAGATAGCGTTAGATCCAAGGAAGAGGCAGATAAATTTGCCAGGAAAAAAACAACAGACCTGAGGATTGGGAGCAGTTTAAAATTCAGCAAAGGAGGACCAAGGGATTGATTGAGAAGGGGAAAATGGAGTACAAGAGTAAGCTTTCGGGGAACATAAAAACTGACTGTAAACGAATCTATAGGTATGTGAAGCGGAAAAGATTGGCGAAGACAAATGCAGGTCCGTTACAGTCAGAAACAGGGGAATGTATTCTGGGAAACAAAGAAATGGCTGACCAACTAAATGCATACTTTAGTTCTGTCTTCACAAAGGAGGACGCCAATATCATACCAGAAATGTTGGTGAATACAGGGTTTAGTGAGAGAGAAGAACTGAATGAAATCAGTATTAGTAGAGAAATGGTGTTGGGGAAGTTGATGGTATTGAAGGCCAATAAATCCCCAGGGCCTAGTAATCTACATCCCAGAGTACTTAGGAAGTGGCCCGAGAAATACTGGATGCATTGGTGCTCATCTTCCAAGATTCTATGGACTCTGGAGCAGTTCATACAGATTGGAAGGTAGCTAATGTAACCCCACTATTAAAAAAGGAAGGTAGAGAGAAAGCAGGAAATTGTAGACCAGTCAGCCTGATATCGGTCGTGGGGAAAATCCTGGAGTCCATTATTAAAGATTTTGTAGCAGAGCACTTGGAGAACAGTGGTAGAATCGGATAGCGTCAGCATGGATTTATGAAAGGGAAATCATGCTTGATAAATCTACTAGCATTCTTCGAGGACGTCACTAGTAGAGTTGATGAGGGGGAGCCAGTGGGTGTGGCTTATTTGCACTTTCGGAAGGCTCCGACAAAGTTCCTAGTAAGGGTTTAGCGTGTAAAATTAAAGCACATGGGATTGGGGGCAGTGTATTGCGATAGATAGAAAATTGGTTGGGAGACAGGAAACAAAGCATTGGATCATACGGATCTTTTTCTGAATGGCAGACAGTGAATAGTGGGGTACCGCAGGGATCGGAGCGAGGACCCTAGCTATTCACAATATATATTAATGATTTAGATGAGGAAACTAAATGTAATATCTCCAGATTTGCAGCTGATACAAAATTGGGTGTGAGGGTCAGTTGTGAGTAGAATGCAGAGAGGCTTCCGGGTGATTTGGACAAGTTGAGTGAGTGGGCAAATGCATGGCAGATGCAGTATAATGTGGATAAATGTGAAGTTATCCACTTTACTAGCAAAAACAGGAAGGCAGATTATTATCTGAACGGCTATAAACTGAGAGAGGGGAATATGCAGCGAGACCTGGGTGTTCTCGTACACCAGTCACTGAAGGTAAGCATGCAGGTGCAACAGGCAGTCGAAAAAGGCGAATGTTATGTTGGCCTTTATAGAGACAGGATTCGAGTACAGGAGCAGGGATGTTTTGCTGCAATTATACAGGGCCTTGGTGAGGCCGCACTTGGAATATTGTGTGCAGTTTTGGTCTCCTTACCTGAGGAAGGATGCTCTTGCTATCGAGGGAGTGCAGTAGAGTTTTACCAGACTGATTCCTGGGGTGGTCGGACTGTCGTATGAGGAGAGATTGAGTCGGTTAGGACTATATTCACTGGAATTCTGAAGAGTGAGGAGGGATCTCATCGAAATCTATAAAATTCTAACGGGACGTGACAGGGTATATGCAGGAAGGATGTTCCCGATGGTGGGGGACTCCCGAACCAGGTGTCATAGTCTAAGTATATGGGGTAAAACTTTCAGGACTGAGATGAAGAGACTTTTCTCCACCCAGAGGGTGGTGAGCCTGTGGAAATCTGTCATCACGCCCATATCCAAGGGGGACTGGAAGATTCTGGCCAGTGCCTCTGTTATTTCCACCATTGCTTCCCTCAGCAACCCTCATACATCCCATCCAGACTGGGTAAATGTTCAACTTATTGTGGTACTAAAGTGTTGGACTGAAAAGGGTTAACTGAATCTGTTTGTTCTGTGACTGTAATTAATGTCAGTCTCCATGGACCCTAATAGTGTCACTGGACGTTTTCCATCTTCTATTAATAAGGGGCTTCTTTCAATGTGTTATTCCATAGTGTCAGTGGGAACATCAGCCCCGGCACTAACAGAGATTAGCTGCTCCAGAGAGATAGAGAGAGGATAGATCAGAATCTGAGAACAATAGATTGGAATGTTACAACAATGGATCAGAATCTGAGAACAATAGATTGGAATGTTACAACAATGGATCAGAATCTGAGAACAATAGATTGGAATGTTACAACAATGGACAGGAGTTTATCCTCGGAACTTTACTCTCTTTCTACATATTATGATCGGTACTCATTAAACACTCGTATCTATCTCGCACTGAAGATTATTCAATATATTTATTACCCCAGCCTGGCTATTATTGGTGTCCCTGGTAAGTCTCTCTATCGGGCTATAAATCCTTTAAACCATGTTTGACTGCATTACTGCTCCTGTAATTTACTCTGCCCTTCTTGCTGCCATTGTATGCCTGGTGAATACCTCCAGATATTAGCTCAACAAACCATTGTGAACTGTATTACAGTTCTTGTCATTTACTCTCTCATCTTTGCTGCTGTTGCTGTCTCTATTTCAGGCCAGGAGATCTGTAAACCCGGTTTCACTGAAATACTGTTCTGTTATGTAAATTTTGGGAAGACGGAAACCAGTGTCATTGGTCTCCATCACAAACTCCATCCCCTATCTGTGAAGCACATATTCCACCCTGCCCAATATCTGAGGCTCAGCCAGACAGTCTACAACTTCTTTGTTATATTTAAACCTGAGCTGAGTTCATCTCCATATTCTTTCCATCACCAACCCTGCCTAATATCACCTCTATGATATCACCCAACTCCACCTCTTCCTCAGCCCATCTACTGCATAAACCGTCATCCGCATCACTGTTAAATACACAGTTGACAATTCCAATTCCATCTAGTTCACCATCACAGTTCTAAGTCTCCATGAACCACAGCCCATCCAGAACTCTGCTGCCTGTATTCGAACTCACACCAAATCCCGATCACCCATCACCCCTGTGTTCACTGATCTCCATTGGCTCCCGGTATGGCAGCACCTTAATTTTAATATTCTCATTCTTGTGTTTGAATCTCTCCATGGCCTCACCCTTCCATTTATTCACTTTCCCCTCTCCAATTCATATATTCCTGCAAATCTTTCGACTTCAATCTTTTTTCAGTTATCCTTGTAAAGTGAATTTCTTTCCCTCTGTATCTGTCCCGATCCACGATTTTAGACTCTGCAGCAAGACTGCTGCTGACGGTGCAGAATTGGGATCCAAAAAGAGATGTGAATCGCACAGCCGGCCACTTCCAGTGCGGTCTGCACAATATCCCATGCTGGGTGGGGCTCCAGCCCAGTCACATCATCTATGTGCTGTCAGCGTGGTCTTCACAGCCGGCCACCTCTACTATGCCCTGCACAGTGTCCCAAGCTGCGCAGGGCTCGAGCTCAATTGTACCTTGTATGTGTTGTTACTTTGAGGGTGGATTTGAAAGTGATGTCAATGTACCATACCAGCAGCTTTGATGTACTTCTTTAAACTTTTTCTGTGCATGTCCACTGACCGCCTGTGTTCGTCACTCACCGCTGAACATACATTCAGTAGCAAAAGGAAACCCCTCCGGTGTTATTTAAAATGACCAGGCATCTTTCTTACAGGCTTTTGACTTACTTCTGCTATTGTAAAGTTAGTGGAGGTGTTGTGGATGTTTTTCTGGAGGTTGTGTTGTGAGCTGCTGCAGACATTCAGGGACATTTGTGAACTATACAGTAAATGGAAAAGTCCTGGGGAAAATTGATGTGCAGAGAGATTTGGGTGTTCAGGTCCATTGTTCCCTGAAGGAGGCAACGCAGGTCAATAGAGTGGTCGAGAAGGCATTCGGCATGCTTTCCTTCATCGGACGGGGTATTGAGTACAAGAGTTGGCAGATCATGTTACAGTTGTATAGGACTTTGCTTCGGCCACATTTGGAATACTGCGTGCAGTTCTGGTCGCCACATTACCAGAAGGATGTAGATGCTTTGGAGAGGGTGCAGAGGAGGTTCACCAGGATGTTGCCTGGTATGGAGGGCGCTAGCTATGAAGAGAGGTTGAGTAGATTAGGATTATTTTCATTAGAAGGACGGAGGTTGAGGGGGGACCTGATTGAGGTGTACAAAATCATGAGAGGTATCGACAGCTTGGATAGCAAGAAGCTTTTTCCCAGAGTGGGGGATTCAATTACTGGGGGTCACGAGTTCAAAGTGCGAGGGGAAATGTTTGGAGGGGATATGCGTGGAAAGTTCTTTACGCAGAGGATGGTGGGTGCCTGGAACGCGTTGCCAGCGGAGGTGGTATACGCGGGCGCGATAGCGTCTTTTAAGATGTATCTAGACAGATACATGAATGGGCAGGAAGCAAAGAGATACAGAGCATTAGAAAATAGGCGACATGTTTAGATAGAGGATCTGGATCGGCGCAGGCTTGGAGGGCCGAAGGGCTTGTTTTTGTGCTGTAATTTTCTGTGTTCTTTGTTCTTTGAGTACAGAGGATTTGGTGACCCAACTCTGGACGACGTATGGGGACTGTAGTTACGGTGTCTCTGGGTCTGTAACATGAGCAACAAATGGAGCAGATGCTGCCGAGAGGGGAAGCTCTGTAAAGAGAGAGGAGGAGAGGGCTCTTCCCTACCCACCCCGGGTGCTCCAAGCGCACTTTTCCTACCTACACCTAACCCAGGAGCAATGTGTGAGGTGAATCTGATTCAATAAGGAGGTGGTCACAGAGCTGTGTCACCTCTTGTAACACAACCGGGCGCCTCACACCAGGGTGAGGACGGAACTGTCAGTGGTTGTTAAGGTCACAGTTTCATTGAACTTCTATGTATCTGGATATTTACAGGCAGGAGCAGGTGACATATCCAACATAGAGTGGTGGAAATTGATGGAGTCATTTACAACACAGAAAGAGGCCATTCAGCCCCTCACTGCCGGCTTTCTGTGCAACAATCCAGTCAGCCCCACTCTCCCACTCCCCCGCTCAATCCCCGTATCCCTGCAAGTTCATTTCCTTCAGGTTTCCATCCAGTTTCCTTTTGAAAACTTTGATTGTCTCGGCTTCCACCATCCTCATGGGCAGTGAGTTCCAACTCATTACCATCAACTGTGTAAAAAAGTTCCTCCTCATATTCCCCTGCATCAAACCTTCCATCTGTCCCCCCTGGTCTTCGTTGCATCAGTTAATGGGAACAGTGTTTCCTTGTCTATCTTATCTAAGTCTATCATAATCATGTACACCTCTATCCAATCTCTCTCAATCTCCTTTACTCCAGGGAGAACAACTCCATCTTCTCCAAACTCACTTTGTACCTAAACTCCCATCCCTGGTATCATTCTGGTAAATCTCCTCTGCACCCTCTCAAGGACTTTCACATCCTTCCTGCAGTCTGGTGACCAGAACAGGGCACAGTTCTCTTGTTGGAGTCTAACCAAAGCTTTGTAAAGTTTCAGCTAAACTTTGTAAAGTTTTTGTATATTTGCCTCTAATTATGAAGCCCAAGATCTGATATGTTTTGCTAAACACTCTGCTAATATGTCCTGCCACCTTCAAAGATCAATGCATATGGAGCCCCGGTCCTTCTGTTCCTGCAAAATCTTTAGCACTGTGTCATTAAGTCTATGTTCTCTTCCTATTCTTTCTGACAAAATACATTGCCTCACACTCCTCTTTATTAAATTCTACCTGCCACTTCTATGTCCATTCTGCTCACCTATCTATATCATGTTGTAGGTGATTTGTATCATCTTCACTGTTCCCCACTCCTCCAAGGTTGCAATCATCAGAAAAAATATAAAGTCTACTCCGTATTCCAAGATCCGTGTCATTTTTAAGCGGTAAAAAAAAACAACTGTGGTCCCAGCACTGACCATTGTGTAACATCAATGTCGACCATCCTCCAGTCTGAAAAATAACCATTTAACACATTTCTCTTTTTGCTGTCCTTTGGACAGTTTTTGATCCAATTGGATGATATTCCATGAGCTTCAATTTTGTTAACCAAGCTTGTGTGTGGTTCTTAATCAAATACTTTCATAAAATCCAGGTAGACAACATCCACCACATCCCCTTCATCAACCTTCTCTGATCATCGAAATACATTCAATTAGCCCATCAAGCATAATCTGCCTTTTAGAAATCCGTGCTGACACTCCTTAATTAACTCAAACCTCTCCATGTGTGTGTTGTCCTTTTCCCCTGATCATTGTTTCTAAAACCTTACTCACCACTGATGTTACACGAACTGACCAGTAGTTACGAGGCCTGTGTGTTGTCCATTGATAATTCTGGGAGGTGAGGGTGACCATCTATGTCATCATTTTCTCCCTCAGCAGGGAGAAGCAGGATGAGAAATCCAGTGGGTTTGTCAGGATAGCAGGTTTCCTGATGGTGTAGTAGGCTCTGCGGGGTCTCCATGTCAATGGGTTGAGGTACAGGAACTGAAAGAACTCTCACTCCATTAATGTACAGTTGGTGTGTGAGCATGCCCAGTAAATCATGTTGGTGAATGTCCACTATCCTATCAGCAGCCACCATACCTTCATTCTGAAGCAGTCAACCAGTCCCAACACTGCGGGTCTCCATGCAGAACCAGAATGCGACTCCTCGGAGACAAAGGAAACCCCCCTCTAGACACAACTCATGTTTCTACAACCCCAAACCATCTCCCACCACCAACCAAGCGCACACAATTAACATGTGTAAAATGTGAGCAATGGAGTCACCAGGAACATGGTGGAACAGACCATCGGTGTGATGAAGCTTTACTTCCGAAGACTGAACCGCTCGGGGGGGAGTCCTCCAGTACACACTGGAGCAGGTGCCCAAGTTCATGGTGTTCTGCTGTACCCTTCATTTCATCACCATCACGAGGACACCGGCATTGGCAGCAGGAATCCGGAGGCCACCTCAGGAGAATGAGGAGGAGGCAAGGAGGATATTTTCTGGATGCCTTCCACCAGGACAGGCTGTCGGAGAGTCCCTGCTAAGATTCAGTTTCCTATAGGGCAACTTCCCTTTCCCACAATGAATCCCCCATTCTCCACCATTACACCCATCTGAGACGCCCCATCACAGTGTTATTACAGCACAGAAGGAACTATTCAGTCCAACGTGTCTGCGTCGCCTTTCCGAATGAGCAATTCACCTAATCCCATTCCCTGCCTTCTTAGCATAATCCTGCACATTCCTCCTTCTAATACACCAAATTATTCAGCTTGAGCATGTTTATAGATGTGGTCACCCAACTTCTGGATTAGTCCCAGTGCCATGCACAGCTGAGTATATAAATAGAAAACTAAAACAGATGAATGCGTGGCTGAGAAGATGGTGCAGGAGGGAGGGCTACAGATTCCTGGATATTGGGACCGGCTCTGAAGGAGATGGGACCTGTACAGGCCGGACTGGTTGCACCGGATTGTAGCCGGGACTGAGTTACCTGCAGAACGTTTTGCTCGTGCTGTCGGGGAGGGTATAAACTAGTTTGGCAGGGGGGTGGGGACCTGAGGGTAGACTCAGTTGGGACAAAACCTGAAATGAAAATAGAAGGCAGAAAATAATGGATGAGTCTAGAAAACAGAGGAAAAGAGGGTTAGATTTTTTTTTAAGAGTTTGGCTGTGCTCAAGGGTATCTATTTCAATGCAAGAAGTATAGCAAATAAAGCTGATGAGCTGAGGGCAAGGTGGACAGGTGGCAGTATGATATCATAGCTAGCACAGAAACATAGCTGAAGGAGGGACAGGAATGGCAGCTCAACGTTCCTGGCTACAGGGTTTTCAGACACGATAGGGAGGGGGTAAAGAAAGGAGGGGAAGTGGCAATTTCGGTCAAGAAATCTATTACAGCTGTGAGGAGGGATGATATGTTGGAAGGTTCGTCAACTGAGGCGATATGGATTGAGCTAAGGAACCAAAAAGGGGCAATATCACTGCTGGGAGTGTGATCCCGTCAGCCAAACAGTCCGAGGGAGAAAGAAGAGCAGATATTTAGGCAAGTCTCTGAGAAGTGCAAGAACAATAGGGCAGTAATAGTAGGATATTTCAATAACCCCAATATTAACTGGGATAATGTTAGTATGAAAAGAATTAAGGGAACAGAAATCTTGAGGTGCATTCAGGAGAACGTTTTTGGTCAGGATGTAGCAAGTCCAACAACAGAGGGTGCAGTTTTAGACATTGTTTTTGGAAATGAAGATGGGCAGGTAAAAGGAGTGGCAGGGAAGATCATTTTGGTGGGAGTGATCATAATTCAGTTAGTTTTAACTTAATTATGGAACAGGACAAGAGATACATCAGGAGTTAGCGTTCTCAATGGGGAAAGGCGAATATTACTAAACTGAGGAGCGAAAGTGGACTGGAAATAGCTGTTTGAAGGTAGTTCAGTCTCAGAGCAGTGGGAGGCATTCAAAGGGGAGATTCAAAAGGTTCAGGATAAACATGTTCCCACAAGGAAAAAGGGTGAGGAGGCCAAATCTCGAGTCCCATGGATGTCAAGGAGCCGACAGGGTAAGATAACGCAGAAAAGGAAACTTCTGTCCGACACTGAGAACTTAATACTGCAGAAAGCCGAGAGGAGTATCGCAAGTGGAGGGATCAAATCAAAAAGGAAGTTAGGAAAGGAAAGTGAGGGTATGAAAGAATATTGGCAAGCAAAATCAAGGTGAACCCAAAGATGTTTTCTCAATACATTACGAGGAAGCGGATAACTAAGGGGAGAGTAGGACCCATAATAGATCAGAAAGGTAACCTTTGTATGAGGGTAGAAGATATTGGTATGGTTCTTATTGAGCACTTTGCGTATGTCTTCAGAAAAGAGGGGGGATTTAGATATTGTCGTTAAGGAGGAAGAGTGTGAATTATTGGATGTAGTAAACATAGGGAGAGAGGAAGTATTAATGGGATTAGCATCCTTGAAAGTTGAAACATCACCAGAGCCGGATGAAATGTTCAAAGAAGCAAGAGAGGAAATAGCAGAGGGTCTGCCTACCATCATTTCCCAATCTCACTAGATACAGTTGTGATGCTGGAGTTTTGTAGAATCGCTAACATTGTACCTCTGTTTAAAAAGGGAGCGAAGGATAGTCTGAATAATTACAGGCTAGTCAGTATAACATCAGTAGTGGGCAAATTATTGGAATCTATTCTGAGAAACGGGATAAACTGTCACTTAGAAAGGCACAGGTTTATCAAGGATAGTCAGCATGGATTTGTTAAGTGACTCACTTGTTTGACCAAATTGATCGAATTTTTTGAAGCTGTTACAAGGAATATAGATGAGGGTAGTGCAGTTGATGTGGTCTCCATGGATTTTAGCAAGGCTTCTGACAAGGTCCCACATGACAGCCTGGTTCAAAAAATAAAATCCCATGGCATCCAGAGAAATGCAGCAAGGCGGATACAAAATTGGCTCAGTGGCAGGAAACACAGGGTAATTATTGACAAGTATTTTTGCGACTGGAGGTCTGTCCCCATTGTCATTCCACAGGGCTCAGTAATGGGTCCCATGCTTTCTGTGGTCTATATTAAAGATTTAGACGTAAATTTAGGGGGTATGATCAAGATTTTTGCAGACGACACAAAGATTGGCCATGCGGTGGATAGCGAGAAGGATAACTGTAGGCTGCAGGAAGATATTGACGGTCTGGTCAGACGGGCAGAAAAATGGGAATCGACCTGGATAAGTGTGAGGTGATGCTATTGGGGAGCTCAAACAAGCAAAGGAATACACGATTACTAGGACAATACTGAGAAGTGTAGAGGAAGTAAGGGACTTTGGAGTGAATGCCCACAGATCCCTGAAGATAGCAGGACAGGTCAATAAGGCAGTTAAGAAGGCATATGGAATCATTTCCCTTTTCAGCCTAGGTATAGAATGCAAGAGCTGGAACTGTATAAATCATTGGTAAGGCCACAACTTGAATACTTTGTGCAGTTCTGGTAACCACATGACAAAAAGGAGGCAATTGCACTAGAGAGGGTACAGAGGAGATTTACGAGGATGTTGCCAGGACTGGAAAAATGCAGCTATGAGGAAAGATTGGATAGGCTGGGGTTGTTATTCATGGAACAGAGAAGGCTTGAGGGGAGATCTGATTGAAATGAACAACAGTTTGTGGGGCCTGCATTGAGTGGAGGTGAAGGGTCTATTCACCTTAGCAAAAATGTCAGTGACTAGGGGACATAGATTTAAAGTGATTGGCAGAAATATCAGAAGGGAGTTGAGGAAAAACATGTTCACCCAGAAATACAAAATTGCCTCAGTGACAGGAAGCAAAGGGTAATTGTTGACGGGTATTGACTGGAGGACTGTTACCAGTCGTGTTCCAGAGGGCTCGGTACTGTGTGCCCTGCTTTTAGTGAGGGTCTGTAACTCACTTCATGAAAGGATGGTTCAGGCAGAAACCCTCCACTCATTCAAAAGGAGTCTGGATGTGCACCTCAAGTATCATAATCTGCAGGGCTATGGATCAAGTGCTGGAATGTGGGATTAGAATAGGTGGATAACATTTCGGCTGGCACAGTCACGATGGGCCAAGTTACCTCTTTCTGTGCCTTAAATTTTCTACGATTCTATGATTCTATAACACGAATCACGCTATCCTCGTTAACAGTCACAATTCTGTCAACAAACTATCAAGATGATCAGAAATGATTTTCCATGAAGCTATCCCTGCTGCTTGTCATTTATTAAGATATGATTTTACAAGTAAAAAATATTTTTGTGCTGGGTTATGGCCTCCAGAATTTTCCAATAATCAACATTAGGCTGATAGTTACAAGGTTATCCAACCTCCCCTTCTTGAAACAGCGTGTAACATTTACAGCCCTTCAGTTCTCTGGCATTTTTAAAAATTCATTCATGGGATGTGGACACCGCTGGCCAGGCCAGCATTTATTGCCCATCCCTAATTACCCATGCGAAGGTGGTGATGAGCTGCCTTCTTGAACCACTGCAGTCCATGTGGGGTCGGTACACCCACAGTGCTTTGAGGAAGGACGTTCCAGTATTTTGACCCAGCGACAGTGAAGGAACGGCAAGATAGTTTCAAATCAGCATGGTGTGTCGCTTGGAGGGGAACTTGCAGGTGGTGATGTTTCCATATATCTGCTGCCCTTGCCCTTCTATGCGGTAGAGGTTGTGTGTTTGGAAGGTGCTGTCTAAGGAGCCTTGTTGTGTTGCTGCAGTGCATCTTGTAGATGGTACACATTGCTGCCATTGTGCGTCGGTGGTGGAGGGAGTGAATGTTGTGGATGGGGTGCCAATCAAGCGGGCTGCTTTGTACTGGATGGTGCCGAGCTTCTTGAGTGTTGTTGGAGCTGCACCCATGAGGACAAGCGGAGAGTATTCCATCACACTCCTGGCTTGTGCCTTATAGATGGTGGACTGGCTTTGGGGAGTCAGGAGGTGAGTTAATCGCCTCAGCATTCCTCGCCTATGACCTGCTCTTTGAGCCATGGTATTTATATGGCTACTCCTGTTCAGTTTCTGGTCATTGGTAGCCCCTAGGATGTTGATAGTGGTGGATTCAGCTATGGTAATGTCATTGAATGTCAAGGGAGATGATTAGATTCTCTCTTGTCGGTGATGGTCATTGCCTGGCATTATGGCAGTGCGAATGATACTTGCCAATTATCAGCCCAAGCCTTGATATTGTCCAGGTCTTGCTGCATTTCTACACGGACTGCTTCAGTATGTGAGGAGTCACGAATGGTGCTGAACATTGTGCAATCATCAGCCAACATCCCCACTTCTGGTCTTGTGATTGAAGGAAGGTCATTCATGAAGCAGCTGAAGATGGTTGGGTCTCGGAAACTACCCTGAGGAACTCCTGCAGTGATGTCCTGGAGTTGAGCTGATTGACCTGCAACTACCACAACCATATTCCTTTGCGCTAGGTATGACTCCAACCAGCAGAGAGTTTTCCTGCTGATTCCCACGGACTTCATTTTTGCTCTGGCTCCTTGATGCCATACTCAGTCAAATGCTGCCTTGATGTCAAGGCAGTCACTCATACCTCACCTATTGAATTCAGCTCCTTTGTCCATGTTTGCACCAAGGCTGTAATGAGGTCAGGAGCTGTGTGACCCTGGAGGAACCCAAACTGAGCGTCACTAAGCAGGTTATTGCTAAGCAAGTGCTGTTTGATAGCATTGTCGATGACATCTTCCATCACTTTACTGATGATTGGGAATAGGCTGATGGGGCGGTAATTGGCCGGCTTGGACTTGTCCTGCCTTTTGTGTACAGGACATAGCTGGGCAATTTTTCACATTGACGGGTAGATGCCAATGTAGTAGCTGTACTTGAACAGTTTGATGGGGGAACGGAAGTTCTGGAGCACAGGTATTCAGTACTATTTCCGGAATATTGTCAGGGCCCATAGCCTTTGCAGTATCCCGTGCCTTCAATCGTTTCTTGATATCACGCTGAGTGAATCCAACCATGAGAAGCAGTACTGTATACTCCCCTCCACATCCAGTCTGAACAATCACTGTTCACCACTTCTCTCTGCTTTCTGTCCCTGAGTCAGTGTCATATCCACACTATCACTGTCACATTAATCCATGTCATAACAAGTCTATGAAATATCCACACTATCATGTCACATTAATCCATGTCATGACAAGTCTATGAAATATCCACACTATCACTGTCACATTAATCCATGTCATGACAAGTCTATGAAATGTCCACACTATCACTGTCACATTAATCCATGTCATGACAAGTCTATGAAATATCCACACTATCACTGTCACATTAATCCATGTCATGACAAGTCTATGAAATATCCACACTATCACTGTCACATTAATCCATGTCATGACAAGTCTATGAAATATCCACACTATCACTGTCACATTACTCCATGTCATGACAAGTCTATGAAATGTCCACACTATCACTGTCACATTAATCCATGTCATGACAAGTCTATGAAATATCCACACTATCACTGTCACATTAATCCATGTCATGACAAGTCTATGAAATATCCACACTATCACTGTCACATTAATCCATGTCATGACAAGTCTATGAAATATCCACACTATCACTGTCACATTAATCCATGTCATGACAAGTCTATGAAATATCCACACTATCAATGTCACATTAATCCATGTCATGACAAGTCTATGAAATATCCACACTATCACTGTCACATTAATCCATGTCATGACAAGTCTATGAAATATCCACACTATCACTGTCACATTAATCCATGTCATGACAAGTCTATGAAATATCAACACTATCACTGTCACATTAATCCATGTCATGACAAGTCTATGAAATATCCACACTATCACTGTCACATAAATCCATGTCATAACAAGTCTATGAAATATCCACACTATCACTGTCACATAAATCCATGTCATAACAAGTCTATGAAATATCCACACTATCACTGTCACATTAATCCATGTCATGACAAGTCTATGAAATATCCACACTATCAATGTCACATTAATCCATGTCATGACAAGTCTATGAAATATCAACACTATCACTGTCACATTAATCCATGTCATGACAAGTCTATGAAATATCAACACTATCACTGTCACATTAATCCATGTCATGACAAGTCTATGAAATATCCACACTATCACTGTCACATTAATCCATGTCATGACAAGTCTATGAAATATCCACACTATCACTG
Source organism: Heterodontus francisci (assembly GCF_036365525.1). Taxonomy (NCBI): domain Eukaryota; kingdom Metazoa; phylum Chordata; class Chondrichthyes; order Heterodontiformes; family Heterodontidae; genus Heterodontus; species Heterodontus francisci. The sequence continues at coordinate 67,729,804 of NC_090398.1, read as the reverse complement.
TCACATTAATCCATGTCATGACAAGTCTATGAAATATCCACACTATCACTGTCACATTAATCCATGTCTTGACAAGTCTATGAAATATCCACACTATCAATGTCACATTAATCCATGTCATAACAAGTCTATGAAATATCCACACTATCACTGTCACATTGATCCATGTCATGACAAGTCTCTGAAATATCCACACTATCACTGTCACATTAATCCATGTCATGACAAGTCTATGAAATATCCACACTATCACTGTCACATTAATCCATGTCATGACAAGTCTATGAAATATCCACACTATCACTGTCACATTACTCCATGTCATGACAAGTCTATGAAATGTCCACACTATCACTGTCACATTAATCCATGTCATGACAAGTCTATGAAATATCCACACTATCACTGTCACATTAATCCATGTCATGACAAGTCTATGAAATATCCACACTATCACTGTCACATTAATCCATGTCATGACAAGTCTATGAAATATCCACACTATCACTGTCACATTACTCCATGTCATGACAAGTCTATGAAATGTCCACACTATCACTGTCACATTAATCCATGTCATGACAAGTCTATGAAATATCCACACTATCACTGTCACATAAATCCATGTCATGACAAGTCTATGAAATATCCACACTATCAATGTCACATTAATCCATGTCATAACAAGTCTATGAAATATCCACACTATCACTGTCACATTAATCCATGTCATGACAAGTCTATGAAATATCCACACTATCAATGTCACATTAATCCATGTCATGACAAGTCTATGAAATATCAACACTATCACTGTCACATTAATCCATGTCATGACAAGTCTATGAAATATCAACACTATCACTGTCACATTAATCCATGTCATGACAAGTCTATGAAATATCCACACTATCACTGTCACATTAATCCATGTCATGACAAGTCTATGAAATATCCACACTATCACTGTCACATTAATCCATGTCATGACAAGTCTATGAAATATCCACACTATCACTGTCACATTAATCCATGTCATGACAAGTCTATGAAATATCCACACTATCAATGTCACATTAATCCATGTCATAACAAGTCTATGAAATATCCACACTATCACTGTCACATTAATCCATGTCATGACAAGTCTCTGAAATATCCACACTATCACTGTCACATTAATCCATGTCATGACAAGTCTATGAAATATCCACACTATCACTGTCACATTAATCCATGTCATGACAAGTCTATGAAATATCCACACTATCACTGTCACATTACTCCATGTCATGACAAGTCTATGAAATGTCCACACTATCACTGTCACATTAATCCATGTCATGACAAGTCTATGAAATATCCACACTATCACTGTCACATTAATCCATGTCATGACAAGTCTATGAAATATCCACACTATCACTGTCACATTAATCCATGTCATGACAAGTCTATGAAATATCCACACTATCACTGTCACATTACTCCATGTCATGACAAGTCTATGAAATGTCCACACTATCACTGTCACATTAATCCATGTCATGACAAGTCTATGAAATATCCACACTATCACTGTCACATAAATCCATGTCATGACAAGTCTATGAAATATCCACACTATCACTGTCACATTAATCCATGTCATGACAAGTCTATGAAATATCCACACTATCACTGTCACATTAATCCATGTCATGACAAGTCTATGAAATATCCACACTATCAATGTCACATTAATCCATGTCATGAAAAGTCTATGAAATATCCACACTATCACTGTCACATTAATCCATGTCATGACAAGTCTATGAAATATCCACACTATCACTTTCACATTAATCCATGTCATGACAAGTCTATGAAATATCAACACTATCACTGTCACATTAATCCATGTCATGACAAGTCTATGAAATATCCACACTATCACTGTCACATAAATCCATGTCATAACAAGTCTATGAAATATCCACACTATCACTGTCACATAAATCCATGTCATAACAAGTCTATGAAATATCCACACTATCACTGTCACATTAATCCATGTCATGACAAGTCTATGAAATATCCACACTATCAATGTCACATTAATCCATGTCATGACAAGTCTATGAAATATCAACACTATCACTGTCACATTAATCCATGTCATGACAAGTCTATGAAATATCAACACTATCACTGTCACATTAATCCATGTCATGACAAGTCTATGAAATATCCACACTATCACTGTCACATTAATCCATGTCATGACAAGTCTATGAAATATCCACACTATCACTGTCACATTAATCCATGTCATGACAAGTCTATGAAATATCCACACTATCACTGTCACATTAATCCATGTCATGACAAGTCTATGAAATATCCACACTATCAATGTCACATTAATCCATGTCATAACAAGTCTATGAAATATCCACACTATCACTGTCACATTAATCCATGTCATGACAAGTCTATGAAATATCCACACTATCACTGTCACATTAATCCATGTCATGACAAGTCTATGAAATATCCACACTATCACTGTCACATTAATCCATGTCATGACAAGTCTATGAAATGTCCACACTATCACTGTCACATTAATCCATGTCATGACAGGTCTATGAAATATCCACACTATCACTGTCACATTAATCCATGTCATGACAAGTCTATGAAATATCCACACTATCACTGTCACATTAATCCATGTCATGACAGGTCTATGAAATATCCACACTATCACTGTCACATTAATCCATGTCATGACAGGTCTATGAAATATCCACACTATCACTGTCACATTAATCCATGTCATGACAAGTCTATGAAATATCCACACTATCAATGTCACATTAATCCATGTCATGACAAGTCTATGAAATGTCAGCTGATCACAGGCCGTTTGAATATCTATATACATAAGTGGATATACATGAGTAGGGGCGAAAGTTGTTGATATGGTTCTTAATGAATACTTTGTATCTGTCTGAACAGAAGAGGGGATGATGCAGATACTGTGGTTAAGGAGGAGGAGTGTCAATTAATGGATGTGATGTACATAGGGAGAGAGGAAGTATTAATGGGATTAGCATCTTTGAAAGTTGATAAATCACCAGGGCCAGATGAAATGTATTCCAGGCTGTCAAAAGAAGTGAGAGACCAAATAGCAGAGGATATGACCATCATTTTCCAATCCTCACTGGATACAGGTGTAGTGCCAGAGGATTGGTGAACTGTTAACATTGTACCTCTTTAAAAAGGGAGCAAAGGATAGACCGAATAATTGCAGGCCAATCAGTGTAACCTCAGTCGTGGGCAAATTATTGGAATCTATTCTGAGAAACAGGATAAACTGTCACTTAGAAAGGCTCAGGTCAATCAAGGACAGTCAGCATGGATTTGTTAAGGGAAGATATTGTTGACTAACTTGATTGAATTTTTCGACCAAGTCGCAAGGATGATAGATGAGGGTAGTGCGGATGATATGGTCTCCGTGGATTTTGGCAAGGCTTTTGACAAGGTCCCATGTGGCATACTAGGTAAAAAAATACAGTCCCATGGAATCCAGGGAAATGCAGAAAGCTGGATACAAAATTGGCTCAGTAGCAGGAAACAAAGGATGATTGTTGACGGGCGTTTTACTGACTTGAGGTCTATTTCCAGTGGCATTCCACAGGGCTCAGTACTGGGTTCCCAGCTTTTAGTAGTATATATTAACGATTTGAACGTACATGTAGGGGGCATGATCAAGATGTGTGCAGATGGTACACAGATTGGTTGTGCGGTAGCTGGCGAGGAGGATAACTGGGCTGCAGGAAAATATTGATGGCAGAAAATATTGATGGGGCGGCACAGTGGTGCAGTGGTTAGCACTGCAGCCTCACAGCTCCAGGGACCCGGGGTCGATTCTGGGTGCTGCCTGTGTGGAGTTTGAAAGTTTTCCCTGTGTCTGCGTGGGTTTTCTCCGGGTGCTCCGGTTTCCTCCCACAAGCCAAAAGACTTGCTGGTTGGTAGGTAAATTGGCCGTTATAAATTGTCACTAGTATAGGTAGGTGGTAGGGAAATATAGGGAAAGGTGGGGATGTTTGGTAGCAATATGGGATTAGTTTAGGATTAGTATAAATGGGTGGTTGATGGTCGGCACATACTCGGTGGGCCGAAGGGCCTGTTTCAGTGCTATATCTCTAATCTAAAAAAAAAAGTGTCACATGGAATTCAGCCTGGTTAAGTATGAGACGATGTAATTGAGGAGGTCAAACAAGGCAAAGGGATAGACAATCAATCGGAAAATACTGAGAAGTGTAGAGGAAGTGAGGGACCTTGGAGTCAATGTCCACTGATGTCCTGAATGTAGCAGGTCAGGTCGATAAGGTGGTTAAGAAGGCATATGGAATCCTTTCCTTTATTAGCTGAGGGATAGAATACAAGAGCAGTGAGGTTATGCTGGAACTGTATAAATCATTGGTTGGGCCACAACCTGAGTACTCTGCAGTTCTGGTCACCTAATTACACAAAGGATGGAATTGCACGAGAGAGGGTACAGAGGAGATTTACAAGGATGTTTGCCAGGACTGGAAAAATGCAGCTATGAAGAAAGATTAGATAGGCTGGGGTTGTTCTACTTGGAACAGAGAAGGCTGAAGGGAGATCTGATTGAATGGGACATAATTTTGTGGGGCCTGGATAGAGTGGAGGTGAAGAGTCTATTCACCTTAGCAGAGAGATCAGTGACTGGGGGGCAGTGACTTAAAGTGCTTGGTAGAAGGATTAGCGGGGAGTTGAGGAGAAACTTGTTCACCCAAAAATACAAAATGGGCTCAGTGGCAAGAAACAAAGGGTAATTGTTATAATAAAAGCAAAATACTGCGGATGCTGGAAATCTGAAGTAAAACACGAAATGCTGGAAATACTCGGCAGGTCTGGCAACATCTGTGGAGGGAGAAGCAGAGTTAACGTTTCAGTTCAATGATGAAGGGTCACTGACCTGTGACGTTAACTCTGCTTCTCTCTCCACAGATGCTGCCAGACCTGCTGAGTATTTCCAGCATGTCTTGTTTTTATTAAAGGGTAGTTGTTGACGGATATTTTACTGACCTGGGGACTGTTTACAGTGGCGTTCCACAGGGTTCAGTACTGCATCCCCTGTTTATAGTGAGGGTTTAGAACTTACTGCCTGAAAGGATAGTTGAAGCAGAATCCCTCCACTCAGTGAAAAGGAAACTGGATGTTCACCTCAACTGTCATTATCTGCAGGGCTGTGGATCAAATGCTGGAAGATGGGATTAGAATAGGTGGATCATTTTTCGGCCGGTGCAGACACAATGGGCCAAGTGGCCTCTTTCTGTATCTTGAACTTTCTATGATTATATTAATGAAACAATCGCAGTTACGTCCTCAACGAACTTGATGAAGATTTTCAGGAATTATATTTTATTAAACTTTCCGTGCTGCTTGTCATTTATTATCCCGTGTTTTACAAGCAAGATATATTTTTGTGTTGGGTTATGACCTCTAGAAGTTTCCAACCACCAACATGAGACTGATAGTTACAGGGTTTACCCAACCTCTCCATTTTAAACAGGGTGTAACATTGATAATCCTCCAGACCTCTGGCATCACTCCCATATCCAAGGAGGACTGAAAGATTCTGTCCAGTGCTTCTGTCATTTCCACTTTTCCTTCCCTCAGTAACCCTCACAAAACCCATGCAGACTGGATAAATGTTCTACTTTATTGTGGTACAAAAAGTGTTGAATTGAAAGGGGTTAACTGAACCTGTTTGTTCAGTGACTGTAATTAATGTCAGTCACCATGGGCACTAATGATGTCAGTGGAGGGTTTCCCTCTTCTATTAATACAGGACTCCTTTCAATGTGTTTTCCGATAGTATTAGCGGGACCATCAGCTCCGGCACTAAAAGGGATCCATGGGCTGCAGAGAGCGGGAGAGGAGAGATCAGAATCTGAACAATAGATGGGAATATTACAACAATGGACAGTAGTTTATCCTATTGGTTTGACCGTCTTACTGCGGATTATTATTGGATTACATTAGAACGCCGGATCTATTATGCTCTGAAGATGATTCAATTTATTTACTATCCCATCCTTGCTACTATTGGTGTCCCTGGTAAGTCTCTGTATCCAACTATTAGATTCATAAACCATATTTCACTGAGTTAGTGTTCTTGTCATTTAACTCGTGAGAAGACTGAAACCATTATCTTCCGTTTCTGTCACAACTCCATTCCCTGTCTATGATCTGCATCCCCCACGCTGGCCATTGTCTGAGGCTGAACCAGGAGGTTTACAACCTCTGGTATCTATTTAATGCTGAGCTGAGTTCATCCCCATATTCTCTCCATCCCCAGCCCGGCCAATTGTTATGGCCATGTGAGGAGGGGTCAGAGTGGCTCTTCTTTATTTGACTGCAACACTGTTTGTCCTTTATCAACAGTGAATATGCTTAACGTCTCAGTGAGTGTTCTACATCTTACCTTTGGTATGATGGTGAAGAAACCGATTGGACAAGTTCTCTTGAGTTTAAACATGAAAGAGGTGAGTTTATTAAACTTAACAAGAGAAATCCGATCTGAATAAAATCATAAAAAAACGGAACACACAGTTACGTGCACACTCATACGAGAATCACACACACTCAAATATATTACAGAGTGAGAAGTAAATTTGTGGTTGGATTTGAGTCCAGAATAAATTTCAAAAAACTCATTCTGTGATGTTGGGCGATTCCGTGGTCTTCCAGCTGAAGTTATATTCTTGAAGTCTTTTGCTTGTCGAAGTGCAGTATGTGGCTGGTCCACATTGCTCAGGATTTTCTTTGAGGCTTTCTTCCAATGGTTACTCTGTCTGCAGAAATCTGTAGGCTTGAGGGGTCCGCAGTCACATGTGGTTTTCAAACTTGTGATGTTAGGTGGAGAGAGAGATGGAGAGAGAGAGAGAGAGGGGTCACAGCCCTTCTGCTTCTGCACTGTTTGAATCATTGGCTTGTCTGTCTTTGTCCAGGGGATACTGCCAGCTGTCACAGAGATGGACAGAAGGTCTCATGACTGCCTCAGTGTATTCTCTGGACCCTTCCAATGAGATTCAAGGTTAGAAACTTCTATCTCCCCAGGGCTCAGGATACCAGTATTTATACTTGGAGGAGTTTGCTCTTTCAAAGTCAATGTGTCAGGGTAGTCTTGCATGCCGTGTTAATGAAAGTAATTTTAGGTCATTCAATCACTAGAGCAAGCCAGGCTCATCAGACATGTCTCTCCTGTTGTAGGCCTTAGAATGTGAAAATGTGTTTCAGATGCCAATTACGGTGGCCATCTTGGCTGCCAGTTTTTTCAAGGTTAACTGTCGGATTTTTTTCTATTTAAAGGTTAGTGTAAGTTTCCAATCGATGAATTAAAATTCCTCATTTGGCATGTTGTGTTATCTTAACACCGGCGCAGCACATGGAAAGAAATGTGATAACGGGAACATTTCATTTCAGAACTGTGGGAAGAAAAAGAAAGAAATACACATGCATTCTCAATAATCACTTCTCAAATTCACACATTAATCTTAGAATTATTGTAGCTGACATTGTCTGTTACAGCTGTACTGATTTAACTTTTTTGGCGTTTTGTCTGGGATGGTTATGTGTCGGGTTCGACGCTGGACAATGCATCAACCATTGCATTGTTTACCTTTTCTCTCCTCTAATGAAGTTTTAACTACTCAGGTTCCTGCACCTTAACAATCTTTCTCCCTAAACCGACAGTGTGCAATAAATTGTTTTTTTAGACCCTGTGAGGTGTCTGAGATCTCCTCTGGGCCTTTGTTCTTGCTGAGTTCGCCTTTGAAATTGTTGTATTTGATTAGCTTTGGGTTTGGGACCTGATCATTGTGTTGTTCAGTGGGTAGATCCACACTGACCTTACTTTTAGCTTTCTGGTGAGGTACCCAAGTGCTGTTTACTTTAGGGTACGTTCCCTTCACTTTTCCCTTTACTATGGGAAGAATCATTTTTTTATCTACCCTATGTCCTCTGGGACATTACCGCTCGCAGGTCATTGTCCAGCTTTCGCTGCACTCTGCAGCGGCACTTCGACTAGGTGAGGCATCTCCCTCACCATCGACATGCCTTTTTGGGACCTTTCCTTGTCCTTGCACGTTTATGTAAATGCTGTTAGCAGCCTTTTTAGGCTGCCTCTTTGACCTGCATTTAAGGAGGAGAGCGTAGTGTCTGATGGATCTCACATTTCAGGGTTGGCTATTCGGAGAGTAGGGGGTTCCAGTTGGAATCCTCCTGGCCCTCCTCTAACCTGTCCTCACCGCCCTTTCCAATCCTTCCCTCCTGACTGCCTGACAGATCTGTACTTGGCTGTTCCCTCCACAGCCTTTGCTTTTTGCCTTTGGTCTGGAGTGTCAATTAAATAATGTACCTGACTATTCCTTTTGCCACTCGAAATGGACCACTGAACGGGGATTTCAGGGGTTCACCCTGCAGTGGGAATAGTAACAATAAATTGTCTCTGTCCTGAAATGTTTTAGCCTTGGCATTTCTGTCTCCTTACCTTTTCATAGCTGCCTGGGAGGTCTTTAGGTGCTCCCACAGCATAGAAATGCAGTTTAACATGGAATACTCATCCCTGTGTCCCAAAAACCTCTTTTTGATTAGTTTAAGGGAACCTCTCACCTCGTGTCAATAAACTAATTCAAAGAGACTAAAGCCAGTGGAATCATTGGATAAGTCCCTGGAAACCAACAGGAGAAATCCCAGCCCTTTGTCCCAGTCATGGGGTTGCTCATAGCAGTATGGCCTGATCATTGTCTTTAGGGTCTGATCGTACCGCTCCAAAGCCCCTTGTGACTATGGATGGTAGGCTGAGGACTTTATTTATTTACTTATTTTATTTATTTAGAGATACAGCACTGAAACAGGCCCTTCGGCCGACTGAGTCTGTGCCGACCATCAACAACCCATTTATACTAATCCTACATGAATCACATATTCCTACCACATCCCCACCATCCCTCAACTCCCCTCCCACCAACCTATACTAGGGGCAATTTATAATGGCCAATTTACCTATCAGCCTGCAAGTCTTTGGCTGTGGGAGGAAACCGGATCACCTGGTGAAAACCTACGCGGTCACAGGGAGAACTTGCAAACTCTGCACAAGCAGTACACATAATCGAACCCGGGTCGCTGGAGCTGTGAGGCTGCGGTGCTACAGATTACCTAATAAAAAAAATGGACATAAAATGTGTGTCCTGATCCGACTGGATGGCAGCCCATATCGGGTAAAGAATTGGGTTAGCCCCTTCACCACAGCCTTGGCAGGTATAGTTCTTCAGGCGAATGGCCTCTGGGAATCGGGTCACAACATCCATAATGGTGAGAAGATACTGGTATCCCGTTTTGTTTTCAGCAGGTGAGCCCACAATCCACCATCACTCTGCTGAAGGGGTCCCCAAAAGCTGGTATGTGAATTAGGGTGCAGGCTTTATTGCAGGTTGGGGCTTCCCCACAACTTAGCACATGTGACTAGTTTTACAAAACGCCACCACATCTTTGTGAAGTTGTGGACAGTCAAAATAGTGTCTTCTGCAGGCTTTGATTTTTCATACACCGAAATGTCCATCCATTAGAAGGTCGTGGGTCATTCTTAATATTTCTTTAAGGGACCTCAGTGGCACCACTATCTGGTGAACCACTGTCCACTCTTCATCCTCTGCTCTGTGAGGAGGTCGCCACTTCCTCATCAGCACCTCATTATTTAAATGGTAACACTCTGCAACTCCCTCTGCTTCAGTTTTGGTTTGGACAGTCTGTGCTATTTTTTAACACTGGGTCGGGTTGTTGAGCCTCAAATAAGGAAGAACTGTTTAATACATTCTTTGTCTCCTCTAACTTCACAAAGAAGGTTTCAGACAACCAGAATGTAGGGTAATCCGTCTGCAGTGTCAGTTCAGGGGATTGTTTGGCCATGGACCGAGTCACCACACAATCAGGGAGAATGTCCGGGACCTTCTCCTGTAACTATTCTGTCTCCCGGACCTCTTTTGGTCTCTCTAGAACTACTGGGGAAGCTGCCACCTTTTCCCCTGTCAGATTATTACCCAGGAGCAGTTCGACCCATCACCCAGTAAACTAGGTACAATCCCCATGGTAAAGGGTCATGAAACTGGGTCACACTCCAAGTGCACCAGATATAAGGGTATGGACATATACTGTCTTCCGATACCATTCACTAACGCTCTAGCATTCACTGCACTTTCTTTTTCCCAGCAGAAGGGATTGGGTGGCTCCTGTATCCTTGAGTATGACTATTGTTTTACTTGCCTCATTCAAGGGGTATGGGGTCACTTTTCCTTAGGATACAAATTCCTGGTACCTCTCAGGGATTTTGTTTATTTTTCCCACACTCTCTGTGGTGTGTTTCCTGGTTCTGACTGCCGCAGTTGGAGGCACAGCCTGATCTGTTGTGCTTTCCATCAAGTCCCATTTTCCTGTCCTGATCTGGTGGTCCCTGATTAATGCTACAGGTTTTCCCATAACTTGCAGCATTCAGCTCGATGGTGATCTGCCTTATTCCAATGGAAACGCACAGGTCTTCGGCCTTTACTCCTCCTCTCAGTGCCGTCCTATTTGGCCTGAGGATGGTCCCCTGGGTGTCCAGCTTTTCCTCCTTGCCCAAGGCTGATCGGGCTCCTATAACCTTCCCACCTTTTATTCTCGGGTCTTTGTGGTGACTGGGGAAGGGTTTCCCTTTGGGGTTAAGGCTTTGTGTGCAAGGGAAAATGCATCAGCCAGAATTGCAACCTGCCTGGCTCTTTGAACCTTTCGTTCCTCTTTGTGGGTTTTAATGGTAGGGAGAGCGAGTTTTTGAACTCCTTGAGATAGATCACCACTCTAAGGTTCAGATTTGTGGGCTGTAATTTGAGTGTTTGTATCCATTGGTCAAAAGTAAACACAAAAACTGACTTTAAATCTTCTATAGCTACCTAAAAATGAAACGGTTGGCGAAGACAAATGTGGGTCCAATACAGGCAGAGTCAGGGGAATTTATAATGGTGAACAGAGAAATGGCAGTGAAGCTAAATGATTACTTTGTGTCTGTCCTCATTGAGGAAGATACAAGGACATTTCCAGAATTAGAGATCCAAGGGATTCGGGAGAATGAGGACATGAAGGAAATTAATATTAGTAAGAATGTTGCATTGGAGAAATTAATGGGGCTGAAGTTTGATGAGGCCCCAGGATCTGATATTCTGCATTCCAGGGTGTGGGAAGAGATAGCTATGGAGATGGTGGCTGCATTGGTGACTATCTTCAAAAATTCTATAGATTCTGGAGCGGTTCCTGCAGATTGGAAGGTAGCAAATGTCACCCCACTATTTAAGAAGGGAGGGAGAGTAAAACCAGGGAATTATAGACCTGCTTTCGTGCATCCGTCGTTGGGAAAATGCTGGGACTCTATTGTAAAGGATGTGATAAATGAACAGTTGGATAATAATCTGTTTGGGCATCGTAAACATGGATTTATGAATGAGAAATCATGTTTGACGAACCTGTTGGAGATTTTATTGAGGATGTTACGAACAGAATTGATAAAGGGGAGTCGGTGGACGTGTTATACTTGAATTTTCAGAAGGCTTTTGATAAAGTACCCCACAGGAGGTTGGTTAGCAACATTAAAGCACATGGGATAGGAGGTAATATACTGGCATGGATTAAAGATTGGTTAACAGGCAGAAAACAGTGAGTAGGAAGAAACGGATCATTCTCACTTTGGCAGGCTGTGATTAGTTGTGTACCACAAGGATCAGTACTTGGGCCCCAGCTGTTAACAATATATGTCAATGATTTGGATGTGGGGACCAAATGTAATATTTCCAAGTTCGCAGATGACACAAAACTAGGTGGGAATGCATGTTGTGAGGAAGATGCAAAGCGTCTTCAAGGGGATTTGGACAGACATTGTGACTGGGCAAGAACATGGCAGATGGAATATAATATGGACAGATATGACGTTATCCATTTTGGTAGGAGGAACAGAAGTGCAGAGTATTTCTTAAATTGTAAGAGATTAGAAAGTGTAGATGTACAGAGGGACCCGTGTGTCAGTAAGTCACTGAAAACTAACATGCAGTGCAGCAAGCAATTCGGAATGCTAATGGTCTGTTAGCCTTTATCACAAGATGATTTGAGTACAGGAGTAGTGAAGTCTTGCTTCATGTGTATAGAACCTTGCTTAGACCACACCTGGAATATTGTGTGCAGTTTGGGTCCCCTTACCTTAGGAAGGATATTATTGCCATAGAGGGAGTGCAATGAAGGTTCACCAGACTTGTTCCCGGGATAGCGAGACTGTTCTATGAAGAGAGAAACTGGGCTTGTATTCTCTAGAGTTTCAAAGAATGTGTCGGGATCTCATTGAAACCCATGAAATAATTAAAGAGATAAACAGCGTAAATGCGTGTACGATATTTCCCCTGGTTGCGGAGTCTAGAACTAATGGATACAATTTCAAAATAAGGGGGAAGCCACTTAGGACAGAGATGAGGAGAAATTTCTTGACTCAGAGGTTTCTGAATCTTTGGAATTCTGCATCCCAGACGGATGTGGAATCTCAGTCGGTGAGTATGTTTAAACTATAGATTGACAGATTTCTAACTGCAAATGACAAAAAGGGGATTATGGAGATAATGTGTGAAAAAGGCATTGAAGTGGATGATCAGCCATGGTCATATTGAATGGTGGAGCAGCCTCGATGGGCTGAATGGCCTACTCCTGCTCCTATGTCCCTGTGTTCGGAAGCTGCTTAACTCTTTCAAACTCGAGATCACTTTAGTCAGGCTGCTTTCGGAGGGTTTGGAATGCTTGACGGTACACTTCCGGTACTATCTCATGTACGCCCAGTATTGCATTTTTAGTCATCTCATAATCTGATGAACTTTCATCTGGCAACAGTGAATAAACCTCATGGGATTTTCCTGTTACTTTGTTTTGTCAGAACAGTGTCCAGCTCTCCGCCGGACATTTCAGTTGCTTTACAAGCTTTTCAAAAGTGATGGAAAATTCTGCCTCATCCTCCTCATTGAACTGTGAAATGAACTGGGTGAAAGGGAGGAAGGTAGAAAGTAGGAAACATCTATCATTGGGAAATTGTTAGAAACCATTATTAAGGAAGTAATAACAGGATATTTAGAAAGTCAAAACACAATCCATCAGAGTCAGCATGGTTTTATGAAGGGTAAATCCTATTTGACGAATTTGCTCGAGTTCATCGAAGCTGTGACAAGAAAAGTTGAAAATGGGGATCCTGTAGATGTATATCTGGACTTCCAGAAGACATTTGATAAAGTGCCGCACAAAAGGTTAATACACAAGGTACGATTACATGGGGTTAGGGGCAATTTATTAACTTTGATAGAGGATTGGCTAACCAACAGAAAACAGAGAGTCGGGATAAATGGGTCTTTTTCTGGTTGGCAATATGTAACTAGTGGGGTACCACAGGGTTTGGTCCTTGTCCCCAGCTATTTACAATATATATTTATGACTTGGATGCAGGGATAGAAAGTACTACAGCCAAATTTGCAGATGACACTAAAATAGCTGGGATAGTAAGTTGCAATAATTAAATAAGAAATTTACAAATTGATATGGATAGGTTAGGTGAATGATCCAAAATTTGGCAGATGGAGTTTAACGTGAATAAGTGTAAGGTTATCCATTTTGGTCGGAAGAATAGAAAGGCAAATTATTTCCTAACTGGAGAGAAACTTCAGAGTGCTTCGGTGCAGAAGGATCTGGGTGTCCTCGTGCATGAATCGCAGAAAGCTTGTTTGGAGGTACAGCAGGTGAAAAGGAAGGCGAATGGAATTTTGGTATTTCTTGCTAAAGGAATAGAATATAAAAGTAGGAAAGTGTTGCTGCAACTGTACAAGGCATTAATGAGACCGCACCTGGAGTATTGTGTATAGTTTTAGTCTCCTGATTTGAGGATAGATGTCGTTGCATTGGAGGCAGATCAGAGGAGGGTCACTAGATTGATTCCAGGGATGAGGGGTTTGTATTATGGAGAGAGATTGAGCTCTTTATGCCTTTACTCTCTAGAGTTTAGAAGAACGAGAGTCGATCGAATTGAGGTAGAGAAGATGATTAAGGGGATTGACAAAGTAGACATAGAGAAGGCGTTTCCTCTTGTGTGGCAATCTAGAATGAGAGGTCATTGTTTTAGGATAAGGGGTGGTGGATTTCAAACAGAGATGAAGAGAAATTTCTTCTCTGAAAGGGTCGTGTGTCTGTGGGATTCACTACCCGGAGTGCAATAGATGCTGGGACACTGAGTAAATTTAAGGAGGAGATAGACAGATTTTTAATTAGTAATGGGTTGAAGAGTTATGGAGAACGGGCAGGAAAGTGGAGTTGAGGCCGAGATGAGATCAGCCATGATCATATTGAATGGCGAAGCAGGCTCGAGGGGCTGAATTGCCTACTCCTGCTCCTACTTCTAATGTTATTATGTTCTTATCTGGATCTTTCCATCAAGAGAGGGTAACGTATCCATTATCTCTCTCCATGTTGTCCATTGATGTATCTGCTGTGTGACGGAGGCCATCTATGTCGGGTGAGGTGAATTATACTGTCTGCTCCATCAGCAGGGAGAAGCAGGTGAGAGATCCCGTGGCATTGTCATGACAGCTGGATTCCTGATGGTCTAGGTGTCTCTGCGGGATCCCCATGGCAACGGGGAGAGCTACAGGAACTGTTAGAACTCTCACTCCATCAATGTACAGTTGGTGCAAAAACAAGAAATGCTGGATTTACTCAGCAGGTCTGGCAGCATCTGTGGAAAGAGAAGCAGAGTTAACGTTTCGGGTCAGTGACCCTTCTTCGGAACTGACAAATATTAGAAAAGTCACAGATTATAAACAAGTTGGGCAAGAGATAACAAAGGAGAAGGTGCAGATTGGACCAGGCAACATAGCTGACCAAAAGGTCACGGAGAAAAGGCAAACAATATGTTGTGTTGAAAGACAAAGCATTCGTACAGATTAGGTGTGAATACACTGAATATTGAACAGCAGCAAGTGCAAACCTGAAGAAAAACAACCTGAAAAAAACAGTGGGTAAGAAAACTGAACAAACTAAGATGAAATGAAATAAATGCAAAAAAAGATTGTAAAAAATGTAAAAAGGAATGTAAAAAAAATGAAGAAAAAATAACGAAAAGTGAAAGTAAAATGGGGGCTGTCATGCTCTGAAATTATTGAACTCAATGTTCAGTCCGGCAGGCTGTAGTGTGCCTAATCGGTAGATGAGATGCTGTTCCTCGAGCTTGCGTTGATGTTCACTGGAACACTGCAGCAATCCCAGGACAGAGAAATGAGCATGAGAGCAGGGGGGAGTGTTGAAATGGCAAGCAACTGGAAGCTCAGGGTCCTGCTTGCGGACTGAGCGGAGATGTTCCGCAAAGCGGTCACCCAGTCTGCGCTTGGTCTCCCCAATGTAGAGGAGACCACACTGTGAGCAGCGAATACAGTATACTACATTGAAAGAAGTACAAGTAAATCGCTGCTTCACCTGAAAGGAGTGCTTGGGGCCTGGGATAGTGAGGAGAGAGGAGGTAAATTGGCAGGTACATAGAACATAGAACATTACAGCGCAGTACAGGCCCTTCAGCCCTCGATGTTGCGCCGACCTGTGAAACCATCTGACCTACACTATTCCATTTTCATCCATATGTCTATCCAATGACCACTTAAATGCCCTTAAATTGGCGAGTCTACTACTGTTGCAGGCAGGGCGTTCCACGCCCCTACTACTCTCTGAGGAAAGAAGCTACCTCTGACATCTGTCCAATATCTATCACCCCTCAACCTAAAGCTATGTCCCCTCGTGTTTACCATCACCATCCGAGGAAAAAGGCTCTCACTATCCACCCTGTCCAGCCCTCTGATTATCTTATATGTCTCTATTAAGTCACCTCTCCTCCCCCTTCTCTCTAACGAAAACAACCTCAAGTCTCTTAGCCTTTCCTCGTAAGACCTTCCCTCCATACCAGGCAACATCCTAGTAAATCTCCTCATCACCTTTTCCAAAGCTTCCACATCCTTCCAATAATGCGGTGACCAGAACTGCACGCAATACTCCAGGTGCGGCTGCACCAGAGTTCTGTACAGCTGCAGCATGACCTCGTGGCTCCTAAACTCGATCCCTCTACTAATAAAAGCTAACACACCATATGCCTTCTTAACAGCTCTATTAACCTGGGTGGCAACTTTCAGGGATTTATGTACATGGACACCAAGATCTCTCTGCTCATCTACACTACCAAGAATCTTCCCAATAGCCCAGTATTCTGCAATCCTGTTATCCTTCCAAAGTGAATCACCTCACACTTCTCCTCATTAAACTCCATTTGCCATCTCTCAGCCCAGCTCTGCAGCCTATCTATGTCCCTTTGTAACCTACAACATCCTTCGGAACTAACCACAACTCCACCGACCTTCGTGTCATCCGCAAATTTACTAACCCACCCTTCTGCACCCTCATCCAGGTCATTTATAAAAATGACAAACAGCAGTGGCCCCAAAACAGATCCTTGCGGTACACCACTAGTAACTAAACTCCAGGATGAACATTTACCATCAACCACCACCCTCTGTCTTCTTTCAGCTAGCCAATTTCTGATCCAAAGCACTAATTCACCTTCAATCCCATACTTCTGTATTTTCTGCAATAGCCTACTGTGGGGAACTTTATCAAACGCCTTACTGAAATACATATACACCACATCCACTGCTTTACCCTCATCCACCTGTTTGGTCACCTTGTCAAAAAGCTCAATAAGGTTTGTGAGGCACGACCTACCCATCACAAAACCGTGCTGACTATCTCTAATGTACTTATTCTTTTCAAGATGATTATAAATCCTATCTCTTATAACCTTTTCCAACATTTTACCCACAACCAAAGTAAGGCTCACAGGTTTGTAATTACCAGGGCTGTCTCTACTCCCCTTCTTGAACAAGGGGACAACATTTACTATCCTCCAGTCTTCCGGCACTATTCTTGTCGACAATGACGACATAAAAATCAAGGACAAAGGCTCTGCAATCTCCTCCCTGGCTTCCCAGAGAATCCTAGGATAAATCCCATCGGGCCCAGGGGACTTATCTATTTTCACACTTTCCAAAATTGCTAACACCTGCTCCTTGTGAACCTCAATCCCATCTAGCCTAGTAGTCTGTATCTCAGTATTCTCCTCGACAACATTTTCTTTCTCCACTGTAAATACTGACGAAAAATATTCATTTAACACTTCCCCTATCTCCTCCGATTCCACACACAACTTCCCACTACTATCCTTGATTGGCCCAAAACTATCTCTATTCATTCTTTTATTCCTGATGCACCTATAGAAAGCCTTAGGGTTTTCTTTGATCCTATCCGCCAATGACTTCTCGTGTCCTCTCCTTGCTCTTCTTATCTCTCCCTTTAGATCCTTCCTGGCTAGCTTGTAACTCTCAAGCGCCCTAACTGAGCCTTCACGTCTCATCCTAACATAAGCCTTCTTCTTCCTCTTGACAAGCTCTTCAACTTCTTTAGTAAACCACGGCTCCCTCGCTCGACAACTTCCTCCCTGCCTGACAGGTACATACTTATCAAGGACACGCAGTAGCTGCTCCTTGAATAAGCTCCACATTTCTATTGTGCCCATCCCCTGAAGTTTCCTTCCCCATCCTACGCATCCTAAATCTTGCCTAATCGCATCATAATTTCCTTTCCCCCAGCTATAATTCTTGCCCTGCGGTATATACCTGTCCCTGCCCATCGCTAAGGTAAACCTAACCGAATTGTGATCACTATCACCAAAGTGCTCACCAACTTCGAAATCTAACACCTGGCCGGGTTCAATACCCAGTACCAAATCCAATGTGGCATCGCCCCGGATTGGCCTGTCCACATACTGTGTCAAAAAACCCTCCTGCACACAATGGACAAAAACAGACCCATCTAAAGTACCCGAACTGTAGTATTTCCAGTCAATATTTGGAAAGTTAAAGTCCCCCATAACCACTACCCTGTTACTCTCGCTCCTGTCAAGAATCATCTTTGCTATCCTTTCCTCTACTTCTCTGGAACTATTTGGAGGTCTATAGAAAACTCCCAGCAGGGTGACCTCTCCTCTCCTGTTTCTAACCTCGGCCCAGACTACCTCAGTAGACGAGTCCTCAAACGTCCTTTCTGCCGCTGTAATACTTTCCTTGATTAACAATGCCACCCCCCCCCCCTCTTTTACCCTCTTCTCTGTTCTTACTGAAACATCTAAATCCCGGAACCTGCAACATCCATTCCTGCCCCTGCTCTACCCATGTCTCCGAAATGGCCACTCCATTGAGATCCCAGGTACCAACCCATGCTGCAAGCTCACCCACCTTATTCTGGATGCTCCTGGCGTTGAAGTAGACACATTTTAAACCAAGCTCTTGCTTGCCAGTGCCCTCTTGTGTCCTTATAACCTTATCTCTGCCCTCACTACTCTCAACATCCTGTACACTGGAACTACAATTTAGGTTCCCATCCCCCTGCTGAATTATTTTAAACCCCCCCCGAAGAGCACTAACAAATCTCCCTCCCAGGATATTGGTACCCCTCTGGTTCAGGTGAAGACCATCCTGTTTGTAGAGGTCCCACCGACCCCAGAAAGAGCCCCAATTATCCAGGAAACTAAAACCCTCCCTCCTACACCATCCCTGCAGCCACATGTTCAACTCCTCTCTCTCCCTATTCCTCACTTCGCTAGCACGTCGCACGGGCAACAACCCAGAGATAACAACTCTGTTTGTTCTCGCTCTAAGCTTCCACCCTAGCTCCCTGAATTTCTGCCTTAAATCCCCATCTGTCTTCGTACATATGTCGTTGGTGCCTGTGTACCACGACTTGGGGCAGCTCCCCCTCGCCCTTGAGGATCCCAAAAATACGATCCGAGACATCACGTACCCTGGCACCTGGGAGGCAACACACCAACCGTGAGTCTCTCTCGTTCCCACAAAACCTCCTATCTGTTCCCCTAACTATGGAGTCCCCAATGACTAATGCTCTGCTCCTCTTCCCCCTTCCCTTCTGAGCAACAGGGACAGACTCTGCGCCAGAGACCTGTATCCCATTGCCTACCCCTGATAAGTCGTCTCCTCCAACAGTATCCAAAACGGTATACCTGTTGTTGAGGGAAACGGCCACAGGGGATCCCTGCACTGCCTGCTGGTTCCCTCTCCTTCCCCTGACGGTAACCCATCTACCTTCTTCTTTCACCTGAGGTGTGACGGCCTCCCGATAATTCCTCTCAATAATCCCCTCCGCCTCCCGAATGATCCGAAGTTCCTCCAGCTCCAGCTCCAGTTCCCTAACGCGGTCCTCGAGGAGCTGGAGCTGGAGCTGGGTGCACTTCCCGCAGATGCAGTCAGCAGGGACACTCTTGGCGACCCTTACCTCACACATTCTGCAGGAGGAACATTCAACTTCCTTAACCTACATTCCCACTATTCTAAATTCCCAAGTTTTTAACCAATCACACGATAAAACAAGAAGAGTAATAGAAAAAGCCTTACCTACACACAACCGAGTCCTTTTTTTTGGTCAGAGGAGGAGGGCGGGTGGGAGACACTACAAGAGTAGTGTCTCGGGTTCAGAAACAGCCCAAATATATAGGTTTCTACTTACCCAGCAGTCCCTGCTCCACCGAAACTCCCGATGAAATTGACTTCCCAGCTGTTCACTCCTCGCTCGCAATGCCTGTGCTCCTGGAAAAGCCAGCAGTCCCTGCTCCACCGAAACTCCCGATGAAATTGACTTCCCAGCTGTTCACTCCTCGCTCGCAATGCCTGTGCTCCTGGAAAAGCTGCACACCGAAAGCTACACCTCCTGCGATTGCAGGGGAAGGTGCCCTGGGACGGGGACGAGGTGGTGGGGGTAATGGAGGAGTGGACCAGGGTGTCACGGAGGGAACGATCCCTTCGGAATGCTGACAGGGGAAGGGAGGGGAAGATGCGACTGGTAGTGGCATCATGCTGTAGGTGGCGGAAATGGCGGAGGATGATCCTTTGGATATGGAGGCTGGTGGGATGAAAAGTGAGGACAAGGGGAACCCTGCACAGTTCTGGGAGGGAGGTGAAGGGGTGAGGGTAGAGGTGCGGGGAATGGGTCGGACACGGTTGAGGGCCCTGTCAACCACAGTGGGGGGAAATCCTCGGTTGAGGAAAAAGGAGGTCATATCAGAAGCACCGTCATGGAAGGTAGCATCATCAGAGCAGATGCGTCGGAGACGGAGAAACTGGGAGAATGGAATGGAGTCCTTACAGGAGGTAGGGTGTGAAGAAGTGTAGTCGAGGTAGCTGTGGGAGTCAGTGGGCTTATAATGGATATTGGTAGACAACCTATCCCCAGAGATGGAGACAGAGAAGTCGAGGAAGGGAAGGGACGTGTCAGAGATGGACCATGTAAAGGTGAGCGAAGGGTAGAAATTGGAAGCAAAGTTGATAAAGTTTTCTAGTTCGGGGCGGGAGCAGGAAACGGCACCGATACAGTCATCAATGTAGCGGAAAAAGAGTTGGGGGAGGGTGCCTGAGTAGGACTGGAACAAAGAGTGCTCGACATATCCCACAAAAAGACAGGCATAACTAGGACCCATGCGGGTACCCATAGCGACACCTTTTACTTGAAGGAATTGCATGGAGTTGAAGGAGAAGTTGTTCAATGTGAGAACAAGTTCAGCCAGGTGGAGGAGGGTGTTGGTGGAGCTAGAAAACTTTATCAACTTTGCTTCCAATTTCCACCCTTCTCTCACCTTTACATGGTCCATCTCTGACACTTCCCTTCCCTTCCTCGACTTAGTTAGGAAAGCTTAATATAATGTTATCACTTATTGTGGGTGGAATTGAATACAAAGGTAGGGAGGGCAGTGGCGAGACATTATCTGGAATTCTGTGTTCAGTACTGGTCTCCTTATTTAAGGAAACATGTAAATGCGTTGCAAGCAGTTCAGAGAAGGTTTATTAGAATAATATGGGCGGAATGTCTTATGAGGAAAGGCTGGACAGGATAGTCTTATATCAGCTGGAGTTTAGAAGAGTAAGGGGCGACTTGATTGAAACATTTAAGATTCAGGGCGTGGGATAGAGCACGTGAGGGCGACAGAAAGAGGGAGGGAGAGATAGAGAAAGAGAGAAAGGGACAGCTGAGCTCATCGGTTGCTGAAAACCTCATCCATGCCTTTGTCACCTAGAGATTTGACTATTCTAACACACTGCTGGCTTGTTTCCCACATTCTACTCTCTGTAACCTTGTGGTCATCCAAAACTCTGCTGCCATCTTCTAATTTATACCAAATTCTGTTCACCCAACATCCCAGTGCTCACTGACCTGCATTGGCTCTTGGTCCAGTAACACCACAATTTTAATATTCCAACCATGAGATCAAGTCCCTCCATGTACTCGTCCTTCTGATTATCCCAATCCCCTGTCCATTTCCAATATTCCTGAAACTTGTTCATCCCCCAAGTCGTGGTCCACATAGGCACCAACGACATAGGTAGGAAGAGAGATGGGGATTTAAGGCAGAAATTCAGGGAGCTAGGGTGGAAGCTTAGAGTGAGAACAACCAGAGTTGTTATCTCTGGGTTGTTGCCCGTGCCACGTGCTAGCGAAGAGAGGAACAGGGAGAGAGAGGAGTTGAACACGTGGCTGCAGGGATGGTGTAGGAGGGAGGGTTTTGGTTTCCTGGATAATTGGGGCTCTTTCTGGGGTAGGTGGGACCTCTACAAACAGGATGGTCTTCACCTGAACCAGAGGGGTACCAATATCCTGGGGGGCAGATTTGTTAGTGCTCTTCGGGGGGGTTTAAACTAAATCAGCAGGGGAATGGGAACCTAAATTGTAGTTCCAGTGTGCAGGCTGTTGAGAGTAGTGAGGTAGGGGATAAGGTTACAGAGGGCACTGGCAAGAGGGCACTGGCAAGCAAGAACTTGGTTTAAAGTGTGTCTACTTCAACGCCAGGAGCATCCGGAATAAGGTGGGTGAGTTTGCAGCATGGGTTGGTACCTGGGATCCTGATGTTGTGGCCATTTCAGAGACATGGGTAGAGCAGGGGCAGGAATGGATGTTGCAGGTTCCGGGATTTTGATGTTTCAGGAAGAACAGAGAAGAGGGTAAAAGAGGGGGGTGGGGAGTGTGGCATTGTTAATCAAGGAAAGTATTACAGCGACAGAAAGGACGTTTGAGGACTCGTCTACTGAGGTAGTATGGGCCGAGGTCAGAAACAGGAGAGGAGAGGTCACACTGTTGGGAGTTTACTTTAGACCTCCGAATACTTCCAGAGATGTAGAGGAAAGGATAGCGAAGATGATTCTTGACAGGAGCGAGAGTAACAGGGTAGTGGTTATGGGGGACTTTAACTTTCCAAATATTGACTGGAAATACAATAGTTCGGGTACTTTAGATGGGTCAGTTTTTATCCAGTGTGTGCAGGAGGGTTTTCTGACACAGTATGTAGACAGGCCAATCCGGGGCGATGCCACATTGGATTTGTTTATGTTTAGTTTATGTTTAGAGATACAGCACTGAAACAGGCCCTTCGGCCCAGCGAGTCTGTGCCGACCATCAACCACCCATTTATACTACTCCCATATTCCTATCACATCCCCACCTATCCCTATATATTTCCCTGCCACCTACCTATACTCGGGGCAATTTATAATGGCCAATTAACCTATAAGTCTTTGGCATGTGGGAGGAAACCGGAGCACCCGGAGGAAACCCACGCCGACACAGGGAGAACTTGCAAACTCCGCACAGGCAGTACCCAGAATCGAACCCGGGTCCCTGGAGCTGTGAGGCTGCGGTGCTAACCACTGTGCCACTGTGCCGCCCAACTGGTACTGGGTAATGAACCCGGCCAGGTGTTCGATTTAGATGTAGGTGAGCACTTTGGCGATAGTGATCACAATTCGGTTAGGTTTACCTTAGCGATGGGCAGGGACAGGTATATGCCGCAGGGCAAGAATTATAGCTGGGGGAAAGGAAATTATGACGCGATTAGGCAAGATTTAGGATGCGTAGGATGGGGAAGGAAACTGCAGGGGTTGGGCACAAACGAAATGTGGAGCTTATTCAAGGAGCAGCTAATGCCTGTCCTTGATAAGTATGTACCTGTCAGGCAGGGAGGAAGTTGTCGAGTGAGGGAGCCGTGGTTTACTCAAGAAGTTGAAGCGCTTGTCAAGAGGAAGAGGGAGGCTTATGTTAGGATGAGACGTGAAGGCTCAGTTAGGGCGCGTGAGAGTTACAAGCTAGCCAGGAAGGATCTAAAGGGAGGGCTAAGAAGAGCAAGGAGAGGACACGAGAATCATTGGCATTAGGATCAAAGAAAACCCTAAGGCTTTCTGTAGGTATATCAGGAATAAAAGAATGATAAGAGTTAGAACAGGGCCAATCAAGGATAGTAGTGGGAAGTTGTGTGCGGAATCAGAGGAGATAGGGGAAGCGTTAAATGAATATTTTTCGTCAGCATTTACAGTAGAGAAAGAAAATGTTGCCGAGGCGCTTTCTGAGATACAGCCTGCTGGGCTAGATGGGATTGACATTCACAAGGAGGAGGTGTTAGCAATTTTGGAAAGAGTGAAAATAGATAAGTCCTCTGGGCCAGATGGGATTTATCCTAGGATTCTCTGGGAAGCCAGGGAGGAGATTGCAGAGCCGTTGTTGTTGATCTTTATGTCGTTATTGTCGACAGGAGTAGTGCCGGAAGACTGGAGGATAGCAAATGTTGTCCCCTTGTTCAAGAAGGGGAGTAGAGACAGCCCTGGTAATTATAGACCTGTGAGCCTTACTTCGGTTGTGGGTAAAATGTTGGAAAAGGTTATAAGAGATAGGATTTATAATCATCTTGAAAAGAATAAGTTCCTTTGCGATAGTCAGCACGGTTTTGTGAAAGGTAGGTCGTGCCTCACAAACCTTATTGAGTTTTTTGACAAGGTGACCAAACAGGTGGATGAGGGTAAAGCCGTGGATGTGGTGTATATGGATTTCAGTAAGGCGTTTGATAAGGTTCCCCATGGTAGGCGATTGCAGAAAATACGGAAGTATGGGGTTGAAGGTGATTTAGAGCTTTGGATCAGAAATTGGCTAGCTGAAAGAAGACAGATGGTGGTGGTTGATGGCAAATGTTCATCCTGGAGTTTAGTTACTAGTGGTGTACCGCAAGGATCTGTTTTGGGGCCACTGCTGTTTGTCATTTTTATAAATGACCTGGATGAGGGTGTAGAAGGGTGGGTTACTAAATTTGCGGATGACACGAAGGTCGGTGGAGTTGTGGATAGTGTCGAAGGGTGTTGTAGGGTACAGAGAGACATAGATAGGCTGCTGAGCTGGGCTGAGAGATGGCAAATGGAGTTTAATGCGGAGAAGTGTGAGGTGATTCACTTTGGAAGGTGTAACAGCAATGCAGAGTACTGGGCTAATGGGAAGATTCTTGGTAGTGTGTATGAGCAGAGAGATCTTGGTGTCCAGGTACATAAATCCCTGAAAGTTGCTACCCAGGGTAATAGGGCTGTTAAGAAGGCATATGGTGTGTTAGCTTTTATTAGTAGGGGGATCGAGTTTCGGAGCCACGAGGTCATGATGCAGCTGTACAAAACTCTGATGAGGCCGTACCTTGAGTATTGTTTGCAGTTCTGGTCACCGCATTATAGGAAGGATGTGGAAGCTTTAGAAAGGGTGCAGAGGAGATTTACTAGGATGTTGCCTGGTACGGAGGGAAGGTCTTACGAGGAAAGGCTGAGGGACTTGGGGTTGTTTTCGTTAGAGAGAAGGAGGAGGAGAGGTGACTTAATAGAGACATACAAGATAATCAGAGGGTTAGATAGGGTGGATAGTGAGAGTCTTTTTCCTCGGATGATGATGGCAAACACGAGGGGACATAGCTTTAAGTTGAGGGGTGAAAGATATAGGACAGATGTCAGAGGTAGTTTCTTTATGCAGAGTGTAGTAGGGGCGTGGAACGCCCTGCCTGCAACAGTAGTAGACTCGCCAACTTTAAGGGCATTTAAGTGGTCATTGGATAGACATATGGATGAAAATGGAATAGTGTAGGTCAGATGGTCGGCGCAACATCGAGGGCCGAAGGGCCTGTACTGCGCTGTAATGTTCTAATTCTGATTCTAATTCTAATCTTAAAGTCTTTTGCGAATTCCCTTTTTAAAGGTGGGTTTCTTTCCCTCTGTCTCTATCCCTGACCACACATTTCATCTCTTCATCTTCCACCCTGCAAAATCATATTATATGGAAGGCAGGAACTCTGTTGCCACTCCTACACCACTGTAAGATCTGATCTCGGGTCACAGATTAACAGAAAGGAAGTCGAATGGTCACAAGCAAATTATTGCAGGGAAACCATTGGAAAAAATTCGGAGGGACAGGAGTAATCTCCACGTGGAGAGGCAGGGATTAATCAGGAATAGTCAGCATGGCTTTGTCAAGGGGAGTTCGTGTCTAACTAAATTGATTGATTATTTTCGAGGCGGTGACTAGGGGTGTAAAGGAGGGTAAAGCAGTAGTCTATATGGACTTCAGTAAGGCTTTTGATGGGGTCCCGCATGGGAGATTTGTTAAGAAGGTAAGAGCCCATGGGATCCAGGGCAACTTGGCAAATTGGATCCAAAATTGGCTTAGTGGCAGGAGGCAGAGGGTGATGGTCAAGGGTTATTTTTGCAAGTGGAAGCCTGTGACCCGCGGTGTACTGCAGGGATCGGTGCTGGGACTCTTGCTGTTTGTAGTGTACATTAATGATTTGGACGTGAATATAGGAGGTCTGATCAGTAAGTTCACAGCTGACACGAAAATTGGTGGTGTTGTAAATCGTGAGGAGGAAAGCCTTAGATTACAGGATGATATAGATGGGCTGGTAAGATGGGCAGAGGAGTGGCAAATGGAATGTAATCCTGAGAAGTGTGAGGTGATGCATTTTGGGAGGGCGAACAAGGCAAGGAAATATACAATGGATGGTAGGACCCCAGGAAGTACTGAAGGTCAGAGGGACCTATGTGTACTTGTCCATTGATCACTGAAGGCAGCAGCACAGGTAGACAATGAGGACAGGAAGACGTATGGGACACTTGCCTTTATTAGCCGAGGCATAGAATATAAGAGCAGGGAGGTTATGATGGAGCATAAAACTCCAGTTAGGCTACAACTGGAGGACTGTGTATAGTTCTGGTTGCCGCACTATCAAAAGGATGTGATTGCAATGGAGAGGGTGCAGAATAGATTCACCAGGATGTTGCCTGGGCTGGAGCATTTCAGCTATGAAGAGCGACAGAAAAGGCTAGGGTTGTTTTCCTTAGAGCAGAAAAGGATGGGGGGTGTCATGATTGAGCTATACAAAATAACGAGGGGCATTGATAGGTAGATATGAAGAATCTTTTTTCCCTCAGCGGACGGGTCAATAACCAGGGGGAATCGATTTGAGGTAAGGGGCAGGAGGTTTAGAAGGGATTTGAGGAAAATAATTTTCACCCAGAGGGTGGTTCGAATCTGGAAGGCACTGCCTTAAGAGATGGTCCGGGCAGGAACCCTCACAACATTTCAGAAGTATTTAGATGAGCACTTGAATCGCCATGGCAAACAAGGCTACAGGCCAAGTGCTGGGAATTGGGATTAGAATAGTTCGGTGCTTGATGGCCGGCACAGACACAGTGGGCTGAAGGTCCTGTTTCGGTGCTGTATATCTCTATAATTCTATGACTCTTTGAGGAGTAACAGTTCAAATAGAGCATAACATCAGAAGAGACATAGTGTACATAGGACCTGTGGCAGGTGAGAATGGCTTTCAGTTATGGATCAGATGTTAGAAGCTATTATTAAAGACGTTAGAAAGACGTTAAAGCACGTCGAAAAAATCAAGGTGATCAGGGAGAGTCAACATGGTTTTGTGAAAGGGAAATCATGTTTAACCAATATACTGGAGTTCTTTGAAGAAGTAACATGTACTGTGGATAAAGGGGAACTGGTGGATCGACAGTACTTAGATTTACAGACCACATCAAACGTCATTGTGGAAAATAAAAGCTCATAGTGTTGGGGGTAATATAATTGGCATGGATAGAGGATTGGCTAGCTAACAGGAAACAGAGTAGTCATAAATGGGTTATTTTCTGGTTGGCAAGCTGCAACGAGTGGTGTGCCACCGCGATCAGTGCTGGGGCCTCAACTTTTTACAATTGATATAAATGATTTTGATGAATGGACCGAAGGTATGCTTGCGAAATTTGCTAATGACTCCAAGATTGGTAAGAAGGTAAGTTCTCAAGAGGACATAAGGAGGTTACAAAGGGATATAGATAGGTTAAATGAGTGGTCAAAGAACTGGCAAATGGAGTATAATGTGAGAAAAGGTCAAACTGTCCATTTTGGCTGGAGGACCTGACTGTTACCTCGAGACTTAACTATTCCAACACACTCCTGGCTGCTCTCCCACATTCTATTCTCTGCAACCTTGTGGTCATCCAAAACTCTGCTGTCACCTTCTAATTTACACTAAATTCTGTTCACCCAACATTAGGGATTAGGGAACCATGGATGACAGGTGAAATTGTGAGACTAGCTAAGAGGAAAAAGGAAGCATACATAAGGTGTAGGCGGCTGATGAAAGACGAAGCTTTGAAAGAATATCGGGAATGTTGGACCAATCTGAAACGAGGAATTAAGAGGGCTAAAAGGGGTCATGAAATATATTTAGCAAACAGGGTTAAGGAAAATCCCAAAGCCTTTTATTCATATATAAGGAGAAAGAGGGTAACTAGAGAAAGGATTGGCCCACTAAAGGACAAAGGAGGAATGTTATGCTTGGACTCAGCGAAAATGGGTGAGATTCCAAACGAGTACTTTGCATCGGTATTCACCGAGGAGAGGGACATGACGGATGTTGAGGTTAGGAACAGATGTTTGATTACTCTAGGTCAAGTCGGCAGAAGGAGGGAGGAAGTGTTGGGTATTCTAAAGGGCATTAAGGTGGACAAGTGCCCAGGTCCGGATGGGATCTATCCCAGGTTACTGAGGGAAGCGAGAGAGGAAATAGCTGGGGCCTTAACAGATATCTTTGCAGCATCCTTAAACACGGGTGAGGTCCCGGAGGACTGGAGAATTGCTAATGTTGTCCCCTTGTTTAAGAAGGATAGCAGGGATAATCCAGGTAATTATAGACCGGTGAGCCTGACGTCAGTGGTAGGGAAGCTGCTGGAGAAGATACTGAGGGATAGGATCTATTCCCATTTGGAAGAAAATGGGCTTATCAGTGATAGGCAACATGGTTTTGTGCAGGGAAGGTCATGTCTCACCAACTTAATAGAATTATTTGAGGAAGTGACAAAGTTGATTGATGAGGGAAGGGCTGTCGATGTCATATACATGGACTTCAGTAAGGCGTTTGATAAGGTTCCCCATGGCAGGCTGATGGAGAAAGTGAAGGCGCATGGGGTCCAAGGTGTACTAGCTAGATGGATAAAGAACTGGCTGGGCAACAGGAGACAGAGAGTAGCAGTAGAGGGGAGTTTCTCAAAATGGAGACGTGTGACCAGTGGTGTTCCACAGGGATCCGTGCTGGGACCACTGTTGTTTGTGATATACATTAATGATTTGGAGGAAAGTATAGGTGGACTGATTAGCAAGTTTGCAGACGACACTAAGATTGGTGGAGTAGCAGATAGTGAAGGGGACTGTCAGAGAATACAGCAGAATATAGATAGAATGGAGAGTTGGGCAGAGAAATGGCAGATGGAGTTCAATCAGGGAAAATGCGAGGTGATGAATTTTGGAAGATCCAATTCAAGAGTGAACTATACAGTAAATGGAAAAGTCCTGGGGAAAATTGATGGCCAGAGAGATTTGGGTGTTCAGATCCACTGTTCCCTGAAGGTGGCAACGCAGGTAAATAGAGTGGTCAAGAAGGCATACGGCATGCTTTCCTTCATCGGACGGGGTATTGAGTACAAGAGTTGGCATGTCATGTTACAGTTGTATAGGACTTTGGTTCGGCCACATTTGGAATACTGCGTGCAGTTCTGGTCGCCACATTACCAAAAGGATGTGGATGCTTTGGAGAGGGTGCAGAGGAGGTTGACCAGGATGTTGCCTGGTATGGAGGGCACTAGCTATGAAGAGAGATTGAGTAGATTAGGATTATTTTCATTAGAAACACGGAGGTTGAGGGGGGACCTGATTGAGGTGTACAAAATCATGAGAGGTATAGACAGGGTGGATAGCAAGAAGCTTTTTCCCAGAGTGGGGAATTCAATTACTAGAGGACACGAGTTCAAAGTGAAAGGGGAAAAGTTTAGGGGGGATATGCGTGGAAAGTTCTTTATGCAGAGGGTGGTGGGTGCCTGGAATGCGTTGCCAGCGGAGCTGGTGGATGCGGGCACGATGGCGTATTTTAAGATGTATCTAGACAGATACATGAATGGGCAGGAAGAAAAGAGATACAGACCCTTAGAAAATAGGCGACATGTTTAGATAGAGGATCTGGATCGGCGCAGGCTTGGAGGGCCGAAGGGCCTGTTCCTGTGCTGTAAGTTTCTTTGTTCTTTGTTCTATCCCTGTGCTCACTGATCTACATTGGCTCTTGGTCCAGTAACACCTCAAGTTTAATATTCTCACTCGTATGATCAATTCCCTCATGTCCTCACCCCTCTGATTATCCCAATCCCCTGTTCATTTCCAATATTCCTGAAGCTTGTTCATCTTAAAGTATTTTTCTAATTCCCTTTTTGAAGTGAATTTATTTCCCTCTGTCTCTATCCCTGACCACAAATTTCATCTCTCCAGCTCCACTGGTGCTGTGGAAGTTTGGATCCATAAAATGGTGTGAGCTGCACTGCCGGTCACATCCAGTACATTGTACAGGACACACAGGCTGGCCAAGGTGCTGGAGTGGGTGCAATGTGTGTGTGCCTGTCGAGTGAGGAAGGTCTGAATATGGTGTCAGTCAGCCATTCCGGCAGCTTTGATGTACGACTTTGAAACTTGGTCTTTGCATGTCACTCTCAGCTGAACATACATTCAGCAGCACGAAAAACCCCCTCTAGTGTTATTTAAATTGACCGGGTATCCATCTTACAGGTGTATGGCTTTTTACTGACTTCTGCCATTGTAAAGTTAGTGGAGGTGCTGTGGATGGTTTTCTGCAGATTGTGTTGTGAGCTGCTGCAGACATTCAGGGAGGACAGAGGATTTGTTGACCCAACTCTGGACAAGTTATAGGGACTGTAGTTACAGTGTCTCTGGGTCTGTAACATGACCAACAAATGGAGCAGAGGCTGCAGAGAGGGGAAACTGTGCAAAGAGGGCGGAGGAGGGGGCTCTGCTCTACCCACCCCGGGTTTTCCAAGAGCAAAAAGAGCAGTGATCCGAATAACGAGCCCGGAAAAACACCACTGTATACTCCCATCGAGTCTGAACAACAACCTTTCAGCACTTCTCTCTGTTTACTGTTCCTTAGCCAATGTTATATCCACACTGTCACTGTCCCTTTAATCCATAGGGTTCAGTTTTCCTAACCTGTCTATTGAATGTGATTTGATCAAACACCTTTTGAAAGTCCATATATATGACTTCAATCACACCACCCTCATCAACCCTCTCCATTGTTTTAGTAAAGAACGCCATCATGTTTACCTCACCACCACCTCTCTCCACTGTTGTTAAATTATCAGACTGCTTATCCGACATCCAGTACTGGATGAGCAGAAATTTCCTCCAATTAAATATTGGGAAGACTTGTTTTCACTCCCCACTCCAACTCTGCTCCCTTGCTATTAATTCCATCCCTCTCCCTGTATCAGTCTGAGATTCATACAGTTTGTTTGCAGCCTTAGTATCACATTTGATCACAAAATGAGCTTTAACCTCATTTTCAGGATATCATTACAACCGCCTACTTCCACCTCAGTAACAGCGCCACACTTCACCCCTGTCTCAGCCCATCTGCTGCTGAAATTCATTCATGCCTTCCTTTTCCCGAGAAATGACTACTCCAACACACTTTTCTCTGATTTCCCACCTGCTACTCTCTGTAAATTTGATGTCCTCCAGAACTCTGCTGCCATGTTCTAAATCGTGACACGTCCCGTGCACATATCACTGACCGACTTTGACTCCTGATCAAGTAATCTCTTTATTTAAATTCTCAAATTATTTTTCCTCCATGACCTCGCTCCCGTCCTGTATATATCTGTGCTCTTCTAATTCTGGCCTCTTGTGCATCCCTGATTTTAACTGTTCCACCATTGGTGACCATACCTTCAGTTGCCTCAGCTCCAAGCTCTAGAATACCCTCCTTACACCTCTCCGCCTCTCCATCCCGCCACCTCTCCACCACCCTTTCCTCTTTTAAGACACCCATTAAAACTTACATCTTTGACCACGCTTTTGGTCCTCTGACCTAATAATTTCTTATATCTCTCGGTGTCATGTTTTGTTTTATGAGGAAGCATCATGGGATGTTTTATTACATTAAAGACACTATATAAAATAAGTTGTTGCTGTCGTTTGCCATACATGATTTTGAATTCGCATTTGCGTGCTGCTTCTCAAATTTTATCCCTTTTATGAGTAAGGAATACTTATATCCTGCTTTTGACCTTTAGAAATTTCCAACCACCGACATTAGACTGACTGGTCATTAATACAGGTTTTACCCCATCTCTCCTTTTTTAAACAGGGAGTAACATTTACAACCCTCCAGTTCTCTGTTATCACTCCCATATCCAAGGACGATTGAAAGATTCTGTCCAGGGCCTCTGTTATTTCCACATTTCCTTTCCTCAGTAGCCTCATGCATCCCATACAGACCAGGTAAATGTTCTACTTCTTTGAGGCACAAAAAGTGTTTGGATGGAAAGTGGTTAACTGAACCTGTTTGTTCAGTGACTGTAGTTAATGTCAGTCTCCATGGACCCTAATTGTGTCACTGGAGGTTTTCCATCTTCTATTAATAAGGTATTAGTTTCAAGGTTTAATACCATTGTGCCAGTCGATCGTCAGCTTCACCACTTACAGGCATCAGCTGCACCAGAGAGAGGGAGAGGATAGATCGGAACCTGAGAACAATAGATTGGAATGTTACAACAATGGGTCAGAATCTGAGAACAGTGGATTGGAATGTTACAAAAGTGGGCAGAGGATTATCATGGCCTCTTTACATGCTTTCTACAGACGATTCGCTGTCTTTAACATCCCGGATCTATTACGCACTGTTGATTATACAACATATTTACTATCCCATCCTTGCTATTGTTGGTGTCCCTGGTAAGTTTGTCAATACAGCTATTAATATTATAAACCATATTTAACTGCAATAATGTTCCTGGAATTTACTCTGCCCTCCTTACTGCTGTTGTTAGTCCTGGTGAATCTCTGTCTCCAGCTATTAGCTCTACAACCATTGCTAATAGTATTATAGTTCTAGTAATTTATTCTCATCTTTCCTGCTGTTACTGCCCTGGTAAGTCTTCATTTCCACAAATACGATCTGTAAACCCTGGTTCACTGAAATACTGTTCAAGTAATTTTTAGTTATCTGAAGCCCGAAACTATTGTTATTGGTCTCCATAAGAAATCCTGTCCCCGATCTGTGAACGACATACTCCAAGTCCAATGTCTGAGACTGAACCAGACTGTTTGCAACCTCTGTGTTCTATTTAAACCTGAGCTGTGTTCATCTCCATATTCTCTCCTTCACAAACCCTGCCTACTACCACCTCTGTAATATCACCCATCTCCACCTCTGCCTCCGCCCATCTGCTGCACTAACCCTCATCTGTGCCTTTGCATAGTGTCAGTGGAAGTATCACATCACTCCCAGCACTAATAGGGATCAGCGGCTCTGGAGAGAGGAAGAGAATAGATTAGAATCAGAGAACAATAGATTGGAATGTTACAACAATGGGCAGGAGTTTCATCTGGGAGTTTAACTTTCTTTCTGCTGATTATGATCAGTTCTCATTAAACAGTCTGATCTATTCCGCACTGAGGAATATTCAATACATTTACTACCCCTTCCTGGCTATTATTGGTGTCCCTAGTAAGTCTCTGTATCTAACTATTAATTCGATAAACCATGTTTAACTGCATTCCCATTCTTGTCATTTCCTCTGCCCTCCTTGCTGCTGTTGTTATTCCTGGCAAATATATGTCTCCAGGTATTAGCTCTGTAAACCATTGCCAAGTGCATTAGAGTGCCTGTAATTTACTCTCCCATCTTTGCTGCTGTTGCTGTCCCTGGAAAGTCTGTATTTCCCGCTATGACATCTGTAAAATTTGTTACACTGAAATAATGTTCTTGCTATTTAAATTTGGGAACAGTGGAGTTTTCATTGGTCTCTATAAGAAATTCCATCCACTATCCATGAACCATGATCTCCTCATTGCCAAATATCTGATGCTGAACCAGACAGTTTGTAACCTCTGTGTTCTATTTAAATCTGAGCTGAGTTCATCTCCATATTCTCACCAACCCTGCCTCCTACCACCTCTGTACTAACACACGTCTCCAACTCTGCCTCAGCCCATCTGCTGCATAAACATTCATCTGTGCCTTTGTTAAATACACACTTGACTATTCCAATTCTATTCTGGTCACCCTCCCAGTTATAAACCTGAATAAACCACAGCCCATCCATAACTATGCTGCCTGTATTCTAACTCACACCAAATCCCGATCACCCATCTCCCTTGTGCTCACTGATCTACATTAGCTCCCGGTCTGGCAGCACCTTAATTTTAATATTCTCATTATTGTGCTTGTATCTCTCCATGGCCTCACCCCTCCAATTAATCCCATTCCCCTCTCCATTCCCATATTCCTACAACTCTTTTGCCTGAAAGTATTTTCTTCAATTACCTTTTAAAAGTAACTGTTTGAAAAGGCACTGTTTGAAAATTAGGGGTCGCCCTTTTCAGACAGAGATGAGGAGACTTTTCTTTTCCTCAGATGATTGTGTGATTTTGGAAATCTCTGCCTTAGAAGGTGGTGGAGGGGGGGGGCGTGGGGTCATTGTATATTTTTAACGCAGAGGGAGATAGATTTTTGTTAGGCAAGAGAATCCAAGTTTATCGGGGGTAGATGGGGGTGCGGAATTCGAAATGCAAACAGATCAGCCATGATCTTATTAGATGGTGGAGCAGGCTTGACGGGCTGAATGACCTACTTCTGCCCCTAATTCATATGATCCTATAGTCGTTTTCTCTGTTTATCTACTCTGGCAATGATTTTCAGCTCTACAGCGCCACTGGGCCTAACGCCATGTAAGTTTGGATCCATAAAATAATACGAGCTGCTCTGCCAGTCACTTCAAGTGTTCCATGCTGGAGAGGGCTCGAGCCCCCGTTCACCAAGCATGTGCTGGCAGCGTGAGGAGGGGTCTTTATATATCTTCTGTCAGCCATTCCAGCAGCTGTGATGTACGTCTTTGAAACTTGGACTGTCCACGGAACGCCTGTGCTGGTCACTCTCAGCTGACCCGACATTCAGCAGCACGAGGAAGCCCCTCTCGTGTTATTTAAAAAGGACCAGGCATTCAACTTACAGGTGAGGGGTTTTTGGCTTCTGCTATTGTAATGTTAGTGGAGGTGCTGTGGATGGTTCTCTGGAGGTTGTGTTGTGTGCTGCTGCCGACATTCAGGGAGGACAGAGGATCTGGTGATGTAAATTTGGACAAGGTATGGGGAATGTAGTTACAGTGTCTCTGGGTCTGTAACAAATGGAGCAGAGGCTGCATAGAGGGGAAGCTCTGTAAAGTGGGAGGAAGAGGGGGCTTTGCCCTACGCACCTCCGGTTTTCCGAGAACACTTTTGCTACCTACACCTAACCCAGGTGCAGTGTGTGAGGTGACTCTGATTCAATAAGGAGGTGGTCACAGAGTTGTGTCACCTCCTGTAACACGAACTGGAGCCTCACACCAGGGTGAGGACGGAGCTGTCAGTGGCTGTTAAGGTCACAGTTTCATTGAACTTCTATGTATCCGGATCTTTCCAGGCAGGAGCAGGAGAAGTATCCAACATCGAGTCACAGAGACTGATAGAGCCATTTACGACATAGAAAGAGTCCATTCATCCCATCATGTACATGCTGGCTCTCCATGGAGCAATCCATTCAGTCCCACTCGCCCGCTCAATCCCTGTAGCAAATTCATTTCATTCAGGTGCCCACCAGCTTTCATTTGAAATCACTGATTGTCTCTGCTTCCAACACACTTGTGGGCAGTGAGTTCCAGATCATTAACACACGCTGCATAAAGAAAAATGTTCTTCCTCATATTCCCCCTGCATCTCTTGTCCAAAACATTCAATCCGTGCTCCTAGTCTTTCTTCCATCAGTTAATGGGAACACTTTTTCATTGTCTAAATTATCCAGACCTGTCATAATCTTGTAACCTAACCTTGGAACTAAAATCCACCATCCCTGGAACCATCCTGTTAAATCTCTTCAGCACCATTTCAAAGACCGTCACAATCTTTCTGAAGTGTGATGACCAGAATTGGACAAACTAGTCCAGCTGAGACCTAACCAGAGATTTTTAAACATTCATCATAACTTCTCTGCTTTTGAACTCAATACCTCTCATTATGAAATCCAAGATGATATGTATTTTACTAACCAATCTCTCAATATGTCCTGTCACCTTTAAAGATGGATACACATGCACCCACAGGTCTCTCTGTTCCTGCACACTGTTTAGAACTGTGTTATTAAGTCTATATTGCCTTCCTATCCTCTCTGTCAAAATGCCTCACCTCACACTTGTCTCACACCTTCATCTGCCACTTGTCTGCTCAATCTACTTAGTATCTCTGTCCTGTCGCAGGTGGTTCTGAACATACTCACTGTTTGTCACAGCTCCAGGTTTGGTATCAGAGGCGGATT
The DNA here is from genome assembly GCF_036365525.1 of Heterodontus francisci. Lineage (NCBI taxonomy): Eukaryota > Metazoa > Chordata > Chondrichthyes > Heterodontiformes > Heterodontidae > Heterodontus > Heterodontus francisci. The sequence continues at coordinate 67,693,821 of NC_090398.1, read as the reverse complement.
TTGAAATTCTACTCTGTATTCCAAGCTCCAAGTCATTTATACACAGCAAAAATAAACAGTGGCCCGAGCACTGACCCTGGGGGAACATTCACTGTCAAACATCTTGCAGTCTGAAAAACTGCCATTTACTATGATGCACTCTTATCTCTATGTTAACCTTTGTTTTTATCCAACTGGACACTGACCCTCCCATTCCATCTGACTCAATGTTGGTAATTAACCTTTTCTGTGGCACTTTATCAAACACATTGTTCAAACCAATCTAGACAACATCCAACACATTCCCTTCATCAACCTTCTCTGTTACATCATCAAAAGTGCAATTAGATTAGTCAAGCATGACTTTCCTTTTGTAAATCTATGCCGGCTATCCTGAATTAACTCAAACCTCTCAACATGCCTGCTGTTTTATCCCTGATTATTGTTCTAAAACTTTTCCCACCACTGATGTTGGACTAGCTGGCCTGTAGTTGTGAGGACTGTGTGTTGTCCATTGATGTATCCGCCAGGTGAGAGAGGCCATCTATGTCGGGTGAAGTTAATACATCATTTTCTCCCTCAGCGGGGAGAAGCACGATAAGGGTATCCCTGGCTTTGTCAGGAGAGCCACATTCCTGATGGTCGAGTTGTCTCGACGGTGTCCTCATGTCAACGGGGAGAGGTACAGGAACTGACTAAAATCTCACTCCATTAATGTACAGTTGATGTGTGAGCATGCCCAGTACATCATGTTGGTGAATGTCCCACTATCCTGGCAGCAGCCACAATAACTTCATTCTGAAGCAGTCAGCCAGTCCCAACACATCGGCCTCCCATGCAGAACCAGAATGTGGCTCCACGGAGACAGATGTAACCACCCCGCCCTCTCCTGACACAGCTCATGTTTCTACAACCCCAAACTTCCTCCCACCGCCAACCAACCTCACACAATTAATATGTGTATAACGTGAACAATGAAGTCACCAGGAACAAGGTGGAACGGACCACCAGTGTGATGAAGCAATGCTTCCACTGTCCGAACCGTGTGAGGTTGGTTGGTTGCTACCAGGATAGTGGACATTCACCAACATGATGTACTGGGCATGCTCACACACCAAGTGTACATTAATGGAGTGAGATTTTATTCAGTTCCTGTACCTTTCCCCGTTGACATGGGGACACCGTAGAGACACCTCGACCATCAGGAATGTGGCTCTCCTGACAAAGCCACGGGACCTCTTATCCTGCTTCTCCCCGCTGAGGGAGTAAATGATGTATTACCTTCACCCGACATAGATGGCCTCTCTCACCTTGTGGATACATCAATGGACAACACACAGTCCTCACAACTACAGGCCAGTTAGTCCAACATCAGTGGTGGGAAAAGTTTTAGAACAATAATCAGGGGGAGCCCTCCAGTACACACTGGATGAGGCGTCCAAGTTCATGGTGTTCTGCTGCACCCTTCATATCATCACCATCATGAGCACACAGGCATTGGCACCAGGAATCCGGAGGAAAACTCAGGAGGAGGAGCAGGAGGCAGGGAGAATATTTCCTGGATGCCTTTGAACCAGAAAGACCGTCAGAGAGTTTCTGCTTATATTCTGTTTCCCATAGGACAACTTCCCTTCCCCACCATGGATCCCCCATTCTCCACCATTACACCCATCTGAGACGCCCCATCACAGTGTCCCCGTGGTCCCCAACCTGCAATAAAAAACACCAACAACAATCTTTTCATTAACATCTTTATCCAACAGCACATCCAATTATCCAAACAAAACTGAACTATTCACCCTTGTGTATTCCCTTAGTGCCTGTCTTGTGGGTTCCCTCGACTTGCCTAGTGCTCCGATACAGTGTTTCTCCAGTGACTGCAGCATGGCTGGTGGAAGTCTGCTGACTTTCACTGGGGAGACTGCATCTGGCCTTGCAGGATGTCCTCGAGCAGCTCTGTGACTTGAGGACTCGGAATCGGACTGCACCACCTCGACATGGGCAGCAGCAGCCCGGGCTGGCTGATGGGTAACAGCAAGCACACTGGTGGAGTGACAGTGAATGGAGAACAAATACTGTCATCCTGAGAGAAGACAACAGGTTCCTGCTCCACGGAGACACTGTCATTCCCACGGGGCGACACCGCAGCAATCCTAGTAATCTACTGGATCACAGATTGCTGGACTGCTGTGAGATCCTGCAAACCCCTTTGAACACTGAGATCCACAGCCAGGATGGCAGCAGTCTGATCCTGCATGGCAGCAAGCATGGATCTCATGACCTCAGTCTGAGCTTCCACTGCAGCATTGAAACGTCATATAATTCTGGTCTCTTGAACATCCCGAGTTTAATTACTCTACCATTGGCGGCCGTGCCTTCAGCTGCCGAGGCCCTAAGCTCTTCAAGAGAAGAGCAGAACTTCTTCAAGGTAGGCATTCCTGGAAGAGAAGTGACAGTGGATTAAATACTAAAATGAAAGCAAAATACTGCGGCTGCTGGAACTCTGCAATGAGAACAGAAATTGTCATAAATAGTCAGCAGGTCTGGCACCATCTGTGTAGAGAGAAACAGAGTTTACGTTTCAGCTCTGCCTTACATACCTCGTGTTTTCCAAGAGAAAAAAGAGCAGTGGTCCTAATATCGAGCCCTAGGGAACACCACTGACTACTGTCATTGAGTCTGAACAACAACCTTTTACCACTTCTCTCTGTTTACTGTTCCTCAGTCAATGTTATAGCCACACTGTCACTGTCCCTTTAATCCATAGGGTTCAGTTTTCCTAACCATTCATCAGAACTGGTTAGAAATGTAACAATCTGTCATTTAAACTCTCCCCTTTCCGTCCCATCACAATCCTTCCTTCGTGTTCTTCTTCCCCCTTCCCCTCTTTCACTTGCTCAAAGACTGTTACATTTCGAACGTTTACCTGTTCAATTGACTATTTCCTATCATATGCCAATGACATTGTATTTCTGCCTTTACTTATTCAGAACTCTCTTAAAATTCCGCTTCCCCCGTCCCGCCCCGCCCCGCAACTCTTAGTGATGACACACACACGTTTGATCGAGTGTAAACTCTCTCTGTCTCCAAATCCATTTGGGCAGGAATATTAAAAACCAAGAATGTTATCTGAATGGTGATGGATTGAAGAAATCTGAGATGCAGAGGGATATGCGTATCCTGGTGCATGAATTGTATAAGGTTAGTCTGCAGGTTCAGCAAGTAATTAGGAAAGCTAATAGAATATTATCATTTATTGCCAGCGGAATAGGACACAAAATTAGAGTGTTTATATTTCAGTTATACAGAGACCTCATCTGGAGTACTGTGTAAAGTATTGGTCTCCTTATTTAAGAAAGGATGTAAATGGGTCGGAAGCAGTTCTGAGAAGGTTTACTGGACAAATACCTAGAATGGGCGGGTTACCTTATGTTGAAAAGTTGGCCAGGCTCCTCTTATATCAGCTGGAGTTTACAAAAGTAAGAGGCGACAGGATTGAAGAATATAAGACTCTGAGTGTGGGACAGAGCAAGTGAGGGAGACAGAGAAGGAAACAGAGAGAGAGAGAGAGAGAGCTCAGCTCATCTGCTGCTGAAACCCTCATCCATGTCTATGTTACCTCAAGACTTGACTATTCTAACACACTCCTGGCTGGTCTCCCACATTCTACTATCTGTAACCTTCTGATCATCCAAAACTCTGCTGCCATCTTCTAATTTACATTAAATTTTGTTCACCTAACATCCCCGTGCTCACTGACCTACATTGGCTCTTGGTCCAGTAACACCTCAATTTTAATATTCTCATTCATGTGATCAAATCCCTCATGTCCTCACCCCTCTAATTATCCCAATCCCCTGTCCATTACCAATATTCCTGAAACTTGTTTATCTTAAAGTCTTTTTCTAATTCCCTTTTTAAAGTGAGTTTATTTCCCTCTGTCTCGCTCCCTGATCACACATTTCATCTCTCCAGCTCCACTGGTGCTGTGGAAGTTTAGATCCATAAAATGGTATAAGCTGCACTGCCGGTCACATCCAGCACATTGTACAGGAAACCCAGGCTGGCCGGGGTGCTAGCGTGTGTGTAACGTGTGTGTGTCTGTAGTGTGAGGAAGGGACTGAATATGGTCTCAATCACCCACTCCAGCAGCTGTGATGTACATCTTTGAAACTTGGTCTTTGCATGTCCACTGACCGCCTGTGTTAGTCACTCTCAGCTGAACATACATTCAGGAGCACGAAGAACCCCCTCTAGTGTTATTTAAAGGACGAGGCATCCAACCTACAGGTGAGGGGCTTTTAACTTACTTCTGCAATTGTAAAGTTAGTCGAGGTGCTGTGGATGTTTTCTGGAGTTTGTGTTGTGAGCTGCTGCAGACATTCAGGGTCGACGGAGGATTTGGTGACCCAACTCTGGACGAGGTATGGGGACTGTAGTTACAGTGTCGCTGTGTCTATAACATGATCAACAAATGGAGCAGAGGCTGCAGAGAGGGGAAGCTCTGCAAAGAGCGAGGAGGAGAGGGCTCTGCCTTACATACCTCGTGTTTTCCAAGAGAAAAAAGAGCAGTGGTCCTAATACCGAGCCCCAGGGAACACCACTGTCTACTGTCATTGAGTCTGAACAGCAACCTTTCACCACTTCTCTCTGTTTACTGTTCCTTCGTCAATGTTATATCCACACTGTCACTGTCCCTTTAATCCATAGGGTTCAGTTTTCCTAACCTGTCTATTGAATGTCACTTAATGAAACACCTTTTGAACGTCCATATATATAACTTCAATCACACCACCCTCATCAACCCTCTCCATTGTTTTATCAAATAACTCCATCATGTTTACCTCACCACCACCTCTCTCCACTTCTCCACTGTTGTTAAATTATCAGACTGCTTATCCGACATCCAGTACTGGATGAGCAGAAATTTCCTCCAATTAAATATTGGGAAGACTGAAGACATTGTTTTCACACCCCACGTCAACTCTGTTCCCTTGCTATTGATCCCATCCCTCTCCCTGGTAACAGTCTGAGATTCGGACAGTATGTTTACAACCTTGGTGGCACATTTGACCACAAAATGAGCTTGAACCTCATTTCAGGATATCATTACAACCGCCTATTTCCACCTCAGTAACATCGCCCGACGTCACCTCTGTCTCAGCCCATCTGCTGCTGAAACCTCATTGATGCCTTTGTCACCTCTAGATGTGATTATTCCAACTCACTCCTGGCTGATCTCCAACATTCTACTCTCTGTAAACTTGAGGTCATCCAAAACTCTGCTGCCCATGCCTTAGCTCACACCAAGTCCCGTTCATCTATCACTGACCGACATTGGCTCCCAGTCAAGCAATGTCTTGATTTTAAAATTCTCATCCTCGTTTTCAGATGCCGCCATGGTCTCTCCCCCACCCCACCCCCATATATCTGTAATCTCCTCCACCTCCACAACCCACTGCGAGACATGTGCTCCTCTAATTTCAGCCTCTTGTGTAGCCCTGATTTTAATCCCTACACCACTGGCGTCCGGGATTTCAGCTGCCTGGGCTCAAAGTTCTGGAATATCCTCACGGCACAGTTTTCTTTTTTCATTCTTTCATGCGATGTGGGTGTCACTGACAAGACCAGCATTTGTTGCCCATCCCCAATTGCCCTTGATAACTACGTGGTTTGCTGGACATTTCAGAAGTCAGTTTAGAGTCAACCACATCGTTGTGGGTCTGGAGTCACATGGAGGCCAGACCATATAAGGATGGCAAATTTCCATTGCAAAAGAACATCAATAATCCAGGCTGTTTTTTTTTTAACGATGATCAATGATAGTTTCATGGCACCATTGATGAGAATAGCTTTCAAATGCAGATTTGTATTAATTAATTGAATTTTATAACTTATTGAAATTTAAATTGCACCAGTTGCCACGGTGGGGTTTGAACCCATGTCCTCAGAGAATCAGCCTGATCCTCGGTATTACAATTTTGGTAATATTACCACGACGCTACGGTCACCACCTTTCTGTCTCGCTTTCCTCCTTTCAAGTACTCCTTAAAACCTATCTCTTTCTTCAAGCTGTTGGCCATCTGATCTAATATCTCCTGTTGTGTCTCAGTGTCATACTTTGCTTCATAATGATCCTGTGAAGTACTTTGGGATGTTTTATAACATTAAAAGCACTAGATAAATATAAGTTGTTGTTGAGGTTTGCCACACATGCTTTGTCATCACCATATTCCTACTGCTGTCTATTTATTATTCCATGTTTTTCAAAGCAATGAATATATTTGTCCTGGGTTATGAAATTTCCCCATCAGTGACATTAAACTGTCTGGTCAGTAAATACAGTGTCTACCCCATCTCTCCTATTTTTCAAATATGGTGTAACATTTACAACCCTCCAGCCCTCTGTCACAACTCCCATATCCAAGGAGGATTGAAAGATTCTGTCCAGTGCCTCCGCTATTCCCACCTTCCCTTCCCTCAGCATCTCTCAGACATCCCATCCAGACCAGATAAATGTTCTACTTTATTGTGGTACAAACAGTGCTGGACTGAAAGGGGTTAACTGAACCTGTTTGTTCAGTGACTGGAATTAATGTCAGTCTCCATGGACCCTAATTGTTTCACTGGAGGGTTTCCATCTTCTAATAATATGGGAGTCATTTCAATGTATTATCACATAATGTCAACAGGAGCATCAAACCCGGCAGTAAGAGGGACCAACAACTCCAGACAGAGGGAGAGGATAGATCAGAATCTGAGAACAGTAGATTGTAATGTTACAACAATGGGTCAGAATCTGAGAACAATAGATTGGAATGTTACAACAATGGGTCAGAATCTGAAAACAATAGATTGGAATGTTACAACAATGGACAGGAGTTTCATCTGGCAATTTGACGATCTTTCCACATATTATGACTGGTACTCATTAGACTATCGGATCGTTTTAGCTCTTCAGGTTATTCAATATATTTACTGTCCCATCCTCGCTATTATTGGTGTTCCTGGTAAGACTCTTTATCCAGCTATTAATTCTATAAACCATGTTTAACTGAATTACTGCCCCTGTCATTTTCTCATCCCTCTTTGCTGTTGTTGTTACTCCTGGTGAGTCTTTGATAAAGGCTGTAAACTCTACGAAGCATTGCTAATTTTGTTACTGGTCGTGTAATTTTCTCTCGTGGCGTTGCTTGTGTTTATGTTCCTGGTAAGACCCTGTATAGAGCTATCAGATTGTTGTTGTGCCTAATCTGCACTTACTCTTGAAGAATTCACAGAATCGGACTGGTGGAAGGTATATCAATGTTTATTCACACATTAAATCATCAGGTACAAGCACTCACTGCTTGCATGTTATACTACCCCAAGACACGAGGTGATCAGTCTCGGAATGGCAGCTGCCCTTCTATTCTCTGAGTCCATGACTCAGGGAATTTTTTTGAGTGTTCTTCCTCGATGTTCTCGTGCTGTCACCATTTTCAGCCACTGTCTACTGTGAGTCTAATCATACCTCATGCCAATAGAAACTCCTTTATCTGGTTTGTGCAGGGACACTGTCTGGTAGAATCTCTCTCTTGTTTCAGCCTGCTTTTCTGTATGGTCCACAATTCCTCGACCATCTGTTTGCTGTGCTCCTTCTAACCAGCCCCTCCATGTTTCAAAACGTTGTGTATTGTTGTGTGACGAGCCTCATTGTTTCAATTACGTTTTTATGTGTTTTTCCTGAGTCTACACCCACCACCACACACACCCCCCCCCCCACCCCCCGTCCCCCTCTGATCATGCAGGGCTATGCCCAATGGATCACACTCTCATGTCTATCAGGTAGTACACTTGTGCAATTATAATTTCATTGTTAACGCAAGATCATAAGTAGAAAGCATAGTTAAAGAAAGCACAATGTAAACATCATTGTTACTTAATTAATCACTTGTGCGAGCATAACGCAGTCGCAAATTAACTTTTAGAATACATTTGTCATTCATTAATTCATTTTAAGTATCTACCAATAGTTATACAACTACCCTCGTGTTACATTATTAATTGTCAATATTTTAATGGAGCAAGTTCGAATACTGATTGCCTTTAAGGTAGCTGTCCAACCTGTGTTCATACATCCTCTCACATTCCTTAATCAATTTCTTAAGTTTCCAAATTAAGTATGTCACATCTATCACCATGACTCCCGAAACGACTATCAGGACATGGGAGATAATTCTAAATCAGGGTGTATCTTTACGTTTGACCCCCAGTTCCATAAGTCTTCCCACCAGGTAGAATCATTATATCATCAATCTCAACTTGTATCATCTTCCACTGTTGTTCCAGATTGTAGTACACTACAGCAATGGTTTCCCGTTGCTACCTCTCTTGACCCAAACGTATGGGCAATGGCTGAATAGCTTATTAATATTCCCGCAGGAAATTTATCAAGTCGTCCTTAATACTTTCTGTAACAATTATCGTTTCTGTCTTTCTTTTATGTATGCCGACCAACTCCATCTTCTCTACTCCAGTTGGTATTTGTGGGTTGAAAAGCAACGTACTTTTGCTCACCAGACAAGTCCGGTTATGTCCATACTGGTACTCCTTCATTGTGGTGGTTAAGCAATATCTCCCCTTTGCCTTATAGGCCACATGGGTTAACCTGATAATGCCTTCCTAGTTTCCATAGTGCAATTTATAGTGGTATTAAATTCACATTTTGATTCTGCTGTTTTATATGTATGTATGTATATATATATATATATATATATAGGGTGAGGACAGATGACCACCTGGTTTTCCAGACTGCACTTAGACAAAGTTGTCCCAATTATCTCCTTTCCAATTTTCACAACATAGGTCAATATATCATAGTATTTTCTGTAATCCTCTCCTCGCTGCATCTACTATTCTCTGTAGTAATAGGACAGTTGGAAAAGGTTTGCCATCTGCTGACACAAAACCTCTCGCTTCCCACAGAGGTAGGTACTCGGTTAAACTGTTACACACGTACATACTGTAGGAATTTATATCAATCAGTGGGGGAAACATGTGGTTGTGTCACCACAAACTGACTGCAGCTAGTTCGGCATGCTGCACACTTAAACTCGCCAGTAACTGTAAGGCAATGTCTTTAATAGGTTTTCCATTATGATCCTGTATATGTAATCCGCACTTTGCCTGCCTAATCCCATCCTCCACTGCAGATGAACCATCAACAAAAAAGTTGAGTGCTGGTTTGATTTCTGATTTCTTCCATTGGACACTCGCGCCCCGCAATGATTTTGACACAAAATGTCCCTTGAGGGCCTTTTCTGTCAAAACCTGACACTCATGGGGTTCAGCCTGGTAGATTAAATTGTCTGCCAAGCATGTCAAAGTATTTTCCTTTTTTACTGAAGTATATCAACTTTGCAAGAGCAAGGTCCACCGAGCAATGTGACTCTGACTAACATTACTGTCCTTCAGTCATCCATCCACTAGCAACTGGAAGGGTGTGTGTTCAGTTAGGATAGTAACGGGGCTGAGGCTGACAATATAACATTACCATCCTTCAACCGACCATCCAGTAACAACTGGAAGGGTGTGTGTTCAGTTAGGATAGTAACGGGGCTGAGGCTGACAATATAACATTACCGACCTTCAGCCATCCATCCAGTAACAACTGGAAGGGCATGTGTTCAGTTAGGATAGTAACGGGGCTGAGGCTGACAACATAACATTACCGACCTTCAGCCGTCCATCCAGTAACAACTGGAAGGGCATGTGTTCAGTTAGGATAGTAACGGGGCTGAGGCTGACAATATAACATTATCGACCTTCAGCCGTCCATCCACGAACAACTGGAAGGGTGTGTGTTCAGTTAGGATAGTAACGGGGCTGAGGCTGACAATATAACATTACCGTCCTTCAACCGTCCATCCACTAACAACTGGAAGGGTGTGTGTTCAGTTAGGATAGTAACGGGGCTGAGGCTGACAATATAACATTACCGTCCTTCAGCCGTCCATCCACTAACAACTGGAAGGGTGTGTGTTCAGTTAGGATAGTAACAGGGCTGAGGCTGACAATATAACATTACCGTCCTTCAGTCATGCATCCAGTAACAACTGGAAGGGTGTGTGTTCAGTTAGGATAGTAACGGGGCTGAGGCTGACAATATAACATTACCGTCCTTCAGTCATCCATCCAGTAACAACTGGAAGGGTGTGTGTTCAGTTAGGATAGTAACAGGGCTGAGGCTGACAATATAACATTACCGTCCTTCAACCATCCATCCAGTAACAACTGGAAGGGTGTGTGTTCAGTTAGGATAGTAACAAGGCTGAGGCTGACAATATAACATTACCGTCCTTCAACCGTCCATCCAGTAACAACTGGAAGGGTGTGTGCTCAGTTAGGATAGTAACAGGGCTGAGGCTGACAATATAACATTACCGTCCTTCAACCGTCCATCCAGTAACAACTGGAAGGGTGTGTGTTCAGTTAGGTTAGTAACAGGGCTGAGGCTGACAATATAACATTACCGTCCTTCAACCGTCCATCCAGTAACAACTGGAAGGGTGTGTGTTCAGTTAGGATAGTAACGGGGCTGAGGCTGACAATATAACATTACCGTCCTTCAACCGTCCATCCAGTAACAACTGGAAGGGTGTGTGTTCAGTTAGGATAGTAACAGGGCTGAGGATGACAATATAACATTACCGTCCTTCAACCGTCCATCCAGTAACAACTGGAAGGGTGTGTGTTCAGTTAGGATAGTAACAGGGCTGAGGCTGACAATATAACATTACCGTCCTTCAGACGTCCTTCCACAAACAACTGGAAGGGTGTGTGTTCAGTTAGGATAGTAACAGGGCTGAGGCTGACAATATAACATTACCGTCCTTCAACCGTCCATCCAGTAACAACTGGAAGGGTGTGTGTTCAGTTAGGATAGTAACGGGGCTGAGGCTGACAATATAACATTACCGTCCTTCAACCGTCCATCCAGTAACAACTGGAAGGGTGTGTGTTCAGTTAGGATAGTAACGGGGCTGAGGCTGACAATATAACATTACCGTCCTTCAGTCATCCATCCAGTAACAACTGGAAGGGTATGTGTTCAGTTAGGATAGTAACAGGGCTGAGGCTGACAATATAACATTACCGTCCTTCAACCATCCATCCAGTAACAACTGGAAGGGTGTGTGTTCAGTTAGGATAGTAACGGGGCTGAGGCTGACAATATAACATTACCGTCCATCCAGTAACAACTGGAAGGGTGTGTGTTCAGTTAGGAAAGTAACAGGGCTGAGGCTGACAATATAACATTACCGTCCTTCAACCGTCCATCCAGTAACAACTGGAAGGGTGTGTGTTCAGTTAGGATAGTAACAGGGCTGAGGCTGACAATATAACATTACCATCCTTCAGACGTCCTTCCACAAACAACTGGAAGGGTGTGTGTTCAGTTAAGATAGTAACGGGGCTGAGGCTGACAATCTAACATTACCGTCCTTCAACCGTCCATCCAGTAACAACTGGAAGGGTGTGTGTTCAATTAGGATAGTAACAAGGCTGAGGCTGACAATATAACATTACCGTCCTTCAACCGTCCATCCAGTAACAACTGGAAGGGTGTGTGTTCAGTTAGGATAGTAACGGGGCTGAGGCTGACAATATAACATTACCGTCCTTTAACCGTCCATCCAGTAACAACTGGAAGGGTGTGTGTTCAGTTAGGATAGTAACGGGGCTGAGGCTGACAATGAACGTAAAATTTTGAATCACCCAGAAGACGGACAGCAAATCTTTTTCACACATTGTAAAGGCCCTTTCTACTGACGTTAACAAGTGAGATGCGCATTCCACTCGGCAGAATCGGCCATGTTTCTTCTGAAGGAATACCGCTGATAAGGTGGTATCTGTGGTAGCGACATCGAGGGCAAAGGGTAGGGGTGGGTCCGGCACCTGTCACACCGGATCTATGGCCAACCACTGGTGGAATGTTGACGGACTATCATGTAATCCCTGGGGGAGACACATCCAGGTGTACAGTTGTCCGGGAATGTAAACACAAATTTATATTGACATCCTCGTGCCAGCGAGAGTCTGGATAAAACTCCATCTGCCATTTCTCCGCCCTAGTCTCCAACCGATCCATATCCTGCTGTATCCTCTGACAATCCTCATCATTATCCGCAGCTCCACCAAGCTTTGTGTTTTCCACAAACTTACTGATCAGACCAGCTACATTTTCCTCCAAATCGTTTAGAAATACTACAAACAGCAAAGGTCCCAGCACTGATCCCTGCGGAACACCACTATTCACAGCCCTCCATTCAGAAAAGCGCCCTTCCACTGATACCCTCTGTCTTCTATGATCGAGCCAGTTCTGTATCCATCTTGCCAGCTCACCTCTGATCCCGTGTGACTTCACCTTTTGCACCAGTCTGCCATGAGGGACCTTGTCAAAGGCTTTACAGAAGTCCATATGGACAACATCCACTGCCCTTCCTTTATCAATCATCTTCGTCACTTCCTCAAACAACTCGATCAAGTTAGTGAGACACGACTTCCCCTTCACAAAACCATGCTGCCTCTCGCTACTAATAAGTTTATTTGTTTCCAAATGGAAGTAAATCCTGCCCCGAAAAATCCTCTATAATAATTTCCCTACCACTGACCAGAGGCTCACCGGCCTCTAATTTCCTGGATTATCCTTGCTATCCTTCTTAAACAAAGGAACAACATTTGCTATTCTCCAGTCCTCTGGGACATCACCTAGAGCCAATGAGGATGCAAAGATTTCTGTCAAGGCCCCAGAAATTTCTTCCCTCAGTATTCTGCGTTAGTTCCCATCAGGCCCTGGGGACTTATTTACCTTAATGCTTTGCAAGACGCCCGACACCTCCTCCTCTGTTCCCACGAACTTCAGAACTCTGTGGAGAACCAGAATATAGCTCCTCGGAGAGAATAACTACCCTGTCTTTACATGACTCATGATTCACCCCCAAGGAATTCAAACCCCACCATTCATCGCCAACCAACCAGGATATTTCCAGAATATTTCCTGGATGCCTTCCACCCGGACAGGCTGCCGGCGATTGCCTGCTAAGATTCCGGTTGCCAAAGGTCAACTTCACTTTCCCACCACGGATTCCCCATTCTCCACCATTGTCCCCATCTGAGATGCCCCATCACAGATTCCGCTTGGTCACCATCCTGCAATAAAAACCTGTTCATTACCATCTTTATCCAACAACACATCCAATTATGCAAACACAACGCAACTATTCACCCTTGTGGATTCCCTCAGTGACTGTCTTGTGGGTTCCCCCGACTTTGCTAGGGATCCTGCACAGTGTTTCCTCAGTGTCTGCAGCATGGTTGATGGAAGGTTGCTGACTTTCACTGGGGAGACTGCATATGGCCTTGCAGGACGTCCTCGAGCAGCTCTGGGTTTTGAGGGCTTGGATTCGGACTTCACCACCTCGACATAGGCAGCAGCAGCCTGGGCTGGCTGATGGGTAACAGCAAGGACACTGGTGGAGTGACAGTGAAGGGAGAACAAATACTGTCATCCTGAGAGAGGACAGCAGGTTCATGCTCCACGGAGACACTGTCACTCCCACAGGGTGACACCTCAGGAATCCTCGTAATCTACTGGATCACAGATTGCTGGACTGCTGTGAGATCCTGCAAAATCCTTTGAACACTGAGATCCACAGCCATGATGACAGCAGTCTGATCCTACATGGCAGCAAGCAATCTGAGTCTGAGTTTGCAATGCAGCACTGAGACGTTGGGTGTCTGCCATCTGTGCTGCAGTGGAAGCTGAGACAATGGTCACCAACAATTGTATCACAGCTGGGTCCGCTAGTGCTGTCATGGAGTTAGTGACCACTTCCACATGGGAAAGAATGTGCTTCAAACTCTGTGCAATGTCCTGTGCCATGTTGGAGTCGGACTCCTCCATGTTCTTTGACAGTGATAACAGACTGTCTGAGAGGCCTGTCAATGGACAAAGTATCTCAGTGTACATGTCGATCAGCATTCCCCTGTCTGTTGTTCCAGCAATGTTCACATCTGAGTCCTGTGTATTATAACTCGTTTGTGACCTCGCCCTCCGGTGATCTGACACATGAACTATCCTTTCCCCCTGGCCTGGCTGCAGCTCACTCGTGCTCGGTGACTCACCACATGCAGATTCCGACTCTATACCACCCTCTAAGGTACACATAGTGAAAGTATTTGATCTGGTGACTGTGAGTTTCAGACCAAGTTGTGGGGCTTCACCATCAGTGCTGTGCTGCTGCTCTCTCTCTGTCACCTGGAGCTGCTGTGACTGGGAAGCTGGCAGTTCTGGGTTATCATTGGAAAGTATAAAATCAGAAGGGGAGGGTTGTGGTGAGGGATTGGGAATGGGATGGAAAGCAGGAGGTCCATGGTCCCACCATCTGCAGCTTGTACATCTTCCCAGACAGTAGGATTTGGGGGAGGTGGGAGTTAAGAAGGAACATAAGGCAGCAACATAACATCATCCTGAATGCTCTCGGTGATGCTGGATGCCACGGGCTCTGTCACAGCCGGTCCCATGAAGTGGAGAATCATCTCCTCCCTCAGGCTCAGGGGATGAAGTTATGCCTGGTCCCCACCGGATCACTGCTGCTCCCTGTGTTTATGAGCCACCTTGTCCTGTAAGAGAGAGGGCAGAATGTCATTGATTGTGTTGCACTGTGTTTGGGTGATGTGCCTGCCATCGCTGAAGAGCTGGAGGCATGTGGAGGCAGGGAGAGGTGGATGTGAGGCTGGTATCAGTGGAAGGTGTGTGAGGGTGAGATGGAGTATGTGAATGTTAGGTGTGGGTCCTGAGTGTTAGGGACAGCTGATGGGTGAGTGATGGGGGTGTGGTTCATTGAGCAGTGTGAGAGGTTACTGGTGTTGAGGGCAGGAGATGTCATGTGGAGATGAATTCACTGACATTGACCACCCGTGTGAGTTCATTTAACTTCTTCTGGCTCTTCTGCCAGGTCCTCGGGGCCAGACTTCTTGCACTGACCTCCCTGGCCACCTGCTCCTATTAACTTCGAAGTGCATTTCTTGAGAGTCTGCACCCCACCCCATGGGAACATGGCCTGTCTGCTCATGTCACCCTCCATGACTAAGGCCTCCAGCACCACATCCGTGAACTGCAGAACCCTCTCTCTGTCCTAGTACTCCATTTACCTTGTCTCTAATTGCGGCATTTCACAGTCAGCAGCAGCCTCCTGTGATTCAGTGCAACCTCCCTTTAAGAGGAACAGACTGTCTTTAAGAGCTGAATCCTAGATGAAACACGAGCCAGCCTCACACAACCTTAGGCCCCAGCAGACAGACAGCACCGCGTGTCACCCTAGGCGGTACATAGAATTCGTGGAAATGAGAAGGCAGCAGGAAGTTTGTGTGTCACCTGCCTCAACATGAATAGGCAAGGGCACATCACGAATTACAATCCCTACACCCGAAAAACGAAGCAAACCCGATTTTCTCGCTATATCTATCTTCCTTTCCCACTTACGCATGTCCTCACTCGCTCTTTACACTCTCTGTCTGTTTCTCAGAGAATCAGAGACTGATGCAGTACAGAAGGAGGCTATTCGGCCCATTGTTTCAGTGCTGTCTCTTGGAATGAGCTACTTAATGAATTCCACCACCAACACCCACCCCCCTCAACTTTCCGCAGTCTCCTTTTTTCCTATTCAAGTATTTGCTAAATTCCCTTTTGAAAGATATTATTGAATCTGCTTCCACCATGTTTTCAGGCAGTGAATTCCAGATCCCAACAACTCGCTGTGTAAGAAAATTCTCCTCATTTCACCTCTGGTTCTTTGTCAATTACTATCAATCTGTGTCTTCTTAATACTGAACTTCCTGACACTGGAAACAGTTTCACATTAATTACCCTATCAAAACCCTTCATGATTTTGAATTCTATATTAAATCACCCCTTACCCTTCATTGCTCCAAAGAGAACAATCCCAGATTTTCCAATCTCTCCACATAACTGAATTCCCAGATCCCTGGTACCATTCTAGTAGATCACCTCAGTATCTTCACTAAGTCCTTGACATCCTTATCAAAGTGTGGTGACCAGCATTGGACATAATTCTCCAGCTGGGACCTAACCAATGATGTGCAAACATCAGCATTTCCTCATGAGTTTTATTACTCTGTGCCTCTCTCTCTGACACCAAGGACACTACATGTTACCATCAAAGATCTGTGTGTGACGCCGCAGGTCTCTCTAATCCTGCACCCGCTTTATAATGGTACCATTTATTTTATATTGTTTCTCCTCATACTTCCTACCCATGTCTCACTTCACACTTCACTGTGTTAAATTACATCTGCCATGTTCCTGCCCATTTTACCAGTCCGTCTCTGTCCTCCTGAAGTTTGTTACTATCCTTCTCACTGTTTATTAACATTTCTGAGTTTCCACTCATCACAAAACCTTGACATTATCCCCTCTGTACACAAGCCCATCGTATTAACATACTGCAACAGTGATCCCAACAGTGACCCTCGGGATAATAAAAGCAAAATACTGAGGATGATGGAAATCTGAAATAAGTACAAGGAATGCTGGAAATACACAGCAGGTCTGGGAGCATCTGTGGAGAGAGAAGTAGAGTTAATATTTCAGGTCAGTGACCCTTCTTCAGAACAGGGGAACGCCATTGTATACTTCCCTCCAGACTGAACAATAAATATTCTCCACTACTCTCTGCTTTCTGCTTCGCATCTCGATCAGATCTGATTTTACATTTCCCTGCTCTAAGTTGAACCATCCCAGCTACATAACTGTAATCCCTCATCCCTGGAAAAATTCCAGTAAAACTCTTTTATCCCCTCTCCAATGGGCTCATGTCCTTCCTAAAATGTGGTTCCCTGTATTGGACACAATGCTCCAGGTGGAGCCAATCTAGTCTTTTCTATCGGTGTAACATAACATCCTGACTATTCGACTCTGTGTCTCTATTAATAAAACCTAGGAATCTATTTTCTTTGTTAACTGTTTGTTAACCTGTCCAGCTCACTTCAAAGATTGCACACAAACACCCCAAGTCTCTCTGTTATTCTCACCACCTTTAAAGTTGTGTTATCTCTCCTCATTCATCCACCTGCAGTTCGCTATCACCTTCTCAAAGGCTATTAGGGGTGGGTGATAACTGCTGGCCCAGCCAGCGACACCCACAACCCATGAATAAACAATATTATAAAATCTTTCCACAATGTATCACTTCACACATCTGCCAGGCCAATTAAATATTAGGAAGACTAAAGCCAGTGTTTTCAAACCCCACATCAAACATTTGTTTCGCTACAGACTCCATCCCTCTCCTTGGCAACTGTCTGAGACTAAAGCAAAGTGGTTACAACCTGGTGTCATAGTTGCTCCTGCGATGAGCTTCCTACCAAATATTCACGCTATCAATAAAACTGCCTATTTCCACCCCCTTAACATAGGACGACTTCATCCCTGTCTCAGCTCCTCTGCTGATGAAACATTCCCCCTTGCCTGTGTTACCTGTAGACTTGACTATTCCATCACACTCCTGGCTGGTCTCCCACATTCTACCCGCTATAAACTTGAGGTGATGAAAAACACTGCTGCCCATGTCCTAACTCACACCAAGTCATGTTCACCCATCACTCCCTAAACTCACTGACCGACATTGGATCCTGGTCAGCAACACATCAATTTAAAAACTCACAGCCTTCTTTTCAAATGCTTCAACAGAGTTGCTTGCTAGGCCTTTACAGAGTGCAGTTAAGAGTCAATAACATTGCTGTGTGTCTAGAGTCATATGTGGGCTAGACCAGGAAAGGACGGCAGATTTTTTTCCCTAAAGGACATTAGTGAATCAGATGGTGTTTAACAAAAAACGATGATAGTTTCATGGCTCCATGACTGAGACTAGCTTTCTATTCCAGATTTTAACACACTCCTGGCTTGTCTCACACATTCTACTCTCTGTAAACTTGAGGTCATCCAAACTCTGCTGCTCTTGTGTAAACTCACACCAAGTCCCGTTCCCCGATCACTGACATACATCTGCTGCCAGTTAATGTCTTGATTTTAAAATACTCAACCGTGTTTGCAACTCCCTCGATGTCCTCACCCCTCCTTATCTATGTAATATTCGCCAGCCCCACAACCCTCCAAGACATCTGCACTCCTCCAATCCTGGTCTCTTGTGTATGCTTGATTTTCATCATTGCTCCACTGCCAGCCAGGTCTTCAGCTGCCTAGACCCAAAGCTCTGGAATTCCCTAACTACACCTCTTTTATTTTATTCGTGTGTGGGATATGTGCATCGCTGGCAAGGCCAGCATTTGTTCCCATCCCTAATTGCCCTTGACAAATGAGTGACTTGCTCGGACATTTCACAAGGCAGTTAAGAGTTAACCACATTGTTGAGGGTCTGGAGTCACATGAAGGCCAGATCAGGTAAGGACAGCAGATTTCCTTCCCGAAAGGACATTAGTAAATCAGATCGGTTTTTACAACAATCGATGACAGATTCATGGCACCATGACTGAGACTAAGTTTCATTTCCAGATTTTTATTGATGAATTGAAATTATTAATTGATTGAATGTTAATTCCCACCAACTGCCATGTGGGAATTGAACCCATGGCATTAGCCTGAACCTCTGGTTTTCTAGTTCAGTGACATTACCGTTATACCACTGTCACTGCCTCTATGCCTCACTTTCCTCCCTTAAGACACTACTTAATACCTCCTGCTTTGACCAAGAAATGTAAGTTGTTGGGCTTTGCCAGATATGATTTGTCATTACCATATCCCTGCTGCCGTCCCGTGTATTTATTGTCCCGTGTTTTTTTCCAAGCAACGAATGTTTTTGTCCTGGGCTGTGAAGTCTAGAAATTTCCCACCAGCGACGTTAGATTGACTGGTCAGTAATTACACCGTTTGCTCCATCTCTCCTTTTTTAAACCGAGTGTAACATTTACAACCCTCCCATCTCTGGCATCAAGCCCATATCCAAGGAGGATTGGAACATTCTGTCACTGCCTCTGCTATTTTCAACATTCCTTCCCTCAGCATTCCCCACACATCCCATTCAGACAGGGTAAATGGTCTACTTTATTGTGGCACAAGACGAGTTGGATTGAAAGGGGTTAACTGAACCTGTTTTTTCAGTGATTGTAATTAATGTCAGTCATCATGGACGCTA